>NC_077240.1:70077500-70798750 GCF_947179165.1 Solanum dulcamara | reverse complement strand
AGCACCCCATAAAGAGAAACTCGGTCTAATAAAACCCTTATCCAACAAATTCTTTAATTGATCCTTTAACTCTTTAAGTTTTTCCGGAGCCATTTAATAAAGAGGGATGGAATGGGTATAGAGAAGAAGATTAATACTGAAGTCTATCTCCCTTTAGGGAAGGATGCCCGGAAGATCATTAAGAAATAATTTTGAAAACTCATTTACCACCAAAACTGACTCAAGGGTAGGAGTATCAAAATTTGTATCCCTAATCCTTACGAGATGGTAGATGCAACCTTTAGAAATTATTTTCCAAGCATTAAGGAACGAGATGAATTGACCCTCAAACCGAAATTCCTACCTTTCCATTCTAAGACTGGCTCATTAGGAAATTGGAACTTAACCACTCAGGTTCTACAATCAATAGAAGCACAATATGCATGAAGCCAATCCATACCAAATATAATATTAAAATCGATCATATCAAGCTTTACTAGATCAAATGAGGTGATTTTATGGAAAACTATAACTGGGCAATTTCTATAAATTCTTTTAGCAAGGACTAAATCACTAACATGAGTATAGACCGAAAAAGACTCTAACAAGATTAATGAACTAACATCAAATTTCATGGTAAGATAACGAGTAAAAAACGATAGAGTAGCTCCCGGATCTAACAATGCATAAACATTAAATCAAAAACTCTTAACATATCAGTGACCACAATGGAAGAATCCTCTACATCCTGTCAAGCCTGGAGAGCATAGAATTTGTTCTGGTGCTGATCACCGAAACTAGTAGAAACATTAGGTTAAGCCTGACGACCATCTCTACTCTTGCCAAAAATAAAAGGGCAATCGGCCACTTTGTGGTCTATCTTCCCACAACCAAAACAAGCATCAGTACCGGCTAGGCACTTTACCAAATGAATCTTGCCACACTTTTGGCAAGTATGGATAGAAGATCCACTAGAACAACCTCTTTGAGGTATAGGGTTAGACGCCCTAGCCTTGTTTTACTTTTGACCCAAAGTATTGGATGGATTCAAACCTGAGAACTTTTTCCAAAATTGAGACATTCCATTTTCATCGGACCTATAAGAAAAATCACTACCTGACCTCGGATGAGAATAGTCACCATCATCAGTTTAAGCCCTTTTGGACTCTGTAGCCTTCTTCTTGAGTTTCTCTTTTTCAATCTATACGGCATGTATATTTAGACTTGAAATATCTATTTCCTTGATCAATATAATTTTTCCTATATTTCTTCACAACCAAATACGAGATACCTGAAATAAACTTTCTCATACGAGCTCTAGAGTCAGCAACCATGAACGAGGCATATTTAGACAATTGTGTGAATTTTAAATCATACTCTCTCACACTCATATTACCTTGCTAGAGTTTTGGCCTTCCTTAGATCAAGAAGGAAGAAATGGTCAAGAAAGGCATCTTTGAACTCTTCTCAATCCAAGGGACCCACATTCCTAGATCTTTCGCCCTTCCATCGATCAAATGATATCTGGGCCATACCTTTCAATTGATAAGCATCCAACTATGCTTTTTCCACTGGGCTAACTCCTATAATGTCGACAATATCATGAATCCCTTCAATGTACTCTTGTGTATCGTCGTCTATCTTTGCCCCATCAAACTACGGAAGGTTCATCCTTATGAAATCATGAACTTGAGTAGCCACCGTACCCATATTTTGGTTCATGGGAGAAACCACTTCACGGTTGTCATGTGTTGTCATAGCTTGGGAAAGCACTTGAAAATCCATTCATAATTCTGCATGAGAGACTTTCTCTAATGAGGGATCATTTAGATCTTGTTGCTCCTCTCCGACATTCTTTCTTATAGTAGCTCTTCATGGAGGCGTGATTCTGTAATCGCAAAGAATAAGAGTTAAAAGAAAAACATAGAGAGTTCAACTCTATCGCAGGATATAAGAATGATGAAAAAAGTGAAGTTTCCTAAATGCCTCATAGCCTCTTATTCATGGATGTGGCATGCTTCACACCCATGAATAAGATTCTACTCGAAGCTGCATGTCAAACAACCTAGGACCCTTGAACCTTGTATTCTATACCAAGTTTGTCAAGACCATAGATAAACCCTAGGTGTGATACGACGATTAGAATTTCAATGACTCCAACCAAGCCTCTTAGCATTCATAGCATGAAAAAACATAGTATAAATTAAAAGTAGAATTTTAGAGTGGATGTTAGTCTAAAAACATACTAAGAGGAGACCAGAACTAGCCACTGAATTGGTTGTGCTACAAATGCCGACCTATATGAACCTCTAGAGTAAGAAGCATTGAAGTTACCGATATTCTTGTGCTTCTTATCCAAAGCCTTGGCCTACCCATCTCATCGAACTCCTTCCACTTTCCTCACAAAGTCTGTCACTTCATTAAAGCTTCTACTTATAGAGGTCATGTGAACACAATATACATGTAACTAGGGATTTAATCCCTTGATGAATAAACAGATCCTCTCCTCCTCTGTGGTCACCAAATGTGTAGCATATCTCTACAAGGCATGAAACTTAGCCTCATAAGCAACTATAGTCATGCCACCCTATTCAAGAGCCATAAACTTATCATTTTTGCGATCTCTCAGAGTCCTGGGCATATACTTCTCCAGAAACAGGGCATGGAATTGAACCTAAGTGAGTGGAGGTAGAACTGATGATTGGCATTCAAAGGCTCTCCGCCACTGCTTAGCCTCACCTTGAAACTGAAAGTCACAAACTCAACTCCATGCATGTTTACTATTACCAACTTGTGAATTCTCTCATAGCAATCTAGGATGAACTAGTAGGCATCCTAGCTCTTAGAACCCTAGAACACTAGAGGCTTCAGCTTTAAAAACTTGGTCAACATTTCCTGCTCAGTGCCACTCATCATTGGGCCCAAAAGTGGACGAAAGAAGGAATCAGTGCCCAATACTCCATCCATCTAAGAGACTGTAGTAGCAACAAGACAAGTGACTAGAGCTTGAGCAACGGGCACTGTGGGAATGGCCCCAAAGCCGACCAACCCACTCAAAAAAGCCATAATCTACCGAGTTATAGTTGGCTCCAAATGGGGAAGCCTTGCATCCTCAGCCTCTGCACTCTTCTCCTACTCAGTATTCTCCTTAACCTCTACTTCTATATTTTCCTTTACCTCAGCCTGGGGTGAGGAATGGGCCTGTCCTCTCGGAACCTCCTTAGGTTGAGCTTCATCCCTAGTAGATGTTGCCCATCCCCGCCCTCTGTCGTGACCTTTTCCGCTACCCCTACCTCGGCCACATCTTCTCACTGAAGGCTCCCTTTATTGCTTATTTATAGGAGCTATAGGTCAGACACTGTTGTATTGCATATTAACCATCTACGGATAAGAAAGTGAAAGAGGTTAGATATTAATTTGGATCACTAGATACCAATTAGAATCAAGATATAGCACAAAGGGAGAAGAAGGTAGAGAGATTTTCTAAAGTCTTGTAGCCTTTCTAGGAAAAGTACGAACGTTTTTGTACTACTTCGCAAGACTCGACTAGACTCATTTTGGTAAAATGAGAACAACTAACCTAAGGATCTGATACCAATCTTTTTACGATCCCAACTGGGTCGTGAAGGGCACCCACACTATCCCTCCAATTAGAAACCAAAACTATACCCCAACTGACATCCTAACATAGAATAGGCATTTAAAAAATGAAAACATAGCTTTTATATAAGTTTTAGGCTAAGTTCCCATAAACTCAAGAATTAACAATCAATCATAAATAGCCAAATATAGAAGTCAACCCCCCTAGAATCTGAAAGTCATTGTACAAAAACTACTAAGTAACAAGTCCACGAGTAAGGGATGTAACCCCGAAAACAATAAAGTAAACTAAGGTCTGGAACAGTCTCAGTCCAAAAGAAAAAGACTAAGGTTGAGAAGAATTCATGGTAGCCTGAAAGAACTGGTTCGCCATTGAATCCTTCAGTCACTGATTTCCTAATTGAGGTCTGTCAGCATCCGCCTGAATGTGTTGTGTACTCATAAAAGAAGAGCAAGTATAGTATCAGTACACATAAGAATGGTGTATTAGTAGGATCACGGTGCCAACCTAGTAAGTGAAATATGCACAAGTAACTACAACATAGTAAAGACATGCATATATGGAAACACATTACTAATTATCATTGCATAAGCAATATATAGTTTCACAGTGTCAATCTCAAATACAACGGTCAACAGTGGTCCTCTCATGGAAACCATACCCAAACTATAAATTTGTGCTAGCGTGGAACTTGATCAAATATGTATTGACGTGACACCCAAACTAATACGTACTAGTGTGGTACCTGATACAATTATGAATCAGCGTGACACCCAATCCAATATGTACTGGTATGGTAACAAATCTAACAACAACAATCACAATCACAATCAACAATGAATAATTCACAACTTGCACAATCAAGTATCTGGTTCAGTGCATGCAATTGATCACAATAGTTATTTCATTAAGTTTATTACCCCTTTCCCTAGTCTCATACATGTATGTAATACTATCAATTGCAATTAATAGGCATATATAACAAAGACAGGAAAACAAACCATCACCTACCTCGAAACCAAACCTTAAAAACTTTAAAGAACTGGAAATTTCCCTTTTCGTAGTCTCTTGGCTTGTTCTTGGTCTAAAAACAATAAAAAAATTAAAGGAATTAATGAACAATGGCCTAAGATACCAGATTATATTAGAATCCTAACCCTTGACTACTTTCATGATCATCTCCACTAACTAGAGTTTTTCCCACCATTACATTTGGGCCAAGAACCCTCTACTAAGATATTTACCATGGATTCTAGGTTCTAAGAATCAAAATACAAGTTGGAGGAATGATTAACTTACCTTTAGAAGGATAATTGGTGGAAAACTGAAGGAAAACATCCCTAGGTTGCTTCTGATCTCTCAAGAATGAAATGGGAGTATTAAAAATGGTTTTGGGTCTTTTTCCCATTTAAATTTGCGACTGTCCCACCATGGCGCCATTGACCCTACCATAGTGGGAATAATCCCTTTGTGACAGCTTTCACGGAGATAGAAACTCAGGATTTCAATCCCAAACGTCTATTTCGTAACACACCCTCAAACCTTAATGTTCTAAAATAATGCTTTCATGCTAAGATCAATTATGAGAGTTTTACTCGCATGTATTCAATTCTATAAAGTCGTACATATTCCTTAATGTCTTAAATATCATCTCAAGCTATCCAACTCCAAATTTAATCACCCATCCATTACCAGATTACCCCAGATCTCACCTGACTCAGATTTTATCCAAGTTTGGCCTAAACTCAAAATTTTCAAGTTACTACTTAAAAATTTTATGGCTCGAATTTCTTCCCCATTAGCTTATCCATAACGAAGGGAAAAGGTCGATACAAAAAGAGGTTTTGAGATTAAGCACTATGATTTTACACATACTGTGGACATTAGTAATAGGAGTTGTAGTTGCAGATCTTGGCAACTTAGGAGCATTCCTTGTCCTTATGGTGTTGCTACCCTTCACTAGATTCATTAGAAGGAGTTGGAACCAATCAATTAGGTGGACAATTGTTATAGCAAGGATACATACCTCAGCATATATGCCTATTTTATTCAGCCAATAAATAACATGAAATATGGTCAACATCAAATAATCCAATTGTAGAGTCACCAAAGATCAAGAAGCTGCCTGGAAGATCAAGTAAGGTTAAAAGAAAAGAGGCAAATAAAAGTAGAAAAACTGAAAAGCTTAGCAAGTGTAGTGATGTTATGACTTGTACCAAAATGTGATATGCAAGGACATAATAAAAGAGGATGTCCTACAAGAGACAAAGCTAGTCCAAGTCAATCAATTGAAATATCTTCTCAGGCAAATGTATTTTTATTTGAGTGGTTCAAATGTAAGTTATATGTGTATGTACTCATATATCAATATAAAGGCTACTGATAGAGCAAGAGGCAGTGGTCCAAGTCAATCAGCTGAAACAACTTCTCAGGCACAAGTATTTTTATTTGTTACTTTCAAATGTAAGCTATATGCACATGTACTGATATATCAAATACAGGCTGCTGGTGGAGAAACAGGTAGTGGTTCGACCCAATCACCTAGAGCTTCTTCACAGGTATATATATTCATTTGTAAAAGATATAATTTTAATTATATGCACTAATATGTGAAAAATTATGCCATCAGAAATAATGAAAGTGGTAGAGGAAGATGTAGAGGAAGAGGCAAAGTTTCAAGTCCTCCAGGTGTTACAAGTGTTCCAACTCAATCACATGGAATTTCACCATGCCATCAGAAACAATGAAAGTGGTAGAGGAAGATATGGAGGAAGAGGCAAAGTTTCAAGTCCTCCTTGTGTTAAAAGTGTTCCAACTCAATCACATGGAACTTCTACACACACAAAGGTAATCTATATAATTATTCTATCATTTATAGATAATATAGATGTTGACACCCAATTTTGACCAACCCATAACTACTTTTCAGATTGCTATCTTAATAAATAGGCATTTTTCAAAATTATCTCTTTATTAAATAAATAAATTTATATTTAATTTTACCCAATAAATCATATATTTTGTCATTCATAATTTATAATATTATTTCTATTTATTAATATTATGATTACTATTTTTATTATTTTTATTTTTAAAATAATAAGCTTAATACGTTCAAATATTCTTACGTATCTATTTAGTATATATTATGTATCCGTGTGTATTTTCTTTATATAAAAAATATTTCTTAACTAAGTTTATTTTATAATTTACTTATTCATATTAATATATACATATTACATATCTATTTTAATACGTATCGTATACATGTGCATATAAAAGGTCATTACTTAATTAAGTTTATCATATATTTTAGTTAACTATGTTAGTTATGCATCTATTTTAGTACATATTATATACATACGTACGTCATATATATATATATATATATACATAGTATATATATAAGTAGTGTTATAATTTTAAAATCCCAAGTTTAATCTCAACCATCCATTACATCTTAATCAATGGCCACGATTTGATTTTATTATTTTCCTATCTCTAACAATCCAAACCCAAAAACTAATTTGACTTTTCTTTTTCCCTCATCTAAGAGAACTCTCTCTCTCTACTCTTCATCTTCTCCAAAGAGAAGAGAAGACAAGCCGTCGCACCTTCACCCCTCTCTCGCCAAAAAATACCCCAACCAAATGACCCTCCGCTACTCTCTTCTTCTCTCCCTCACGTCGCCACCCTATTCTCTTGATCTCTTTCAACAACGCCATACCCGCCGATCTCTCCCTCTCCTCTTCATCACTGTGCCTCCATCACATCTCACCATGAACGCTGCTAGTTGTTCAATGCAGCAGCCACAACATCGCTCTTCTCCCTCCTCCATCTCCAATGTCGCTCCAACTCCGGCGACCACGAGTAGTAGCCAGCAGCCGCCCAACACCATCACTAACAACTGCAGCAGTCACAACTCCTTCTCCGATAGCCAGCAGCGTCATCGACGGCAGCAGCTCGACACAAACAGCAGCGAGACAACCGTTCCTCCTCCAGCAAGCTCCGACGATGAAGACGAGATGCCACAAAGATGAAAGATCAGATCGTTCTATTAAAGACGGATCTTTACAAGTCCTCTTCGGTATTATCGTTCTAATTTTTTGTTTAAACTTTATTTGGTGGGATTGATTTACTTACGGATCTAACATAAATTTTAGGATGTTGCTTGTTATGTGAAAGTCATGAGTTGTTAAGCTTAATTTGCCTACAGATCTAATATGAATTTTGTAATGATTGCTTGTTATGTAAAAATTATGAGTTGTTAAGCTTAATTTGCCTACATATCTAATATGAATTTCGTAATGATTGTTTGCTAAGTAAAAATCATGAAGTCGATGAATTTTTGCCTTAAGTTTAGGTTTAATGATTTTGTTTTATTTGTGATATAGATCTGTGGAAATCTCCCATTGAATTTATTTTAAACATTTATGTCAAAGTTGCAATATTTTTTTATATTTTTGTTTATACCCATACTTTGATTTTGTTTGCTTGTGAAATCTGAAATATTATTACACTGTTGAAAGTTTGAAATTTTGTTCGAATACTTGAATACTTATTCTGATTAAGTTTTATAGCTTCTTATCAATTATTGATAGTAAATCCCTTTAAGCATAAGTTTCAGACTTTTTGGCAGTGTTAGTTGTCTTTTACCTTGACTTTCCATCATTTTTTGATTTGAATTGATTTGGTGGTTGAAATTTTGACTAATTGTGCTATTAAGAATCTTGGTTGATTTTGTTATTAAAAATTTTGTC
The DNA here is from genome assembly GCF_947179165.1 of Solanum dulcamara. Classification (NCBI taxonomy): domain Eukaryota; kingdom Viridiplantae; phylum Streptophyta; class Magnoliopsida; order Solanales; family Solanaceae; genus Solanum; species Solanum dulcamara. The sequence goes on along the minus strand of NC_077240.1, from coordinate 70,790,410 downwards.
ACTTCCCTTTGAAATATTTATTCTTTCTATGACTTATCGGAGAAAAATTTGACTAAAATGAGATTGAGATTTTTGTTGATTGTCTTCTTATCACTATAAAAGAAGACCCTTCATATTTATTTGAGAGGGACACAGACATACAGAAAGAAAAAGAAAGAAAAGAAAAGAAAATATTTTTTACTTCATATTTTTTACAAAACACCTCAAACAAAAACAAAAGGGTTTCCAGCATACTTTTATATTCTGTTTTTAGCTTGTCTTCACGGTTCAGATTTTTATTTACTTATTTTTCCTAAAGTATCCGAGTTAGTTCCAACCTTTCTTTATATGTTAGCTTATTATTTTGAAAAAAATGTTCTTGCCTTCCTTGTTTACTTTATTGAAGTAAAATTATATAATCATGTTATACTTCTATATTATTTATATACTACTTGTATTTTTTTATGGTTTAGCGGGATTTGAATTTTAAAGTTCAAAACATGAAGAGTTCATTTGGAACAGAATTCAGATAATTTTAGTTCCTGTTTTATTATTTCTATTTGTATATTATTCTTTCTTAATTATTTTGGCATGTAATAATAAACTCTGTATATAATAAAAAGGAGAAAATACATGGGGAGGAAATATACTTGCTACTTGCTTATTTTATCTTATTTTTTAGTTTATCATAAATTTATGTGTGCTCGGGATACATGTGATCTAGTTATAATAGTCATATCCACATGTTTAGGTTCATTTGTTCACGATATAAATATTTCATTTTTACAAGATGTTTGCTTTAATCAAAAAATAAAAATAAAATAAAATAAAATGATCTAAGGATAGTTTGTTAAATATCGTTTATCATCATATATGTTTCAAAATAATTTATCTATTTTATGTGTTATCTTTGTTTATTAAATTTTAAATCTCATTAGAATAATTACTTTGATGATATTTCTGCATTATAACTTGTCTTTTAAAACATAAAACCATGTTTATAGTTTCAAACAATAATTTTGTCATATCAACTATTTAAACATCATGTATGTAAGATCTACTAAATAATTTTGAATGTGATGATAATCATATTTAGATTTAAATGTCATTTCATATAGATATCATGCCCATAGGATTTTATAATTTTAACACATCATGTCTATATATTTTAATTAATATTTTTAACATACCATTTTGTATAGACATCATGTCCATAGGATTTTATGTTAAATATCATATAGTAAACCATGTCTATAGGACTTAATGAATATTTAAGTATTTATAGTGTTATGGGCCTTATTGAATATTTTTAAGCTCGTTATATGGATGTATTAAATATTGGCAAAATGTTATTAGGTAGTTTCAATATGAAATAATTTCTAGCTTTAAAGCATGTCATTAGGGAATAGAAATTGTAAGTAGGTCTTAATAAATATATTTTGGTATGCCATATAGAAATCATGTCTATAGGATTAAAATATCTCTCTTTGATATTTTATTTAGAAATCATACCAACAGGATTTTAATAATTATTTATCATATTATTTTTATATCAAAATCATGCCTATAGAATTTGAATAAATTACTATCATGATATATATTTAGCAATCATGCCTATAGAATTTTAATATTTATTCACCATATTATTTTGAATCAATGCTTATAGCTCTCAATAAATATTACTATAGAATATGTTTTATAGGATTTTATCAATATTTTACTTAATATCTAAAGTTGCCTAAAATGACTTCCTATATTACAATTAGACTATCAATTATAATCACCTTTGTGTGTTAAAAAATTGATCTTCGGCCCCCCATAATATTCAAATTTTGTATTATGACTCTTGTATTTGCACACACATAATCATTATAACTTTCACTATTTATTTGTGTTTTCAAGTATGCTAAATAATTAATCTAGAGGCTTACTTGAGATTTTATGTGCTAACTGCTTATCTCATCTGTTTTGTTTGGCGATGTGTCTAATTAGGATGTTTATATTTTCATTAGTCTAAATCCTACCCTAATAGTATGTCCAATGTCTCTTGGATATTTAAGTTAGGACGTTAGACACCTTTTAAGACGTTAGTTTTTATTATTTCTTTTAGATCGATTTAGGATTATAATAATAAATAAATCTAGGAGGGGTAGGGGTAGATAGGCCCTTCGAAAATGATGAAAGTCGACCCGAGCAGAAAAACGATAAAATACTATTTTTATCTTCCGATTAATAAGCCGGCGCTGATCCGAAGAATATGAATACATGATTATTTTTCTCCTAAATATTTTGTTTGGTATATATTCGGGGTAGCTTAATGTTAAAAACTAAAATATTTTCTTTTAGGCACCACTAATTCCTATTGTCTTTACTATTATTTAATTAGTTAATTTTATCCTAATTCTAACATTAATAGTTTAGTTTAGCTTAATTAAATTCCTTGAAGAGAAACCATTTTTTTATGATCGTTTGTTTCAATTAAATTATTTATCCCTCTTTTATTTCATTATTTTTATACCAAGTCTATCACTCTTATAAATTATCTTTAATATTTTAAAATTTATACTTCTTTCAATTTTTTTAATGTTTCGATTATTGTTAAAATACATTTTTCCAAAGTTAGTCAAATAATTTTCAAATCATCGGACAACTGCAAGTTAGCGGCTATTTTAAGTGTTAAAACCTTCTTAAAATAGTAATATGAACCTCGTACTTTTTTCTCTGAATTTTTAAGACTTAAATCTGTTAGAGTCTTTTAAATTAAGTTTTCTTAATTTTTTTTTAAAAAATTAAGTGGCGACTCTTCTTTTACTAAAATTGATTTTTTCTCGATAAAGTTGAAATTAATTTTAAACCGTCTTTTTCCGACATAACAATAGATATACTCTAATATTTGAGTTTCAATAAACAACCTGTAAGAGGTAGAAGAAGAGGAATAGGTAAGGATGTACTCATTTTGTCTAATTGGTACAATATTTTTGTTACTTTCAGTTCTGTGAACATCTTTTTGAATTTTCTCAAATGGATACCACAGTAAGATAGACATAAAATAAATAAAGGATTGACCTATTTGAAAGTGATACTAATGCGGTTTTATAAACCTTACACAACCAAATACACTTATAACTTGTTAAAGTCATAGCTATTCCAACAACATAAAGCAAAAAAAAAAAACAAGAATCAAACAAAAGATGTAGAGTAGAACAACTATGGCAATTTCAGTTGCACACAACTACATCTTTCATCCTTCACATTCTTGATAAGGCTTAAATGTAGGAAAAACACACCACGATAATGAAGATGATTACCTTCCAATTATAACATTTTCTCTTCTTCTTTTCCTTCATCATCCATTTGTTTCTTTCAACACGACTTTAATAAAATGCAAATGCTTTTTTCAACTCCTTAATTCTCTTCGTCAATCTTGGAATAACAAATTTGGATCGTATATAAACATCTTCACTGTAATATCTCGAGTATTTGAAGGTTGGCATATGACATAATAAAGGCAAACATTGCAAAAATGGCCTCGGTGGATTTTTAGGTCAGACATTTCAAAAAATAAAATTTTCAAGAAATTGCATTTCCAGTGGAGTCCGCGACCACTCCACATCGCGGACTTGGTACAGGATAGGTCAATTTTGTCTGTGATCAATTCCACTAAAACTTGCCCTGTCAGGGAACATCTCGACATCACGGACTTCAGTGCTTATTTGTGTCAGAATTCAGATTTTAAGTAAGGGCACTTTAGACTTTTTCTTACCTATTAGTTGATGAACCTGAACATTTTTAGAACTAAATCCAACCCTATTAACTACACTAACCCCCTATTCCCTCTCATTCTTTCATAATTCATCAATTACAATAATTCTCTCTCTACAAAGGCTCTCAAATCACCATTGAAGATAATCAAACAATTCTCTCGAATTCTTCATCAAAATCTAATATTTCTTCAAGTTGATTCTAGTTTCTCATTTGAGGTATGTAGGTATCCATCCATGGATCCCTTTAACCCATGTAGCCCAATAAATTATCAACTTTTTTTCAATCAATTCAAGTATGTATTTTATGAGTTTGATGATCTCAATTTTGATTACATGAATTATAATTTAAATTATAATTATGAATCTATTTCAATATAAATTAATGATTATTACATGGAATTGAAGATTTTTCTATGAAGTTCCTACATTACTCTTCAAGGTTCATGACGTGGATGGTGGGTACTTTTAATTATAGTTTCAATATATATTATTTTCATGAATTATGTATGGATTGATATAAATTATACGATTATGCATGTTTTCAATTCAATTTCATGATTTCTAAGTCAATTAATTATGAATCCATGTGTTTACCTTATTTTCAAGTGTAAGTAATGATCATGAAAATTTCAAGTGTTCAAGCAAGTTTACGAAAAAGGATGACTTAAGACCCCAACGATACTTTTTATGAAATAAGATTCGTAATAATGGAAGGCCTACACCCATATTATATGAATCACAAAATAATAAGATATTTCTATGAACAAGTATTTATGAATTGGATTGGCAGTTTTTGATTGTCTTTCCACGTGATAAGTTTATGATGTCAAAAAAAGTATGACTATATTTTATGAAAAGCTTATTATTTATGAAAAGTATGATTTATGATGATGATATGTATTCCATGGGATGTTGAATTAGCACCAAAAGAACTTTGATGTGGGGAGTCGACCCAAGGGGTCCTTAGTAGCAATCTCTAGCCCCTTAACTATGTTGTTATCGTAGGTTTGCCTTTATGGCCTAGCTAGTGGATCCACATATAAAACTTGATGATAATGATGATACGGAGTCTACCTTGACAAGTAGCCTCTCTCTTCTTAATGTGGGAGTTACATCGGATTCCATATTATAACTCGCATGGACTTAAACATCGGTTATGGCTATATCCTACATATGTATGGTCCTTTATGTTGATTTACTTGACTAATCCTAACCTTTACTTTTACATGATACTTTTATGGTTTATTGTGCATTAATCCATCTCATGGGTACTTATGATTTTACTATCTCTATTATCATGCTATTTGAAATGGTCATTTTCACAACATGGTTTTATTATGTATTACATTGCCTACATACTTGGTACATTCAAACGTACTAATGCATACTTCATTTCCTATATTATATCATAATGTAGGAACGAACGCTCCATCCTGTTCTTGTGGCTTATTGGTGACTTATCGAAGATTGTGTGGTGAGTCCTTATACTTCGAGGGCAAACCGAGTCTATCTTTTCTTTTCTTGTCATTCTTAGACTATGTTGGTACATTGAGACTTTCCATGTTATGCCATTACTTTCTTTGAGGGTGAGCAAGGAACATGTCCTAGTCCCCGCCTATGCTAGTTCATGTAGAGGCATATTGGATATGTGTATGGAGTTTATGTTGTCTTGTTTCATTCTAACTATGCTATGTTCTTGGATTTCTTATGAGTTTCTGCTTATTGTTACCTTATGTATGCTTATCATATGCTAAGAGGCTTGGTGGAGGTTTCTTTGGGAATCTTAATCGTTGTGTCATACCTAGGGCCTAGCTTGGATCGTGACAAACTTGATATCAGAGCATAAGGTTCTGAATTGTCCTAGGGAGTCCAACATGTCGCGTCAAGTAAATTATTATTCATGGGTGTGAAGCATGACACATTTATGAGTAGGAGGCTATGAGGTATTTTAGGAATTTTTCACTTCTTTCATGATTTATGTCATGCGATAGAGTGTACTCTAAGTCTTTTCTCTTTAACAATTGTTCTTTGAGATTTTCAGAAAATGCCACCAAGAATAGCTCCACTCCAAAGAGGGGTTAACGTTAATAAGGGATAATCCCCTAAAGCTCCTAATGGTCCTCTAGGTGATCAAGTTACTCATGCTGAATTTTGGACCGTCATCTCTATGATAGCCCAAACCATAACTACTCAAGTAAATCAAGGGGTGGTGGCTCCTCCAAATATGGTTACACCGGCTTCAAAGGTTAGAGACTTTATAAGAATGAACCTTTCCGAGTTTCATGGGTCCATGGTTGATGAGGATCCCTAAGATTTTGTTGATGAGGTGCATAAGATTGTTACTATCATGAGGGTGTCTTCGGAAGAGAAGGCGTAGTTGGAGGCCTACCAACTCAAATGTGTTACTCAAGTATGGTACATTAATGGAAGGCTGAAAGGGTTGAAGGGGTTCCCAAAGGTTGAGAGAACTTCAAGGTAGCACTTCTTGACCGCTTCTTTCCACTTGAATTGAGGGAGGCAAAAGTGTTGGAGTTTATCAATCTCAAGCAAGGTAATATGAGTGTGAGGGAATATGCCCTCAAGTTCACAAAGTTGTCTAAGTATGCTTCTTCTTTGGTAGCCAACTCCCATACCCGAATGAGTAAGCTTATTTTGGGAATGTCAGACTTGGTGATGAAAGAATATCAAATTGCAATGCTTATCAAAGAGATGGATATTTCTAGGCTCATGACTTATGCCGAACAAATAGAAGGGGAGAAACTTAAGGACATGAAGGTGAAGGAGCCCAAGAGGGCTTGATTTGAAGGTGGGTTTTCTCAATCCAAATCTGATGGTGGTAATGGTCATTTTCAACAAGGCCAAAGGTTTCAAGGCCAAGGTTCTTCACAAACTTCGATCCAAATATTTGACAAAGACAGGATGCCTAACCCTAAGGCCCAAAGTGGTGGTGTTAGTGGGTCTACTCTTCCAAAGTGTTCTAAGTGTGGGAAAAACCATGGAGGCAAATGCTTGTTTGGAACGGGTGCTTGTTTTGGATATGGTAAGGTAAGGCACAAGGTCTCTACATGCCCTAATGTTGCAAATAAGGGAAGAGAAGAACGTCCTCAAGGTCAATGGGTTTTCCAGCAATGATGGCAAGAATCCGTGAAATAGTGATCTCAAGGGTTTTGGGGTGCTTCTTCTACTGTTTTCCTTTCTTTCTTTTTTGAGAATACCTGCCCTGCTGCCTCTGCTGCCTCTGCTCTCCCTCTTCTTTCTTGAGATTCGATCTTATAGAGTTCAATTCTCGTTCTAAGCTACTCAAAGTGGACAAGTTTAATCATGCCAAAATAGGTTCTATGCACTCCAAGCTAGACAAGATGTTGAGGAGTCTCCCGATGTAGTTACAGGTATGCTGCAGGTCTTTGACTTTGATGTTTATGCTTTACTTGATTAGGGTGCAACATTGTCTTTTGTTACTCCTTACCTTGCTATATTATTTGATATGTGTCACAAAATCTTGCTAGAGTCTATTTCGGTTTCCCCTATTAGTGATTCGATTCTAGCCAATAGAATCTATAGAAATTTCCCAATGTCGGTCTTGCATAAAATAATCCCATGCGATCTTGTTGAATTTGACATGACTGATTTTGATGTCATTCTTGGCATGGAATGACTACATGTTTCTTAGGCATCTATTGATTGTAGAACCTGTATGGTCAAATTCCAATTTCCTAATGAGCAATTCTTGAGTGGAAGGGTAATGATTCGGTATTTAGGGGTCGGTTCATATCATGCCTAAAAGCCCGGAAAATGATAACTAAAGGGTGTATTTATCATTTAGTGTGGGTTAGGTATATAAATTCTGAAGCTCTTACTATTGAGTCGGTTCCCATTGTAAATGAATTTTTTGATGTGTTTCTCGATGATTTGCCCGGTATTCCTCCCGAAAGGAAAATCGATTTTGGTGTAGATCTTCTTCCCGACATCCAACCTATTTGTATCCCTCCTTACTGTATGGCCCCTGCGAAAATTAAGGAGTTGAATGAGCAATTAAAATATTTATTAGATAAGGATTTCATAAGGCCAAATATTTCACCATGGGGTGCTCCCGTGTTGCTTGTTAGAAAGAAGGATGTGTCACTTCGCATGTGTATAGACTACCGATAATTGAATAAGGTCACCATAAAGAACAAGTATCCCATTCCGAGAATAGATGACTTGTTTGATTAACTCACAAGGTGCAAGTCACTTCTCCGAAATTGATCTTCGATCTTGTTATCACCAATTGAGGGTGAGGGAGTGTGACATTCCCAAGACGACATTTCGAACGAGGTATGACCATTTTGAGTTTTTGGTTATGTCATTCAAGTTGACTAATGCTCCCGCTATTTTTATTTTCTTGATAAATCGGATTTTCAAACCGTACCTAGGCATGTTTGTGGTGGTCTTTATTGATGATATATTAATTTATTTCCAAAATAAAGAAGCACATATGGGTCACTTGAGAATTGTATTGCAAATTTTGAGGGACAAACAACGATTTGTCAAGTTTAGTAAATGTGAATTTTGATTGAAGTCCATGGCATTTTTTGGTCACATTGTTTCTGGTGATGGTATCATGGTTGATCCAAAGAAAATGGAGAAAGTAAAGAATTGGCCTAAAGCATTGTCTCCTTTGAATATTCGTACCTTCTTAAGCTTGGCTGATATTATAGAAGGTCCGTAGAAGAATTTTCATCTATTGCATCACTTTTGACTATTGAAGAAAAATCTATAAAATTATCTATGGATTTAATTATATAAACTTTCAAGATAAGGAGTATGCGAATTTCAATGTCTCAACGTTACAAGATATATGAAATTATCTCCTAATTTAATTATATAAAATTTTAAGATGAATATACAAATTTCATTCTGTCATACTTGACAGTTTTTTTTAAAAAAGAATAAACCCCCAAAAAAAAAAACCCACGTCACACGTCCACAACCTTGAAACTTGATTCGTTCAACTGACGAACAGTCCAATACGCCGACGGAAAGGGCAACGAGAAAAACTTCGAAACGACGGCGTTTACTCTATAATGAAGGGCGTGTATACACACGCGCGAGTCAGAATAAAATATATTTATTTTATTCACGCGGCTTAAGGAAAATATCCAGTCGCGCAAACAAAGGAAAGACGATGAAGAAGAAGTTCCAACCAAGTCTTTCTTCTTCAACTTCATTCAACTAAAAAACAAATCAAACAAAATATAACTTGAAAAAAAAATACGAAGAAGAATTTATCGCCGGCGAGTATTTTCTCCGGTACGGCGATATCGGGCAGGAGTTTCAGAATGGCTGGAGGATGGAGAGGATCTGGATCGGCAGCTAGTACAAGTAGAGCTCCGATGCTTAATCGTATTTCATCTTCTCGAAGTATTCGTCTTGGTCAAGTACAACCTCAAGCACCAGGTCATCGAACTGTCTTTCTTAATGATCGTGATGCTAACGCCCTGGCTAAATTCAAGGTAATTTTGTTTTTAAGCTTTCTTACATATTGCCGAAATGACTGATGATGAGTTTCTATCAGTGGATAATGAGTAGTACTAAATGGATAAAGACGCGACTTAGTGTGTGTGTGTGTGTGTGTGAGAGAGAGAGAGAGAGAGAGAGAGAGAGAGCGAGCGAGTGTGTGTGTGTTTGCCGAGGTGGAGCTAGGATTTGAATTTTATAGGTTTTGTATGATAACCAAATCCATAGCTCATATAAGTTACCGAGTTTACAATTTAATACTAATTGTTGATTGTATAGTAACTTTCATCTCGTGTACTAGTCCTTGCTTTTCTTTGGTTTTTGGATTTACTAGTGCGTTATAGACTCTTTGCTTGATTTAGAGTGAGTAGAATCTTGGTCTCATACTTGTTGTATAGGTCTACTTTTGCCTAGTGGCTTTGAGGAATGGTGGTGGACTAGGGTCTTGTCTTTGGTTGAGGACGGGGTCGAGGGGGAGTGGTGGTAAGCGGGTTATAGAGTCTCCGAAACTAAGAATAGGGTCATGGAATATAGGGTCGCTGACAGGAAAGTCTATAGAACTAGTGAAGATTCTCAAGAAGAGGAGGATTAATATAACTTGTGTCCAGGAGACCAGATGGATAGGTACTAGGGCTCGAGATGTGGATGGGTTTAAGTTGTGGTACTCAAGAGGCTCGAGAGATAGAAATGGAGTGGGTATTTTAGTAGACGGGGACCTTAGAGAGCAAGTGGTGGAGGTTAGGAAGATCAATGATAGGATGATGACAATTAAGCTAGTCATTGGCAGGGTGAATGTGAATATTATCAATGCTTATGCTCCCATGTGGGACTGAACGAGGAAGTCAAAAAGCGCTTTTGGGAGGAGTTGGATGAGGTAGTGAGAGATATACCAAACTCCGAGAAGTTTTTCATCGGCGGGGATTTAAATGGCCATATCGGGACAACTTCAAGTGGTTTTGATGATGTACATGAAGGTTTTGGTCTTGGGGAGAGAAATGGAGGCGGAGCTTCGTTTTTGGATTTTGCTAGAGCTTTTGAGTTGGTGTTTTCTAACTTGTGCTTTCCGAAAAGGGAAAATCACTTGATTACCTTTCGTAGCACAGTAACCAAGACGTAGTTGGATTACTTACTCCTCAGGAAGGGTGACAGAGGCCTTTGCAAGGATTGCAAGGTCATTCCGAGTGAGAATCTTACTACTCAACATAAGCTTTGGTTATGGACTTGGAGATTAGGAGGGACAGGCAGAAGAAGACCTTTTATGACCGACCAAGAATTAGGTGGGGTGGTTTGACTCCAGTCCTTGCTCGTGAGATGGGGGAGAAGTTGATTGGTATGAGGGCCTGGACTAGTAGCGGGGATGTGAGCAACATGTGGGATATGACAGCTAAGTGCATTAGGGAAGCAGCTATAGAGGTGCTAGGGATATCGAGGGGAAACTTTGGTGGTCATCACGGAGATTGGTGGTGGAATGGAGAAGTCCAAGGCAAAGTGAAAGCAAAGAAGATTGCTTATACTAAGTTAGTGGAGTGCGTGGACAAGGAAGTGAAGCGGACGCTTAAGGAGGTATATAAGATGACGAAGACAAAAGCTAAGGTAGCGGTCATGAATGCTAAGATGACAGCGTTTGAATGCTTATATGTCGAGTTGGGGGACAAAGGTGGGGATAAGAAATTGTATAGGCTCGCAAAAGTGCGAGAGAGAAAGGTTCGCAATTTGGATCAAGTGAAGTGCATCAAGGATGAGGAAGACAAGGTGTTGGTGATAGAGACCTCCATTAAGCAAAGATGACAAACTTATTTCCACAAACTCTTAAACGAAGATGGGGAAAAAGACATTATGCTGGGTGATTTGGTGCAGTTTGATAGACTACGGGACTTTGGGTACTGTAGGTGTATTAGGGTTGAGGAGGTTAGACGCGCTATTAGCAGGATAAGAAGGGGAAGAGCGACTGGTCCCGATGAGATTCCGGTGGATTTTTGAAAGCGCACAGACAAGGCAAGAGTAGATTGGTTGACTAGGTTGTTCAATGCTATGCTTAAGACGACAAGAATGCCCGACAAATGGAGGTGGAGTACAATGGTTCCTTTGTACAAGAATAAGGGCGATATCCAAAACTGTAATAACTACAGGGGTATCAAATTGCTAAGCCACACTATGAAGGTCTGGGAAAGAGTGGTGGAGATGAGGGTGAGGAAGTGGGTGTCTATTTCTGAGAATCAATTTGGATTCGTGCCAGGATGTTCGACTACTGAAGGCATCCACCATATGCAGAGATTGATGGAGAAGTATAGGGAAAGGAATAGGGATATTCATACGGTGTTCATTGACCTTGAAAAGCCGTATAACAAAGTCTCGAGGGACGTTCTATCGAGGTGTTTGGAGGCTAAGTGTGTTCTGATGGTGTATATTAAGGCGATAAAGGACATGTACGGTGGAGCTAAGACTCGGGTGTGAACGGAGGAGATTCGGAGCACTTCCCAGTGGAGATGGGGCTACACCAGGGATCTGTCCTTAGTTCTTTCCTATTTGCCTTGGTGATGGATGAGTTGACGCAATCTATTCAGGAGGAGGTTCCTTGGTGTATGTTATTTGCGGACGACATAGTATTGGTTGATGAGACGCGGGACAAGTTAATGTTAGGTTGAAGGTTTGAAGACAGACTCTGGAGTCCAAAGAATTCAGGTTGAGCAGGACAAAAACAGAGTATTTGAAGTGCAAATTCGGTGGTGTGGTAGAGGAAGCAAACGCAGAAGTGAGGCTTGCCACACAACCTATTTCTAAGAGAGAAAATTTTAAGTATCTTGGGTCCGTAATCCAGGGTAGTAGGGACATCGACAGTGATGTCACACATCGCATTGGGGTGGCATGGACGAAATGGAGGCTTGCGTCTGGAGCTTGTGTGATAAGAAGGTACCACCCAAACTTAAAGAAAAGTTTTATAGAGTGGTGGTTAGACCGTCCCTATTGTATGGGGTGGAATGCTGGCCAGTCAAGAACTCTCATGTTCAGAAGATGAATGTTGCGGAGATGAGAATGTTGAGATGGATGTGTGGTCATACTAGGAGCGACATAATTAGAAATGAGGTTATTCGGGAGAATGTAGGAGTGGCCCCTGTGGCGAACAAGATGAGGAAAGCGAGGCTGAGATGGTTTGGACATGTGCAAAGGGGGTGTGTTGATTCCTTAGTGAGGAGGTGCGAGAGGATGGTTGTAGGGGGAATCAGAGGGGTAGAGGTAGGTCAAAGAAGTATTGGGGAGAAGTGATTAGACAAGATTTGACACAATTCCATATTATCGAGGACTTGACCTTAGATAGAAAGGAGTGGACACGTATTAGGGTAGAAGGTTAGTAGGGGGAGGGAATTAGTGGAGGATCAACATATTATGTGTGTAGCTTGTTTATATTATCACTCTTTTTTGCTGTGAGTTGTTTCTTCATTGTAGACTTTCTTATTAATTGCTATGTTGTATTTATTGTTTATTATTCTGTTAATTAGGTTTGAGGCACTTGAGCCAAGGGTCTTTCAAAAACAGCCTCTCTATCTCCTCAAGGTAGTGGTAAGGTCTGCGTACACTCTACCCTTCCAAACCCCACTTAGTGGGATTTCACTGGGTTGTTGTTGTTCTAAGCAAAAGCTGGTGTTTGTGTATATATATATTGTCTTTTATGTGTTCAACTGAAGCAAATGATAATGAGGATTAATATGGATCAACTCCAGCTAACTTGAGATTGAGACGTAGTAGCTGTTTATTCTTGTATGTTCTTATGATTGAAGGGGAAAACATTGGGTGTCTGATTAAAATACTATACATTTCTGCTGATTGTTGTATGTGTTATTTCCACTAAGAGGATTTGGTTATTTTCAAGATTTCTAGTCGGTGGATACGGAGTAGTACTAAATGGGTAGTACAACAACAACAACAACATACCTAGTGAATCCCATAAGTTGGATCAGGGGAGGGTAGAATGTACGCAGACCTTACCACTACCTCGTGGAAATATAGAGACTGTTTTAGAAAGACCCTCGGCTCAGATTGACAATTCCATATACCAAGACAAAAATATAGCGAGTCACAAGGAAACAACAAAATAGTGCAATGATCGAAACACAATATAAAGATAGAGTATTGAAAACAATAGTAAATAACAATGGATATCAAAAATAAGAACTACAAAACACAATTAGTACAATGGCAAACACCAACCACCTTAAGCAAGACAACGCCACACTACCTACTAACCTTCTACCCTAATACCCGTCCTCCACACCTCCTATCTAAGGTCATGTCCTCCTCGGTAGTCTGAAGCTGAGCTATATCCTGTCTTATTACCTTTTCCCAATACTTTTTCGATCTACCTCTGCGTCTTCTCCTTCCCTCTATAACCAATCGCTCGCACCTTTTCATTGGTGCATCCATGCATCTCCTCTTCACATGGCCAAACTATCTCAGTCTCGCTTCTCTCATTTTATCCACCATAAAGGCCACTCCCACCTTATTTCAAATATCCTCATTTTTAATCTTATCGCTTTTAGTATGACCACACATCCACCTCAACATCCTCTTCTCCGCAACATGTATCTGTTGAACATGAAAGTTTTTGACTGGCCAACACTCCGCTCTATATAACAATGTCAGTCTAACCACCACTCTATAAAACTTACCTTTGAGTCTCGGTGGTATCTGCTTATCACACAAGACTCCAGATGCAAGCCTCCACTTCATCCACGCTGCACCAATACGATGTGTGACATCCTCGTCAATGTCCTTTTTCCCCTGAGTTATAGATTGCAGGTACTTGAATCTGTCTCCCTTGGGCATATTTTGTGTGCCAAGCCTCACTTACACGCCTTCCTCATGCATTGCCTCAATGAATTTACACTCCACATACTCTGTCTTACTCCTACTCAATCTGAACCCTTTAGTCTCCAAAGTTTTTCTCCATACCTCTAGCTTAGAGTTAACACCATTCCGTGTGTCATCAATTAATACTATGTCGTCCGCAAATAACATACACCAAGGCACCTCATCTTGGATGTCTCGCGTCAATTCATCCATCACAAGGCAAATAGAAACTGACTAAGAGTTGATCCCTGATGTAACCCCATCTCTACCGGAAAGTGCTTCGAGTCTCCTCCCACCGTTCTTACCCGCATTTTGGCTACTTCATACATATCCTTTATCGCTCTAATATATGCCACCAATACACCTCTTGCCTCCATGCATCGCGACAAGACTTCCCTCAGGACTTTATTGTAGGCCTTCTCAAGGTCAATGAAAACCACATATAAGTCTCTTTTTTTTTCCCAATACTTCTCCATCATTCTCCTCACAAGATGGATGACCTCTGTGGTTGATCGTCCTGGCATGAAGCCAAACTGATTCTCGGAAATAGACACTCCTCATCCTCCTCTCCACCACTCTCTGCCAAACTTTCATAGTATGGCTTAACAACTTAAGACCCCTAAAGTTATTGCAGTTTTGGATATCATCCTTGTTTTTGTACAAGAGAACCATCGTACTCCACCTCCATTTCTCGGGCATCTTAGCCGTCTGAAAAAGGACATTAAACAAGCTAGCCAACCAGTCCAAACCTACTCTATCCATGCTCTTCCAAAACTCCACCGGAATCTCATTAGTAGTATAAATGTTTATATATTTAAAATTGTTGTCTTTATGACTTCAAATGGAGCAAATGGGATAATGATGAATTAACTTGAGATTGAAGTCTAGTAGCTTTTGTCGTTGTATGCTCATATAATTCAAGGGGAAAAAGTTGGAATCTGATTATGACACTTCACATTCATCTGATTGTTGTATGTATTATTTCCACTGAGCAATTCTCTTTTTCATTGTAGTTTCTTTATTTCTTTTGTAAAAGATGCTCGGTATGGGAATGAAGTTAAAGTGGTGAATGTGAGTTTAGGGATTTGACGACATTGGTTGAGGACTTGGAAGTTGGAACTATTGAGATTATCTAAGGTTTTAGTTGGCAAGAGATGCTTAGAGTAAAGTATTCCCCCTGTTTCAATTTGTTTGTCTTACTTTCTTTTTTAGTCCGTTGCAAAAAAAATCCCTCCTTTTCTTTTTGACAACTCTTTAATTCTAACTTTCCACATGACATATTTAAGACACAAGATTAAAGGGCATTTTGGTACATTTTGCATATTTTTAGTTTAAGATTGCAAAATTTAAAGGCTTCTTCACTTTCTTAAACTCTGTGCCAAGTCAAAACCAGACAATTAAAACGGAGGGAGTAATCATTTAGAAGGAGAACTGACTGTTTGTTCCAATTTCTTCCTGTCCTTTAGGACAAACAGGTTACTTTAAACGAACGACCCAATAATGTAGAAAAATCTTTATGTTGTCAATGTTTATAAGTTAAACCCTTTGTGTTTGGATCTACTTTAAATAAACTGACAGTCTAAAGGTTGTTTATGCTATCAGTGTAGTTTTAAGGGTTAGTTGCTATACAATTACCTGATTGAAATGAAGTAAAATAATCATTGCCTTCCTTGCAAGAGTATCTGTTACTTCTGTGTTTGAGGAAGATTTCTTTGGGTGTGTGCTTATTTCCCCACTCTAAGAGTACAAAAAAGAAGAAATACATTCCTGATTTTCATCTAATTTCCTTAAACCCCTATTCCTCTGGAGCTGATACAATTGATTCTGTGCTCCTGCCTCCTAGTCTCCGAATATTTCTTAAACCTTTGGTTATATAAGCTAGTTGTTTGGTCAACTGATTTAGGTAGAAGGAAAAGCGAAGAAGAGAAACAAGGAAATTCAGATGCTTTTCTGTCAATCTATTTGGATGGATTAGTAAAGTGTAATAAAATATAAACATGCCTTGTGCTGACACAAAATCCACACAAATAAAAACATGCCTCGTGCTGACAAGGTGCAGGTAAGTGATGTATTTTGGAAAATGTCAAATGGTAGCTTGTAGTCCCCTTCTATATAAATTGTGTTCCTCACCAAGTTTATTGTACACACATTTTAGCTTTGATCTTGATTAGTTGCAATAATTTTCTTTTCAGGGAAATTCTGTTTCAACGACAAAGTATGATGTCCTAACATTCCTGCCAAAGGGTTTATTTGAACAGGTAAATTGGCTTTGCTCTTATCCTGTGTCCTTTTAAGCTTAGTGCTTTTGCTGAATTAAGTTTTACGTGTTTATTCCAACTTAAACTGTAAATTTTATTCTTCCATTTGAAAACTACAGTGTTGGTATATAATTTAGAGGACACATACACGAGGCCTCTAGTTTCCTACTTGCCAAGAGCATATCTTGCAGACAACTTTGAAGAGTGTGACATAACTAAGGTCCCCAGCCTATTAATGGGAAATGTTGAGAGTGAAGTTCCTTAAGTAACTAGTGAGCCTTTTTGACTGTGTTTTTTTAATAGGCTATCGGTTGATAAGAAGTTCATCAAATAGTTTCTTGACATTCCTCCCAAATGTAATTTTCTTTGAATATCAGCTTAATGCTCCGTCTAGTGGTTTCTCTCCTTCATGTTAATCCTTGTAACTTGTGAAATGGATTCGAACTAAGTTTGTTATTTGTACTGTTTCTGTTTGATAGGAAGGGGTCATGAGTGTTAGCTTTTATATCTTTTTCTTTTTGAAAAATCTTTATAAAATTTTTGTTGTGTCAAAAGACACCAGCGGTAGCAAGTCTGTAAAGAAGTAGTGATTCAATTTACGAGATCAAATTCAAGTTAATATAGTGCTAGTACATTCTTCCATTTCGTCTTCTTAATAAATTCTGTAACCTACAGCAGATGCTAAAAGGTAAGGCATCTATATTTAGCATATGTTCAGCTGAAGTTCTCCCCGGAAGCACCTCCGGTTCCTTTCTGTCCATACGATCCCACATACACAGGAATTGTTTTTCCAACTTCTTCAGAGACTTTCTTTGGCAAGGTACTAAAGAATAAAGAGAGTATCAATATGTGAAGTGGGAAGCTCTTAACTCTCAATAAGAATCAAGGTGGTTGGCATAAAAAACTTTAGACTACCCAATAAGAGTCTCTTGCAGAAATGATGATAGAGGTTCAGTACTGAAGATATGGCCCAATGGAGAAGACTTATTACTTAGAAGTATGGGATGATGAACTAGTGGATTACCAAAGAAGTTAAAAGCACTTATGGGAGTAGTGTCTGGAAAACTATTAGGAATTTGTGGCATGATTTCTGTGTTAATGTGGAGACCAAAGGTGGGTATGGTGAAAAGACTGCTTTTGGGTAGATCTCTGGATTAGTCAGAACAGCTAAAAGACCATTTTACCTGACTTATATCCTATAAGCCTTCAAAAGGATGCTCAGGTCAATCAAGTCTGGAATCAACAAGGCTGGGAATTGAATTTCAGGAGAGCTTAAATGACTAGGAAATTGCCAGATTTACAACAATGATCCAGACCCTGGAAACTTTCCATGGCACCTCAGACTATTAGATAAACCAAGACGGAGTTTGAACAACAGAGGAATTTTTTCAGTGAAGTCTGTATGCTGTAAATTGAATCAAGGAACCTCTTTGATTGTGGTGTCGCCCTAAAAATACATGTAAAATCAAAGTACCTCTCTAGGTATCCTGTTTTGTTTGATTGGAAGTAAAGAAAGCATGCCTAACATAAGGGAATTTACAAAGGAGTTCTCAGATGTGATACTTGTGGATTTGGGTCGTGACATAGTTTACTCCTAGCATACAAAAGAGCATGCGCCACAAATTTTAACAAGTTTAAAGCCATACTAGATCTTTAAAATAATCAAATGCAGAAGATAACAACGTACAACCCCAAGACTTAGAGTCATGCATACATGAGCGAACATCTGATACACTGTCTGAAAGAGGAAACAACAAAAAAGTAAAAGATAGAGGGAGTCTGTCAACCAAACAACTCACAAAGAGATCTGGAAATATACGCCTCGAACTCAATCAATCAATGTGGCCCACTAGGTGCTCGAAGTACAGTTTGCACCAAAAGAGTGCATCAAGTGTAGTATGAGTACAAGAACTACGTGTACTCAGTAGGCATCATAGGTCGACAACGCTGAAGTACCAACAATTATATCATATTAAACATGAAATTTACCTCAATAAGATCCCCTTAGCACTTACACAATTCAAGTGAAATAGGAGAAATAGATCAAATAATCAAGTACAGAGAAGTCGAATAATCAAGTATCATTAAGATAGACAGTTTGAATGAATTCAAATAGATGAAATGTTATGCGCTGAAACATATTGCACTGAATATTTGAAGTCCTCTACAAGCATAATGTAATGTTAGCCAATTTTGAGTAGATGGGGTTTGGGAAAATGTTCTCACTTAAGTTGTAATACTATAAGATTTTGGTTCGATAAGAATCTGCCTTTTGAAACCTATCGGTTTGGAATTCTAGGGCACTAGAAAGGTGTTTTTTTGCTTCGCCAGTGGCAAAAGGAGTGATGTCAAAACAAATTTACGTATGTTGGTGTTTTATGTGTGAAAGTTCGGGCGAAGACCTAGATCATCTCCTTTGCATTGTCAGTTGCATACCAACTCGACTGTGGGGAGAGATTGTGAAATTGGCTTGGTTTGTAATGGACGATGCCAGGATAGTGATTGAGGACTTTTCATCTGGACCTTCCTTTTTTATCAGTTATTTAGCTGGACCTTTAGAAGAAGAAGAAAAGACGAAAAGTGTAGGACGTTGCTCCACCAGCCTTGATGCTAAACCTTTGGAAGGAGAAAAAAATAGAGTTTTCAAGGGATAGAACATGAATATATATGTGTGAGGAACATATTTTAACCCTAATTTTTTTTGGGAGCCATTGAGGTTCCGATATGTATAGAAAATAAGGTGTCTCTTGTAGAGATTCATCTCTTTTTGTAGCTTCCGTAAATTTGGTATACAACTTGTATAGTGGAGATATTCCCATATTAATAAATTTATTTTACCTTATTGAAAAACAAAATGAATTGTGTTTGTTAGTGTTTTTGGCTATTAAAGATTATTATTTCAATAAAATCACTTTAGATGTAGCAAGTTCATTCAGCTTGAAAAATGATGCCATGCAGCCATATTGTTCAATTCTTGTTGTTCTATAGCCCTCATCTTGTTTCTGTGTCCTTATTTTGACAGTTCAGACGAGTGGCTAATCTGTACTTCCTTATGATCTCAATTTTGTCATGCACTCCAATCAGGTATTTCAATTCCTACTATCTAATGTATTATGTTGCTCACCCTTATTAATCCCCCGCCCCATATTATGCATTATTTGTGCTGAAAATTAGTAAAGAGGTCTAATCTAGAGTATTTTTATTGTTTTATTGTGTTAAATATCTAGACAAGATTAGAGTTCACTGTTGTGTGATGCTATTGGTGGTTGTTTGTCTTTGTCATTAAATAATAAAATTTCACATTTTTTGTTTTTGGTTTGTAAGGTGCTTGCAAACTATTTCAAGAAATTAGTTTATATTTTGATGACATGTGCTATATTTTCTCATGATTTGCCCCTGAAAAGAATCTTGTTTGAATGCAGTCCTGTAAGTCCAATAACAAATGTACTTCCTTTGAGCATGGTGCTTCTCGTTTCTCTTATTAAGGAGGCTTGGGAGGACTGGGTGAGTACTATTTCCTTCATTGCCTTCTTTCTCTGTTGGTTCTTAAACTGAGTGTTATATGTATGATGTTCGTTAAATAGAGTACTATGCTATTGACACCTTTATCCTTTTACCTTTTGTTTCGAAACTATATACTTATGCTTTCTTTTCTTGTTCCTTCTTTTATTATTTATAACAGAAACGTTTTCAGAACGACAAGTCTATTAATAATTCCTCCATAGAAATGTTGCAAGACCAGAAATGGGTAAGTGTACCTTGGAAGAAGCTGCAGGCTGGAGATATCGTGAGAGTAAGTATCATGAAACTGATAATATTTTTACTGTTTCATGTTGTTTTGGTGCTCATTATCAACATCCATTTATATATGCTTTGTAACTTTTCTAGAATCTTTAGTTAGCTTGTTATGCCAATTTGCTTTGTAATATGAGCAAGGATGTGAGTATAAGATACAAGTGTGTTACCAGCATGGACGCATTGAATTCTAGAAGGCTTTTTATATATTTTGGGGAATTCATATGAAGTATGCCACTGACCTCCCCTACTAACACAGTGTGGATAATTAGCAAACAAAGAAAGATACAAATTCTGGTTTGCTTCTTTTGAATTAGCAAACAAAGAAAGATACAAATTCTGATTTGCTTCTTTTGAATTTATGTAGAAGTCAAACTTTGCCATGGTGTTTTAGGACCTCGATTTTTGGTCATGACACCAGTTAGTGTGATTATATGTCCTTTCAAATGTAGGTTTTGAGCCAACAGTTGGGATGGGGAAGATGATCTATGGAAACTTACTACTCCCTTTATTTCAATTTGTTTGTCTTACTCTCCTGGTTAGTCCATTTTAATTGTACTTTCCATATGGCATGTGTAAGACACTACATTAAAGACATTTTGGTACATTCTACATATCTTTAATTTAAGACCACAAAGTTCTTCTTTACTTTCTTAAACTCTGTACCAAGTCAAAATCAGAAAAACAAATTGAAACGAAGGGAATAACAAATAAAAGAAACAAAAGTCATTTAAACTTACATTTCCCACCTTGGTGAAACTAAAGTGCATTTGTAGAAGATGCGATACAATTGATATTCACTTTCAATTATGCAAAAGTGCTAGACAATGTTTTCAAAGGCATTTTTGGGGCGAGTCTCTGGGCGGGATGTACTAAAAACGTTTGGGGCACAAATGGAAGATGTAGATCCATAGGGGCTGTGCCCTAGAATTTGAGGCGTAAGCTCCAGAAGTAAAAGAGTACGCTTTGTTGAATTTGATTTTTATTGTTTTAAAAGTATATTTGCTATATTTCTTTTTTTTTATCATGGTAGTTAGCGCTTTGCACGAGATGAGAGAGTGTAGATAGATATGGACAAGAGGGCTTACTGATATTTATACTTTATGCTATCATGTTTTTACGTTGTAGTGATTTTTTCTCAAGTATATAAATAAGGAAAACAACTCTTATAGAAAATGATATTGCTATAAATATTTTTCTTAGATTATGCCTAAAATTGATAGGATTAAAATTCAATAACACTATGTTTGTGAGATAACTTTATCCAGTTTTTGTCATTGCTCTTACACATTTTATCCCTCTCCTTCTTTTTTAATATATAAACAAAAATCAATGCAAATATTAGTTTTGGGGGGGGGGGGGACTAGTAGATGTGGAGATCGATTATGGAGTGGATGATGATTTCATTCTAAAGATTATCTCAACTATTATCATTTTTATTGTTGTTACTTATCTCAAATAATAATTATAATAATTTCTTTCTATATTAGTGGTTATGTATGTGAATTTATCTGCAAAATTATTGAAAAATTTACTTTTGTTTATTTTCTTAGTAATAAAATAATAAATTGAAGATATATGAGACTTATGCCCCGAATATCCATGAGACTTACACCCCATGTTGCCTTGCCCCATGCTGAGTAAAATGTCTCACCTCGTGCCCCTATCTTTTAAAACACTAGTGCTAGATTATTTATTTTTACTATTCATTCATTGCACATTACTATCAGCAGTATCCCTGTAGTTTCTTGTCCTTCATTCTATGTTACTACCTGTTGTTTCTTGTGCTTCAATTATCACACTATTTTGCTATTGCTAATGTTCCTTTGCATTGAATGCTATGTAGTACTTTCTCTATGATTTGCTTTCTTCTTTACTTTTGGATGTTCTTTTTCTTCTGATATGCAATACTTGAGCGAGGGTCTTTAATAAATAACCTCTCTAACTCCACGAGGTAGAGGCAAGGTACACTCTGTCCTTACTAGACTCCAGTTTGAGATTTCACTGGGTTTGTCGTTGTTGTTGTTGGACTTAATGATCAAAAAACAAAAAAGAAGAGGAGCGCGGACCTCCAGTTATTTAGAATGTTACAGGTTTCAATATGGTTGCATCTGAAGAGTTCTAAGAAAAATACAGTCTGCTTGTTCAGTTTAGTCATTGTCCTTTCAGCACAGGGATTGGCCATCACAGATATGTGGTTGACATTCAGGATGTGCACCTCACAAATGGAAAATTCTCTTTACCCACTCCTCCCTAAATATTTGATTTGGGAAGGAATTCAGTTCTGTTCCTCAAATGTAGTCTAAGCACTTTTTTTTTTTTTTTAATACAAGTTCTGAAGACCAATGAGAGGCAATTCTTTTCATTATTCGAAAAGTGTAAGTTTGTACAAGCTGGCCTTCTTCTTGCAGGTTAAGCAGGATGAATTCTTTCCGGCAGATCTTATCTTTCTTGCCAGCACAAACCCAGACGGGGTCTGCTACATTGAGGTTGTACTTGATCCACATCTAATTTCTTTTTTACTTTTGTGAAAAGATAGGTCGATCTAAATTATTTGGAGAAGAGGTATTTTGGATAATGTCATTGGTTTGCATCTTTTTCATCATGTTCTTTCCTAACTGGCACATGGATTTCCTCAGACGGCAAATTTGGATGGTGAAACTAATTTAAAGATCAGAAAAGCACTGGAGAAGACCTGGGATTATGTGTCTCCTGAGAAAGTATCTGCATTCAGAGGTTTGGTTTCTCTACTGCTGTTGACCAATCAAATGTTTTTGCATGACAATGCCTGTAACTTTGACATTTTGTTGTACTAGCGCAATGAAATTACTTCTAGTTCAGAGGATGACCCACTTGTTGCATATAGCCTTTGAAATAGACGCTGAATTCCTTTTTTCCAGATTTTTCAATGCTGGCTGCTTGATATCCTTCGACGTGCTAGATTTGTTTTTAGGTCATGAAAATTTAAGCAAGGCAATTTTATAGCTGGTTTATTTTCTTAAAAAGCTGAAAGACCACTATACCTTTTTAATAATGCATAACTACATTTAATAATAATAATTTAATAAAAACTGACGAATATTGATTTATCTCGTGTCTTGTCTATATAGTTTTATTCTTTCATTAGTAACTAATTTTCGAAGAGATTATTTGGTATTTAGGAAAGAACTTTTCAAAGGTTTAGTCATTTTATTGAAAGGACATAACTCATTGAGAGAAAAAGAATCAACTCTTTGTTTATTTTATAATATTGTTATAGATAGTTATTCAATGTGGTTTTTATGATTGGTGTTCTGAACTAATTAATGAATATTGATATAGGAAGGATTAATTTGTTTTTTGTCCACTAATTGTACTGAATTCTAATAGAATTAAACATTAAGGGAGAATGAAATTAAAAACGTCTATTTTTCATGTCAATATCCAAGGAAGGGGAGCCTTGGATTAACTGTTAAAGTTGTTGCCATGTGACCAGGAGGTCACGGGTTCAAGCCTTGGAAACGCCTCTGGCAGAAATGTAAGGTAAGGCTGCATACAATAGACACTTGTGGTCGGGCTCTTCCTCGGATCCTGCGCATAGCAGGAGCTTAGTGCATCGGGCTGCCTTATTTTTCATGTCAATAATGTAAAACAAGTGGGTGGTAAGAAATGAAGGAAATAAATAGTCAATAAGCACTTTTGAGCTATGTTTATTTGCAAAATATGTAAATATTCATACTGAACTTGCAAAAGATACGTCTTCAAATTCTTGAAAATTGTCTTTAAGAAACTGGTAGTTTTTACGACCCTTAATTATTAACAACAACAACATACCCAGTATAATCCCACAAGGTGGTGTCTGGAGAGGGTAGAGTGTACGTAGATCTTACCCTTACCTTGTATGGGTAGGAATATTGTTTCTGATAGACCTTCGGTTCAAGAAGATATGAAAACAAAGCAATAACAACAACAAAATAGTATAATAAACAAAGTGAAAGAAACAATCAGGTAACATTAGAGATCAAAGAATAAGCAAACATAAAAATAATACTAATACTCCTAATACAGTAAAGATATACGTTCCGCAACCTACTAACCCTTTACCTTGATACTCGACCTCCATGCCCTCCTATTAAGGGTCATGTCGTCGGTAAGCTGAGGTTATGCATATCCAGCTAATCACCTCTCTCAAGACTTCTTAGGCCTACCTCTCCTTCACCTCAGTCCACCATGACCAGCCCCTCTCAATCTTGCACCTTCTCTGAGGCATTTGTGCATCTGCTCTGCACATGTATGAACCATCTGAACTTCCCTTCCCGCATCTTGTCCACCATGGAGGCCACTCTTGTTCCGAATCTCTTCATTCCCACACATCCATCTCAACATCCTCATTTCTGCTTCTTTCATCTTTTAGACATGAGCGTTCTTGACTGGCTAACACTCTGCCCCATACAATATAGTCTCTTTAACCACCGCCACTATGTAGAACTTACCTTTTAAGTCTTTGCGGCACGTCTTATCACACAAAACTCCGGATGTGACCCTTAGTGATTTATTAAGAAAATATCAAATGGGGTTTGATCGTTCTTCAATCAATATTCTAGCTCACTGCATCTTAAGTTCAAATGAACCAAATTTGTGAGCATATGAAGAATATTATGTTGAATTAACATCAATGAAAAGAGCCAATTTAGGTATATATAAACTAATATTAAAAAGAAAAGGAGAGAAAATTGATGCACTGGATGCTCCAGTCACTGCTTTTATTATATGTTGTGTATATTCTTTAATCGTTCTTTGTATATGTGTATTCATATGGTTTCTTTTTCTTGTGTGTGTGCAGTGTAAGCATCAATTAGGTAGAAGACTTGCTTAGATAGATAAAGTTGTCTAGCAAGGAGCTCTTTCTCTTCTTTTATTAACTTTGTTGCCTGGTAATCTAAACTAACAAGGTGATAGATATACATTTGAAGCTGGATAATAAAAGTGTTTACCTTTGAATAAATTATTTGGATTTGATATTTCTGGTTTTGGAAATGTGCAATATCTCCCGTCATTATTAAAAAAATTGTATCGCGAAATGATGAATTTTAACTATATATTTATTAAAAAAATATTTGAGTTATAAAAATAGGAATAAAACTATTCATTTAAAGCACTGGGATAAGGAGATTAGAACTTCTAATTCATCTCTACTCTACATTCATAACAACTGTGTTGAAACTCGTATTTAACTCCAATTAAATGTTTAATCATCTTAAAGATTAATATTTTTTTCATTTACAAAAGTTAAATTTTTTATTGTTCATATATATGTCATTTGTGTTTTGTATAAGGTTTTATAACATTTATGTTACTTTCAAATATCTTAATTATGTTGAAAGAATATGTTAGTTATAGTTAAGTAAAATTATAAAATTAAGCATATTAACTTCCAATCCGAGAATCAATCTTCAATTTGAGATGCACGGAGTATTTTCTTTCCTTTCAATTTAATTTTAGTTCTAATAAATGCCTACTTCTGTTGTGTTGTTATTTATCTTTAAGTATCTTTGTGGAGTAAAAAGATGTTTAATTGATTTTTTAATTAGAGTATCTGCCAAAGTTGAAATGAAAAAAGGAAAAGAAAACAAACATCAACGAAATACATTAATAATGTGTTAATTCTGAAATTGGTAAAAAATAATTCTTTTTGGCTCAAATAGAAACCTATCAACATATATTGTGCAAAAAAGTTATCATCATCATCATCATCATCATTTGGCAAACAACTCCTATACTTTCCGGACAAATTTCGGGACGTTCATAATTATGTAAATTAGTCAAAAGTAGGATACTAGAATTAGTTAATTTCAAGGTCTTAAATATTCGAAAAATAAAATGGAAGGTATTAAAGTTATGTAATATAGTATTTGTTCAATATTGATATAAAAACACATTTTAATTGTTTGGTTTGATGTTATCTGATATATGTCAGATCCTTGGAAAAATATTTTGCATGCAAATTTAATATTCCCTCCATCCCAATTTAAGTGTCTTAGTTTGTCTAGACACGGAATATAAGAAATAAAAGGAGACTTTTGAATTTTGTGGTCTTAAACTAAAGATGTGTGTAGTCCGTTAAATCTTGTGATCTTAAACTTGCCATGTAGGATGTTGGAATAGGAAAACTTACTAAATATAAAAAGAGACGCTCTTTTTGGAACAAAGTAGAAAGGAAAGTAATACACTCAATTGGGACGGAGGGAGTAATAACTAACACAGGATACAAGCAGCATTTGCATGTTTCAAGAAACTAGTCTATATATGTCAACGAAAGATGTTTTTTAAAAACATTTAACATGTGCAACCATGTGTATCATGATCTCCTGCAGATGCTTCCCAGCAGAAATGTTATTTCTTATGGTATATCAAAATTATGATGACGAATGTCAATTTTGTCTCTTATATAGTGAAAGCCTGATAACTCTGTTTCCAGCTTTAAGAATATTTTTCCCTTATACATGTTTGATGTGTTCTCTTGTATTTTTCTTTTACCAGGTGAATTACAATGTGAGCAACCTAATAACTCATTGTACACATTCACTGGCAATCTGATAATTCAAAAGCAAACCTTACCACTTAGTCCAAATCAACTTCTTTTACGTGTATGTACTCCTTTTTCTTATGTCATTTCCCAATTTGTTTTATTTTATGGCTCTGGTTTAAGCATTGTATGTTATACACTTATAAGAAAAAAGACTGCATAAGTTGTGTCTTAGTTATAGTTCACGGTAAATGCATCTTCAAGCAGATATCCACGATGGCCATGATGTAGTCTTGTTGATTCCCTTTTATGACTTATCTTTGAGCTTTTGTCTGTTAATTGTGATATTTCTTCTCTAATTCATAGTACATTTGGTGAATTTTGATTTCCTGTTTTCTTCTTGATATTGTTGTATTTCTTCCAGGGTTGCAGTCTGAGAAACACTCAGTACATTGTTGGGGCTGTCATTTTCACTGGGCATGAAACAAAGGTATTAAATCTGAATTGAAGTTATAATTTACCCTTTCTTCTTCCCTTTCCTTCGTGCTGTTGTTCTCTTTTTGAGGGTGCATCATACTTTTTTATAGTATTCTTGTCAAGAAGTTTCAAAGAAGTAGGTTTTAATGTCATCATCTATTCACTAATGATGTTTTCTAGAACTATTTTGCTGCATTTGTGTTATACAGTAGCAACCTAATTTTAAATGATATTTTATGGTGTGGTTTTTGCATCTTTTTTCTTTGTGGCCTTTGTTGCTTGGCTGTTCACTTTGGTTCTTATTCTCAGTTGCTTCTACCAAATGAGTTTTACTATAGGTTATGATGAATTCTATGAAAATTCCTTCCAAGAGAAGCACTTTGGAGAAGAAACTTGACAAACTTATTATTGCTCTTTTTAGCACTCTCTTGTGCATGTGTCTCTTGGGAGCCATAGGCAGGTTTGATCAATTTCTATACCCATTCTTCCATGTTGGAACTTCTTTTATATTCTCCTCCATGCTGAAAATTTTGGATTTGCTTGAAATTTTGCAGCGGTATCTTTATAAATAAGAAGTATTATTATTTGCGGTTTGAAAGTGGCAAAAATTCAGATCCGCAGTCCGATCCGGACAACAGATTTGTGGTAATCATATAGGTTCTGACATGATTATCTTTCACTTGTCTGTGCAGTACTATTTTTGTCTCTAATTACTCTTTTGCTGTCTGGTCAGGTTGCAGTTTTGACCATGTTCACCTTAATCACTTTGTATTCACCGATTATCCCAATCTCTCTCTATGTCTCCGTTGAGGTAGATTAATGTCAGTTTCTTTGTTTTTTATTTTGGTGCTTTGTTGAATTTTTATCTAATATTCCATCCGCTTTGGTTTTCTTTTTCTGTTCTTCATTTTCAGATGATTAAATTTATACAATCCAATAAATTCATCAATAACGACTTGCACATGTACCATGCTGAGAGTAATACCCCTGCTCAGGCTAGGACATCTAATTTGAATGAGGAACTTGGGCAGGTAAATGTTTAATGCTGTTATGAAGTGGTTGCTGAAATTAATTTGTTTAAATAATCTCTCTGTGCACTAACATTAACAGTGGTTTTGCACAAGAAGAAAACAACCGTATTTACTTCAGTTTTTCCCTCAGCACTATTGTACGCATTGTGTTCTTAACAAATGAGTTCTTGATCCACTGACTACTACTTTATGGACAGGTGGAATACATATTCTCTGACAAAACTGGAACTCTTACGAGGAACTTGATGGAGTTTTTCAAGTGTTCAATAGGTGGAGAGATATATGGTACAGGTGTTAGTGAAATTGAGATGGGAACTGCTCAGCGAAATGGGCTGAAAGTTGAGGTAAATATATTCTTGGGCAAGATATGACAGATTCATGGCTGTCTTGTATTGATCTAGAAAATTGTTACAGGTTAAGAAATCATCAACAGAAGCACGAGAGAAAGGTTTCAATTTTAATGATGCTCGGCTGATGCGAGGTGCCTGGAGGAATGAACCTAATCCTGATTCATGCAGGGTAAATATTTGATTATCATGTGTGGAAGAAAGGGAACGTGAGCTTCTTCTATAGTAATAATTGTTACATTTGAACAATCAAATATCATAGATTTTCTTTTGAAAAGATAAAAAATAAAATAAAATTCTTCTTTATAATATCTTGTTTTCTTAATTGAATCTTAAGTTTTTCCCCTTCTTACTTATGAATTTTGTGGTATCAAATTGACCCAAATTGTTAGGCAACACTAGATCAGTAGTGAAAATTGTATTTCTTTATCGGCTTGCTTTCTTCTCTGTCGTTCTTTTTTTTTTTTAGGTTAGTTATCTCCATGTAGACTTAAGACGAACAATAAAGTATCCTTTAACAACATAAGCCTTTTTGGAGAGGCAGATCACGCAATTCACTGTGATAATATCATAGAACTTTCTTTCTTAGGAAAGCGAAATTTATTTTAAGATGATGGAAAAAAGAAAGTGAAGATTTTATGAAGGGACTAGGGAGTTTAAACTTGCAGGGTAACTTCTTGTGTGTAAATTTTCGGCTTTATATTGAGTTGTCCTTGTGCAGAAAACTTTCACATGGGTACACTAAACTTACTTATCTAGCACCTACATTGTTAGTTTAATGAGGCCAAGGTTGTTTCTTCAGGAATTTTTCAAATGCCTTGCTATATGCCATACTGTTCTGCCTGAAGGTGAAGAGACCCCAGAAAAAATACGATATCAAGCAGCATCCCCTGATGAGTCTGCTTTGGTTGTAGCAGCAAAGAACTTTGGCTTCTTCTTTTACAAGTGCGTGTCTTTAGAATTTCTGTTACATTTCTGTAGTCTGCTTTAAGGCTCCCTTTTGTTGAAACTTCGTCAGTTTGTCTATGAAAGAAATGTAGAAGGTTACTAGCATACACTGTTAGATTGGAAGACTCAGGAATGCAGTTTTTTATATATCAAAGTAGTGACAATAGTCCTTATCTGATGAGGGAACGCACGTCGTGAGGACACTGTTGCAGTAATCTGGTTCCTCTTGTTATTTTATTCCGGTATGTGTGGAGAATAGTGCCAATGTATGTATGTCGTTATCTGATTGGAGAGTACTTGTCATCAGAAAGCTATTGTAGTATCCGGTTCCTGCTGTTATTTACTTATTTTATTCAAGTATGTTATAAGAGAATAAATCACGAACATTTGTAGCAGGATGCTGTTCCTGGTGCCAGCTTCAGAGGTGAGTTCTCGGGGAAGGGGCGGAGAGAGTTCCAATTGATGAATAGGGTAATAAAATAGATAGTTTTTGTTTTATTATGGTGGGCTACTTCTAAGTCACATGCATTATCTTTCTCAGCTATTGTTGAACTTAGATAGTTCTTTTTTTTTGGTGAGTAATAGACTGACTTTAAGAAACAAAAGAAAAATTAGCTGTGCAATGGTTAGCGGAAGGCATTCTCTATCAGAAGGACATTGTGTTAGTACTAGAGTTCTTCCACTAAACATCTTCGAGGAATCACCGTATCAGATTCTGCGCAGAGTTTAGTCATACTGCTTTGTGGCACTGTTACTTCTATCTTTTCTATTTTTAGCTGGGTCACTTTTAACCATGACTCTAAAATTTTCTGCAGACGTACACCAACTATGATTTATGTGCGTGAGTCACATGTTGAAAAGATGGGGAAGATTCAAGATGTTCCTTATGAGATTCTTAATGTTCTTGAATTCAACAGGTGTCAGTACATCCTAGCTTGTATATCAATTTTGATTACCTGCATGATGTTAACGGGGTTGACCATTATTCATTTGTTTTGTGTTTAGTACTAGAAAGCGCCAGTCTGTTGTATGTCGCTATCCTGAAGGCAGATTGGTTCTCTACTGTAAGGTAGGAACTTTATGTGGGAAGATGCATTCTAGGAGGTTACTTTAGTAAGAAAATTATCACAGAACCTACTTTTCTCAGGGTGCTGATAATGTAATTTATGAGAGGTTGCTTGACGGAGACAACGATTTGAAGAAAAGAACTAGGGAACACTTGGAGCAGTTTGGGGCTGCTGGACTTCGGACACTTTGCTTGGCTTATAGAGATTTAATCCCTGATGAGTACGAAAAATGGAATGAGAAATTCATTCAAGCAAAATCCTGTCTCCGGGACCGTGAGAAGAAATTGGATGAGGTTAGCATAGTGTGAAGTATTTCCCTTTTAAGTTTGTATTTTCTTCCAGATTTGCACCTTTTTAATTGCTCTGATTCTGCTTTCTTTCTGGGATTGACTTTTTTCTTGACTGTTTATTCATCTGTTTTGTAGTGATGTCATTTTAGTTTGAGTGGCGAAGTGCAATTATGTTCTTATGCATTTAAGTTTTAATTTCCATCAGATTTGCTTGTTCTAGCCATATTATGCTCATCATTTAACAATTCTTTTAATTAAAGAGAGGTGGTTTTCTTTTGTCAGTTTATGATGCCAAATACACTGCTCCTGTATTGCACTGTGTAGTCCTGATTATCAAAAGCTTCTTGTTATTCTTTTTCTCACGCCCTGGTTCCTGAGTTGAAAAACACATCTGAAATTGTTTTGCCGACTGTGATCATTCTAGACTCTTTATCCAAAAAAGAAAAAAAAATGTATCATTATAGAGATTGGGATAATGTAGCTATCACCTGCGTAAAATATGACTACTAAATGGTTTATTTTAAATTTTAAGCACCTTTGCATATTTTCTCGCGTACAGCATTCTTGAATACACAAAATATAAATGGATGGAAGTAATATATTGGGTGATAATTATATAACCATAGTTCTGGTTGCCCTCACAATTTTGTGCTTAATTTGGAAGTCTAACTCCTGTTATTTTGTTGATGTCAAGGTTGTGTTGGTGTTCAAAAGAGTCTAAGCATTTAGCATTTTACAGGTGGCAGAACTGATAGAAAAGGATCTTGTCTTGATTGGATCAACTGCTATAGAAGATAAGCTTCAAGAAGGTGTACCTGAGTGCATAGACACTCTTTCAAGGGCTGGAATTAAAATTTGGGTGCTTACTGGTGACAAATTGGAAACTGCGATAAATATAGCTTATGGTTGGCAACTTTTCATTGATGATAGGCAGTTTATCATTTTTTAAATCTTGATTCTACTTGCACCATCTTATCCTAGTTTCATTTGTATCTATTGCAGCATGCAAGTTGATCAATAACAGCATGAAACAATTTATCATTAGTTCCGAAACTGATGCAATCAGAGAAGTGGAAGATAGAGTGAGCATTACTTTTCAATGTTCATGGGTGTCAGTTTCAAAATATACACTGTTCAACAATTTGTTTTGTGTTCATTCGCAGGGTGATCTAGTGGAGCTTGCTCGTTTTATGAAAGAAACAGTGCAGAATGAGCTTAAAAGATGTTATGAGGAAGCGCAAGAGCATCTTCGTTCTGTTTCTGGACCAAAATTAGCACTAGTAATTGATGGGAAGTGTTTGATGTATGCATTAGACCCCAGTCTTCGTGTAATGCTGTTGAATTTAAGCCTTAATTGCAGTGCAGTGGTTTGCTGCCGTGTTTCTCCTTTGCAGAAAGCACAGGTGAGGTCATGTAGGTGGTCTTTCTTTGAATGGTTACAACAGTAGAACTTTGAACTTGCCTTTGGTCATTCTATAACTGTTTTTCTGTCTGTTAAATAGACAACAACATCGCCTCAGTCCCAAGAAAGTTGGGTTCTGTTGAATATGGTGACACTTTATTTATTCCTATTGCAGCATCATCAGCCTTGGAATTGTCAAGCTGACTTGTAGTTTCTTCAAATTGAGCTGTTCATGCTTGGTTAATGAACATATGGGAGTAGAGTCATCCATCTTTATCTCTGTTATTCCGTCATGCAACTCTAGACAGAGAACAAAAGTTTTTTGAGTCTTATGTACTTATTTTAGGCTTCATCAAATTAGTTTCATTTTAATACGTCTATCTAGATGATATCAAGGTCTTTCTTCCTCACGAAGAAGGAGTAGCGACCTAGCGTTCATCTGTCTGTTAAATGTAATGCTATACCTTTTGTCCTTGAGAATCGGCTGGGTATAGTGAGAAAGAGTTTGATGATCTAATTACATATCACATAAGATGGGTACTTTCGATATTGTCTTGGAAATTATCAGTATATGTAGTAGCGTACTGAAGAAGCATTCAAGAATCACTTGGCAATTCTTATTTCAATTTTCTGACTCTCATCTTGTAAACTGATTAACCGCAATACTTATCCAAAGACAAGAAAGTTGAAAGAGTTCTGTAGTTACACTTTCTGTCTCGTGTAAGAAAGAGTGTTGCTATTTCACTTCATAGTAAAGCCCATTATTCTCAGATAACACAGTCAAAAAGAAAGAAGAGAAGAGGTCGTCAATCTTAGATATTTTATAAAAAGGGCAGCCCGGTGCACTAAAGCTCCCGCTATGCGCAGGGTCCGGGGAAGGGCCCGACCACAAGGGTCTTATGTTCTGGAAAAAACATACTAAACCTCATTATCCTCAGATATTTAATGTTATGAAGTTTCTCTTTTGGGATTCCCATCTCATTATAAAAAGTTAAGGGGCCTATTTGGAAAGTCATCCTGTTAATTGAATTTGGTGTAGTTGGGTGTATTTACACTGTCTGGCATGTTTGGTTGGCCATGTAATTACTTGGTCAGCAGATAATTGGGTGTAATTGGCAGGGTAATTACACTCCCCAATTCTCTGGGAGGGGCTGTGAATTGCTGATAATTACATGGTGTAATTACAAGCTGATTACTTTTGAATTTTTTTTTTTTATTTCTATTTTTATTTTTGTTTCTTATTTTAAATTCTCTTTTATTTTTATTATTCTAAATATTTCTAAAAACGAAGGGGAGCCTTGGAGTAACTGGTAAAGTTGCTGCCATGTGACCAGGAGGTCACGGGTTCAAGCCTGGAAACAGCCTCTGGCAGAAATGCAAGGTAAGGCTGCGTACAATAGACCCTTGTGGTCGGGCCCTTCTCCGGACCCTGCGCATAGCGGGAGCTTTAGTGCACCGGGCTGCCCCCTTTAAATATTTCTAAAAACATATTTTTTTAATTTTATAACATTTATATTTCATTTCCTTCTCATTCTCAACCTTTACTCATGTGATTTTATGCAATTTTTCGTATTATTTATTTTTTTAATTTGTTCTATGTTTATTTTTTTCATTAGTATAATTTTGTTAGTATTCTAATTTTTAAATTAAAGCAGAATTCATTGCTGAATAAGGTTATAGACGTACGTTTTTCTTTTCTTTTGAATCATATTTTTGTACGTTAGTGAAATTTGACATAAGAGTTTTATGTTGAATTTTTTAATTTAAATTTAGAACTTATGTTGTATTTTTAGTTTCATTTATTTTAGTAGTATTGACTTGATATTTCACATTGCAAGTCATTTATATTTTAGTTAGATTTGATAGATTATCTTTTTGTTAAATGTTTTAATAATTTATGACATTGTATTTATAATATTAATCTTTTTGTCAAACATGCATTTTATGATGTTCATAGAAATCTTGTACACTTGTTTTTATGATTAATTTAATTAAAATATACTAATTTGAAAAATATAAATCAATTAATTTTTAATAATATTAGTTAAGAACATGTGTTTATTTAATATATTTTCAAAAGACGATATATATCTTAAATATTTAATTAAATATCATTTATAAAGTCCCTTATTTGTCTAATATAAATTTCTAATTTTAGATAATTAACTTTTATGTTTAAAATTTAATATAACCTTATGATTGCAACTGTGCAACCAAACAGTACATTGTAATTACAATGTGGCAAACAAACATGTCAACTTAATTACTAGGTTATGTAATTACTAGGCTGGTAATTACTACTCTAGTAATTACATCAATTCCAATTACCAGGTGGCTTGCCAAACAAACCCCAAGTTTTTTTCAGGTATCACTTTGGTATTCTCTAGTTTCAACAGTGTATTTCTTCAAGTTACTGATAAAAACATTCTAATTTCTATGAAGCTAGGATGAGTTTTTTTTATTGCAAATCCTCTGGTGATCAGGTTTTAGCGACTTCTTCCACTTCTTTTCAGGTGACAAGCTTGGTTAAGAAGGGGGCAGACAGAATAACTCTCAGCATTGGTGATGGAGCTAATGATGTAAGTATGATTCAAGCTGCTCACGTTGGTGTTGGAATAAGTGGACAGGAGGGAATGCAAGCAGTGATGGCTAGTGATTTCGCAATAGCTCAGTTCCGATTTCTCTCTGATTTACTGCTTGTCCATGGACGCTGGTCATATCTGAGAATATGCAAGGTTTGCCTTTAGTCTTTGTGCACAAAAAATGTGTGATATCTTTTGGGGTAAATAGTGATCTCTACGTTTTACATGCAGGTTGTCACATATTTCTATTACAAGAATCTGACATTTACCCTGACTCAATTTTGGTTTACCTTCCGGACTGGATTCTCCGGTCAGAGGTTCTATGATGATTGGTTCCAGTCTCTCTATAATGTGATGTTCACCGCTCTTCCTGTTATTGTTCTCGGGCTTTTTGAGAAGGTGTGTAATTGTTATATTTTGTTACTGCCAAACAACGTATGCTGGCAATTAAGTCAGCTTATTCTCTAATTGTTATGTCATTCTTTTTTTTGTCTATTGCTGCATCTCTATTGTGTATTCAGGATGTCAGTGCTTCCCTCTCTAAGAAATATCCTGAGCTATACAAGGAAGGAATCAGAAATACTTTCTTCAAATGGAGAGTTGTGGTCATCTGGGCTTTCTTTGCAATATATCAATCATTGGTCTTGTATTATTTTGTAATTGATTCGAGTACAAAGGGCATGAATTCATCAGGCAAGATATTTGGCCTGTGGGATGTTAGTACAATGGCTTTCACTTGTGTTGTTGTAACTGTCAATTTGCGTCTGCTTATGATGTGCAACACAATTACAAGATGGCATCACATCACTGTTGGAGGGAGCATATTGTTGTGGTTCATATTTGTCTTTATTTATTCGGGTATTTCCTTGCCAAAAGAACAGGTGAGTTTAGTCACTTATTTACTGTATTCTTGTGAGTGGTCATATGCTAATATGTCTGATATTCCTCCTCACTGCAGAAGAATATCTATTTGGTCATCTATACCTTGATGAGCACATTTTATTTCTACCTCGTTCTGTTCCTTGTACCTGTTGCTGCTCTTTTTGGCGACTTCATTTATCAGGGGTAAGTATCTTATGTGTCAAAAAAAAATAAAATTCGGTATTTCTGTGTTGTGGAGTTAGCTGGACTGTGTTTCAAAATTTTGACAAATCAATCTAAATTTCGTTTGAAGAAAATATTAGTCTAGTGATGATAAAATCTGTTTGTGCACCCAACCCCATTTCTAGAACCGTCCTGCCAGTTTGATTAAGCATGAACCTACATGCAGTTGAACCATTTGCAACTGTTAGGCCCATGCTCTGCCTTTCATTGATTACCACAATTTTTTTTCCGGCTGGATTCATGCTGCTGGACAAACTTTTTATTGCTAGTTCCTTGGATCCAGTGTTACCAAAGGTGAAAAGTTAAAAACAAAGTTGCTGAGGTCTATTGGGCTTTTGAGCACCAACCGCAAATAAAGGATGTGCTTAATGAGAAAGAGGCGCAAATAAAAGAGTAAAAAAGATATGATACTAAAGATACTAGCAATGCATGAAAAAATGAATTGAAAAAAGTTATAGTTAAGTGCAATAATTATTATCTTGTGCGCCCCTCTTCGACACAAATCCATGGTGGATGAGACACCACACTAGCATCTTAATGCTTGAACTGAAGCACTCCCTAAGTGAGAACCAGTACAGATGCTAGGTACCTTAAGCGGTTGCTTAAGTACTATAATGTGAATACGATATCACTCTCTCAAAGACTTCTCACCAATTAACTACTCCCTCCGTTCCATTTTATGTGGCATCCTTTCCTTTTTAGTCCGACCCAAAAAGAATGTCACCTTACTATAATTAGAAATAATTTAATTTTAAAATTCTCCTTTTACCCTTAATGAAATGATTTTCAACAACACAAATATCTAAGGACTGTTTTATACTATATTGTTCGGAATCTTCAAAAATGTCGATGGGTGCGTGTCGAATACTCCAAAAGTAATGCATTTTGGAGAATCCGACACGGGTGCGGCAATAATTTTGGAGAGTTCAAGCAACATAGGTTTTATACCACAAGCTTCAATTGTCGTTCTTTTTTTCTCAAATACCGTGTCAACTCAAAGGCTGTGCTGTCAGCCATATTTATATTTCAAAAAGAAAAAAATGTCCTTGTTCTTCTTAGAACTCTATGGTGTCCTAACAGTGAAGCCACATCATCTGAGAATTCTTTACACCAAAAATGAAACAAAAGTAGACAATTCAACTTAATTTTCTGAATGGGATTTGCTAGGTTCTTCAAATCAACCATGTGTTTAGGGGCGGATCCACCCTTGTGGTACCGGGTTCATATGAGCTCGGTATTTTTGAAGCGAAGCATAAATTTATGAGTAAAAATTCACTAAATTCATAAACAAATAGTAGTTATGAACCCATAACTTTAAAATCATAATGGGTAAATTTGAAGAACAGGCTGAACCCATAGGGTTCAATTCCTGGATCCGCCTCTGCTTATGTTCCTCTCCTTTCATATATTCCACCAGATGCAAGCTAAAACCATCTTCCATCACTTTTTCTCCACAATCAGACTTTCAGAATAGATCCAGGATGTTACTCGATCTGTGATTTTGTGGGAATTATCTATACTATACCTTTTATACTTGGGGAAAGCTTCCAAAGGATATCAGTAACCTAACAAACAATAAGAAGCATATCATTCATGACAAGTTCACCATAACTCTAAAATTATAAGTTTACCAAGCATTACCACAACAAAAATCACCATATTTTCCGAAGAAAACATCACAATTAAAAAGAAGGAAAAGAAAGAAATCTTTGTAACCCATTTATCTTCTCCTATAAAAGACTCGTTAGAACCTCCCAAAAGTCTGATACAAACTCATAAATATGAGCCTAATACGTATATATGATCTATGCCTAAGTATGGGAAAATATGGAAGGGCTGTGCTGAAGTGCCAAGCGCAGCATGTTGCACTAACTTGATGACTCCAGGCTACTCTGGAGTTCATGCTTCGGTTCCCTGTGCTCTCTTTCGTGCAGCGCAACTTTGATAGAATGGCCATAAGTTTTGCATAGGCAAGTCCAAATGACAAATCGATCAGACTGCTGGAGACTAGATTTCAAGTATTTGTTATAAAGCATGTCCAAAGCTCTGATAGATCATGAATAACTTTGCGAAGTAAGGTCATGTGTTACTTCGTAGAAATTGTTTCTCCCAAGTGTAATTTCTAATATCTCTTGCCTTAATTTGCATCATCTATTGCATCTTGTTCTTGTAAGTTCCATTCCACTCAATTGTCTCTGACTCCATGTCTTGGCCCTAAATAGTTCCTTAAGCTCCATTTGACCCTTGAATGTACCTATATCACAATAATCCATAACTTAAGCCACTTCCACAAACAGATCATCGAACAAACCATTCAAACATCGGAAAAATGCATACAACAACAACAACAACCCAGTGAAATCTCACAACGTGGGGTTTGGGGAGGGTAAAGTGTACGCAGACATTACTCCTACCAAGGTAGGACGGCTGTTTCCGAGAGACCCTCGGCTCAATAGAAGCATAAAAAGAGGTCAGATAAGGCTAAGAAGTACAAAAAGTTCAAAGCGTTATGTGAAAGCAAATAACGAAAGCGTAACAGATAAAATAGAGTAATCAAAGTACAGAGAGTAGTAGATAGTAACAGAAATCAGAACACAAGAAATTATAGTGCGCTAATGCGCCTACTAATAAGGAAGAATAATGGAACTTTGTACTAGCCTTCTACCCTAATATGGGTCCTCCACACCCTCCTATCTAAGGTCATGTCATCGGTAAGCTGTAACTGCGTTATGTCCTGTCTAATCACCTCTCCCAATATTTCTTCGGCCTACTCCTACCTCTTCATCTTTTGTTTTAGTACGTTATGCCACTAGAATTAGTCATCAATCTGTTTTGCCAATTGCGGTGGTCTCATCCTATGAAAGGAACCAAACATAAATTCTTTAGATATAGCATACTTTTAGAAAACCACTATGCCCCAAGAATTAGTCCATCATTCTATCCTACTAATCGTGGTGGTTTAATCCTATGAAGGGAACCACAAAGAATTTTGTGGATATATGTTTTTATGAGCTATCCAATCTGTTGTTTTCACTGAAAAAATCATAGTTAAAGGAATTTGGCGTGAATTACATTGTTCACATGGGTGCAGTTTTGCTATGTCATCTCATTCAGAAGTCATTTAATCCGATCTGTAGGATCTGCTTTGTTCTTTGAATTAGGAATTGGCACAGAAATGTTGATTCCACTGGAAGCTTGGTACGACCAAAAATGACTGTCATATTTACAATTTCAACCCCTTCACCCACCCACCCCGAATCCCTTATATGCTCTGGCTTTTAATAAGTTAATTTTTTGTTTTATATAACAATTGGAAATTGATAGTCTTGCTCTTGCTTAACATTACTAGTTGCTTTTTCCAGGGTTCAAAGATGGTTTTTCCCTTATGATTATCAGATCGTTCAGGAAATTCACAGGCATGAGATTGACAGTAGGATGGGCTTACTGGAGATTGGAAATGATCTTACACCCGAAGAAGCAAGGAGTTACGCAATTAGACAACTGCCCGGACAGAAATCAAAACATACTGGTTTTGCCTTTGATTCACCTGGTTACGAGTCATTTTTTGCATCTCAGGCTGGCGTCTCGATCCCCCAAAAGGCATGGGATGTAGCTCGGAGAGCAAGTATGAAACCACAGTCAAAGCTACCTCGAGAAAACTAACTTCCAGATAGTACAAATTTTCCTCCCTTAACAGTAATGTACTTTTTTGACCCAAGACAATTTAACTTATAGGTAGAATTAGTCGTGTAATATCTTATCATCTAGTTTATTCTTTCACACCTTCCTCGCCCTTGTGATTTTTGGAGTATAATCAGAATTAGGTTTAGTGAGCTTGTAGTAAAATTAGTTTAGAAGAAAATATGTACACTATCTGGAAGTGGAAGTAACTGAAATCTATTTATTGATAGCTTGAATATTCCTAAGAAACATGATTAATATTACTCTGGTTGCAGTAGTAATACTCTGGTTGTGTTTGGTTCATGCCCCCCACCCCTTTCCCTCTGCGCCTCTGATCAGAGGTGGATCCAGAATTTGAACATTATGGATTTGGAGTCGATATTCTCCTACATCCCTCTAATTCCTGGATTTGGAATCTATTATTTGCACTTTGTTAGTGATTTTTTAAACACATATACAGGGTGTAAGCCAAATTTGTTGTGTTCGTAATAGTGTTTAAATTCCAGGTCCTTCATTCTTGCTTTGACGTATTAGGTAAGAACATGAATATGGAATCAGTAAATAGAATGGCCAAAACGAACTCCCTTGTAGATGAAATTTTATGGGGAACTTCACAGACGGATATATCTTATTTATTTAGCAATTGTTGGAACCAGAGGGTTACATGACCAGGTTGTTTCGGGTTTTTCAAATATCAAATCATTTGTGTCAAGTTTCTAAATCTATAAACCAAAACAAACTAATTAAACTCGAATTTTTCAACCTGTAATTTTTTTGGTTTTTTTTTCCAAATTTCTCGGATTTTTTTGGTAAAGTATTCATACCAATTTATAATTAACTTGTGTTTCAAATATTTTTTAGTTCTACCAAAATACAACTATCTAAGGTGTTTTTTAAGAAAATAACACAAAATATGAGATGAATGATGACACTAAAAATATTCAACAAAAAATAATAATGAAATCGCATAAATAAATGCTGTAAATTAATATGTCATAATGAAAATAATTATAATTTAAAATTACTAAATCATGAAAAGTCTAATAAACATTAATTACACGACTAAACATTAAAGAAAAACTGAAATTAGGTTATATATTTTAATTGTCTAAACCAATGTAAACTAAAGAACAAATATTCAACATTATTGTCATTTCTAGTGTTGAATAGTTTTTTATTGGTTAGCATAAGTATTGATTTGATTTGAGCTTTATTAGAGTTAGTAATATCTATGGAATATAACCTTAATTGGACCACTCAAAGCTCTAAGTTTCAAATTTGAAATAATATGCTAAACGATAAAAACTATGAAAAAATATAAGAAATAATTATAACTTATATCAAAATAAATACATTTATGTATAAAATAAATTTTAATAATTATATATATAATGTTGGGTCCTATACTGGGTTTGTTGTTGTTGTTGTATATATATAATGTTGGGTTGTTTTGATCTTGGATTGACTTTTTTTGGTTTAAACCAAACCAACCCAAGTATGATCGGGCTTTTTCTTCCAATATCAAACGAAGTCAAACCAAATCACTAATCAATTTTTTTTGTTTGGATTTGCGATTTGATTCTATTTTGTACACCCTAATAGAAAATACTTTAGGCAGCTCTAAGATTTTAGTTTTGGTCAAGTTTTTGGAAGTATTGGTCTGAGATGTTTTTGGAAAGTATAGCTTCCAAACATTGCTTACATGATTTTGGTTACATTTGATGATATTATTTAATTTGGGGTTTGGTTGGGAAACAAGGTATGTGTTTGGTAATTCTTTTTTGAAAATAGTTTCTAAACGCACTTTAATAATACTAATGACCACATCCAATGTTTGGTAATTGTTATAGCTAAGCATTTTGTGATATCACTATCTATTACAAAAAACTCAAATACTCAAATATGACTATCCACACAAACATCTTCAGAAGAAGAATTAAGAAACAGCTGATTTACACATTAGCTTCAACTATATGGTTATATAGAATAGGTCAAACATGTAGTGTATAATTTGATGGATATAAAAATAGGTATATTGTTTGAATTATTCCTTATAGGGTTGGAAGTACTTCTCATATATATATCAACCATAGTGGAAACTTGTAGTAACAATTATAAAAATTTCATTAATCTAGAAAGGCTTGTTCTAAACCACATTGCTAAATTAAGATTGTATTGCCTTTTGAGTAAATTATGACTATCAGATTCTACTGATGTTCAACCTATGATTGAGCCTAGTCTTGCTTGTGACTTGCTAGCTCCTCTCCGCTCATAACACTTTATTTATGAAAAATGGCTAAAAATATGCGTAGACTATTCAAAAAGATTTAAATATATCCCTCATTCATCTACTTAGCTAAAAATACCTGTAATCTTTTTTTTTTTGGCCCATTCTTACTCTTCAAACTAACAATCATTTTAAAATTATTATTATTATAATTATTTATTAGGTGGCATCTTTCTATTGGATAACCCATCATATTTTTCACAATAGGCTCCGATCCATTTCCACAGCCCCATGACCCAAACCCAATTAGAAGATTAATAGCCTCTTTTCTTCTTCACCATAACTTATTATTCAACAATTTTAAGACTAATACCAACCCAAATGCTCAA
This sequence comes from Solanum dulcamara, assembly GCF_947179165.1. Taxonomy (NCBI): domain Eukaryota; kingdom Viridiplantae; phylum Streptophyta; class Magnoliopsida; order Solanales; family Solanaceae; genus Solanum; species Solanum dulcamara. The sequence goes on along the minus strand of NC_077240.1, from coordinate 70,748,223 downwards.
ATATCTAGTGCAATACCATTTAGTTGGGAGTAATGATTTTGGAAATCGTTTCTCCATTCAAGTTGGATTAACGGTAAAGCCAAAAGATAAAACACAAGCAAGGATAGCTCCAATTTAGCTCACTCTGCACTCTGCAGATGGTCATTTGATACTCCAAAATAGTATTGCACTAGAAATCTAGATTTGGGGTTGGGTTGTTATGGGGAAGAAGAAAGTTATGGGGAAGAAAGAAAAGAGGCTATTAAGTGTTAAGGGAGGAAGATGTAGCTTTTTTTTTATTTTTTTATTATGGGTCTTTTAATTGAGTTTGGGTCATGGTGATATGGAAACGGGCGGGTTGGGAAAAATCTGATGGATTGGGAATTTAATTTAAAGGAAAAAGAATACTTGCACCACAAAAAGAGAAATTATTTACAAGCATGTAATTTCTTACTTTTATACTTCTCTGTTTTTAACGGCTAATTCACGTTTGTTGGAATAATAATTCAAAAGTTTGAGTAAGGATCCTAAGTTGTTTATGATTTGTTATTTGTTATTTATTTAATTCATGTCTAGTTATAATTTGTTTGTCCTAGTTTATATAGGAATATATTTTCTAGTCCTAGTTTAATTTATTTTCTTACTATTATAAATAGGGATGTTGCTAGATTATTTTCAATACATATACAGAAAATACAGAAACTGAGAGAACTTGAGGTAAGATTCGAGGGATTTGAGTTTATAAATATATAAAATATTTTTCTTCGAATTGGTATTAGAGCTTCTACGATCCTAGTAGAGAATCAAAGAGTTTTCACTACTGGCAGACGGCTATGACCCATATATGTCATCCGTTAGGGCAATCATCATGATGTCAAACGCCGAACGAATGATATATGTATGAAAACATCATGATATGAAAAAGGACTTACAAAAACATTGCAGATTTAAAGAAGTGCAAGCAAACATGACACAAGAGGAAGAAACTTTTCTCTAATTAAAAGTTGGAGAAAGTTAAAAAAAAAGTTGGTGGGAAGAGCATCAATGAGAGTTGGAGACAAAGTGTTCTAACACTAGATCAAACCTATGGGAGGGGTAGATCGGACCTACAGGCCGGATAGACCGAGCCTACATGCCGGGTAGACCGGACCTACGGGTCGGATAGACTGAGCCTACGAGCCGGATAGACCGTACCTATGGGACGGGCAGGTTGTACCTACGGGGCAACATATATATATATTGCATCACTTGGAAGTTGGAGAAAAAGATCTCCAATATAACCAAAAGAATAAATTGAAGATTGAAGAGAAGTTCTCCAATAAAATAACAACGACAGGAATGAAACTGAACATTGAAGAAAAGTGTTTTCCAATACAATAACAATGACAAGAAGAATAAGATAAGAGTATACACTTTGAATTACGAAAGAATGTTGGAATAATAATTCAAAGTTGGAGTAGGAATTCTAAGTTGTTTAGGATTTGTTATTTATTTAATTATGTCTAGTTAGAATTTGTTTGTCCTAGTTTATATAGGAATAAATTTTTTAGTTCTAATTTAATTTGATTTCTTACTGTTATAAATAGGGTTGTTGCTAGGTTATTTTCAATATACAAGAATATACAGAAAATATAAAAATTGAGAGAACTTGAAGTAAGATTCAAAAGATTTTGAGTTTATAAATAAAATATTTTTCTTCAGCATTTACTGCCTGATACTATCGGAATATATATACACTCTGATGGTATCACAGAGAACACTACTCAGTTACTCCTTGATACCATTAATTAGAGTGTGTGTGTGTGTGTATATATATATATATATATATATATATATATATATATATATATATATATATTAGAAGTATTTCAGTGAAAAAATCATTTAATTACTAATTGATACCATGAAGAAACAATGGTTCGGTGAGTAGAATAAGGGGGCAAACAGGTGAATAGTTTGGACCGTGGATTCAATTCGGGTGGGCCGGAACCCGCTTCTTCCAGAACCAGGGCTAAGGAAAAGCGAAAAATTCATTGGGAAAATAATTTGAGTAGAGTCCAATTTGAGTAAATACTTTGCCTAATGGGTCTAATTTATATAGTTTTCCATTTATATCCAATAGGAAGATGCCAACTCCGTAATAAATAATTCTAATAATAACAATTACAAAAACGATTGTTAGTTTGAAGGGTAAATTAAAGTGGGGTAAAAAGGTAGATTGAGGAATATTTTTAGCCAAATAGATGAATGAGTGTATATTTAAATCTTTTCAGATTGTCCAAAGATATTTTTAGCACTTTTCCTCTTTATTTATCAACCTTTGAATTTCAAAAGAAAAAGTATATTATAGAGGCATAGTATTATACTCAAGAAGCAGAGACAAGTTACTAAAACTAAACTATATGCTATATATACATATCGATAGCTCATTCTTGCTGCTCATTTATACTCCTCTTCGTACCTTTATTTCTTCTCTTGGTGGATTTTTTAAGATTAGTTAAAGTAAAAAAAAAAAAAAAGAAGATCACATTGCAAGAAACTAAGTTGGAGTGAGCGTAAGTAAGCCTCTAGCGCCGTCTTTGCTGGAGAGAGTGATTAGACATAAAAATTCCATACTTTTATTCCTCACTATTAAATAGATTCTCATTGGTCCAAAAGGCATAGAATCTTGGGTCTAAAGATCACCTTTATATCACATGTTCCTTTATTCTTGCTTTTTAAAGCCCTCGAATTTTATTTATTTACTTGTTGGATTAGTGCTAAAAGTTGTCATGTACGAATCAATAAAAAAGAAATAAAATATCTTAGTATATGATGATAAGATGATTTGTAGTAAAAGGAATTTTTATATTAGAGTTTGATATTCTATCACAGTAACTAAAATTTTAAAAGTTTTATTTTATATATATAATTTAGATTAAATCATAAATTACACATTAGATTCGCTCCTGAACATAAAATGACTCTCCAACAATAGTAAGGAGATATTACATCAAATTAATAAATGCATAATATGTGTTTGTAAATAATTCTATCACTTAATTAAGGCTAGTTAATATATAATTTCACCTTGTTTAATCACTTAATCAGGGTAATTACTGAATATGAATTGACCTAAATATATGATGTAGGTAAATTAACTTAGATCCAAATGGAGCTATGCCTTTAAACTTGAAATTGAAGCCATTAAAAGAATTTGATTCTCCGACACAAATATTATTATTATTTTTGAAATGTTTTTGTTGGGGTTATTCGTGCTGGATAAGCCATGGCATTAGGACTTAGTAATTCTTTTTAAAATGGAATAGCATAATAAGAATGTGTGCAATAACATTCCATAATTCATGGAATCCTATGTCCCAATGATCCATGTATTCCTATTTAAGAAAAATCAATCTATATTTATTATACAATAAAATTCTCTATTACGACATTATTTATCTGGGTATTTTTTAACTGTTATAACGACATGTTGTTATACAGAACATATAATATAACAATAATAAAAAAATTTCAAAAAAAAACAAGCTTGACTATTATATTATAAAATATTATTACATAGAGAATGATTATAAAGAGATAGGACGCTTTATTTGATAGATGTCGAATTCTTTTTTACTCACGTTTAAGTATATATATGTATATAAATATAATCTTAAAGAGTGAGTATATATATATGATGATATTTAATTTACTGCCAACAACAAAGAGTGGTTCAAGTGAGTCAACCTCAAGTACAGTAGCAAATAGTATTATTTACACCAAAACTTGCCAAACACAATAAAAATTAGGTATATAGAAGATTGAAACACCTACTTTTCAGAGCAGTAGACGAATAAGGAATTTTAATGAGGGTATAAAACAACTGCAAGAATATTATATCTAGAAGCTTGTCTTATGTTAAATATATTCAACAATCTCTCTCTATTTTTTTTTAAAAATTGAATTGCAGTCCATGGACTATTTTATTAATTATTAGTAAAAATAAAAATAACAAAAGAAGGCAATGACCCAAGTCTGAAAACTAAAAGAAAAGAAAAGTGGATAAAGGCCATGTCCAAAAAATTAGACTCGACCCAACAAAAAATTGGAACTCTTTCTATATTGTTAGAAAACTGACCCTCAGATTTATCTAAGGAACATGTATATTTTATTTGTTTCTTTGTGGATTATTGGGACTATGTTATGCAAAACAAATAAAGTAATAACACAGTACTTTATCATGGAAAACCCGTCTCATAAAAATAAAAAATTACGACTTACACACCTCTGTAGGATTTAACTTTAACTTCACTAAACTCTGAGTCTCAACAGTTTAAGATTGCAAACCTATGTAACCTAAGAAATTATAAACTCTAATCCCTATGAATCAACAATCATCCTTGACTGTTGAATTTATTTCAAGTTATGGATTCAGATTACAACTCTTGCAATTCTAGGAACTAACTCTAATCCCTAAACTTCAACACAAACCTCCCAAGCTTTATGTTCTCAAGTCTTCAAGTCACCCCCAACTTGAAAACTATATTCCTACTCCAGTTTATACCTCACTGGATCTACAAAGCATTAAAGATACAACTCGATAAAATGCAATATCACAATACCGCAAATTTGACTTAAGAACTATAAAGCATAAGCCTATGGATCAGGTTCTTCCATCTAATTTCCTTGTGTAGGCTGCACTTGAATCTTCAGTCAGAACTCTCTCAAATATGGACTCCCTCTATTTAATTGTGTTTTACTAGTAACTCTCTTTTGTGTAAGTGTGCAATGTTCTTTGTGAAAATCTTATTGTAGGACTTCTCCTTCTTTGAGTCGAAGTCGGTGTCTTTTATTGCTTCCAAGTTCTGTACATAAATTTTAAGAAATTCCAAGTTTTTGAAGAAATTTTAAAAACTTGGGGTCTAAAATCCTCAATTCGAAGTTAAAATCGTGATATAATGAATATATAATGTAGATTTTAGGTTAAGAACACTTACCCAATCAATTAGCTTCAAAACATCACTTCAAAAATCGCCCAAATGAGTTCCCAAGGTCTGAAAATGGAGAAATGGACCATAACCCCGTCTGAACCCTCTCAGATGTTGCAAAAGCGACACAGGGGTCACTTTTGCGACCACAGGGTCGCTTAAGCAAAGCTCGCAAAATTTTCTTTCCTTCACTTTTGCGAATGCTCTCCGCTAAAGCAGATGTCGCTAAAGAGACATGCCCTTAGCAAAGCGAAGGCACCAGATATCAACAATTTAAAATTTTGCAAAGTCACAAAAATCTCCGAATTAACCCTCAAAATTTGATTGAAACTCCGTACTCGCAAAACATATATGCTACCATACTAAAGTCGATGTTTCAGGCTCAATGGAACCGTTGGAATTCGAATTTGATATCTCCTTGACCTAAAATCCAATAAGTCGCAACCAAACTAACTCAAAGTCTCAAAAAGACTAACGCCCTCAGAGCTTCCGAAAAATACACAGGAACTCTCCTTATGCCTAAAATCATCCCCCAAACCCAACGGAGTCGTTAGAATTCAATTCCAAGCATCCGAACTCCGATGTTGACCAAAGTCAACTCTAAACTCAATCACGTAGGACCTCAAATCCTTGATTTATCCTCAAATCTGATTCCGTCAAATCTCCTAGAACAAATTTCAAGTTACGAAGTTGATGGAATCCACAGTATCCTATTTCAAGACTCGAAACTTCGAATGATACCGAATACCACTATTTCACAATTTAAGCCTTCAAAACTCAAATCTTTCCAAAAACCGTAACTTTTCAAAGAATTTCACAACACTAGCTTCGAATACTAATCAAACATGACTCAAAACAATTACCTATAAGGGTAAAATAGTTATTTTGTAAAATTTACCAAAAATAACCTTCAGGATAATTACAGTACTGTTATAAAATCAGGTGGAGTTGTCATATCTACCCCATTTAGAGCGACTGAACCATTATTAGGTCTGTAACGTCTTCCTCCTAGCTAACGTGCAAAATGTTTAGTTCGATTTCATACATGACATCAATCTTTATAGCAATGCAGTTTAAAGCAAGTTACTTAAGAGTTAATAAAAGGTCCAAATAATACTGCAATTGTCTCAGCCTCACAGTGGGTGTCAAACTGTTCTTATATTAGTACAATTGAATTATTAATATTGTTCAAGAAAATACATAATAAAATGACCAAACGATAATATTCTTAACATTGAATAGTTAGAAAATAATAGTAAAATGAGATAAACTGAAGCAATGAATAGGATAAACGAATAAAGTAAAGTAAGAAATTCTTATTTAAAGGCCATTAGGTTGACAACGTCTCCGAGATACAATAACTTTGTGGACTATAGAACTTGTAAAGAGCTTGACAACAACAATGGAATAAAAATAATGACCTCCATGAATAAAAATAAATTCCTTGGGAACAAAATATATTTATAACCTAACCCTATGAAATGTATTTTCATCTTGCATGCTCCTCTTGGTGATCATTATCTACATGACTCAACATCATCGATAGTGTCCAAAGCATCAAGACCGATGTTGCTTTCATTGAATGAAATTTGACTTGACTTTGTTTTTCACATGTAACTTCTCGAGCCAAATATATTTTTACATAAGTCTCTTACGTCTAATAATTAAAATTAAATTATTGTTGGACCATTGATTTATTTTATCCATTCGATTTATATTTCTTTAGAGAAGATAAGAGGCTAAAAATAAAAGCGTTCGCAACACATATCAAAAGGGTACTCTTGAATCTCGTTTCCTTTATTTAAAGACTAGAGATCTCTTTTAATTCAAAGTTTCTAGTATCTAGTACATACTAGTAATGTTTTAGTAGTAACCTTTTTTTTTTATCAAGATCTTCACAAAAGCTATCATAAAACCACAAAGGGACACAAATAAAATAAAATGAAAAAGAACAACCTCATATTCTCAAAGGTTGCACTGTTATCTATGATTAGGGAAGGTTTCAACATTTTGGGGCAGTTGAAATTGGACCCAAAATTCAATTCTTCCCCTGCCCCCTCCTTGAATTTATATTTGCTTAACGTAGAAATTAAAAGTATGATTATAAGGAGGGATTGTTCTTGTCGAAGCTGGTCTAAAACAGTCCTTATTGAATATGTCAAATATAAATTTTGGGCGAATGAAATATTTTTGTCACGCCCCAGAAGGGTACTCTAGGCGTGACCGACACTCGAAGACCATTGATGGTTCCCAAGAGAACTGCTTGGTCCAATCACACATTCATTCATCAATACTCTATCAACGGAAGACTTAACTCATTTAAGAAAACAACTCATAAGATAATGCCAAAGGCCAACATTCTTTCTAATCAATCGAATCAACAAGACCAGTATGAATGAAACTAGCCAAAAGACAAAACCAATCGACAACATAAAAATCTAGTCTATGAAGCCTCTATCAACTGTCTAAATGGTGCCAATGACAGGTTCATGGCTACCTCAAATCAAATGAAGAAAACTAAACTCAACGACTAGAAAGATAAATGTGGTATCCTCCGGAAGCAGGGAGGACTCACCAATCAGCTGAATACGAATAGATCCTCAATGATGCGCCTGTTGATGATCTCTAGTACCTGTGTCTACATCATAAAATAATGCAGGTCCAAATGGATGTCAGAACATGGAATGTAAGAGAATGTAATATGGCAGAATGAAACATGCATAATATAGAATAACATTAACTCAAGTAACTCAATAAAGGGTAAGGGACTCAATCAAGATGCCATAAGTCTAAAGTAAGAGTAAGGTTTAGACAGAGACCAATCATCTACAATCCAATCTAATCCAATCCAATCAGAGTACTATCAAGACTTATATGGGAGTTTCTCTTATACGAAAATCATCACTTATGAGCCAGTGATAGTACAACAAGCCGACGTTTTTACCACGTCCATTCAATATCTTTCCAGGGTAAGAACGAATCAACCAATCATGGATCCAATCAAGTCCTATCATGTCAGGACAATAAATTAGGAAACATCTGACTTAATGGTTCAATCCTCTCCTACGTTTGATGACGTAATTATTGGGTTTGAGTTATTACTTTATCTTCTGCAATTTGGTGCTCGATACTCCTCCCAAAACTCAAATCTCATAAGACAATCAATCCAGCTCAACAAGTCTCAAATAGACTCTTATGAGTTCATCAGTTCTATCAAATCAAGTCTTTCAACCAATCAATTTCTCAATCATTTATTCAAAAGAAGTTTGGACAATCATTTATGACAACATTTAGGTGAAACCATTCAATTTGGTTCAATTATGAAAATATAAAGGACTATCAAGTTCATCAACACTATCATCATGCTCACATCCCAATCATAATCATGTATTCACAATTTTAAGGCTCTAGACTCAATACTTAACATATACATTCAATATCCATCAATATGCTATTAGAGTTTATGAAACAGGTAGTTCAAATGATTTATTCAAGAAAGTAGTTCGTGAAAAAAAATATTAATTTCTCAATAATTAGTAAAACATGTTAAATTTAATAAAGAAATTCTCAAGAAATCCAATAATGGAGACTCAATCCATTCATAATTAATCTATCACAATCATGGGAATATGGAGGAACAAAGTCCATATTTCAGTTCAGCCTTACATACCTGAAAATCAAAGGGTATTAGTCAAAACTCGAAGGGATTGCTCGAAGACCTTGAACCCTAGCTTTCTTTCTTTTCTCCAAGAGCTTCTCTCAAGAAAGTACAAGTGTGAATGAGAGAAAAAACCCTATTGGGTAAGTGAAAGGACTGATATTTAGTCCTTAGATGTGCAGGGTTCAGTTGGGAAAAAATGAGAAAAGACCGGAATGCCCTTCATTAAAACTGATTCGGGCACCTTCACGGAAGGCCACCACGGCCTGTATGACTCACCACGGTCCGTGGTGAGTGGCCGTGGTCCTTGAATTGGTTACTGCTAAGGGGGGTCAATCTTCACGGAGGACATCACAGTCTGTGGTAGTCACTATAGGCCGTAAAGGCTCTTGTGAAGTCGAACCATTCCAAAGGTTTAAGGGGTTAAGCTTCACGGTCCGTGAACACCACTTTGGGGCATGATACTTGCTCGTGATCCTCTCCAGACTTGGGGGTCGTGGGGGGTTAACTACGCAGAAGGGACTACGGTCCATGGTGCTAACCACAAGCGGTGGTCCCTCTCTGAACTGCTCCCTTGACTTCTATCCCTTTCACGGGACCCCTCCACGGACCATGAAGTGGAATACGGACCTTGATCGATCTCGTGGTCCTTTCCTGATGCAATTTTCAGATCGTTTCAGAGTTAGTTTAGGCTAGAGACTTCAGGGGTGTTACAATTTTAGTGATATTCAAGGGGTTGATGTTTTGCAGAAGGAGCTAATTCTTTGCCAATTTTAGCAAAACATCACCTGCATAATTGAACTCGATAGATATGTTTAATTTTGGAAATGTCATCAGCGATGTATGTGATGCGAGTAAGTACTTGATAATTTGTCTTAATGTGTAGCGGATAGAGTTCTAAATTATGTGCAACGCAGAGGCCTAACAGTAGAGTTGTAACTCACATTTGAACGTAGTTGAATAGCGGATTTTAGCAGGGGTACCAATTTTGTAAACATCTACATAAGTTCTATATAATTGATAATGCAATTATTTCATCCTCTTGTTCCCATTTTGGGTTTCTAATCTGTTTGACCATGAGAATTTTTACTTTTCTCCAAAAAGTTTTTCACTTTATTTTAAAATGAGCGTTTGACCATAAAAAATTCAAATACACCTTGAAGTTATATTTGAAATTTGAAAAACAGTCAAAATCATATTTTCACTTTTAAATATTTTTTTTTTCAAATTTATCCTAATTTTTTATTTTTATAAAATAACCTCATTTAAATTATATTTCTTGTTTAAATCATATTTTATGTTTTCTTTAAAGAAGTATATACATTTAAATTCTAAATATTTATAGCAAAAAGTATAACCAAATATAGTTCTAACTCCAAATTCAACTTTGAAAAATTCAAACAAAGTATTTTTTTGGTTTACATGCCTATAACGACCTGAACCGTCGTTATTAGAAAATACACTTCATGTGAAAGTAATTGGAATGACATGGCAAAAATTTCAGCAACTAAGCTTGATTTGAGTTGGCGTTATTCTTCCATAGCAAAATTGTTTCCGCCACAGTGTCGTTGCTATAGCGGGAAGGTGACCGCTATAATGGGGTCGTCATGGGGCAGAACTTGAAAATGTGGAGTTCTTTATTTTTTCTTCTCTCCTCCTGTGGTAAAATAGACGGGAATTACCTATAAAACCCTCAAAAAACCACTCCAAGCTTAGAACAAGGGAGAGGAGGGATTCTAGTACAAAAAAGGTTACAATCCATGGATTTCAGGCTTGTCTCCATTGTTTTGCCTCCCAAAAACTAAAAATTATGCTGGAATTCTTCTGCAGATGTTTGGCACCCAAGTAGACTAGGTTTTCTTAATTGAGTAGTTATACTTACATCTATTTCATAATATCCTTGTACATTGACGGAATAAGTCATGCCTAGGCCTTCAGGCAATGAGTCTGATTGGTTAAGTTATTGATTATTGTTGTTCAGGACATGAATGTGTTGTGTGGGTAAATATTATTCTATGACTAGAGGTGATTGTCTAGTTCATAATTGTTAATCCTTGGGATCCCTGTTGAAGTGAATTAATTTTGCAATAAGGGTTAGGTGTTAAGAAATATTGGGTTATGATAAATCTCGAGGCTTGTGGAGATCCCATGGAACAGAATGAGCGGAGAGGCTATTGTAACACCCCAAAAAACTAACTTAGATCAGTACAGAATAGTCTAGGAAAAATGTTAGAAATTCTATAAAATATATGAACCACGAGCAGTACCTACGGATCGTAGATGGAACTACGCGTCGTACGTGAGCTCATAGTTCACCCCAGACTTAGAAAAATTTAAGTTATCTCTCAACTTTTCTACGAATGGCGCCTTGAGTTCTGATTTGATTGGGGAGCTATTGACGCCTTTGGCCACTCGCAAATAGCTCTTTGCGAGCTTCAACTTCTATTTTACTCAATTTTGTCCTTTTTAAACTCTTTTCTATAAGGTTTAGCTCATGACTAATCCTCAATTCCTTGCATCTGTAAATGATCATTTTAAAGTCAATTTTAGACGTAACAAACGCAAAGAGGGCACTAATTTCTTGCATTTTGAGCTATAAATGAGTCTAAATTTCCGACTCATCAACACCCCCAACTTAAACTTTTGTTTGTCCTCAAGTAAGTCAAGAAGCCTATCAGTTCAAAGCCAAAGAGTACAAATAGTGCTCAATGAGACTCAACTCAAGAAGTGCAAACGAGGTTCAAATTGACATGCAATGTTCAATCGTGCACTCAAGGATTCAAATGATGACTAATCAATTCCCAATGCGAGTTCATGCTTTCAAATGTTTGCTCCAAAGTGCAAATTTGTTCCCAATGCTCATATTAGAATGCCCTCACATAAAAAAAATGATTCCATTCCACACTCTTAATATGTCAATCACAGGTTATAGCATCGGAATCACACACTACTCTAGCACTCAAAACGATAAAAATATGCATAATTCCACCTATAGGCTTGCCCTTATTTTCCAATCAATCAATTACTCAGATCATGTAAATCAAAAAGGACTTTTAAGGTTTGGAATGGGGTTGAGTGCAAGGTATGATCATTTTGGTTTAGTGACTTAGCTTCCTAAGAGCATGGATCAATTTTAAACATCTCCCTTCTTCCTTTATTTTCCTCATTTTAAATCACGGAACACCTTTTTTCATTTAGGTCAATCTCGTATTTTTGCCTTATTCACTTGGACTTCTCCCTTTGTATTACTCATTTGAAAAGACTAACACTTTTCCTCCTTTATTTCTCTCTCTTTTTATTTATTTATTATGGAGGGGTATGTGGAGGTGTTCCATTTCCTTCTATTGATCATCCAAGGGTAATCTTTCACAAGCTACTTTACCAACTTCCTTCTCAATCTTACCACACCCCCAACTTAGGCTTTTGGCCTAAGTTGGCTATTCAACATATCCAATTCTCCAAGGGTTTTATAGGTAGGTAGAATAAATGGATTTCAAAGGTTAACTCAGTATTCGAGGTATGATTTTTATCCAAGGAAAAAGTCAAGCTCAAATGGTGCCAAGTTGGATTCACACGCTCACAAAGGAGTCATAAGAGATTAAGGCTATTTCGGGCTCACTCATCAGAATCCTTCCTAAGATCATTTCTCTCAATCATCAATCATAATAAAATGGACTAACTGGGCAAGTTCTAGGTGTCTTTACACATGTCTTTCAAGTATATATCACTATACATGGCATTCCAATTACGAAAATCAAACATAACTTTACAATATTAGCTCACACACACCAATCATTATAAGTCTCACACTTGAAATTTGATCAGTCACAACGAGATGCCAAGAGTTCACACAAGACTTATGCGTTCTCTTTTTGGACCCATTTGAGTCGCACAAAATATATCGTTCATTAAGAGAACTTATTCAAGTATTCGATATTGATCAAAATTAATTCTCAAATATGCAAATGAACACAACACACAACCATAGCAATTTAAGTAGAGGTGCAACCCACACGTTTCCAACCAACTTTTCAAAAGTAAATATATACAAAATACCAAATTAATAAAACATTATTTATACACCAAACTAAAAAAAACTACTAGTTTAGGTACCTAAGGTACCCTCACCCTACCAAAATAAATAAGCAGTGTCCTCAATGCGAAAAGCAAATTAAGAAGTAAATGAGAGTGAGAGAAGTGTCCTCCTGTCAGGCTAAGCCTAAAAAGATCTCTGGACTGCATCAACATCCTCAACTAGGGCATCAGTGCCCGACGTCTAACGCATGGTAGCAGGAGATGGTGGTGGTACACTAGAAGGCACCGGAGGTGGTGCCTTAGAAGAAAGATAGGCAAGAGACCATTCCACTATTACCTGCAGCTGCACATCTTTGAAATCAATGAGGCCCTCATAAGTGTCCTCGGCCCTCAACTTAGTCTACCCTATATCCTCCTCATCTGTCTATGAAGGCTCTTCCTCATTATCACCAACCACATAATTAGCTCCAATTATAGTAGCTAGAAGAATAGCATCAGCAGGAACAGATTCGGCCAATGACGCTGGAGGAATAATAAAACTAACAATACCCCGAGAAGGAGGAGCTCAGAACTAGGTCCCTCATGAGCGTCAACACTACCCTACAACATCGAGATATCCGTGAACCTAAGCTTGTAAACATCCATTCTCATCCCAATAATATCAATCCGAATGGACTACAAGTCATTAGAATGGTCCTCATCTTTTTCACGCTCCTCAACTCGAGCGGTAAGAGTGGATAGCTTTTCAGCTCTTTCTATCAATATGGCTCGTTATCCCGCTACCTTAGCTCATAACTATGCAAAAGTAGCCTCAATAGAAGTGGATATCATAGAAGGAACAATAATCTTTAATCTCAAGGTTCTCACATTAGTTGAATGGGCTAGATTGCCCATTTTATATATCATTGCCTATGTCAATGGAGGCCGATGTATAGTACCAATTGAAGGAGCTGTGGAAGAAGATGAGTTAGATAATGAACTCGATATATCAGAAGTGGGAGGCACAGTACCAGCCTCTAATAACTCTATATCAACAACCGCTGTTGTGTCAATCGATAGAGGCCTCTTCCTAGCCTTAACATCACACAAGTAATGTGCCTCAATCTGGTAGATGTCACTAGATGATACAGGTTCCACCCTCACATCAATAGACTCACTTAATGGTACCCCTGTGCGCTCACACAAATTATTAATCCAGATGGGGAATGGCAATGAAGTCTGCTGCTATCGAACCCTCAAGAAGATCTCTGGGACAATGATTACACCTAGGCTTAGGCCTCCCTAGTAATGATACTTCTTAACAACGCAGCTTTGGGATATCACAAATAGACTCATTTTAACTAGGCATTAATGTACTTCTAATGAAACCTAACCAATACTGACCAACCATATTGATATCATTTTTCTCGATCACAGCTCCTACCTTAATCCATGGAGGAGTCATATCCGAAATCAATGGGGCCACCCATTCTTTTAAATCATCTAATTCACATATTTTGAGTTTATCCGCTAAGAAATAGTGATATCGGTAAGTTCACCCTAAAGCATTATTTATATCAGTTTGACTGCATTTCACCTCCTTTCCACGAGCAGTCACAACTTCAAGCGGGCCTACTGCAATCGTCTTTTTATTGTCTTTCTGAAGGGAATTTGCATAGGCTTCATAAAACTCACGAACCCATAAAGGGACATATGGAGTTCGAGCCCTAGTAAACCTCTCAAATTAGTGGAATTGAATCATTCTCCAAATATCCGAGTACCTGTCAACTACTCCATCAGTAAAGAGTCTCTTCTCTTCCAAGATTGTATGAAGACTAGTAACTTTTAATCTATTCATTGAGCGAGGTGAAACCATGGGGATTACCCTGATGGGTCATGAGTTGTTTTGGAGCTCATTTTAGTATGTGTACGCTCATGGCCCTACTCTATAGCTAAAGGAGTTAGCTGAGATTCCATAATAGGAGCATGCACTGGGGTGGTAGTCCCCTTATCTTGACGTCGTGGTATTTCATCATTGGATGAGGAGTCATTAGAGCTAGAGTCATTAATCACTTGAAGTTTTCCTTTTCCTTTGTCCTTTATACTCACACGCCGAGGTGGACGTTGAGTAGATCGACGAGGCTCAGATGGTTCAGTTATATTGATACCTCGGGCTCTCTTTCTAGGTGGAGCACCAAATTCATCTATAAGACAGCGTACCGGTTCTTATCCCTTGCCCTTCCTACACATTAAACATCCACCAGAAAAAAAAATTGAGTGATATGTTAGTTCAAACTAAAGTAAAAATATAGTTGGGAAAAAACTAAATGAACCAAGATGGCTGTTGCTCATCGAAGGGGATGGCGAGTTGCCTAGTAAAGAAAGGCGAACTCAGTCGAGCTCGCTAAACTTAGAGGATCTAAGGGGGAACACATTGGGCGAGGTGCCTAAATAGTTTGGTGAGAAAGCAGACGTCATCAAAAATACCAGAATGATTTTCAATTTAACACTTAGTTTCTCAAGTCAAAAAGGCGAGGGAAAGGGCATATGATGAGCCACTTAGGTTCATTAGCGAGTCATCATTAACTCACCGAGTTGTTCAGGAAGAACAGGAAAATGAGAACACGAAGGACGAGTAAACTCAGCCCTTGGGGACTTGCCAAGCACCTGGACGAACATGCATGAGCTGAAATAAATACCTACAAACACTAAGTTCCTAAATTTTCAGAGTACTAACCTTCCCCACATGCATTTCACACATCCCATATACAATTTGGAAAGAAATAATCGAAACTCACCTATTACCCAACTACTTAGGGACCTAATTTCCCTTAGAATTGATCAACTCACCATGAATTCGACAAAATTTGCCCTTAAGAATGACGTCACCCATCTATCATTGGGCAAAGTTAGGAATTCACAAAATTGGGGCTACTCAGACTTCACCCCAAGCATATTATCAACCCTTATTGACATATTATCATTTATCAATCAAAGACCCACACATAAAACTCAGGACAAAGGTGCAAATACAATCCACAACCAACAAACTATCAGGTAATTACAAATTCTAACACTCTTCTCAGAGCAAACCTCACACAAATATGCTCAAACAACAATAGGTCAACAACAGATAAACCATTCATAGGAGTACCAAATCAATATAGACAATGTAGGACATAAACCAAGGAAGCACACCTGAAAATTTTACTTTTATGAAAAAGAGAGAGACGACTGAGAGCACAGGTTCAATCCACACAAATACGAAAGAAAAAATGAAAACCAAATGAAAGAAAAAAACCAAAATAAGGGAAATAGGGAAGGTGAATAGTGTAGGAAGATGAAGGAGTGAAATTTGAAGAGTTGGAAATTTAAATGAAAAAGGGCCCTTTAAATTCCAAGTGACCGTTCAAATCAACAAAGAACACATAACGTCGCCAAAGCGATCGGCGAGTCGCCAAGCTATCCAACAGGCTCGCTTATTAGGTTCGGCGGCTCGCCAAATGGCTCTCTTTACTCGCCCAATGAGGCACTTTCATAAAGTCCAACTTCAACCTACACAATGAACACACAATTATTGAAAAACACTAAAACATGGTATGCCTCCCAAGAAGAGCCTTAGTTAACATTGTGGCACAACATGGACATGCATTCAAGCGTCATCCAAATACACCACTTCAATCATTCCTTAACTAAGGCCTTCACCAAAATCAACATGAGGCATTGCCCATTAACTTTGAATAGTGGCCCATCTTTGTTTTGAACCTCAATAGCACCATTTGCAAACACACGAACCACTTTAAAGGGCCCAGACCATTTAGACTTTAACTTTTGGGGAAATAATCGGAGACAGGAGTTGAAATGCAATACAAAATCACCGACTCTAAAATCCCATTTCAAGATATGATCATCATGCCATTTATTCATCCTTCCTTACCTTGTAGATAGCTGAAATTTCATAGGCTTGGAGCCGGATCTCCTCTAAGGCGTGAAGTTAGTCAACTCGATCTTTGTATGCTGACTCCCAGTTCAAGTTTATGCCTTTCAAAGCCCATAGAGCTTTGTGTTCCAGTTTAACCGACAAGTGAATCACTTTTCCAAACACCAATTGGTGTGTGGACATGCCAATCGGTGTCTTGTAAGAAGTTCGGTAGGCCCATAAGATATCCTCTAACTTCTGAGACCAATTCGACCTATTGCTATTCATTGTCTTTGCCAAGATTGTTTTGATCTAGAGATTAGACACTTCTACTTTCCCAATAGTTTATGGATAGTAGGTTGTGGCAACCTTGTGAGTGACACCATACTTGTTCAACAGTCATTTTTCTAGGATGACCATCTCTATTTGCCGCCCCAAAGAGAACCCTAGCTGCCACCTATCTTTTTTCTCTCTTTGAGGGCTCACAAAAATCAGGCAGATACTGGCCTGAATGGCCGAAGTAACCGGGGGAAGACCTCCTCTGGTAACGCAGAACACAATCAACACTTTAATCACACAACCTACTATACCTCATACTGAAATCTCAAAAAGCAATAACCAAAATCAATCCTATACCAATCTCTTCAAACCCACAAACTCAGAAACAGATATTGCCAAAATACCACCAAAGCAGATTTCATACATCAATGGAGAACCATTTATTGCCTGGAAATCCAATGAGATTCAGCAGATGATTGAGAAGGAGAAACTTCAGTATACAATAATAGGTAAGTTTTCATATGACAACATTGATATTAAAGAACTAAGGAAGGTAATTCCAATACAATGTGGAATTAAAGGTGTACCAATAATAGTACTGCTTGATGAAAGACATATTCTGATCCGACTAAATTTTCTAGAAGACTATGTTAAAATGATGTCGACACCTATATACTACCTCAAGATACATGATAGATATTGCCAAATGAGATCTTTTATATGGAACCCATGGTTCAACCCAAAGGAGGAGACATCAAAGGCAGTAGCTTGGATAAGCTTCCCTGAACTGCCCCCAAACTTTTTTGTTAAAGAGGCGGTCTTCTCCATAGCAACTGCAGTTGGAAAACCACTAACGGTGGATCTGGCTATAGCAAACAAGACAAGGACAAGCTGTGCAAAAATCAAAGTTGAGGTAGATTTATTAGCAACTTTACCAAAAAGGATTAACATTGCAGAAGAGGATGCATCAGGAATACTAAAATCAAAATGGGTAAGGATAAATTATGACTACCTACCAAAATATTGCAAACACTGTAGACTTCAAGGTCATGAGGAAAAAGAATGTAGAAGTCTTAATCCTGAATTGGCTAAACAGTTTAAAGAAGATCTACGGAAAGAAAATACACAAGGAATTGACACAGACACATAAAATAAAGAAGACAATCATGGAAGAAGGGGAGGGTACACTACTGGTAAACAAGAATGGATGCAAAGAAGGAGAAAATACAAGAAGGATAAATCAGGGATTATAATCGGAGAAGTGAGTCCAATACAAAAGAATAAGGATATAACCATGGCAAACACCAACCCATTTGCAACACTGGAAGAGGTCCCAGAAAACCAAGATAATATGAATACAACACAACCACCACAAGAAGATACTAGAACATGGATTGAGAAGAGTTTTTATACTCACAAAAATCAAACAAAGGAAACAAACAATATCACTAATGGTATAGAAAAAACACAAGGAGATAGCAACAAAAAGGGACAGAAAAACTGCAACAAGCACCTGGAATCATTTACTGATCAACACATAGTAAATGACATTGAGGAGGATATCTTACCTGAGAAACCATAAATACAGACACCAAAACGAATCCTCCAAACAGAAACTGCAGCATCAAGCTTCCAAGAGGAAGAGAATGAACAAAACAACAACAACAACAAACAGTCCAGTGTGAACAGCAGCAAGACTACAACCACAAGTAGAGAGGAACAATCATCTGATGTACAAGAAAACATGGTAAAATTTCAGACCCCTAATCTAAATCAAATAGAACAAGAAAAGGAAAACAATAGTCAAAACAAAGATTTGCCTCCCAAAACTCACAGCTGGAGGGAAGGAGAGAGACAAAAACAAAATCAACAAGAAGGAAAAAATAATACAGACAGCATGGAAATTGAGGAAATCAACCAAAGAAATATAGAAGGATCATACCAGGGGAAAGAAATTCAAGAGCTTAATAAGGAGCAGCAGAAACAAGGAATATCAACAAAACCAAAACTGAATATGGAAAGGAGTAGCAGAGATTTAGCTGAACATACCTTAGAGCATAACTTGGAAGCAGCTTTAAGAGCAGGAGATATATCACCCAAACACCTTCAAAAAGAGGGAAAAGAAAAAAAAATTATTTTCAAGAGAGACAAGTGTCCCACCTGAGAATGGAGTACACACAAGAAGGCAGATTAATAAACTCAATCAACCATGATAAATGCTCTTATATGGAATATTAGGTCAGTCAATACCATGGAAGCCTTTACAAGGTTGATAAAGCTTAATCAAAAACACCATTTTGGATTCATAGGTTTAATGGAACCTTTTCAAGACACAGACAAGATAGAAGATTATAAAAGAAGACTAGGCATGGAGCATGCAATGGCCAATATATCTGGTAAGATCTGGGCTTTTGTGGAAGATATTTTTGAATATCACATAATAATGAATCATCAGCAACATTTAACCATAAAATTAAAAATTAGAGGAAGTCAAGAGGAGATACTAGTAACACTGGTATATGCAAAATGTACTCAAAATGAAAGAATGGAGTTATGGGACTCTATGGAGAATTTAGCTACCTCAATTAATATCCCATGGATGATTGGGGGTGATTTTAATACAATAACATCAGAAGAGGAGAAACTTAGAGGCCTACCAGTAACCATTAATGAAATTATGGATTTCAGGGGATGTATCCAAAATTGTGGAGTATCAGATTTGGGATTTAGTGGCAACAAATTTACTTGGTGGAATGGTCAACATGGGGATGACTGTATCTTCAAGAGACTGGATAGATGTTTGGGTAACCAACTACTACAAACAAAATACTCTAGTGTTGATATCAAATATTTGATTAGAAATGGTTCAGATCATGCCCCTATGTTAATCGCCTACACAGGAGACAATAGAAACATAAAAAAACCTTTCAAGTTTTTAAACTTTTGGATAAAACATGAAGGATTTATGGAGATAATTAAACAAAATTGGACAGCTGAGTTTATGGCAAACCCTTTCACACTTTTTCACCATAAATTGAAAAAGGTGAAAGCAGCTTTGTCACAATGGAGTAAAACAGCCTTTGGAAATATATTTCATGAAATTGAAACCCTTGAAGAGATCATCAAGGTAAAGGAAACCCAATTTCAGAACTGTCCAACACCTACCAATAGACAGGAATTACATAAAGTGCAGGCTGATTTAAACAAATTCTTACATCTAGAAGAAGAATTCTGGAAACAGAAAGCTGGGATGCAGTGGTTTCAAGATGGGGATAGAAACACAAAATTCTTTCATGCACATGTACAAGGGAGAAGGAAAAGAATGCAGATAAGAAGAATACAAGGAGAAGACGGGAACTGGATAGAGGAGGAAGAGGGAATAATCACAGAAGCCATCAACTTTTACACAAATCAGTTCACAAAGGGAGAAGATCCAAAAGATTATGAAATTCTAAACCACCTACCCAAAATGATCTCTGAGGAAGACAACATGTGTTTTGAAGCAGAACCTACCAAAGAAGAAGTTAAGGCAGTGGTCTTTCAATTAAATAGGAATAGTGCAGGAGGACCTGATGGCTTTACTGGCATTTTCTATCAAGACTGTTGGGAAATCATTGGAGAGGATGTCACCAATATGATGAAAGCCTTTTTTTGTGGTGTAGAATTGCCCAGGTTTGTCACTCACACTAATTTAATACTAATTCCAAAGAAAGATATGGTTAACACTTTTTCTGATATGAGACCAATTAGTTTGAGCAATTTTGTGAACAAAATCTTTTCTAGATTGATCCATGAGAGACTGGTTTCCAAAATAACTGATAATATATCAATCAATCAAGCTGGTTTTATTAAAAACAGAAGTATAGTGGAGAATATTCTACTGACTCAAGAAATTGTATCTGACATAAGACTAAGAACAAAAGATGCTAATGTTATAATGAAACTGGATATGGCAAAAGCCTATGACAGGGTATCTTGGCTGTTTTTAACTAAAGTTCTTAGACAGACGGGATTTTCAGAAAAGAGTATAGACATGATCTATAGAATTATCAGCAATAACTGGTACTCAGTGTTGATAAATGGACAACAACAAGGCTTCTTTAAATCTACTAGAGGAGTAAAGCAAGGGGACCCTCTTTCCCCTACCCTATTTATTCTAGGAGCAGAAGTCCTATCAAGGAGCCTAAATGCATTACATCAAGACTGTCAGTTTAAGAATTTTGGCATGCCTAAATGGAGTCCAAAAATCAATCATCTTGCATATGTAGATGACATGATTATCTTTACCTCAGCATATGTGGTGTCTTTGCAAACAATAATGGAAATTTTGAAAAAATATGAAAAGACTTCTGGACAAAAGATTAACATGGACAAGAGTGCTGTCTATATGCATAATAGAGTATCAGGTGACATCAGTATCACAGTTGAGATTGTAACTGGCATCAATAGAAAAGAATTCCCTTTTATATATTTGGGCTGCCCTATTTATCACTGTAGGAGAAAGAAGGAGTTCTTTAATACATTGACCCTGAAAATCATGAATAGATTGCAAGGATGGAAAGGAAAAATGTTATCTTTTGGAGGAAGGGCAATTCTTATTAAACATGTGCTACAAAGCATGCCAATACACATGTTATCAGCTATTAACCCCCCTATTGGAATTATCAGACAAATACACAAGATGTTTGCTTAATTTTTTTGGAGTAATATAATTGGGGGCAAGAGTAGACATTGGGTGGCTTGGAATAAGATGTGTATCCCAACCAAAGAAGGAGGCCTAGGATTTAGATCACTACATGATGTGTCATTGGCACTGTTTTGTAAATTGTGGTGGAACTTCAGAACAAAATCTACCTTATGGAGTGAGTATATGACCAACAAATATTGTAGGAAGGAACATGCTACAGTGGTACAATGGAAACAGGGATCACAGACCTGGAAAAGAATGCTAGAAGCCAGGGACCTAGTAGAACACCAAATTTGGTGGCAAACTAGGAAAGGAGATTCACATTTCTGGTTTGATAACTGGACTGGATTGGGAGGTCTATACTATGTAAATCCAGGGAATACTTATGATACAAGAATTCAAATTGTCAAGGAAATGACAGAACAGGGGAGATGGAATAGAAGAAGACTGATGGAAGTACTCACAGAAGACATTGTTGATCACATAATTAATAATATAACCACCCCCAAGGAAGAAAAAGATTCTGATAGACCCTGGTGGATACTAGACACAAGTGGAGCTTTTACTATTAAATCAACTTGGGAGTTTATTAGGCTAAGGGGACCTCAAATGAGCAAATACAATTTCATCTGGATTAAGGGTTTGCCTTTTAAAATTTCATTCTTTTTGTGGAGATGCTGGAAATACAAAATTCCTACTGATGATGTCTTAAAAAAGATGAACTTTAATCTAGTGTCTAAGTGTTGGTGTTGTATAAATCCTAAAGAGGAGACTATACATCATGTTTTCCTAACATCAGAAACTGCTAAAAGGACTTGGTCTTATTTCTGCAAGGCTGCAGGAATAAACATGGAGGGAGTGCAGCTGCAGCAACTAATTGTGAAATGGTGGAATGCCTCAGTAACTTCTAGATTGAAACAGATATATGCTGCAGTGCCATCAATTATAATTTAGGAATTGTGGAAGAGAAGAAATGGTATCAAATATGGACATAGGGAGATCAATAGCTCAGTTATATATCTAGTCCTAAATTCTATCCAAAGACTAGTACTATACAGAAATCCCTCAATTAGAACTATCCCTAATGGTTGGAAAAATCTGGTGCATATGATGGAGGAAGGCAAGGCAAAATTGAAAGTAACACAAGTTAAATGGAATTTTCCTCCACTCGGTTGGTGTGCTTGCAATACAAATGGAGCTTCTAGAGGTAACCCAGGGAGGAGTGCTTATGGATTTTGTGTGAGAAATGCACAAGGAAATCTAATATATGCTCAAGCAGATGAAATTGGAGATGCCACTAATATAGAAGAAGAGATGGTGGCTCTACTGGAAGCCCTGAAGTACTGTAAACAGCAAGGACTTAATAACATCATTTTCCAGACAGACTCTCAAACCATTCAAAAAATTTTAACTGGAGATTGGAAACCTCCATGGAACATAGCAGGCTGGATAGAGGAAGTGGAGGAATACAAAAGGGATATGATTGTCATTTTCAAGCATACCCTAAGAGAAACAAATAAACTAGCTGATGCTCTAGCCAATTATGCTCTAGATGAAGGACCAATGCAGTGCTACTTGTTTAAGGATTTGAATACAAAAATGAGAAGTATCCTAAATAGTGATAAAAGTCAAATTCCTTATTTAAAAATCAAGAAATTCTGAAGGAGATGGAGGAAAAAGGAAAAGAGACACAGGAAGAAAGTCAAAACCAGAAGGAGGAAAATGATTCCTCATATAACAGTTTGTTTATCTTGCAGGTATACACAAAAGGACTAAACAACACAAAGAATAGGACAACAATACACTTAACTCCTAGAAGACATGTCAGACACACTAGTAACTTCAATGGCGGAAAACAAACTGAGAGGAATAGGCACACATATACTAGACAAACTTTATCACTAAGACACAACAGATTCATCAAAGAGGAAGGGTGCACATCAGAAAGAAAACAACATCTTTTGTCCCCTTCATCATCATCACACCACAATAACAGAGCACCAACTCAAACAACCAAAGAGGAAAGACGACAAGGAGAAGGACCCTCTTCTAATTAAAGCAGCAAACACACATGCAGGGCTAAAATACACAAGATTCAGGTAAATCAGACACAAATCAGAAGAGATTTAGCCTTCATCACTTTCATAAAAAACGAGTCAACACACCAACATGCAAGGCTATAAACCACAAAAAGCAGCTAGATCAAGAGCATATCAGAAGGGAACCATCATCAATTTGGCCCCTTCATCATCACAAACAGAGGAAATGGAGATGAAAATGGAAGAAGAAAAAGAGACACTAGGGAGTCAATTGGGAAAGTTTTACAGTGTACTTAAACATTGACAACTTTTGACAAGTAATATGAAGCCCAAAGGGCATATTTCGTTTTTTTTTTAAAAAAAAATACTTGTTCAACAGGGAGGCAAATATGCGATTGTAAAAGTGAGACCCTTCATCACTAATGATAGCATGTGGGGTGCCAAATCTTGTGAGGATTTATCTCTTGAGAATTTGAACCACTCTTCGGACCTCATTGTTAGGTAAGACCGCTGCCTCTACCCAATTTGACACATATCAACCGCCACGAAAAAAATACTTATATTCATACGAGCTCACAAAAGGGCTCATAAAATTGATTCCCTACACATCAAACAATTCGACCTCCAAAATTGGATTAAGAGGCAACTCATGCCATCTAGACACACCGCCTTGCCTTTGGCACTGATCACAATTTTTCACAAACATATTATTGTCGTGGTACAAGGAGGGCCAATAGTATCCACTTTGCAAGAATTTAGCAAAAGTTCTGATCCCATTATGGATTCCACCGACTGGTGATGAATGACAAGCATTAAAGATTACTTCACATTCCACCTCTAGAACACATCTCTAGATCATGTGATCTGAACATTCTCTGAACAAATAAGGTTCATCCCAAGAGTATTTCTTTGCATTGAATAGGAACCTTTTTCATTTTTGTGAGCTCAAATTATCCAGGATAAACCCACACACAATGAAGTTAGAAAAATCTACATACCATGGAAGTGAAGTATTGGATATCCTCATTACCGATTCATCCGGGAAGGCTTTCTCTATCTCTTGGTCTTTGGACACAACCATCTCTGATTCGAGTCTTGACAAATTATCAGCTACCTAATTTTCACACCTTTTATGTTCTTCTCCTCAAATTCAAATTCTTACAAATACAACACCCAATGGAT
The DNA here is from genome assembly GCF_947179165.1 of Solanum dulcamara. Classification (NCBI taxonomy): domain Eukaryota; kingdom Viridiplantae; phylum Streptophyta; class Magnoliopsida; order Solanales; family Solanaceae; genus Solanum; species Solanum dulcamara. The sequence goes on along the minus strand of NC_077240.1, from coordinate 70,723,496 downwards.
CAATTAGGGTTTAGCATCTTTCTTTGCCATTAAATAACGGATTGCATCATGATCAGTATGAACCACTACTTTCGTATCTAAGAGATAAGCACAGAACTTTTCAAATGCATAAACAACTATTAACAACTCTTGCTCAGTAACAGTGTAGTTCTTTTGGGATACATTCAAACTAGCATAGTAGATGGGGTGCAATAAGTTTGCCTTTCTCTAGCCAAGAACAACCACAATGATATGAGCAGAAATAAGTTTCTCTTTTAAGCACAAGAATGACTTGGTACAAGCTTTCTCAAACTAGAACACACTATCTTTCTCAAGCAACTTGCACAATGGATAGGCCACCTTAGAGAAATCCTTGATGAACCATCCATAGAACCTGGCATGCCCCGAGAAAATCCGGACACCCTTTACCGATATAGGAGGAGGAAAACGTGCATTTATTTCCACCTTCGCTTGGTCCACTTGAATACCATGTCCTAAAATTTTGTGTCCCAATACAATACCTTCTTTTACCATAAAATGGCACTTCTCCCAATTCAGCATAAGATTCATTTTGACACATCGTTTCAACACTTGACTAAGATATTCAAGGCATGCATCAAATGTGTCCCCCTCCATCGAGAAATCATCCATAAAGTCTTCCACGGTGTCTTCCACCATGTCAGAAAAATGGAGAGCATACATCTTTGAAATATCATGGGAGCATTGCATAACCTGAAAGGCATCCGCCTAAAAGCAAAAGTGTTATACGAGCATGTGAAAGTCGTCTTCTTATGATCCTTAGGGGCAATAGAAATCTGATTATACCTGGATTATCCATCTAAAAAGAAATACCAACCCCGACTTACAAGACGATCCAATATTTGATCCATGAAAGGCATAGGGATATGGTCTTTCTCCGTGCAAGCATTCAACTTCCGATAATCCATGCATACTCTTCAACTGGTTACCAGTTGCATCGATACAACTCATTATTTTCATTCAGCATGACTGTCATGCCACCCATTTTAGGAACACATTGCACCGGGCTCATCCATTTGCTATCAACAATGGGATACACAACAACCGTATTAATCCACTTGATGATTTTCTTCTTCACCACTTCTTGCAACGTAGGGTTTAATTTCCTTTGGTGCTCGATGTTAGGCTTGCTATTGTTGGCAAGCTGAATCTTATGGGTTCATACATTGGGGGGAATGTCTACAATGTCGGCAATTATCCACTCGATAACTTTGATGAATTTTCATAACATGCTTACAAGAGCATGCACTTGTTCCTCGACTATATCAATAAATATTATGACGGGCAATATAGAATTGGCCCTAAAAAACACATATTTAAGATGAGATGGAAGTACCTTAAGCTCAAGCTTGGGTGGTTCATCTATAGAAGGCTTGATGGGTGGTGAGTCCCTATTTTTTAAATCAATCTCTTACCGCACAAGGTTCTTGAGGTAGGAACCGATACCCGTAAGTGCCTCCACCACTTCATCATAATCAGGAATGTCTTCCCCATCATAATTTAGTAGCATCGCCGCTAATGACTCCCCAACATTAGAAACGTTTTTCATACTTTTCACCGTTTCATCCATAACATAAATCACAAAGATGATATAAAGATCACTAGGCTATTTCATTGACTTACAAACATTACAATTGACTTCCTCACCGTATACTCAAAAATTTAGTTCACCACTCTCCACATCAACCAAAGCTCATCTCGTAGCCAAGAATGACCTACCAAGAATAATGGGAACCTCCACATCAATTTCACAATCAAGAATTACGATGGGAAAAATAAATTTATCAACCATTACCAAGATATCATAGAGAACACCAATGGGATGCTTGATTGTTTGATCGGCCATGAGTAACCAATAGTTGTTGGCTTGGGTTCACCCAATCCGAGCTAATTGAAAATAGCATAGAGAATCAAGTTTATGCTTGCACCTAGATCATAAAGTGCCTTAGCGAATTGGTAATGCCCCAGGATCATCCTTTTTCACCATATTACATTTTTTCTTCACAAGCTCCTTCATAAACTTGGTATACCCAAGCATATACAACAGTGCTTCGATCAAAGGCAAATTTATGAAAAGAGTCTTAAAGACCAAAGGGAACTTTTGAAACTTGATATCCTCATCTTTTTTTTCAAATGTTGAGGGAAATGAGGTTTTAATTTTGGAAGTAGATTTGTAGAAACCACCGGTGGGACAACACCCGTATCAAACTTTAGAGATGCACCAGAATGAATATCTGTTGGTGTAGCTTTTCCTTCATCGGATTGACCATTATTTAGTTCTTCAGCTAGCTCATCACTTTCGAACAACTTATTCTTCCCTTTGGCTGAACTTTTTGCTTTATTAGTTGGCACTTACTCACTAACAACTTTGCCGCTTCTTGTCAAAATATCCATGCATTGAGCATTGTTAATCTTAGGATTAGCAACGATATCACTTGGGAGACCTGCCTTCGGCCATGGGTTAAGATGAGCTGAGATTTGACCCATTTGAGCTTCTAATTACTTAATTGACATTGAATGCAATGCGACTGTTTAGTTTAAATAAGAGAAAGTATATTTCATTTCCTTTAACACCTTATCCGACCCCTCGATGTTGTTCAAAATTCTAGAAATTATATCTTTCGTACAAAATATTTTTGGATTAACACTCACTTCTTTGGGCTTTTGATAAGGGGGAACATATCTATCACGATCACCATGACTATCCCTCCAAACATTTTCTCTGTCATGCCAATCCCTATCTCTCCAACTATTTTCGCGTTCTTTGTTCCAACCTTGGTTCCCAGCCAGCCTAAGATAGGTTGGTCGGGAACCCCCCCGACATATTTGCTAAAAATTGCACTTATTCATTGTACATGACTCGAATTGGCATCTTTCAGGTTTACTCCAACATTTTCATCCACTGCATTCACCACTTTGTAGCCCCCCCATAACATGTTTGGAGAACAAATCTAGTTGGGTCATCATTTTTGTCATGTTTACATCCCTGACATGGTACTTCTCTAGTTGCTTTATAGTTATCCCAACATGAAGAGGAGATACATGATCCTCTCGAGTGTTCCAAGCACAATTAATCTTTGTCATTTCATCAAGTAAAGCTTAGGCAATGGCAAAAAGGTTGGCATATAAGGCCACCCCTAACAAGCTGATCTGCTACCCTCTTATTTACTGTATCAAGACTACGGTAGAAATATTGTAATAATACATTGTCAGGTAGCCCATGTGTTGGGAATTGCTTCATCAACTTCTGACACCTAAGCCATATTTCATGTAGCGGCTCCCCATCAATCCTTTTGAAGTTTTGAATACTGTCTCTCAATTTCAACATCTTAGATGGTGGGACAAATCGCTCATTGAATGCTACAGTGAGTTTATCCCATCGAATCCCGGGGTAACTCCGCTAGCCATTTGGTTACCTCCCCCATCAGAGAGAAAGGGAACAACCGTAATCAGATAGACTCCTACAATATGTTTTTGAATGAGAAAGGGTTGTATACATCCATAAAATTCTGGATATGATCATGAGGATCCTCATGAATGAGACCTCCAAAGAACCTTTTCATATGCAGCAACTGTAACATAGAACCGATGACCTGAAAGATAGTGTTAGCCACAGTAGGGGGTAATCTTATAGCTCTAGCACTAACCATTTGATCAACATTCACATTGTGTAAATTTCTAATTTCATCATTCACGTCTGCAACATTACTTCCATTAACACTAATTTTTCACCTACCAAAGAAAAAAAATGAACAAATCATAGTAATGTAGTCCTACTACAGATAACTAGATCACAAACCAATTCACTAAAAGAAATCTAATCATCGTTCCCCAAAAATGATGCCATTTTTGATAACGCTCAAACTACACTTCTTATGATTCAGAGTGTAGGTGATCGTTAGCAATATAAACCTAATGTGTGAGGTTGGGGTCGAATACCACAAGGAACGGTTAAGAATAGACATTAATTACGAAGTAAGAACGTATTGTAGACTTTTGTAGCATAAAAATAGGTAAATTGTAGCACAAATTACATCTATAAATTTCATTATCAAAGTACTGAGGGTTAATAAGATTCAATAAAAGCACGATTAAACCAATTTGGGTTGTAACAAGATAACGTCTTCTAGGGGAGGTGCAAAGTTATGACTGATGTTCTAATAAAGGTAAATGTGCTGCTCAACATCGTTAATCCTCAATGGATAGGCAAAGATTAATAAATAGTATGATATAGCATCTATCGATCACTATTCATCTATACATGCAAGCACTTTCAAATCTAAACATGCGATCTAACGAACTAACCCGATCCTTAGCAAAACCTCCTCTCATGATAGAGGTGACAATTCATAAACAAGAATCAACGACTATTTGATAGTTTGGTCACTTCACATCACCATTTTAAGCTAACAATGATGATCTAACATAAAAATATCTTTGCAACCATAATTTATAATGATTCCACACCAAATTAATAAAATCTATTTCAAATAACAATTTAAGAGCTATAACAAAAACCCAAATCTAGAACAATAATTTAACTCAATAGCACCCCCTATAAGTAGGGGTTTTAGCCACACATTATAGAAATTAAAGGAATTATACCAAAGAAATTATCCTCCATTTTATTTAACAATGCTCAAACTACACTTCTTACAGTTCAGAGTATTGGCGGTCGTCAGCAATATAAATCCAATGTGTGAGGTTGGGGTCGAATTCCACAAGGAACGGTTAAGAATAGACTTTAATTACGAAGTAAGAACATGTTATAGACTTTTGTAGCATAAAAGCAAGTAAATTGTATCATAAATTATATTATCAAAGTTCTGAGAGTTAACAAGATTTAATAAAAGGATGATTACACCAATTTGGGTTGTAACAAGATGACAAAGGCTTCTAGGGGAGGTGCAAAGTTAAGACTGATGTTCTAATAAAGGTAACTATGCATCTCAACATTGTTAATCCTCAATGGATAGGCAAAGGTTAATCAGTAGTACGAGATAGCATTTATCGATCGCTATGCATCTATAGATGCAAACACTTTCAAACCTAAACCTATGATCTAACAAATTTAACTCAATCCTTAGCAAAACCTCTTAGAGAGAGGTTGCAGTTGATAAACAAGAATCAATGGCTATTTGATAATTTGATCACTTCACATCACCATTTCAATCTAACAATGAAGATCTAACATAAAAATATATTTGCAACCATAATTCTTAATTGATTCCACACCAAATTAACAAAACCTATTTCAAATTAATAATTTATGAGCTGTAACAAAAATCCAAATCTAGAATAATAATTTAACTCAATATCACCCCCACTTAGAAGTAGGGGGTTTAGCAACACATTACATAAATTAAAGGAATTATACCAAAGAAATTATCCTCCATTTGATTTAGCAAAGTTTGATATCCAAATTCCCAAGCCCAAAGCTAAAATCTCTAAAACAAAATAAAAAAAACCCAAGATAGCTTCCAGGTTCTTGTCTCGAGTCTTACCAATAAAAAATATTCCTTGTTTGCCTTTGAAAACTCTATTTATACGCATGCACAACTTTAGACAAAAATTGTTACTTGGGACCACTACGGCGACGTTAGTCACACGCCGAAGTGGTCTGCGAATTGCCGTTCTGCTTTTTTCTCCTCCTTTTGGAATATTTCTCCTTCAGTTCTTGATCACTAATTTGATGAGCTCAATCTCTCTCATAGAAAGGTTCAGCGATTCTCCCTTTTTGCCTTTTGGATGGTTCTTCAGTCTTTTTTTTCCCCAGAAATTCTGATCTCTCTAGCAAACTCAGACAAGATCGCCGTACTGTTCCATGAGTCACTGAGTGTATCATATGCTCGCCTTTTTGATGTTCCTTTTTTCCCTTTTTACAATAGCATTTAGGCGAGTGTTAACTCGACAGATCACCGAATTTTATTTTTCTCACCAAACTACTCAAGCTGTTAGCCTTGAGTTCTGATTTGATTGGCGAGCTATTGAAACCTTTTGCGACTCGCAAATAGTTCTTTACAAGCTTTAGCTTTCATTTTGCTCAATTTTGTCCTTTTTAGCTCTTCTCTTCATGGTTTAGCTCATCACTGATCCTCAACTCCTTGCATCTACAAATGATCACTTTAGAGTCAGTTTTAGATATAACAAAGGCAAAGAAGACACTAATTTCTTGTGTTTTGAGCTATAAATATGTCCAAATTTCCGACTCATCAAGGTGGTACATGTGGGAAAAGATTAGAGATTAAGAGCTTAAAGTGTGCAAGAAGAAGGACTTGTATGTACTGTAGAAGGGTCGACGGACTGTAGAAGGTTCCGTAGACCCAAAGTCCTGAGAGACACCTCAGACCCCCTTTCTACGAGCAGGGTCCATGACTTGTAAAAGGGTCTACAACCCGTATAAGTGTCTGTAGGCCCAAACCTCATAATAACCCTCAGTGTACTTTTATGACCCCCTTACATGACCCGTAAAAGGGTCTACAGACCATAGAAAGTTCCGTAGACCCAACTTTAGAGACTCCAATATCCTAGTCAATTTCCTACAAGAGGGATCCTATGGCCCATAGAAGCTTCTACGGACCGTAAGAGGTACTATAGACGACTCTGTCAGCTTTTAATGAAGGGTATTTTTGATCTTTCCTACTTTTTCCAAGTCCAAGCCTTGACATTTTGGGATAAAATAAGTCCTTTATCAGTATCATTCAACCTTTTCCTCCTCATAATCACTCTCAGGACTTAGAGCAAGGTTATAAGAGGAGAAAAGTTAGGGTTTCAAGATCGTTCATCGAATTCTTCAAGTTTTTTCAAGAACATTATTCTTCCAGGTATGTAAGGCTACTCAGAGGGTTGCATTAAGCTCATTCTCATGACCTACATCTAAATTCATTCAGTAAAAGATTAACATAGGGTTCTAACCCAAGTTTTCTTTGGATTTTTAAATTGAACTTGTATTTGTTCTATTGAATTTTGAGTATTGTTATTAAGAATGTGTTTCATCATGTGAATTCAGATTTCATTGGATTTTGGCTCATGATTATTTCAAACATAAACCTTGCCCAGTTGAGAAGCTAAAGTTGTTGCATTGTTATTCACTACAGATGATCTTCAGAATTCGAGTATTTAAAAATGTATGAGTAGTTGCTCAAATATGCTTCTAGCTATACTAAACTCTTCTTTTAATTGGCTGAAACTGATTTTGAAGCTATTTGTGTTGTTCTAAAAAATAATAAGCTTTTCTCAATACTAGTAATACATTTGGAACTCTTTAGTTCCCTTAAAACTATTTACTAACGAACATACAAAATACTAGACTTTACTTATGTTCTGAGGATCATGCATGTAAATTAGTACCGTCAGCCCTCAAAAGTGCTTTCCTTCTCGCGCGAAAGAAAAAAGATGTTTAGCTTTTTTGTCTGCCTCCTTTACCTATCAAAGATTCTGTTAACATTGCAGATGGAACTCTCTTACCTCTTTCACACTGTGGGTCTATGTCTTCATCCCGGATTCTTCATGATAGATTCCATTTTCCTCCTAAAAAGAAATTTCTGTCAGTCACCTTGCAGCTAACCATCTTCGTGTCATCTTTTCTTCTTCTGAGTGTCTTATCCACGATCAGCGCACGGGAAGGATCGTTGGCCGGTTGGGAAAGCTTTATTATACAGATATTCTTCTCTACATTCCTTTTTTTCAGCTGCTTCATTAGGATAAGGAATGGGACCCGCCGTCGCCTGAGACATACACAACACACAGTGCAAGACTTCTTCCATTGTCTAGGGTATATTCCTGCATTTCATTCAGATGGGTTGAACAATTCATGTGATTGTTTACAGTTGGCAATTGTATGCTCCTGGATTAAACATAAGAATCCAATTGTGCCTTTCTTTGGATTAAGTAAAGTCTAGTATTTTGTATGTTCGTTAGTAAATAGTTTTAAGGGAACTAAAGAGTTCCAAATGTATTACTAGTATTGAGAAAAGCTTATTATTTTTTAGAACAACACAAATAGCTTCAAAATCAGTTTCAGCCAATTAAAAGAAGAGTTTAGTATAGCTAGAAGCATATTTGAGCAACTACTCATACATTTTTAAATATTGTTGAGCATAGTACATATTTTGGAGAGTAGTATTGAACACCGATTTGGGTACGAACTAAGATAACTCAAAACCCATAAACTGTACTTCCATCATAGATAGGATCGTACTGTTAATATGGGTGACTCCTCACTCAGTCCTAAAAGAGGACTTTTAAATGGATCTATAAGTAAACTTATTGTCCTATGCTCTAGCAAGGTTTAGGATGGCTCGGAAAATATGAGCTAGACGTTGTATCATCGCTAGGCTCATAATGATGGTTTTCAGTTAGATAAACTCCCCAAGAAAGTAAAGTAATTATTTTCAGATTATATGAGTAAATTGCATTGTCCTAGTTTTTAAAAATTTACATGTGTTACTATACATGCATACTTTACATCTTAGTCAAATTACCTTAAACATTTATATTCAGTATGCGCATTTTAGTTTAGTTTAGTATTTTCATTCAGCCTTATTACATACCATACATTCCATGTACTGATGTTTTTTGATGTTACATCTTTTTATGATGCAGATGGAAGTATTCAAGATCATCAATAGTCACCCCATTGAGATCAAACTTTGTCACACTTTGGTAATACCTCCTTACTTTCGGAGGCCTCCTTTACTGTTATTTTCTTTCAGTATTAGTAGTTCATTTGAAGTAGCTGTGGTCCTGTACCAACATCTATCTTTTACTAATTAGGGGCTTCATGGACAAATCTAGAGTTTGAGTCATTTAGTCTTTCAGTTGATGTTTTTATTGAAAATATTGTTTATTACCTATTATATTCAGATATATCAGACAAATTCTCAAGTTATATTTTAGCATTTAAATGCCACTTCTTTTAAAGATTTCGCTATCGAGTTAAGTCTTTCGCTATGTATTTAACCAGGCTAAGGATTCACTTGGGACCAATAGTGATTTCTGTCGCACTCCTATTTCTAGATCTAGTCCCTAAGAGTTGTCAGTTGTGACTAGGATCAGGGATTTCTTGAGGATGAATATTCCAGTATTCACAAGGTCCAAGGTAGAGGAGGATCCCCAATATTTCATTGATACGATGTGGAAGATCCTTAAGTTTATGCATGCTACTAAAATCGAAGGAGTTGATATTCTTTCTTACCACCTCAAGGATGTAGCTAACATCCAGTACAATAAGTAGGAAGAGAGTCATGGTGAGGATGTTGAGCCAGCTGCATGAGATGAGTTTGAGGGTGCATTCTTGGATCACTTCTTACCTAGATGGCTAAGGAAGAAGCAAGTACAAGAGTTTGTAAACTTAAAGCAGAAAAGGTTAATGATAAAAGAGTACAAAATCATATTCATTTAGTTGTGCAGGTATGCTCTGGAGATGGTTTTAGATATGAGGACCAAAATGAAGAAGTTTGTCTCTGGACTAGCCAAGCATGTGAAGAAAAAATGCAAAGCTACACTTTTGATTTTAGATATGGATATCTCCAGACTTATGGTGTATGCTTAGAAAGTTGAAGAATATAAGAAGAGAGATAAGAGAGGAACAATAAAATAAGAGGGCAAAGTTGGCAGAATATGAGCCCAGTCAGTAAAAAGGTAGAAATAGCAATTGATCATTTTTTCAAAAGAGGTCTTTTGGTTATGCACCATCATCAGCGAGTGCACCAATGCCTAGTAATAGGAAGGATCAGAGGTACTAGGGCAATCTTAATTTCAGAGCCTAGGATTCTCAGTCATAAGGTAGTGTGGCTAAGAATTCTTCATGAAACCCACATTGTGGTAAGTATGGTAGGTCCCATCTGGGGGAGCATATTGTTGGAATGAATGGTTGCTACATGTGTGGGCAGATGGATCAACTTTTGAGAGACTCTCCGATGTGGAAACAATATAATGGAGGTAACAAGGCCCAGTCTTCAGCAGCAATACCATCAGGTAGAGTTGCCCAAAGGGGTACTACTTTAGGGACAGGTGGAGGTTCAAATCGTCTGTATGGTATGAAAAGTCGCCAAGACTAGGAGAAGTAGAACTCACCAGACATGGTCATTGGTATGCTTAAAGTATTTTCTCTTAATTTTTATGACTTACTTGATCCAATTGCAAATTTGCCTTTTGTGACTCGGTATATAGCCATGAAGTTTAGGATTGATCCCGAATAACTCTTAGAATCTTTTGGAGTATCTACTTCAATTGGTTAGTCTGTCCTTGCTAAGAGAGTCTATCGAGATTGCATCATCTCAGCTAGACATCATAGCTGACTTAGTCAAGTTAGACATAATAGATTTTGATGTCATTCTAGGAATGGATTGGCTTCATGCTTGTTACCCATCTATTGATTGTAAAACTCGAGTAGTCAAGTTTTTGTTTCCTAATGAGCTAATATTAGAGTGGAAAGGGAATCCAATAGTGCTTAATGGTAATTTTATCTCATACCTTAAGGCTAGAAAGCTAGTTTACAAGGATGTATCTATCATATTGTACGAGTTAGAGACTCTAGTGTTAAGACACCATCCCTTCAGTCAGTTCCAGTTGTGAATGAGTTCTCAGAAATCTTTCCTAAATATCTAAATAGAGTTCCTCTCAATAGAGATAGATGTCCTCCCTGATACTCGACCTATGTATATTCAGCCATATAAAATGGCTCCAGTTGAGTTGAAAGAGCAGTTGAAAGATCTCTTACATAAAGGTTTTATTAGGCTGTGTCTCACCTTGGGGTGCTCCTTTCCTATTCATGCAAAAGAAAAATAGTTTCCTTAGAATGTATATTGACTACCATCAGTTGAACAAGTTCACCATAAAGAATAATTACCCTCTTCTCAGAATTGATGACCTATTCAACTATATTCAAGGTGCTACTTGTTTCTCTAAGATAGACCTCAAATCCAACTATTATCAATTAAAAGTGACATTTCGAAGACAACTTTCAGAACTCGTTATGTTCACTTTGAGTTTCTTGTCATATATTATAGTTTGACTAATGCTCCAGCAATATTTATGGATCTCACTAACGGAGTATTTAGGCAATACCTAGACATCTTTGTTATCATATTCATCGACGACATTTTGATCTACTATGGAAATCAGGAAGAGCATGCCAACCATCTTAGAATTATTTTCCAAAGCCTCAAGGATTAAGAGTTATATGCTAAGTTTTCAAGGTGCGAGTTTTGGTTAGAATCTATGATATTCTTGGTCAATATTATGTATAGAGAGGGTATCCAAATTGATTCACAAAAGATTAAGGCAGTGAAGAATTGGCCTAGACCCACATCCCCAACTGACATAAGGAGTTTCTTAGGTATGACTAGTTACAACAGAAGGTTTGTGGAGGGATTTTAATCTATTTCATCTCCATTGACTAAGTTGATCCAGAAGAAGGCTAAGTTTCAATGGTCTAAAACTCATGAAAAAAGCTTTCAAGAATTGAAAAATAAGTTGACTACTGCTCTGGTGTTGACTCTACCCGAATGTAATGATGGTTTTTCTTTTTATTGCAACGCATCCAGAGTTGGACTTGGGTATGCTCATATGCATAAAACTAAGGTAATAGCTTATGTCTTTATAAATATTAAGATTCACGAGAGGAATTGCATGACTCGTGATCTCTAATAGGCGGTTGCGGTATTCTCTCTAAAGATATGGCATCACTATCTCTATGGAGTACATGTGGATATGTATACTGATATCAAAATTCTTCAATATGTCTTTAGTCAGAAAGAGATAAAATTGAGGCAAATGAGGTGGCTTGAGTTGCTTAAGAATTATGATATGAGCATTCTCTTCTATCCAGGTAAACCTAATATTGTTGTTGATGCTCTTAGAAAAATATCTATGGGTAGTACTTCTTATGTTGAGGAAGGAATGAAAAAGTTGGCTAAGGAAGTACATAGACTTTCATGTTTAGGAGTTTTCCTTGTGGAGTCAAATGAAGGTGGTGTTATTGTTTAGAATAGGGCTTAATCATTACTAGTAGTAGAAGTGAAGGAAAAGCAAGACCAAGACCCCATCCTACTTCAGTTAAAGAAAGATGTTCATAAGCAGAAAATGATGGATTTTTATCAAGGGGAGATGGTGTGTTGAGATACGAAAGTAGATTGTGTGTACCGAATATTGATGGTCTCTGAGATAAGATCATGGCAGAAGCCAATAGTTTCATATATTCTATTCATTTTAGTTCCACAAAGATGTACCATGACTTGTGAGAAGTCTACTGGTGGAGTGGTATGAAGAGAAATATTGCAGATTTTGTTTCTAAGTGCAGGAATTGTCAACAAGTCAAAGTTGAGCACCAACGACCATGTGGTGTAGCCAAAATATAGAATTTCTAGAGTGAAAATAAGATATGATCAACATGAATTTTATCATAGGCTTACCATAATCTCGCGGACAACATTATTTGATTTGGGTGATCATAGATCAGATGACTAAATCAACCTATTTATTATCGGTTAAGACTAAAGATTCAGCAGAGGACTACGCTAGATTATACATTCGTGAGATAGTCTGACTTCATGGAGTTCCTTTGTCTATTATTTCAGATAGAGGTACTTAATTCAATACCCAATTTTGGAAGTCATCAGAAAGGTCTAGTTTCAAATGTGAATCTTAGCACTGCATTCCATCCTCAGACAGATGGTCAGGCAGAGCTTAAGATTTAGACTCTAGAGGACATGTTGCGAGCTTGCGTTATTTCCTTTAAAGGTAATTGGGATGACACTTGCCTCTTATAGAGTTTGCATACAACAATAGTTATTACTCAAATATTTAAATGGCTCCTTATGAGGCTCTTTATGGGCAGAGATATAGATTCCCAATTGGTTGGTTTTGAAGTTGGTGAAGTTGAGTTGATCGGGCTAGACATGGTTCATCACACTGTGGAGAAAGTAAAAATCATCCAAGAGAGGTTGAAAACTGCGCAAAGTTGTCATGTTAGGCAAAGAGATTTAGAGTTAGAGGTGAACGATTGGGTGTATTTGATGGTTTCACCCATGAAGGGTGTTATGAGATTTAAGAAGAAGGGGAAACTCAATCCAAGAGGGAGATATGATAGCACCTCAAAAATCCTAACTTAGATTAGTTAAAAAATGTCTAGGAAAAACGTTAGAACTTTTGCAAAATCTATGAACCATGAGCAGCACCTACAGACCATAGATGGAACTAGGGTCGTAGGTGGGGCTCATAGTTCACCAGACTTAAAAATATTTAAGTTATCTCTCAAATTTTCTATGGATGGCTTCTACGGACCATAGGAATTCCTAAAGACCGTAGGTTGTGCCCATAGGAAAAGATTAGAGACTCAGAACTTCAAGTGTGCAGGATGAAGGACTTCTACGGATTATAGAAGGGTATACACACTGTAGAAGGTCCCCTAGACCCAAAGTATTGAGAACCACCTCATATCCCCCCCTTTCTAAGAGTAAGGTCCACAACCCGTAAAAGGGTTTGTAGACCCAAATCTCATAAGATCCCTCAATGTACTTGTACGACCCCCTTTACACTACCCGTAGAAAGATCCTAGATCGTAGAAGGTCACATAGACCCAACTACAGAGCCTCTAGTGTCCCAATAAATTTCTATGAGAAGGCTCCTACGGCCTGTAGAGGCTTGTACAGACCATAGGATGAACCCATAGATGACTCTATCAGCTTTAATGAAGGGTATTTTTTTCCTTTTCCACCCTTACAAGTCCAAGCATTAATGTTTTGGAACCAAAATAAGCCCTTTATCAGTATCGTTTAACCTTTTTCTCCTCATAATCACTCTCAAGACTTAGATGAAGGTTCCAAGGGGAGAAAATCTAGGATTTCAAAGAGAGTTCATCTCTTCAAGTTTCTTCAAGAACATTATTCTTTCAGGTATGTAAGGCTACTCAGAGTGTTGGACTAAGTTCGGCATCATGCCTTACATCTAAATTAGTCAGTAAAAAATTAAGCTATGGTTTTAACCTAAGTTTTCTTTGGACTTTTGAATTGAACTTATATTCGTTCTATTGAATTTTTAGTATTGTTATTAAGTAGATGTTTCCTCATGCGGATTCTTATTTTCTTGGATTATAGTTCATGATTATTTTTCACATGAACCCTACCATGTCGAGAAGTTAAAGTTGTTGCATTGTCATTCATTAATTTATAATGCATGATCCTCAAAACATGAGTCTACTATATTGCATGTTCATAAGTAAAGAGTTTTAGGAGAACTAAAGGGTTCCAAATGTATTATCAGTATTAATAAAAGCTTATTATTTTTATGAAGAGCATAAACAGTTTCAAAAGCAGTTTCAGTTAGTTAAAAGAAGAGTTCAATATAGCTAGAAGTATTTTTGAGCATTGACTCAACACAGACAATTTTAATATTAATGAGCATAGTACATATTTTAGGAAGTATTATTGAGCACCAATTTTTGTAAGAGTTAAGATAACACCAACTCCATAACCTGTACAGTCCCAAAAGAGGACTTTTAGATGGATCCATGAGTAAAGTTGTTGTTCTATGCTTTGACAAGGTATAGGATGGCTCTTGTAATGTGGATTAGATGTTGTATCATCACAGATTCATAGTGATGGTTGTCGATTAGAGAAACTCCCAAAGAAAGTAAAGTAATTATTATCAGATTATATGTGTATATTACATTGTCCTGGTTTTGAAAATTTACATGTTTTACTTTACATGCATACTTTACATCTCAGTCAAATTACCTTCAGTATTTCTATTCAGCGCAGTCTAGATTTTTCATTCAGCTTTACTAACATCTTTCAATGTTGCATCTTTTTAAGATATAGATGCAGGTATTCAGGATCATCAATAGGGGCCCCTTGAGATCACACTTCGTTAGCCTTTGGTGAGGCCTCCTTTATTTTGGAGGACTCCTTTACAGTTATTTTCTTTCAGTATTAGTAGTTCATTTAAGATAGTAATGGGTCTATCCTGAAATCTATATTTAGGGATTGAGAAAGTTAGTCTTTCAGTTGATATTTTTTTGAAAACATTGTTTATTGCCTATTATATTCAGATATTTCACACAGATTCTTAATTTATATTTTAGCATTTAAATGCCCACTTCTTCTAAAGCTTTTGCTATGGAGTTAAGTCTTCTGCAATGTATTTAGCCAGATCAAGGGTTTGCTTGGGACCAACAGTGGTTTTTGAGTGTCGGCCATGCCTAAGATATAGACTCGGGGTACAACAGGTAGTATACATGGTTGTAGGTGATGATTGTGTGTTCCCTATTTATGTTATATGTGCTTGTTAACTACTTCATTAGTATTGCATGCATGATATATGATTAGGAAAAATAAAAGAACATGAATTGAAATGATTATTATGATCAAATTACATACAATGAATGTGTTACTTGGTTGTTCAAATGTGATTGTTATTCATTGTGGTTGTGATTAAGACATGTGATTTTCTATTAGATAGGGTACCAAACCGATACATTTGAATCAGTCCACACTGGTAAATTTGGATCTGGTGCCACGTCATCACACTAACAATGGAAATGAATACCACGTCGGTACACTAATAGATTGTGTGTGAGTTAAATGAGAGAACCATATTGATTATTGTGTTCTACTTGATCATGCTCATTGTGTTCAATGATTTGAATATAAGGACTGAGAGTCTGGGTGTTGCTATAAGTGTGATGAATCAGGTATTACTTATTATAAGGTTGTAGAACATGTGATTTGAAATGTTAGGTCTGAAATTTGTTTTTGTCAGTGGTATAATGGTATTATTCCATTTTACAAAATTATGGTTACCTATTCGTATTTGGTATAATTAGAGCATTGTTAAATTATCATATTGACTAGGGGCGGGCTGATTCACTAACTTTCACTATTTGTCTGTCTGTATGGTATGGGACATATCTGGTATAAAGAATTTGAGTCAATATGGTTGATAAGAATTAGTGGCCTTGAATTTTGGGATACCTCCATGGGATAGAATGATTAGATTAGATTATGAAACGACGGGAATGTATAATGACTTAAATGTTAGAGTTGGCAGCAGCAAAAGATAATAAGTTGGGGTTAAAAGTCTACTTGTTATGGATAGTGGGTTTGGGGTAGTAAGGACTTGGTAACCAAGTTTGGAGTGCATATTTATCATAGTACATATTTCTTCTTGTCTATTTAGATGATATTATGGTGGTGGATTTGGGTTGTCGATTATGTATATAAGTACGTGTTATTTGTACTGATACTATTCTTGTTATGCCACTTGATATAGTTTGATTGCAGGATCAGTGATGTTTCTTAGGTGAAGATGATGTTGATATCCAACAAATTTTACTTCTCTCTTCCTATAATGGAATCCGTGTCCATTTATTTTATGTCAGTTTATTCTTAGTAGATCTTGTGATAATTTAGACAAGTTCCTTGGGAGGGTTGTTGTATTTGCAAAATGTTTTCCAAAGAAAATTGAAGTTAAGATTGACTCTTTTATATATTTAAAGTAATATATCATGATTCGTTTTACTTCCTTATTTTCAGTTTTTAACTCAAGTGGTAAGGGTTCTCCTATCTAAGTGTTAGATTAGGTGAAGTGTCTCCAAAAAATGACATGTACGACTCTTAAAATATAGAATTATTGTAAGTTCTCAAGTGCATTTTGTTAGTTTGATATGCATTTTTGTTTAGTTTACAAGAAACTTGAAGTGTGCTTGAGTTGAAGATCCTTGGATTGGTCTATGTGGAAATTTGCTTGAGTTTGGACTAAGGTGGTAGCGTGGTGTGGAGAATAGAGCACAAGGAAAACAAATTGCACAAGAAAGGTTCAATTGACTTGATTTCATTGAGGTTTTCTTACAACTTGAAAGGAGAAAGTGAAAAATGAACTTCACGCAAATAACGAACTTCACCATGCCATACAGAAACTTGCACTGGATGTTTAGACACTGGAGCATCATGTTTGGATTAAGGGTGCATACCACAAGACCCTTCAAGGATTATGGTGCACACCGCTGCACGTGAAAGGAATCGTGGAGGAGAAGACAACCATAAAGTGGCTAAGGAAACATACCACGATCCTCTTAAAGGACCGTGGTGCACACTACGCCCCGTTATGGGGGCCTTCCAACCATCAGAAGCTAATGCAATAAATAAAATGGCCAAGGCAATCACCAAGCGGCTCACCACGAGATGTGGTGATCACCACTAGCCATGGTGGGTGCTGTAGTAGGATTGCCAGCCATCAAAGGACAAGGACACCACCACGAGGCCTTACTACTGGCCATGGTTGGTGCCGTCTAGTGGTCCTATGAAGCCAACTTTTTGAGGTTTCATAGTTGGTTTAGGATTGAGTTTTTAGACTTGTATAAATACACCACTTTGTCATATTTTTAGGATACATTTATTCTAATTTTAAGGTGACATTTCATGACTTAGAACATTATTTTTGATATATTTCCTCCATCAAATACACGCCTGGAAAGATTTGGGCCAAGAACACAACACTTGGTCTCTTTTGGTTCTTGTTTTGGTGATTTGAATCAATGTTATATTCTTAAATTGAAAGTTCAATTCGTTCATATTTGCAAGCCTTATTCATATGATTTCATCATCTTTTAATGATATATTTATCATAGTTATGCAAGGCTAATCCAAAAACTAGGGTTGTGGAAACCATGATGACATAACAAAGTAGGCAAATGTAGGATTAATTTTCAGGATTTATTTTTGCATGTATTGGGATTTTGTTCGTCTAAAAGTCTTTCTAGTTGAGTTAACACATTGAGAACCTACCCGTATTCATTACTTTCTTGGGAGGGAGGTACTGATTAGGAAAAGATTATCACGACAGAAATTCAGAGGAACAAAACTTTATCTAAGTTACTTGAGATCGAGAGGAGATAGTGCTCTAAGATCCAAGGCGAGGGTTAGTAAAGCATACATTCTGATATCAGGAAGAGATGAATGAAACACGTCTAAGAAGGATCAAGTAGTGAATTAGATGTTACCTAACTCGCTAGATTTTGCATATAATACATTTAACAATGTCATAAATACGATTTGTCTTTCTAGTTATATGTCATGGGGAACATAACCCTAGCCAAGTCTTCATGCTATTTGCAAACTAAATCTTATTTTCTGGTTATTACTTTATGAATTGTTCTTAAATCAAAATCAAAACCAAAACCCCACTTTTATTTTATGCACTCTTATTTTTGGAAAGTAGAAACTACAACTGAAAAGTGATAGATAATAGATTTATTTCAACCTATTCCTTGTGGGATCAACCTAGACTCTTAGTTGGGTAAATATATTGCTAGTGATCATCTATATTTCTTTCGAGGAGTATATTTAAATATTATCAAAAATATCGCCGTTGTAGGAGAATACAGTTTTCAAATATTCTATTAGATGCTATATTAGTTCTATTTCCTAATTTATGTCTGCTTCTTGTTTTTGTTTTTAAAGCGAACAGATAGTGCATGATAAACACCTGCAGTAAGGGTGAACTACTACTCCCCTTTGATCCTAAAATGCACAAGGTAATTCAAAAAATGAATGCGCAAGATCATGAGGCGCAAAGGCTGAGATAGCTTGCTAACAATCAAGTTAGGGATGATGCTGGAAACAAGGATGAACTTAATAAAGTATTGAGGGGCAGAGTTCAGTGACTTATGAACTTTTCCCTAGTTGAGAATGATGTTAATAGAGATGGCGCGAGAGCTACTGAAGCTATAATCCTCCCACCACTACCTCAAGGCGTGAATTTCACTATCACTAGTACCATAATGCAAATATTGAACCTAAAATGATCATTTAGCAGAGAAGCAAGTGATGATACAAACCAACACTTGATGAACTTTATTGCCACCTGCAAGTCATCTATAATCCCTGGGGTTAGCCAATCAGCTATACAACTGCGTTTGTTTCCATTCTCTCTGTATGAAGAGGCATTGAAGTGGTTAAATGAGATTCCACATGACTCTATCACAACCTAGAGGGAGCTAAATCAAGTATTTTCAAAGAGGTTTTTCCCACCATCCAAGAAACAACAGATCAAGGATGAGATTAATGCTCACAGGCAGCTACCCACTGAAATAATGCATGACACTTGGGAGAGATTCAGGCATAAGCATAAGCAATGTCCAAATCATAATCTGACAGATGAACACTTGAAAGAGTTGTTATATAGGTCGTATAACTTTATGACTAAGTAGTTATTGATGCATCTTGTGGAGGTTCATTCATGGCCAAGATATTTCAAGAAGCCACAACAATTTTAGATCAGCTCGCAAAGAATACCAGAGCCCAGTGTACTAGAGACACTGATATGGGAGGTTTTAGCTTTCCATTATAGCAACACATGGGGTAATTGTCATATTTTTAGGGTATGCTTTTCCTATTATTTTGAGGTTACATTTCACATCTTAGAACATTATTTTTGAGAGATTTCCTTCATCAAACACACACCTGGACAGATTTGGGCCAAGAACACAACACTTGGTCTCTTTTGGTTCTTGTTTTGGTGATTGAATCAAGGTTTTCTTCTTAAATTGCAAGTTCAATTCGTTCATATTTGTAAGCCTTATTCACATGATTTCTTCATCTTTTATTGATATATTTCTCATAGTTATGCAAGTCTAATCCTAAAACTAGGGTTGGGAACCATGACGGCATAATAAAGTAGGCAAACGTATGATTGATTTTTGGGATTTATTTTTGCATGTATTGTGATTTTGTTCGTCTAAAAGTTTTTCTTGATGAGCGCATGCATTGAGAACCTTCTCGTATTCATTGTTTGTCTGGGAGGGAGGTACTGATTAGGAAAAGATTATCACGACATAAATTCAGAGGAACAAAACTTCGTCTAAGTTACTTGAGACCGGAAGGAGATAGTACTCGGAGATCCAGGGTGAGGGTTAGTAAAGCATACATTCTGAGATCGGGAGGAGATAAATGAAACACGTCTAAGAAGGACCGGGAGGTGAATTAGATGTTACCTAAATCGCTAGATTTTGCATGAAATATATTGAACGATGTCATGAATACGATTTGTCTATCTAGTTATATGTCATGGGGAACATAACCCTAGGTTAGTCTTCAAACTATTTGCAAACTAAATCTTGTTTACTTGTCATTACTTTATTAACTGTTCTTAAATCAAAACCAAAATCCCCTACTTTTATTTTATGCACTTTTATTTTCGGAAAGTAGAAATTACAACTGAAAAGTGATAGCTAATAGATTTGTGTTAACCTATTCACTGTGAGATCAACCCTGACTCTTAGTTGGGTAAATATATTCCTAACCATAGTCTATATTTCTTTCGAGAAGTATATTTGAATGTTATCAATAGGTGCCCGCACGGCCCGATGGATTGGATCGTAAAAATACCAAACGCTAATTTACTCTTCTCTGGAACATGTAATGAAGGAGATTTGGGGACAGTGGCTTCAATAATGGTGGAGAGGTGTTTGTGGATGGTCGACGGTGGTTGAAACTTGAGTATAAAAATATTTATAGATATTTGATAGATTTGCGCCTAATATTTATATATATACATATATATATATATACATACATATATACATATACATACATATATACATATACATATATATACACATATATATACATATATATATATACATATATATATATACATATATATACATATATACATATATATATACATACATATATATATACACATATATATACATATACACATATATACACATATATACACATATATATACATACATACATATATATACATACATACATACATATATATATATATATATATATATATATATATATATATATATATATATATATATATATATATAAATACAAACCTTATGGGTTCCAGTGAACCCACATGTCATACAAAGACGACGTAATAAACCTGTGGCTTAGCTAAAGCTATATTTTCACAAGAGGCTTTAAACTTATTTTAACAAAATTCATGTTAACTTTTATGGGAGGTTAGTTTCTAGCTTTTTGAGATACAAAATTATTAAGCAATTATTTTTTAATAATTTATGCTGATTTTTTTCCTGTAATGTATCAAAATATTTTTTATTAGTGGTGTTAAATATGTCATATAGAAT
This sequence comes from Solanum dulcamara, assembly GCF_947179165.1. Classification (NCBI taxonomy): domain Eukaryota; kingdom Viridiplantae; phylum Streptophyta; class Magnoliopsida; order Solanales; family Solanaceae; genus Solanum; species Solanum dulcamara. Next base: position 70,702,369 of record NC_077240.1, on the reverse strand, counting down.
ATTGAAATTAGAAAATTATCAAATATATATAAAAAATATTTTCTATGTATTTTATTTTATTTTATTGCTAAAGGTATTTATTTATTTAACAAATCAACAAGTCATTACATATGGATTGTTGGCACCTTCAACCATAAGGTATTCAGTCATAGTAACATCTAAATTAACTAGTGGATGGTTAGGTTTCGTAAATATTGGGGCCTTTAAAATTTTGAAGCCTAAAGTGTTGGCTTTACTTGCCTTACCATCTAGCCGGGCACAAGGAGGTTTATTTGGACCCCCACCCCCTCACCCCCACACACTAAAAAATTAATTAGATATATAAAGTTAAAATTATTCTCTTCATTTTAATTTGTGTATCTTAAATTATTTGGACAGTTAGAAAATATTTCATATGATCATAAATTTTTAAGTACTTTTTATTGTCATAAATTATTGTGATTTATAATATATTTTTATATAGATTCTAAATATGTAAATTTTATTTCAAAAAAATAATAATTGAAGATTATTATGCCCAGATTCACATCAAACATTAGTTAGTTCGAAATTCATATTATGAATTAAGTCAAATAAATTAAAATAAAATAAATATATTTTATTTATATATTATATATATTGAATTATTCTTTCTTTTACTTTTTATATGTCTACTTTTTTATATTTGGAATCACTTTAATGAAAACATGGGATATGTACTGCTTTCATCCCTACACCACAGAGAAAGAAGTTTAATAAATCTTTCTTGGGATATGTACTGCTTTCATCCCCACACCACAGAGAAAGAAGTTTAATAAATCTTTCTTTTCCCCTCATAGGCTATCCCATAAGAAAGAACTAATTAAATTTATTCACCATAAATTTGATGCTTGTAATATATAGTTTGTGGCAGTATCAAGTACTTATCATTTTAGGTACGTAAAAAGTTGTAGTGAATCATGCGGCTGGTGGTCATGTCGTATAGTGCATGAAAATACACAAAACCAATTAAAGCAAAGGCACGAAAAGAAAGATTATACTATGTATCAGAACATAGTTGGATTAATTAGATTTTGAAATTCTATCGCAACTCATTATGATTTATGGAAAATTAAAGTCAAATATTTATACTTATTAGTACTTTTCTTTGTAAACAAATATACAAAGTACTAGCCAAGTTAAAACCATGGATGTTTTATTGAATTTATTTTTTATTTCTGCGTTGTTAGTTGTTATTAGTATAGACATCTTAATAATATAGCATATTGCATAAATATGATGTTACAACATATGGTTAGAGTCTTGTAGAAATCAATAATCTTAGATGAAATTTTATATATGTATTGAAAGATTCAAAATATATATATATATATAGTGTTTTTAAAAAGGTTTTTGGGGGGAGTCCCAGAGCTGCGCATACCAAAAGCGCTTCGGGGCGCAAATTGGAGGGGCATATTCATAGGGTGTACATCCTAGAGTTTGGGGCATAAGCCTCGGATGTAAAAACGTAAGTCCGGGACGAAAAAACGTATACTTTGGATGTTAATTTTGATTTTAATTATTTTAAAAGTATTTTTGCTATAAATCATATTTTTTTATCATGAGTGTAATGATTTTTATACTTTATGCTATCATATCTTTTAGGTTGTAGTAATTTTTTCTAAAATATATATAAGAAATAAAGCAACTATGATATAAAATGACACTGCCATAAATAATTTTTTAAATAATCGTGCTTCAAACTGATAGGATAGAGATTTCATAAAACTATGTTCCTTAGACAACTTTATTCATTTTTTTTGTCATTACTCTTGCTCTTTTTATCCTTCCCTTGTTTGAAATATATAAACAATAATTAGTAAAAATATTAGTTAAGGGTGTAACGGATTAGTAATTGTGGAGATGAATGATGATTTTATTTTAAAGATTATCTTGACTATTATTATTTTTGGTGTTGTTACCTTTCTAATATAACAATTACAATTTATTTCTATATTATTGGTGATTTATTTAAATTTATTTGCAGAATTATTTTAAGTTGTAGTTTTGCTTTACATGAGATATACACCCCAAAGATCCATGAGACTTACGCATCGTGCCTCGAGACTTAAGCCTCGTCCCATACAACATAAAATGTCTCGCCTCACGCTCCCACTTTTTAGAACACTGATATACACATATAGGGGTATTCATGGTCCGGTTTGACTCGATTTTTGGCTAAAACTAAACCAAACCAATTAAGATTATTTTTTTAATATTCAAACCAAACCAAACCAAACCACTATTGTATAAATTCTATCGGTTTTGATTTTATCAATTTTGTCAGTTTTATCGGTTTGGTTCGTTTTTATGAGTTAAAATAATATATTTTATAATGCAAAAAAGTTGACAAACTTATTTACTACCTTTATACTGTAAATCAATAGAATTTCCAAACAACTGTCATTAATCTTCAAAAATACCTGAACTCGTTCAGAGATAGTGAGGACAGAAGAAAAGTATCTAAGCTAAATAAGTTACCATCTAAAGTCCAAGCTAGAGCTACAAGAGAGAAGCAAATATGATTCCAATAATAACAAACTTAAATATGTCCTGACTGGAACTATGTCTGATGTTCTTGTAAAGTATATAAGCTAAAATGATAAGCTCTAAAAAGGGCAAAATATCAGCAACATAAATCCATAAGTTGGTGGATTGTTCAACTCATATGGTCCACGGAGGAAATGACTTCAAAAATAAAGAATTGACAGCCTGTTTTGACTGTCCAAATTCGATACCTAATCTGAGAAGAGGAACCACTAGAATAAAAAGAAGTCCTTCAAGAAGCATCATTTTTTTCACTATTGCATGAAATAATTGAAGCATTCCAGCCGTGGCCAATAGAAAACTTGCTACTTTACCTTTCTCTAAGATGAAACTATTTGAAAGAAAACTGAAAGCACGGATTAGCACATCAGCATATGCAAAAATAGCCTCGAAAGAAATTATAAAATTTCCACCACGAGGAAGATAGCAACTACTGCATAGTAGTACAACATCCACGACAACAAAATTAAGAAGGCTAGTCCATAAAAGGTTAATCATATACATTACTTTTTCATTAATTAAGTTGAAAAAAATAACAATGTCTTTAAACAATCCTCCGAATGATCAACATTCAACACAAAAGAACCATATACCCAACTGTCATCAGAGAAAAATCACTTAATTTCTTGCATAAAAGTGTGATTAAATACAAAAAATAAGTCAATAGCATAATCCAAAAGTACTTCAGGTGAAGCAGCAGCAAAAACCTGAAAAACAACTATTAAAGAGCAAAACAGTTGCTCTACGAATTTCAATTGCAACATCCAAACTAATCAATGCTCAAGGTTGTGCCATCATATTCTGAAAAAAAAAGAAAGAAGAAAGTTTAACAAAGTAGGCGTCAAAACTTTTTAAAACATAAAAGACATATTCATAAAGAGTTAAATGTGTAAATTTACCTTTTTCAACTATCTCAAATTTCTGAATTTCTTCTAAAAGATCTTCAAGATTGCATTCTTTGGAAGTTGATCTTAGTCATTGTTGAGTGCAAATAAGAGCTTCTACTTTTTTTGGAGATAAAGAACTTCGATAAAAGTCAAAAATCCGATCACCGGTGCTAAAAGCTGATTTAGAAGCAACAGTAGAAATAGGAATAGAAAGAACATGTCTTGCCATCCTAGGAATAATTGGATATCTAGCCGAAGAAACTTTCCACCAAGCCAAAATATCTAACTCTTTGGTCTTTTTCAAATCATCTACCAAGTACTTCTCAAGTTCTAATTTATTTTCAGTATTGTCTTCATCTGCCAAACCTTTCTCCCATTGTGATTGCCACATCTCGTCACTATACATGATATCAATTTCATCATTCAAGCTTGTTTGACCACTAATTTTATCTATATGAGTCCCACAAAAAGAACTTATGTAGTTATCATACAAGCGACTCAAAGTATCCATCACCTTTTTTGATTTTTCGACTCCCACCAAACAACCATAAGAGTTTTTAAACAGATATTCCACATATTTCAACTTGTATCGAGGATCCAAACCAACAACAATGAATAATAACTTGTTCATACTTTCAAAAGTACCCCAGTATTTGTTAAATTTAAGCTCCATTTTTTTAGTCATGCCACTCAAAATAGAATCTTCACTACGAACATATTTGCAAATTATCTTTTGAAGATTAAAGATCTCATGGAAGAAAGAATTGGAAGTAACATATGAAGTTCTTGAGAATTTCAAAGTTACATGGTAGAAAATCTGAAGGAACTTAATGAAAACTTTAACATTCTTCCAATCATCTATCGATGGATGCCCCCACATTATTTATTTCTAAACAATACTTGAGGTACTTGTGATCATCATCATACATTCTTAAAAATGCCCTTTCAAATTTTACAGCTGTATCTAGCTTCATATATGTGGAGTTCCACCTAGTCTCAATATCTAAAGTCAAAAGACCATGAGTGTCAACCTTAACCTTTTTGACAAATGGCTTACAGGAATCAAACCTTTCAGCTAAGGACTTAACATATTTGATAGCATTTCTTACTCGAGAAATAGACTCATTTTGTTCATAGAGTCCTTCTTTCACGATCAAATTTAGGATATGAGCATTACATCTAACATGTAAGTAATCATTTCCTAAAATGCCTCCTTTCCAATCCTCAATTCTTCTCTTCAAGTGTTTAATTGCAGAATCATTAGCAGTTGAATTATCTAAGGTCACCGTGAATATGTTATCAATTTCCCAAACAAATAAGCACGCCCTAATCCCCTTAGCAATTGTTTCACCCTTATGATCTGATGTTTGAAAAAAGTTGAGAATTTTCTTTTTCAAATTCCACTCATCATCGATCCACTGGGAAGCGACAATCATATAAGTTAGATTTTGAAGTGATGTCCACGTATCACTAGTAACACATACACGTTGATTATGAATAAGATTTTTAAGCTTTTCTTTCTCGTCTTGATATATTTTTAAATATTGTCTAGCAACAGTCAAGCGAGAAGGTAATTGAAAATTAGGCAAAGCACCTGCCATTAATCTCCTAAAACCTTTCCCTTCAACAACTTTAAAAGTTTGTTCGTCAATAATGACAAACTCAGCAATGGCTCTCCTAATCTCATTGACGTTAGTCACAACCTTTTCTACTGTACATGTACTATATGCTTGTTCCCCTTTTTTAACTACCTTGATTCTTGATTGATTTCTGTCAATAATTCTAAGAGGGGAATTAGGACAAACCTAATTTAAATGTCTCCATAGCGTTGAGGTCTCATTCATACTTTCAGAAGCAAAGTTACTAGTACAGTAGTTACATTTCACCCTTTTCTTACCTCATTTATCAAGATATTCAGTATAGTGTTTCTAAACGCCGAATGTTCTCATGTCACTACTCACAAGGCTACGATCAGGATCGCAAAGAGTTGTTTTTTTCCGCTTTTTAGCATGATTGGGAGTAATATCACTAGTTTTATCACCGTCAAGCTTAGGTTCCAGCAAAGTAATTGGAGATACTTTGTTGGTTACCTCCACTGACTCCACCTCTTTTTGAGTAGTTGTAGTTTCCATTTGAAATAAGGTATCTGGAAATCTAAATAAATAGAGAAATCTAAAATCATTAGATAAAACTAAATCAACAGAAAAAATCTGAATCAATGGAGAAAATCTAAAATAACAGAGAAATAAAATAAAAAATACATACAAGATGAAAGACTAGAGAGACAATTCATTCAAGTAAAACTTCAAAGACACAAATAATTACACAAACAAAGAGTAGGAAACATACACAAAGTAACCAAAAGAGTAAAAGGAAGAAAAAGTTACAGACTTACAGAGATTAAAACTTGCACTCAATTGTTATCGTGAGAGACTGAGAGCAGAATAGAGGTCTACAGGATTTGGGAGGAAATAAGAGAGAACTGAAAATCTAACGAGGGAAAAATATTTATGCTAACTATTTAGTAAGAGTTTTTTTATTTTACTTTAAACGTAAATGGGCTCTGGGAACATGGGTTAGACTTTTTTCTTGGAATGGTCCTAAATTATGAAGAAATTAAAAAATAGATAAAATTTAATAAACATATATATATATATATATATTTTAAATATGTACATATTTATCGGTTCGGTTCGGTTTAGTTTGGTTTTCTTTATGGGTAACACCAAACCAAACCAAATGTTATCGATTTTTAAAAATCTAAAATCAAACCAAACCAAATCGAACCGGTTTTCGGTTTATTAAATTGGTTTGACTTGATTTATCGATTCGGATCAGTTTTTCGGTCTCATTCGAACACTCCTATACACATATAATACATTGTTAATCCAATACATAAATTAATTGTGAGTCTGATATTAATCAAGAAATTATCAAAATTCATAAACTTTAAATTTTAAATCTGATGATTGTGTTCCCTCCATGTCACCACCTCATCTCCCTCTCCTCTCTCTAGCTAGCTTCAAGAAATTAAAGTAGGAGAATCACTTCACTCCAACCTATAAAGAAAAACCAACCACCCATAGCCCATGTGGCAAATCCAATACTCTCTACTTTTGTTTCTCTCCCTTTGCCTAATTCCTTCAAATTTCTCACTTTCATGTCTTCTCTTCTAAGGTAGAAAAAAAAATCCATAGTAAAAAACTATATACTTCTGCGTTTTCCTTTTCTTCTTCTTCTTGTTACCCCTAATATAAAGTATTAAAATTATATATGGATAGTAGTAGTAGTAAAAGAATTAGGATGTCCAAGGGCTTATGGGGCTTAATTGTCTTGTTAGGAGTTGTTTGGTTATTGTTGTTTGGAGTTTTTGATAATAGAGGAACAAAGATGTTGAGGAAGCAAAATATTATTCATTCAAAGATAAATCTCAACTTCATGAGTATTAAAAGAAGAGTTCCTAATGGTCCTGACCCTATCCATAACAGGTATATATGTTTAAATTATATTATGCCAATTGTATATTCCTTTGATTTAATTTTCTTTGTTGTAATTTTTTACTTCTAGAAACATGCGTATTCCAATGAAATTCCTGGAAAAAAAATCAACATATTTCTAGGTTTTGGCTTATTCATTAAGAAAACTATTTAGTTCTTTAAATTATAAATTGCATTTACTTAAATTATATACATTGTCGGAGCTAATTTTTTTATAAAAGAATATCAGAATATAATTTACGTATTTTAAGAGGATTCAAAATCTATAATGATTAAGATTAGCTTCCTCATTTTATGTATGCTTCAAGGTACAACTTTTCTCTGTATTATTCCTATGTCGTCCTACCTTTAATTCTTTCCTTTTCTTTTCCATCTCCGAGTTATATGTATTCTTTGAGTTTATTTTTTGATATTAAATATTTCAAATATTAAAAAGAAAAGAAAAAGTTCACTTTTTATGTGCATCATTTTAGCGGTGTCGCTAGCTCATTTAAAATTTCAAATAATTAATAAAAAATTAAAAAGTATATTTTTATTTACTCAATTTTATATATACTCAACACGCACCCTTATATGAAGACCTTTGTTTTTTTTTTCAATTTTATATATACTCAACACGCACCCTTATACTGTATTGATGGTGATGAGACTTGTACGCAAAACTTTTGTTTAATTATGTGTTTATTTCATTTAAATTTTTTAAAAGTTATTATAATTTTATTTACATAATTATATATTGAACATGTTTCTCACTTGTAATCCTAAAATTATTTTTCATAGATTAAGCACATGTAAGCTTATAATATATATATAATTGTTTTTCTAGGTGTTTTCTCTAGAACCAAAATTAATTACTCCATTCACTATAGTCTAATTAAAATTAGTTTTATGTTTGTCTATAACAGAAGAGCGGGAAATTCTCATCAGCCACATGGTCAAGTTTCAAAAGAAGAACTTGGCAAGCCATGAATAAATTAATTTAATTAAATTTCCTATCTTGTATATGTAGTTTATTGAAAATGGGAGTGTCAATATATAGTGTGAGACATATTATTTTAAATCAAACCCTAGTTTAATTTAATATGTTAGTTATTATTAATTTACTGCAAAAAAATTGCTTAGAACCTTTGGAGGTGGAATGGTAATACTGAATTTGTCTTACACAAGGAACTTCTTCGAGAAACAAATGATGATAAGTCATTATATTGGGTAAAGAATCCCAAATAAATACCTCACCCCACCCCCCAAAAAAAAACAAGGGATAAAATAATATATGATGTTAGTATGTAAAAATTCTAAAATTTGAAGTTATATGAATTTTAATAAATAAAGGATCGCATGTCAATTAAATCACAATCACTATAGGTGGGTTTGCATGCATATATATAATTATATATATATATATATATATATATATATAAAAAAGATAGACATACATAAATTATGCATGGTGTGGAGGAAATTAAAAAGAAGAACAAACTATATACTTTTGATGCATTGATGCATGTCTTAATAGACGCGATCAATTTGTATAATTTTGTAAAAAATTGTGTCCATTTCATTTTATGTGAACTTGATTAATTGTAAATGAGTTTATACAAAATTTATAACATATAAATATTTAAAAATTTATAATCTTAAACATGTCATAACAATATATTTATGTGACTATAACACTTTGTCATTAATTGTAAAATAGATAGTTTAAGATTATTATTTTTCAACTTTAAAAAAATAAAATAAAATTTGAGGGAGCATAGTAGAAGCTTTGGCTTGTGAAAAAAGTAGTTTTATTCTCTATTTATTGGTTGTCTTGCTTAAGAAATGGCATGTGTTCTGAAACTAAAGCAAATCCACCATTAAAAAAGTGTTAAAAATGCAAAGGGAAAAGGTATGGATTGCCTCTACGTGTTAGTCCTTTTCATAAGATTCTATATTTTTGTGACCAACTTTTTTGGTCTCTTGTCCTTTCAAACTTTGTTCTAATACCAAGAAGAGAGATTCTCTATTTGTCTAGCATGGCAATCCAAATTTGGAAAGAAATGAGTTTGGTGCAAAAATATTTGTAATTATAATTTAGAATAATCTGCTACAATGAATTAAATTATACTAATAATATATATATATATATATATATATATATAATCCACTGGATGTCTGCAATGCTCCCCTCCTCCTTCCTCGATTAGTTTAGTTGCAATAGCAGCAACGCAAGAAGCAACTTCCTTATGAGAAATTTAAGATATATATATACAACAATATAAATGTTTAAACTTTGGGCCTGAGATAGCAATTTACTTAACTTTGTACTAGAATATCAATTAATGCTTATAACTAACTTAATAAGTGACCTGATGTGTAAATTTATTTTTTTATATCTCTAATACATAGAACTTAATCTCAAATACACTATAAGTACATATTAAACTTAAATCCATTTTAGAGAAGAATTAAAGCTGGCAAGTTATAAAAATGAGGATGGCACTCTCTTGAAAGAAGTTCAAAGTGAAAGACGAAGTAGGCTCTACATTCTGCTTTTCCTTGCTTTGTCCTTTATCGTTTATTGGATTTAGAAGAAAAGACTTGGTCTAAAGTTTTTGAAGATTCAAATGGGGATAATTTAATTGCCTAAAAGGGAAAAAGAAAGAATCAGATGGGATATTTGGGAGCTTACAGTGACTATAGATCTACAATATTATAGCAGATATACATTGATATATGTATCCATAAATTATAGGCACAATTTTTATATACGGGTGTTTAACGACTCTTCTTATCGTTATGAGTGAGCTAATCATAAAAGAAAAGTTAAAAATTTCAAGCTAGGCTAGAGTCGGATGAAATATGAGCGAGGTGATGTCTAGGGAAATCCTGGAAAGGATTGGGTAAAATTTCTAAGTTGAAGCTAGTTATCCTTTTAGCTAAGATGTTAAGGAATCTGTAGGACTTTTTGGAATTGAATTCGGGTGACCAGAACTCTCGATATCTAACTCGGTGTGAAGGGACGTTGGTCTGGAACGTCAAAGTTTGAAGGCGTGTTGCAAAATAGACAATTTTGGGAGGATTTTTGAGGTTCTGTCCCGTACCAGCTGCTACAGTGGTTGACATTCCACTAAAACGGTCAGAGAAATTCCTGCTATGACGGACAGTTCCACTGTGGCGGCACCGCTATAGCGGGATTGGGCCGCTATGGTGGGGTAAGTCACAATAAATGCATAATTCTCCAAAACTATTCATTCTTACTCAAGAACGTTTTGGAAAAGTGCAGAGGTGACTTAGGGCGAATTTCATCAAGAACCTTTATAAAGATAAGTAATTTGTTTCCCCAACTTGGTATTGGTACTTCGATTCCTATGCCTTAGAGCGATAGTTGTGACCTAGAGGAGGGTTTGTCTTAACCTAGGATAGAAAAATCTAGTGTAGTAAGGATTTTAGGGCACCTTGGATTTTGATTAAAATCGTTTATTAAAGATTATATTACCTTAATTCACTAGTATAACCATAAAATTGATAGTCCTAAGTGAATTATTGGTGGGAAAGCCCTAGGTTGGGTGGAAGGATCATGAATTTGTCCTAGGGTTTGGGATTAAGATATAATTCTAAGATATTTAGGACATTTGAGGCCGATTTTGTGTTGTATTATTTTTTTAGACCAAGATCAAGCTAAATCTTCACAAAAAAGGAAGGCTCACGTTAAATAGAAAATTCAAACTTGATTTTAGGTAGGTGGTGCTTGAATTATTTTCCAATTTAGGTGAAATATGCATGTTAATATTTCTTTAGTATTACTTGTACAAAGTGTGTTTAAGGAACATAAGGGATGAATGTGAAATGATATGTTGTTGTCAATCTCATGCAATGAACTTGTGTTAATTTCTTGTTGTCTCACAAGTATGGTTGTATTTATTGTGATTATGTGATATTTGTGATTTATCGGTTGGCTCGGGTACCACATCTAGTATAAATTATCTGTTGGCTCGAATACCGTGCCTGGTACAAGTTCTATCGATTGGCTTGGGTACCACTCCTGATACAGGTTACTATATGATTGACTCGGGTACCACACCTGATAGACGTTTGATTGTTCTCATGTGTTTTGGTTCCCATAAGTAAACCTAGTTTATTCTTTGTAATGATGTTAGACATGTCTCATATGATTGTTAAGTTAGGTTGATGATTGAGAGTCTGATTTATACTTATTGACTTGGGCTGTACATGTTTTATCTTATTGTACTAAGTTATAGTAGTATGTTCATATTCGTATTTTTGGAGTGGCCGATGATCTTACCAATAAACTATTGTTTTGTGCGCTGATACTGCACTTGCTCTTCTTTTGTTGAGTATAGAAAATATTCAGGCAGTTGCTACATGACCTCAGTTGTGAGTCCCATGTTTCCTAAATCTAAGGATGAGCTGCATTCTTTTGGGCTGCCACAAATTTGCCTACTTTTTTGTAGTCTATTGTTCGGACTTATACTTCTTTTATTTTTGGGGTTGCATCCTCATATTCTACAATATGTGAATATTTTGGTGCATGACTTTCAGATTCTAGGAGGATTATTTCTAGGAATATTTCCTGATAATGATATTAACTATAAATCTTGGTTATCTATTAAAAAGGTTGTTTTAAAATTGTTAGCTTGTTACGTGTTGGCCTTGGTAAGTGGTTCTCCCACCAAGTGTTAGTATGGGTGCCTCCCATGGTGTCTTAGGTTGTGACAAAGATGGTATCAAAGTCCTAGGTTGGTTGATCTCGTCGTACCAAAATGGGTCTAGTAGAGTCTTATAGCACGGTACAAAGACATCTGAACTTTTCTTCGAGAGGCTACAAGAATTTAGAAAACTATCCCTTTTTTTCTTCTTATTGTAAAAGAAATTGAGTGAGAAAGGTTCTGGATTGGGGAGATAAAAATTTCAAGTTAGGCTAGACTAGGATAAAATTTGAGCGAGGTGAAGTCTAGAACAACTGGGGAAAGGATTGGGTAAAAGATCTAAGTTGAAGCTAGTTTTCCTTTTAGCTAAGGCATTAAGGAGTTTGTAGGACTTTTTGGAATTGAATTTTGGTGAATAGAACTCCCGATATTGAACTTGGCATGAAGAGGTTGGTCTAGAACATCAAGATTTGAAGTTGTGTTGTTAAATGGGCAATTTTGGGAGGATTTTCGAGGTTCCATCTTGTGTCATCCACTATAGTAGTTGAAATGCCGCTATAATGGTCAGAGAAATTCCCTTTTTCGTGCTATCCCTTCTTTCCTTCTTTCGTTCTATCCCTTCTTGCCTTATTTCTTTCTTTCTTTTCTGCTATAAATTGACTCCAATTGGTATCTGGCGATCCAAGTTGATATCTAACTCCCTTTATTCTTTTGTCTATAGATGGTTGATACCTGAAGAAATGGAGAAAGGGTAGAATCTCCATCTGCGGAGCACACAACACGAGGGGGAGTAAGAGGCAGGGGCAAAGGAAGAGGATGGGGATGGAGAAGAGAGAGAGAAACACTCGCTATGGGTGAAGCTCAGGCACCGGCTGAGCCAAGGTCGGCGACCCCTCCCCCACCCCAGTATATATTGAGAAGAAGGTTGAGTTAGAGTATGATGATGGCACGGAACCAAAGGTGGAAGCACAAGTTGGAGGCGTAAGTCTTTCCCATGTGTCTTCTGAGGTTATTCAGCAGGAATTGGTGGTGGTTTGGTGGGTACTGGAGTCAATCCCACTATGCCGTCTAATCAGGTTGGGGTATCCATTTCATTATTTCCACAACCCCAGGATGGATGAAACTTTTGATACATATGCATTCTTCCATCCGGTACTAGGCCCTATCATGACCAGGACTGAGCATGAGTTGTTGATTAAGTTCTTGAAACTGAAACCTCATTCATTATGGGGAACAAATAATGAGGATTCTTTTGAGTCTATTCTGGAATTTTATGAGAGGCTGCATAAGTTAGGTATTGTATAGTAACATGGAGTGGAGTTTGTTACCTTTTAGCTACATGGTGATACCAAAAAGTGGTGGAGGGCTCATGTGGAGTGTCTGCCATGACCTAAGCTAGGACCTAGGTATGGCACGACGATCAGTGTCCCGAAGAACCCCAACCCAGCCTCTTAGCATATTATACATGATCATACATATGGTAAATAGACAAGAACATAGCAAAAGATATCGTAAATGCGGAATAAAGTCTCAATGAGGAGATCCCATATAAGGGAAATAAACTAAAACCTCCGAATGAACATGACGACATAGACTCCATGAACATCTAACATGCTTCTACTAGTCTAGTTAGGAGCATAAGACAATCTCCTAGCTCACCCAAATAAAAAATATAAAAGTCACAAGGAAAAACAAAAAAATAAATGTCTTATCCTCGAATCTTGAGGACTCACCAATAATAGGAGAATAGTGCTCAAACTCTAGCCACGAATAGGAGGTGCACAATGATCATCAAACCCCGCACTATGATATAATGTAGGCAAAAAGTATGAGTTAGTACATAAAATGCACTACATATGTGAGAAGCATGCATGAACAATAATAATAGGACATAAAAAATATGAAATGGGATGCATTACCAATATCTTGAAAATATAGGTAAAACATGAAAACATTTGAAGCATTTTATACCTTTGTGGTATAGGAACTTTAATCGACATATATGACCATGAGATATATAATGTGAAATCCGTTGTAACTCTTATATAAAGAAGAGAGAGAGGCTACTTGCCAAGGTAGACTCTGTAAGACAATCTTAAATTTGAGCTATTTATGGATCCACTAGCTAGGCCATAAAGGCAAACCTACACGGGCAACATAGTTAGGGACTAGAGGTTGCTACTAAAGTCTCCTTGAGTTTCTCTTTGAGCTTCCATACTGAACTCCACCTTAAGATCCTCTCGGTGCTTAGAAATAATCCCAATAGAATTGTCATAAAATATAATTATTAACATCATTAAGAAAGATAATAATAGATACTAATCCAACATCATAAAAATAGTCATAAGAGTAGCTCATTAACATGATGATTCATATAAGAATGAGAAAACCTTTCAATCCTTATGCATCTGTAAGTTGGTGAGAAAACCTTTCACCATCTTTAACATGAATGTGTGAGAAAAAACTTTCACAACCCTATGCAATTTCATAAGAATTAGGGCTAGAAGATAATCATAGAAGAAGAAGAATTTGAGAGAAAGGACCTTGGGACTCCAGGGATGAATTCCCAAATACCTTAGACAATTAGAACCCTAAATGTACTTGAATTGGAGACTTGAACTTGAAATTCCTTGAAACCTTGTTTGAGAAAGACGATAAGCTTAGGAGAATATTTCTAGAGAGAAGATTTATGTTTAGGGTATATGAGAGTGAATGAGGGGTTTAGCAGGGTTTGGAGTAGTTAATAGAATATGATTTGTACCCAAAATTTATCCAAATACATTAATGAATTAATAGGAAAGAGACCAAAACACTCCAAAAATATAACTAAATGAGCACCCCTTCACAGATGCCCTTGATAGGCTGTATAATTCACCACAAATCGTACAAGGGTCCGTGATGGGGGTGGGACTTGGGTTACTTAAGAGTGACCCACACGGAGGCCATTAGGGGCCGTGCAACATACCACGGACCGTACAGTGGTCCGTGAGAGTAAAAGTGGGCTTCTTTACCAGTGACTTACATGGGCATCATGACGGGCCGCATAAGTTGCCACGGGGCTATAAACTGGCTCATGGAAAGTTCCCCTTAAGTCTTTCCTAAATACCTTCCTGCACGGGCCTTTATACGACCTGTAGAACCTAGAATAGGCTGTACAAGGGTTCGTGAACACTAAACCTAAATTTTCTATTTCCCGAGCCCCTTCATGGGTGGTTTCCATGGGCTATGGATCCCTACATGATCCATATAGGACCTCATGAACTTCACCACTGCAACCTTTTTAGAGAATTTCTTTTGAAATCTATTTTTATGACTTTCCAACTTCTGGGGTGACACGACCTCATCTTGGCCATAATACAACTAAACTGAGCAGCGAAAGCTGACAAGACCATAAAACTAAACTGAACTAAATTGTACTTACACATCCATAAAAGTCTCTGCTTAAATAGTAACTAACACAGTGCATAGGATGAGGCCCTATCCTACCCGTACAAAATATCAAAACATAATACTATCAAACTAGTACCTAGCTTCGGAAAGAAAAAAGAGCGTACCAACTTTCAGTTGAAGTCGGACTCCTATTGCACTTGCAACTAGGGGATCTACCTGCACCTGTAGCACGAACGTAACATCTCACTGGCAAATTGGTACTCTATATATTTGCTGCCAACTCAGGCACCTCTTAGGTTTATAGCTACTCAGGTACATTAAGACACCCTTGTCCATGTGTTTAGCCTCCTTGAGGAGATTACTGAAGTTTGTATCATAATTGGTACTCTACACGATTCTCATACTAGGACAAGAGGATAGACTTCTAATCAACATGTAGGTTTAGGTTTTTAGGGCTAGCAGGTCAGCCAACTGCAACAGTAGATCCTAAACTTGAGGGTATACCCTTGATAGGCATTGCAACACCCCTAGTTTCTAGGCCTATGACAACTATTGATGAGAAAAAAAGGTTTATACGTTCTATAAGTATGGATCCACCCAATTTGAGTGTGTACAAAGAGTGGATACTTGTGAGTTCCTCATTAGTTTCTATGAGAGGTTTCATAATTTAGGATTGGTAGAGTCCAAGGGAGTTATTACATTTGCTTTTAGATGCCTGGGTCATCTAAACAGTATCAGAGAGCATATATTGATATCAGACCAGCAGGGCCTCATTCTTTGACTTAGGAACAGTTTATTCGGGTTTACCTAGAGAGATTTATCCCTCATAATATACATGATAAGAGGAGGAACCAGTTTTAGCATTTAACCTATGCTGGCATCTCAGTAACCAAGTTTAAAATGAGATTCCATGCCTAATATTATTATGCTTTAATGATCTTGATTGATGATTCCTAGATGTTTATCAGTTTATGAGGGAACTGTTCTATCTTTTTCATATGATATCTTATCAGACGACACCAATTGGGTCTTTTTTGCATACAGTGATTGATGTGTCCAAGGATGTTGAGCTTATAAAATGTAAAAAGTTTGATGATTCTTGGGGGAAAAGGTCCCATATTTCTAGTACATACAGTGGAACCTCATCTGGAGGTAAGGGATTTTATAGGAGGTGTTTCCTTCCTCATTCTAGTAGATCACCACATGCTACTATTCAGTTATTCGTGGAAGGTTATTCCAGACGAGATTCTTATAGTTAAGGTTAGAGTTCTCAAGTCTTCTCTTAGAGCTCTTCGGGCATTAACAAGCATTCTAGTTATTTGCTCCCTTTCCAGTAGATAGTGGTTCCTAGATCTTATTACGAGTGTGATTAGTTGAAATTTAACCAACTCATTAGACTCAAATCCATAAATTATTATTATATTTTAATGCTAATTAAGGGGATTTTAAACCCTAATTCACTTGTGTGTAGGCATTTCTTAGAAAAGTCAAGTTTGAAGGAATTGGAGCTTAAATTCACTGAAACACACCAATGAAGGAATCGACGTCCCACACAAGCCAATTGACATATTGCCTGGTGAACTAGAAAAAGACTGCCTAAGCACCGACTATTCATTAGCGTTATACAATTCTTGATTGTCATGCTGAATGAATCAAGTGTAGGTGTAATTTAAGGAATGAAGGCTGAAGTAGCACCATGATTGGTACTAAATAATCATGGATCGACATTCCACCAGTCCCGCGCAAGTCAAGGAACAAATGCTCAAGGGAAAATGTACTTAAATAGTAGTGCTTCTTTTGGAAGGTTCCAAGGATAGAATGAGGATTTGTATAATTATGTACAATTATCTTCTTTCCAATTGGGAATAGTCTAGAGAGTTCTCTCTTTTTTTGGATAATTTTGTAGTGATAGAAAGTTTCTAAGAACTTCTTCCTTGGTAAGGAAGACAATCCAAATTGTGTACACTCCTAAGCTGGGGTTCAAATTTGACAATCAATTTTACTAAAAAAATAAAGTTTTTCCTTTATGGGTATAATCTTTATTTCTTTATTTATGAGTAGCTAAATAATTAGCTACAAGTGTGTATGAAAGATGTGGGTGTAAAACCTAATGGGTATTGATTGATTAGCTCTAAGATTGGTTGTACTGCATGGATCTATTGTTTTTTTTGAAGTTTTAATTTAAGAATAAGTGGTTGCAAACATTAGTGGCTTCACCTGTGTGCGTAAGATGTGGTTGTCAAACCTAATGGATATTGATTGACTAGCTTTAAAATTGGTTGTATTGCATGGATCTATTATTGTCTTAAACTTTTAATTTAAGAATAATGGTTGCAAACATTAGTTAAATTCTCTAACACTATTTTGGATTGAGAAAGCAAAATGGAGTTAGGTTAGACTTCATTATTGAAGACTTGATGAATTAGTATTTAGATTAGAGCTATAGATAGTCTAAATCCGACTAATTTTTTATTTAAGGATATGAGCTAGTGATGGTGTATTCACTCAAGCAATGTTTGGTATTTTTATTATTAATGATCTTGGAGTTAGACAGAATGCAAGGTTTACACGTTTGATAGTTTAAGAGAATATCAAATATAGCCTAGACCAAATGCTATCCATGTTTTTAAAAGCCCATCATTAATGCTCACACCCCTAGTCGTTTCTAACTTGATAAAAACCTGTTTAAGTTAACTTCACATTTTGGATATTTGCAATTGATAAACTTTAGTGTTCCCTTAATTCCCCCCCCCCCCCTCATTTTTATATATATCTTTCTTGAGAATAAATCCATGCTAGTTGGTATTGATTTTGACAAATCAATTTGAGAGTAATCCCATCTATCAATTCTTTTGGATTCAACTCCGACCTCTAAAGTTGAATATTGGTTTGCATACAACTGCGTATGTCTTAAATATGAGACATAGTTAAGCACTATCAAAAATGACGTTGTTATTAGGGATTGGATAATGATTGCTTCTAATTAATTATTGAATTCAAACTTTCATTCATCTCATGTTCTTTTTAATTTTTTATTTTGTTCTTATGTTTGTGAAAACAAAGCAAAGATGATCCACATTGATGACAATGAAAGTGTAGTTGGATTTGCTAATGATGAGGATAATGATCCCATCGATATTGGTACAGCAGGAGCTATTCGCCTACCACCCATGGTGGGGAATGCGGATTTCCAAGTTATTAGCACCATGTTTCACCTCCTTCAAATGAAAAGACTATTTAGAGGGAATGTTATGGAATACGCAAATCAAAACCTTCGTCACTTTGTGTATTTATGGTGTCACTTCAAAATGTGGAACATTAGCTAAGAATCTATTAGGCTAAGGTTGTTCCCTTTCTCATTGATTAGAGAAGCCACTTCATGTCTTAATGATCTTACTCATGGATCAATCAAATATTGGGTTGGACTCAAAGAGGAATTTCTTGATATATTTTTCCTCCCTCGCGTATGCTTAAGTTGTGAGATGTAATAAATTATTTTCATCAACTATCGAGAAAAGCCATATATAAAGTGTGGTTCAGATTCAAGAAGAAGGTTTCTATGTGTTTGAACCATGAGCTGTCAAATGAAGTGTTGCTATAAACTTTTTACCACTCTTTGGATAAGGTAAACCAAGTGGTAGTAAACAACTTGGTTGGAGGTTCTTTCATGAACCTCACTTATGCATTGTCTTCCATTGCCATTAACCAAATGAAAAAAACCAATATGTCTTAGAATATAAGGGACAACGAGAGATATTTAGGTGTAACGGCTAGGAGCATGACAAACAAGATGAAGAAGAGAAGAAGAACGCAATTAGAAAATGGCTAAGATGATAACTCAGGTGGAGCTCTTGACTAAGCATATGTTGGGCACCAAAAAAATGTGAATTTCATTTGATCACATAGTACACCACCAGTTAAGTACGAGGATTCTTATGCCTCATTTTATAAAGATATAAGGTACTTAATAAATCAACAACAGGGTTCTCGACTAAGGTACCAAGGCATCAATCAAGGTTCTTGGCTCTTCTAAAAGAGAACTAAGATTGGAGATATCGTGATGGTCCATAGAGAGACCGTAATGAGTAGTGGCATGATCAAGATCATGCAATAATGGATGAGAGGTATATTCATTTAAGTTCAAAATAGTATGTACCTTCACAAAAAGTTGATACTCCCCACAACCAAGCAAGTGTGAGTGACCCAGCTAGTTCAAAAATTGAGGAGATGTTGAATCGACTTCTCAAGAGGTGTTGAGTATATGGATAATAGGTTTAAAGAGATCAAGAGTGATGTACCCAACTTAACACAAATTGTAAGCTCTCACTCTGCTTCAATCAAACACTTAGAGACCTAAATGAATTATCTGCCATCTCAAATGAATCCAACTGCTGAAGGTACGTTTCTGAGTGAAAAATTCTAAAAATAATAGTAATTGTATGAAAATAGTCACTAGAAGTTGTAAGACACTTGATGATGCAAAGGTTTTACCTAAGAAAGTGGATATTGGGAAGGTTGATGATGGGGTGAAGCCCAGTTCACCTAGCCGAATTGTTGCTGATGAGGATCGTGTAAATGAACAAATTATGATTATAGAAGAAGAGAAGGAGGGTGACCCTCCTAGTATTATGATAGATGGTGAGGAAACCATAGGGGATAAATCTGCTAAGGGTGATATGCCAAAGTTTCCCCCTTTATATCCTTAAAGGTTGTTGAAAAAGAAGTAGGACAACCAATTTAAAAAGTTTATCGATATATTCAACAAGTTGTCCATTAATATACCACTAGTTGATGCTCTTTTATAAATGTCGGGTACTGAAAATTTATGAAAGAGCTGCTTAATAAGAAGAGAGAGGTCAATTTACGTAGCATTAAAGTGACCTATCATTGTAGTTCTATGATGGACAATAATTTGGCCCAAAAGAGTGAGGATACTGGAATATTTACCATTTTATGCACCATTGGGGTGTACAAATTTGGCAAGGCCTTGTGTGACCTAGGGGCAAGAATCAAATTGATGCCCCTATGATTTTTAAAAAGTTGGGTGTTGGGAATTCCAATCCCACTCCATTGAGGTTGCTAATGGCGGATCTCTCAATCAATAAGCCTCTTGGGATACTATTTGACGTCATAGTCAAAGGAGAAAAATTTATTCTCCCGATTGATTTTATAGTACTAGATTACGATGTTGATCTAGAGGTGCCTATAATCTTAGGCCGATCACTTCTTGCCATGAGTTTTGCTTTGGTAGATGTTGATCTTGGATAGATCAAGTTTAGAATTGGAGAAAATACGATGAAATTAATGTGTTCACTCTTACAAAGCAACCTGATAAGTGTAGAATGGTGTTCATGAGTGAGTCCTTGGACGATTTGGTAAAAGGTCCATAGGAAGAAGAAGTTCCACCAGATATTGGTTGACATTGAGGTATTTATGTCATATTGTCATATTAAATCAAGCACTTCTTGATAGTCAATCCAAGTGTTATTAATTTATTTTCACTTCACTTTTGTTGTTTTTGGTTTGTTTCAGGGTGTGAAAAGATGCCAAGTAAAAATGATGAAAAATGGGTCATTATGGCCATCAGCACCAGGCTGGTGAAAGATGGTTAGCAATTGTACAAGTAGAAAATATTCAACTAGAAAAAAAAACAAGAGCCTGTGAGAAACAAGCAAACTGTCGGTTGAAAACTGTACAACGACAATCGCGGCACCTGTGAAAAATAGTGCACCAGTAAGATTTTTCTGCATCAACACTGAATTTGCATTTTGTAGATGGGGATTGGTGAACCTCTAATCCAATGCAAGCTAAGTACTTTTGAAGAGATTGTAATTTTAAGTCATAGAAGATCAAAAGTCGAATTTTGACCACCTTTTCTAAAACCCCAAAGGCCTTAAACCTCTTCTTCATCCTCATTCATTTTTCACAACTCTATTCCCCCTTATTCTTCTCCCCACTCAACTTTCAATTCTCCCTTTTCCTCCGATAAAACACTCATTTCCTTCTTCCTTCCTAACTCAAAACTTTTACTCTCTCTAAATCCAAAAATCTCACAGTATTTACACCATTTGAGTTAAAGTGGAAAGAAACTCCATTAAAGATCTCAAGCTTTTATCTCTCCATTCTTTATTATCTTAGTATGTTTCTTTATTTTAATAATTTTAAGCTTTTATAATGTTGAAATATGAGAATGATTCCATGCTAGAACTAATTTTTTCCCAAAACCCATTTGTTGAGCTCAATTGTGTTACTTTGAAAAAGGGGGGGTTTTTCTTTGAAATAAGTAGATAAAAATCGTTTGAGATTGAATGTGTAGATAAATATGTGAAATCTTGGTGATATTTCTTAAAATTTAAGTTAGGGGTGAAGTTTGAGTAACCCATTTGAGTTTATAAAGTGCATAAATTGGCCATATGATGGATTGGGTGATGTCATTTCTAAGGGTAAATTTTTCATTGTATGAATTCATTGATTTTTGATCGTGAAAAGTGCTTGAGTGACATCCATGAGTATTGTTAGAAAGCTTTGAATGACTGATATTTTGTGGTGAAGTTGAACTTGTGAATGAGAGATGTGAAATTGTTTAATGCCTTGCTTGTGTTGCTTGACGGTTCCCACTAATAGACGAGGTGACGTCTTTCTTAAGAAAAATCTTCAAAATTTGTTAAAATTGTATTGTGAATCCTTCTGGGGAAGTCTGAGTACTCATTAGACATGTTTGTCAAAATATTGACTTATAAATGGACTATTGTTGGTCGAAAATGCCAATGTGAAGCTTTGGTGTTGCACAATTGTTTCTTTCATTTTGCAGATGCAATGCTTGTGAAGTCAAGAATTTCTACAATTCCACTGACTTGGACCGACGGTTTAACCTAGGAGCTGCAAGTCTCCATTGTGGAATGCCAGTTGGCCTAAAATGTTGGCAGGTACTATTTGTAGCCAGTATTTGAATTTGGCGGTGTAAGATTTTACATCAGCAAATTGTTTATTAAACGTTGGTGCTACTGCGTGTGAAAATACTGAATTTGTTATACATTCTTATTCTTTTTTCTTTTTTAAACTTCTTTTAAAATTTTTTTAATTTCCATAATGAAAATACCAACACTATGTAGTTGTATATGTTACTCAAAATCTTTGTTGTAGATCATGTCTGCTAAAAGGAGCCGATCAGAGAGGCCAAACAGGAACCTCTTTTCATCTTCAAAGAACAAAAACAAAAGTAAAAACACCTGCAAATCCTGAGAATGAAATGTAGTTGAAATTTTGTGTGGAGGGGATGAAGGGTTACTACACCCTATTTAAGGAAACTCGATCAATAACGTCGTATAAGGGGTTGAACTTATCATACCCTGGGAGACTTTACGAACATTGTCCATTAATTCATATTTTGAGATTGGTTAGTCCTTGTAGATGCCTGAGGGATATTTTCCAAATTTGGTCACTAAATTTAATGCCTCCTATCAAGTGAGGCTGAATGTTATGAATCATCATGGCCTAGTTGATGAATATCCCAACCTATCATCAGTCAAAGTATGGGGTGTAAAGATTAATCCCCGCAACCATTAAATTTCTTTTCTAGTATGAACAAGTTGTAGAAGGAATGGAGTTCATGTAAAAATTAGCCATGAAACAAAGTCGATTCCAATGGGTAGTTGGGATTATTGCTATTGTCCATCCGACTTGGGCTTCCATATATGGCGATATCAGCAGGCCGAATTTAACCTTTGAGGAAAAGTTATATTTAGATTTTATATGTTCCCAAATGATGTCATCTAAAAATGATTAACAGGCAAGCAATGAGGTTTCCATCCTCATTGCGTGCTAATGACAAGAATTCATATCAATTATGGTGAAGTCGTGGTTGTCCAAATAAGGAGAAAGGCTCATCAAAATAACCTTTCGATCCTTTTCAAGTTTTGATTAGAAAATTATGTGCACAAGGCGGCATTCACTTCTTCCCTTCAAATGCTTCATTTCTAGCGTAGGTATAATTGAACTTGGTCAAATTGAGATAGTGAAGCACCCATGATCAAGAAGAGGAGGATGCAAGCTTTTGGTGTATTCGAGGAGATGCCTACCCAAGACAACCCTGCTTATGATGAGTCAGTGCAGGCCTACATGAGAATACCACTATGCCACATCCTGAACCACCTACCACTACCCCCTTACAAAGTATGTATGCAAAGCTGGTGGAAATCACGTACTCCAATCAAAACCAGCTCGTCAAACTGGTAAAAGCCTTACCATCCATGACGCATCAGGCTGGAAAAAAAAGCTTTGAAGGGGCTAAACAAGAGGGTAGATATCTTGTGTAGGTTTGTTGATGTGATGGAAAAGTTTAACCCCGTAAGATGAAAATTAGAACAAAAGGAAAATTTCAATAAAAGTATACTAACCCCAAGTCTACGAGTTAGTCTATGACTCGTAGGGACTTGTAGGTTCATAGAAATAATTCATATAAATGAGTTCAGAATTTGAAATTTGGCTAAGGTAAAGTGAGAGTCAATGAGTCATATGATGACTCATGAAAGATTATATGACTTGTAGAAAGGGGTCGTGCTGCAGGGATTAAACCCTGCAAACTACTAAAACTCAGGACTTCATCTACGACTCAACTGGACGAGTCATAGAGAAGATTACGACTCATAGAATAAGTCATATGAAAACTTCAGAGACTATCTAAACTTGAAAGTTTTCAGACCTGCACGATGAGTCACTTTGACGACTCATAAATCTGAGAACGAGTCATAGAAATAACTCATAACAAAAGTTCAGAGGCTTGTTTCTTAGGACCTGCAGGACGAGTAGTTCCTATGACTTTTCACTACGTCTATGATTCGTAGACTTTGTCATAGAGTTATCAGATTTAAATTTTAACGAGGAGTAGTCTAGTATTTTCCCTACATTCTAATAATGTATGTGGACGTTTTTAAGGACTAGATTCATTAAGTATTATGTCCTAAATACTCTTAAACTCCTTTATTCTTTCATTGTTTCCTAAACAAATTCTAGACTTCTTTCCCAAGGTTCCTCAAGAGTTCATCAAGCTTTGATTTGGGTTTTTTCAAGATCAAGATTTCTTTCTCAAATTCAAGTCCAATTTCAATCAAGGAATGTATGGATTGATTCATGAGTCCTGTCACGACCTAACCTAGGTCCTAGTCATAACACGGTGATCGAGTGCGAGGGAACCCAATCATAAGCCATCTTATCATTCATTGCATACATAAGGTAAAGAACAATATAAGGATAAGCGAAAGTAATCATAAGTGGGGTAAGGAACTTAGGGAAATCCAACTCTATAAATGTCCAAACCGGACTACACCAATAGATCTTCTAGTATGCCTCTAGTTTAACCTTCGATAGGGGCTTAGGACAAGCTTCTAGCTCACCCTAGCAATAGAAGAAATGTCTAAGCAATAGTAACATGAACAAAAGTCTTGTCCTTGGTAGAATGAGGACTCACCAACTTCTTCAAAATCTAAAGGAAACTCTAGCCACGAGCAGGGTATTTATGAGTATTGTCCGTCCCTATATTATAAGACAATGTAGGAAAAATATGCATTAGTACATTTGAATATACTAAGTATGTGAGGTATGCATGACAAGTAATAGAAAAAAATCAATATGCCATAAGATACATGACCAATCATAATGAGCATTATTATAGCTTGAAAGCAATTTCAACCATAAGAAACTCTTGGTCAATGCATACCATAAAACATCAACTTTCAAACTCATAACTTGATATCTTAAAGGTTAACTTGAACTTGTGTGGTATAAGACATTTAGCCGACAACTAAGACCATGCGAGCTACTACATGGAATCCAATAACTCCTTCATTGAGATAGTTCGATGACTCGTGCGTCAAAATAGGAGAGGCTACCTTGCCAGGGCATACTCCAAAGAAAACTCAATTGAACTAGGCTATGTGGATCTACTAGCTAGGCCATAAAGGCAACCTACGTGGGCAACGTAGTTTGGGACTTTAGTTTACTACTAAAATTCCCCTACATAACCAACTGCGTTATCCAACCAAATTCCACCTTGAAGTCTTCTCAATGCTTAGTCAATATCCAAATGAAAACTTATAAAACATATTCATAACATAGTAGGGAAAGATAGTAACTGCCTATCAATCCATCTTTAAAATATTTAGTAATAGCTCATCTAACTTGGTGATTCATAAGATCTATAACTTCGGTGAGAATTGTCCTTATCACCATCTTTAAACATATAGTGATCTTAACTCTAATCATTATCTCAAAACATCTAATTGTCTTAACTCTGATTGTTATCTCAACTTTAACTTCAAAATCATAATCTCAGTTGTAACTTATTGTAAACAATCTTTATAAATAATTTAACTCATGATTAACTTACAAAATCATCTTTAACCTTGGTAATCATTCTAACTTTCATCATAAGATCAAAATCTCAACTTTAAACCATGAAAACTTTGCTTGAAGATCATTGAACTCATAATTTATTCATGAAAATGATCTTTAACTTCATTATCTTAACTTGGAAATTGCTTCATGCATGGGCATTCATAATTCAACTTAAGATCATAAAATTCATATGAAAACATGCATATATTGATCATTGATAACATCTAAAAATAGAATTAAATCAGCCCAATGCAATTCATCAAAACTAGGGTTCATAATTAATAGAAATTGAAAGAAACTTTAAGAAAATCCTTGGGACTTCATGGGTGAAAGGAACCTATGAATCAATCCCCACGTACCATGAATTCACTAGAAATTGAAGAAGAAACTTGAAGAAATATGGAAACACTAGCTTGAATTTGGAGAGAAACCTTGAGAGACCTAGTGAGTTCTTACCTTGGAAGATTTTGAGAGAATGAATTGAATATGAGGGGATTTTGAAGAAAAGAGTGTTTATAGACTTTGAACTTGGTCATAAAAGTGTCTAGGTTCATTGAACCAAACTTTGGAAAAGACACAATTTCCCTTCATTTAATTTGGAGGGCTCCAACCAAGCCTCTTATTCATATCATAAGCATACATAAGGTAAATTATTAAGCGAAAACATCATAGACAGTCTCAACCATGAATAGAAAATGAATAATATCACATAACAAAATAGACTCGAAACATTAGTCCAACTAGATGCCTCTACTCATGAACATGGGCAGGAACTAAGACATGTCCCTAGCTCACCCTCAAAATGAAACTTAACAAAAGTATTTAGAAATAGCAACCAACTCTATAACTAGTCCCTAATGAATAAGGACTCACCACAACTTCGCCGGATAGGAAAGCTTAACTAGCCAAGTGAATGAATATGATCCTCAACCTCAACTCCTATATTATGAGACAATGTAGGCAAAAAGTATGCATTAGTACATTGGAATGTACTAAGTATGCGGGCATGACATACAACATAAATCATAAGATGCAGTGATCAAGATTATACATGATAAAAAGGTTAAGTAAAGTCATGGGAATACCGTGATGATCAAAGCATTTAAAGGACATAGTTGAAGATCATCAAGTAGCATAATAGTCATAAACATATGTGGAATAGGAACCATAACCGATATTAAGGTCATGCGAGCTATAACATGGAATCTCATTGTCTCGCCATACAATGAAAAAAAGGGAAATCTACTTGCCAAGGTAGACTCTACCTCGCCAGGCAGATCATGTACATACGCTATATGCGTATCCACTAGCTAAGACATAAGGCAACCTACGGCACCACGTAGTTTATGGGACATGAGGTTGCTACTCAGACTTTTGATAGGGTCCCCACCTCTTTTCCACTAGGTGCTAAGTCAAATCCCATTGAATACATATGTTGCAAAGTAATCATAGTTAACATATCATAGACATGACCATAGATTTGAAATTCATAGAGTAGCTCATTTCGTAACGTAGTGCAATATGAGTATTGTCCTTCCACATTACAAATCATGCATACATAATTCATATTATTAGGCCTTAATTCACCACATAGGGCCCTAAGTCATCTTTTTCATAATTTGTATGAAGAAATCATAATTTGAAACATACTTGAAAATCATACTTGAATAGTCATGCTTGAAAGTAAGTACATGTAATGGAGGAGTAATTCATGCTTAGTTGAGAGGTTAAATCATAAATGAAATGTAATTCATGCACTTGAAAGAATAGTTGATGAGAAGTAAGGATCAACAAAACAAAATAAAAGAATTTTATCACATACATCGCATTTGGTGAATGCATTTTATGGAAAACTGGGCGATAGCGCTATAGTGGCGCATCGCTTCAAGGTGTAAAAAACTGGGTGCTCTGCAGGTGCTATAGTATCGTGTCGCGCTAGGAGGAAAACTACAGAGACCCATTCCTGGCGCAATATTGGCGCGCCGCCCCAATATTTTCCCAGCAAATTCCCAAATTTTTCATCATTTTTCATGAGTCTTCATCCCCTAAAATGAGATCCTAAGCCCTAATTAACAATATAATGAATATATATGAAGAATCTACAATCCCAAGCAATTACCAATCAATTTATGCCAAAATAGATTTGAATTCTCAAGATCCACCATAGCTCATGCAATTGAAGTTAAAATTAAGAAGATTCAAATTTTTAATTAAAACTCATGGAAGATTTAAGAAATTATTTGGGCTCCATCGGTGAAAGGTACCCATGGATGAATCCCACATACCTTGGATACAAATTATGAAAAAACCTTGAAAAAAAACTTGAAGATCAATGGAGAATTTAAGAAGATTATTGCTAGGTCTTCAATGGAGGTCTAAAGAACCTTTTGTAGATAGAAGAGTTTTAGGATGGGTGATTAGTGAATGAATAAGGAAAAATTAAGATCTTTGGGGATTAAATAGATTAGAAACCTAGCCCAAATACTGTCTAGATTAATTCTCCATATAAAAATAGGGAAAAGACTACTTTGCCCTTAATGAAAATCTCCTTTAACCTACCAATGGATTCACCAAGGCTAATTATTCATCTTATTATGTCGTACTCTATCTTTTTCACACCCGGGATATTACAATATCTCCCCCTTGGGAACATTCGTCCTCAAATAACATAGGAGCTAGCTTGAGTAGAGTAGAGTGAGTATGCAACAATCCAACATGAATGCAACAATGCAACTACTAACTATTCATAAAAAAACAATAAGCATTTTCATAGTATGCATGCATATGTAATGACACGGAGGAGTCGAAACGTAGGAGCGTTTAGAGGATTTGAGTATAAATGTCTAAGTACCTTTGGATGAATCAGAAGGATAGAGGTAAGGATATCGTTTCCTCATGTCCACTTTCGCTTCCCATGTAGTGCTTTCGACTTCTTGATTTCTCCGTAAGAGTTTGATGGATGCAACCTCTTTGTTCCTTAATCTTTTTACTTGACAGTCCAAAATCTCAATCGGGATCTCCTTATAAGTCAAATTCTCTTCAATACTCATATTCTCTATTGGCACAATAGAATTTGGATCACCTACAAACTTTCTCAACATTGACACATGAAATATCGGATGAACCAAAGCCAACTTAAAAGGCAAGTCTAACTCATATGCCACTTAGCCAGTATACTTCAATATTTTATAGAGTTCTACATATCTAGGACTCAATTTTCCTTTCTTACCAAACTGCATTACCCCTTTCATAGGTAAAACCTTCAAATACACCATATCATCCACCTCAAATTCAAGCTCTCTCCTTCTAGTGTCTGAATAGGACTTTCGATGACTTTGAGCCGTCTTCTAAATTTCTCTTACGAGCCTTACTTTCTCCATTGCATCAACTATAAAACCTGGATCAATCAATGTCATCTCACCCACTTCAAACCACCCCACAGGAGACCTGGCTATTTGGATGCTAGAGTGATAACTATTATTGTAGGCAAACTCAATCTATGGCAAATGCTCAACCCAACTTCCTTTAAGATCAATCACACACGCCCTTAACATATCTTTCAAAGTTTGAATCGTTCTTTTGGCTTGTCTATCAGTTTGAGAATGGAAAGCGGTATTTAATTTAAATCTAGTACCAAGACCTTTTTGAAATAACTTCCAAAAATGTGAATTGAATTGAGTACCTCTATCCGATATAATCAATAAAGGAATACCATAAAATTTCACAAGTTCACGAATGTACAACTTAGCATAGTCTTCGACACAATAAGAAGTCTTGACTTGTAGGAAATATGCCAATTTAGTCATTCGGTCCACAACAGCCCAAATAAAATCATATTGTCTTCTAGTACTAGGCAAACCTATGACAAAGTCCATATTCACATCTTTCCACTTTCAAGTAGGGATTACAATGCCTTAAGCTAGACCTCCCGGCCTTTGATGTTCAACTTTCACTTGTTGATAATTAGGACAGTTAACCACAAACTCTGCTATGTCCTTCTTCACGCCATTCCACCATTACACTTCCCTCAAATCATGATACATCTTGGTGGATCCCGGATGAATTGAATACCAAGAACTATGGGCCTCATTCAATATTAACTCTCTTAATCCATCAACATTTCAAACACACAAACGACCTTAGTAACGTAATACCCCATATCCCCTAGGAATAAAGCCTCAATAGCTTTTTCGGTAACTGACTTCTTCAATTAAACCAAAACCGTATCATTATCTTATTTGGCCTTAACGTCTGCCACAAGAGACAATTTTGAAGCATTATGTATAAGAACACATCCATCTTTGGAATCAACCAAATGCACACCTAAATGTGCCAATCTATGGATCTCTTTAACCAACTCTCTCTTACCTTCCTCAACATGTGCAAAACTATCCATAGGCAATCGACTAAGAGCATTGGCTACAACATTTGCCTTACCCAGATGGTACAATACACTTATGACATAGTCTTTTAAGAGTTCAAGCCACCTCATTTGCCTAAGGTTCAAGTCCTTTTAGCTAAACACATATTGCAAGCTTATGTGGATAGTAAACACATCAACATTCACACCATAAAGATAATGGAGCCAAATTTTCAAAGCAAATACCACCGTCGTAAGTTCAAGATCATGGCTTCGATAATTTCTTTCATGCACTTTAAGTTTCCTAGAAATATAGGCTATAACTTTTCCATGTTGCATCAAGACACAACCCAAACCCACATATGAAGCATGAAAATAAACAACAAACCACCCAAACCTTTGGGCAATGTCAAAATAGGAGCCGATGTGAGACAATCCCTCAATATTTGGAAACTTTCTCACATTCATCCAACCATTGAAATTTTACCTTATTTTGTGTCAATTTAGTTAAAGGCAAAGCAATAGACGAAAACCCTTCAACAAACCTTTTATAGTATCCAGTTAAGCCCAAAAAGCTTCTCATGTCCGAAGGAGATAATGGTCTAGGCCAATTCTTAACCTCCTCAGTTTTCTTTGGATCTACTTTAATACCATCACCAAACACCACATGGACAAGAAATGCAACTTCCCTTAGCCAAAACTCGCACTTACTAAATTTAGAAAATAATTGATTCTCTCTCAATGTTTGCAGTACAATCCTTAAGTGACCCATATGATCTTCTTCATTTCAAGAATAAATCAAGATGTCGTCAATGAAGACCACTACAAACATGTCCAAGTATGCCTTGAAAATATGATTCATCAAGTCCATGAATACAACGGGTGCATTAGTCAAACCAAACGACATTACTACAAATTTAAAATAACCATACCTTATCCAAAAAGCCATTTTGGGAATATCACACTCCCTTACCCTTAATTGATGATAACCGGAATGGAGATCAATCTTTAAAAAGTAGCTTTATCCTTGTAATTGATCAAACAAGTCATCTATCCTTGGAATTGGATACTTGTTCTTTATGGTGACCTTATTTAATTGTCGATAGTCTATACACATTCGAAGTGACCTATCTTTCTTCCTAACAAATAACACGGGAGCACCCTATGGTAAAATACTCGGTCTTACAAAAAACTTATCCAACAAATCCTTTAATTGCTCTTTCAACTCCTTAAGTTCCACTGGATCCATACAGTAAAGGGGAATAGAAATAGGTTGGGTATCGAGAACGAGATCTATGCCAAAGTCAATTTCCCTTTCGGGAGGAATATTGGGCAATTCATCGGGAAACACATGGAAAAACTCATTAATTATAGGGACCAACTCAAGAGTAGGATTTTTGGATTCGACATCCCTAACTCGCACAATATGATAAATGCACCCCTTGGAAATCATTTTTCGGGCCTTAATACATGAGATGAATCAACCCTTAACCACCGAATCATTACCCTTCCATTCAAGAATAGGCTCATTAGGAAAGTGAAACTTAACCACACGAGTTCTACAACATATAGATGCATAAGTGGCATATAACCAATCCATACCAAGAATGATGTCAAATACAGTCATGTCAAATTCAACAAGATCACATGGAATAACTTTATGGAATACCCATACGGGACAATTTCTATAAGCTCTCTTGGCTAATAAGAATCACCAACGGGGAGTATAAACCGAAAAAGGTTCTAATAACACTTTGGGGCACACATCAAATCGCATAGCAAGGTATGCAGTAAAAAAAGACAAGTTGGCACCCATATCAAGCAATGCATAAACATCAAAATTAAAGACCTGTAGCATACTCTTGACCACATCGGGAGTCTCATCAATATCATGCTTAGCATGAAGAGCATAGAATTGGTTGTTGCGCTGGCCACTCTTTAGTTGAGCTTGGGTGCCTTGTTGTACTTGGCCTCCTAGAGGACGACCTTCTCCACCCTTGTTGGAAATATATGGGCACTTGGATTGCTTATGTCCCATCTTGCAACATCCATAACAAGAACCCATTCCCATCAAACATTTCCCTCTATGATTCTTTCCACACTCTGCACACTTAGGAAAAGAAGGGCTACTAGCATTCACACCTCCTCCTCCTTGAGATTTAGGGTATGGCACCCTATCCTTAGAAAACTTCTTCCTCGAGCTTTGGCATTGTTAAGAATGTCTACTACTACCACTGGTCCTAGCATTTGAGAACCCACCTTCATACCGGACCTCTTAGAATTCCTCATCCTCATCTCCTTGAGCTTTTCTCCTTTAATTTATTCGGCAAAAGTCATGAGTTGAGATATGTCCATCTCCTTAATAAGCATAGCAGTACAAAATTCCTTAGCAACCATGTCAGACACCCCCGATATGAATTGACTCATTCGAGCACGTGGATCAGCAACTAATGGAGAAGAATACTTAGATAGCTTAGTAAACTTGAGGGCATAGTCCCTCATCCCCATATTGCCTTGTCGAAGATTTATGAAATCCAACACTTTAGCCCCCCTTAACTCAAGAGGGAAAAAGTGATCAAGTAAAGCAAGTTTGAAAGTTTCCCATTCAATAGGTCCTTCATCCACCCTTTCCAACTTTCATTGAGTGTACCAAACCTGAGCAACACCCTTAAGTTGGTAAGCCGCCAACTCTGCTTTTTCTTCTGAAGTCACCCCTATAATACTCACTATCTTATAAACCTCATCAATGAACTATTGAGATCCTCATCAACTTTTGAGCCATGAAACTCCGGAGGATTCATTCATGCAAAGTCCCTTACTCTTAAGGTCGGAGTAGGAACATTAGGAGGAGATGCAATTCCTTGGTTGGTCACCACTTGGGCTAGTATAGTAATGGCGGTTCAGAACTCCGTATTAGCAACTTGGTAAGGTAGAGGACCATTGTCTTGAGGAGCCGGGGGATCTTGGGCTTCATTAGCATTATTTCCCCTTAGAAACGGTGATCTTCTTGGAGCCATTCTTCTAAAAATTGCAAAGAAAGACCGTAAGGGAAAAGAAGTCTTATGGTAAACTCTATAGCATGACATACATCATGAAAGAAGTGAGGATTCCTAAAATGTCTCATAGACTCCTATTCATATATGTGGCTCACTTCAAAACCATGAATAAGACTTTACTTGAAGTGGAATATTGGACTCCCTAGGATACTTGAACCTCTGCTCTTATACCAAGTTTGTCACGACCCGACCTAGAGCCTAGTAGTAACATGATGATCGAAACCCCGAAGGGCTCCAACCAAGCCTCTTATTCATATCATAAGCATACATAAGTTAAAGTAAAAGAGCAAATATCATACAGAGTCTAAACCATTAATAAAAAATAAAGAATGTCACATGACAACATAGACTCGAAATATTTGTCCAACTAGATGCCTCTACTCATGAACATGGGCAGGGTCTAAGACATGTCCCTAGCTCACCCTCAAAATGAAACTTAACAAAAGTCTTTAGAAATAACAACCAACTCGATAACTAGTCCTCGATGAATGAGGACTCACCACAACTTTGCCGGATAGGAAAGCTTAACTAGCCAAGTGGATGAATATGATCCTCAACCTCAACCCCTACATTATGAGACAATGTAGGCAAAAAGTATGCATTAGTATGTTGGAATATACTAAGTATATGGGCATGATATGCAACATAAATCATAAGATGCAGTGATTAAGATTATACATGATAAAAAGGTTAAGTAAAGTCATGGGAATATCGTGATGATCAAAGCATTTAAAGGACATAGTTGAAGATCATAAAGTAGCATAATAGTCATAAACATATGTGGGATATGAACCATAAGCGATATTAAGTACATGCGAGCTATAAGATGGAATCTCTTGGTCTCCTCATACAATGAAGAAAAGGGGAATCTCCTCATACACTATATGTGGATCCACTAGCTAAGCGATAAGGCAACCTATGGTGGCACATAGTTTATGGGATGTGAGGCTGCTACGAAGGCTTTTGGTAGGGGCCCCCACCTCCTGTCCACTCGGTGCTAAGCCAAATCCCATGGAATACATATGTAGCAAAGTAATCATAGTTAACATATCATAGACATGATCATAGGTTTAAAATTCATAGAGTAGCTTATTTCATAACGTAGTGCAATGTGAGTATTGTCCTTCCACATTACAAATCATGCATAAATAATTTATACCATTAGGCCTTAAATCACCACATATAGCCCTAAGTCATCTTTTACATAATTTGTATGAAGAAAGCATAATTTGAAACATACTTGAAAATCATACTTGAATAGACATGCTTGAAAGTAAGTTCATGTAATGGAGGAGTAATTCATGCTTAGTTGAGAGGTTAAATCATAAATAAAATATAATTCATGCACTTGAAAGAGTAGTTGATGATAAGTAAGGATCAACAAAACAAAACAAAAGAATTTTATCACATATGTCGCATTTGGTGAATGCGTTTTATGGAAAATTGGGCGATGGCGCTATAGTGGAGAATCGTGCCAAGGTGTAAAACATTGGGCACTCTGCAAGTGCTATAGTGGTGCGTTGCACATGTTGCAAAACTACAGAGACCCATTCCTAGCGCGATAGTGCAACATTTTCCTAGCAAATTCCCAAATATTTCATTATTTTTCATGAGTCTTCATCTCCTATAATGAGATCCTAAGCCCTAATTATCATAGTAATGAATATATATGAAGGATATATCAATCTCAAGAAATTAAATCAATTTATGCCAAAATAGATTTTAATTCACAAGATCCACCATAGCTCATGCAATTGAAGTTAAAATTAAGAAGATTCAAAGTTTTAATTGAAACTAATAAAAGCTTTAAGAAATTCTTTGGGCTCCATGGGTTAAAAGTACCCATGGATGAATCTCACATACCTTGGATACAAATTATGAAGAAAAATTGAAGAAGAATTTGAAGATCAATGGAGAATTTAAGAAGATTCTTGCTGGTCTTCAATGGAGGTCTAGAAAACCATTTGTAGAGAGAAGATTTTTAGGATGGGTGATAAGTGAATGAATAAGGAAAAATTAAGAGCTTTGGGGATTAAATAGATTAGGAACCTAGCCCAAAAACTGTCTAGATTAATTCCCCCTATAAAAATAGGGAAAAGACTACTTTGCTCTTAATGAAAATCTCCCTTAACCTACCAATGGATTCATGAAGGCTAATTATTCATCTTATTATGTTGTACTCTATCTTTCTCACATCCGGAATATTACAAAATCTGATCTTTAGACATTGGGTAGTCATCAGTAGAGAAAATGATTTATCTAACCCAAAGAAGGTAATTATCAAATAATCTCCTAGCGAGCGAAACAGCCAAGCATACAAAACCTCTAATCAACACTATCGGGAAATAGTAGATCAGTAGCTATGATTGTAGACAACCCTTAGGAATGGTATCAATAGGCCCAAATGCCCCCACATTCAATTATTCATAGCTAGAACATGAACTCGACGATGAGGTGAATAATAAAACTGTCGGTAACTGTATATATCCATGTAGCTCTTCCATAAGTTTTGATAAGCAAGGTGGCACTTGTAAATCCACCAAAATATTTCAACTGTCCCAAAGCAACACCAAATCTGCAATATCTGAATTAACCAAGCATGCACAAGCATCTTACCCTACCAAGAGGGCATGGATCGATACATCCGATCCACCACTGTGAATCCATTTACGGAAGTAAAAATAGTATGGTCATAGATAGTGTGTCATACTCCAAAATTTCTAACTATAGTTCTCTCCCCTTCCATTTAAGAATGCCATGACACGTATGGGTCCTACTCAATTGCTAATAAACCAAATTTTGAATCTCATAGTACTTTTCTATTGAGATAAAACAATTGAATCATGACCAATATCAATTCCATGCAATCTTTCACTTACCCAGTTTCAATTACTATTCACACCATCATATACCTCATGCAAAAACTTAAAGAAATTCTTGGTCACCTCAACAATTATGTATACTATGGAAACATAATCTCTATTTATCATCAAGTGTCTATGTAACGCATTACAACAGTCTGGATAGTTCCATCAATAGAGTTATCAACACAGCTCAAATCCCCAATAACCATGTAGATCTATATCTCATCCTGTAGTGCATCCATAAGTCACCTACCATAATTTGAACAATCAAACCCCACATAAAATACAGAATCTTTGATACCTCACTGTTTTTCACCCAAAATAAAACCAAACCTTCAAAAAGTCATTGCTACACCTCTCATAAGTTTGTGCCAAACCAGTCCACATTTTATAGTTATATCTAAACTCAAAGGCAAAAATTCATACCATCCTCAACTTGAACTAAGAATCTACATATGATATCTCATGTCTTCACATTTACTAACTTGTATCCACCACACAATGTTGCTAGGATATTCAAATTCTTAGCTCACACTCATGACCCAATCCTAAATACTTGATCTCTTTGATGCACCAGACTCTTATTCCTTTCCTTAACTCATTTGTCATTATTATTTCTTGGTTGAGAATCCAAAACATGTTACCTTTTACTTTAAACCAAACTCCTCAAATGTAGACTTCATTAATCTCTTTAATTATAAAAGGTAATAAACTCTACATTTCAGACCATGCACCAGTCTTCCCAAATATTCGACAATCTACACAATCAATCATTTTTTACCTTGCCAATCTATATCTTGACAAAAACAACTACCACGAATGTAGACTTATGATCTAAAACTTGAATGTTTTATTCAAACTATGTAAACCAATCCCCTTATCAATTAACATTAGCCCATACCTTGAAGATTTTATGTAAACACATACCTTAGTTTATCATCCAACACTTATACGTCGATCTTACCATGTCACTCATTAGGAACCCAAATCGTGTCCGTCATCAAACTCAAAGCCACTATAGAACTTACCACAACACTAGAGCCGAATGTCTGTCGACTCCACTCTCGAAGCATACTTAACCCGACTGATGAATACCGGACACTATTATTATAATCTAGATTAAGACGAATGAAGTCATGTGTTTCCAAACTCAACTCTCCAACATTCCTGAAGTTAAACCCTTGAACTTTGCAATCAACGTAAGTATTTTTTCCCTCGCCTCATTCCAAATGCCAAACTATATCCCACTAATTCTCCCATAATAAGTTGAAACTCTTTTCAATTCTACCCGAATGGTTCCCAACACATCATACAACTTTCCATATAACTACGCTACTCAAGTAGTAGTAGCCGCAACCTTAGATACTCATAAGTTGTCACTTTTATACTGGACCTCTTTAACCCAAAGCCACTACCACATAGTTGCACCCTAATCATAGTTTGTCCTGAACTTTTATTACCATGCTCAGCATCCCTTGCCATCATCACAAAGTTAACCTTATCGTCTACGTGATAACTTAAACTCGTTATACAGTCTAATTCCGTGAATTAACTAATTCTCATATATACTTTTTCGTTGGTATACTTACTTGCCTTCACACAGGTATACTTGTAGAAACTTTCTTTACCCATAAGCTTATCATTTCAATGTCAATCCACTCTCTTTGACTCATTAAGAAATCATAAATCCTCAATTAAATCCTCAAAATACATGTCACTATCTAAACACAATAATACCTCGCCAGAGATCCACCACTATAATTTTCCTTATAAACCATGCCTAGCTCAAGCATCCATAGTAACAACTAGTTGGATTCTCAAATATGATTGCAATATCGAACTTCATTACCCGAGTAGGTGAAATAACCGATAACCCTTAAGTAGCTAGTATTTGGACTTACTAACCGATGTCTTTTCTCCTATATATCACTAGTACCATACCATGAGAGCCAGGTATATCCACCACTAGAATACATCATACCCATCAGAATGGTTGTACTCAGATAGTTTACACCTTCCTACCCATTACGTAACTGTCATACATTAGTAACGCACTTTAGTCTCCAGCTAAAAACGATATGCACCCTTTCGTAGACCAGGTCGATAGTAGAAGCAACAAAATCCATAATCCTAACCAAGTAAATACAGGTATCGTGGTAGTAGACTTATAACATCCCTTCCTGGTATACACCCACTCTATAAAACTGCCACAGAAATTCTAGTCTCGATTGACTAAAATCATCATTATCATACTCTACACAACCCAATCTTTTATGATGAACTTTAAAGTATGTAGTTTCCAAAGTCACAGTGCTCACAACATAGTCATTCCCTAATTATATCATTCTCCATTGTAAAATCACTTTAGATATCGTATAAGCCACACATGTTCTATTTTTCACTGCTGAATAACTAATCAAACAGGATGAAATGTTCATGAAATTTGTCAACCATTGTTCATATTTCAATACCATATCCTCAAAATATATCACTAAACCACAACCTTATTCACTCCCTTGGAATCCTAAAGCATTCCAAGTCTGTCCATACATCCTTTCCATAAACATATCAGTTTCACCTCGATTCCAAATCTAAAACTAAAACCACGTGATGACATCTCAACTGTGCACACACAGAACCAAGTACAAATAATCACTATGGCTGAGAGAATGGAATGAAGCAATAGAAATTAGATCAGAGCAAGGACACACGATAGATAACAAAAGGTAAAGATCTTTCCTAACAGTCTTTATAGCATGTCGAAGACAAGTATAGAAGTCTACGTACCAATCCTCAAAACTCTACTTAGACTTGACTTGTACATATGAGACTTATGAACCTAGGCCTCTGATACTATTTTATCACAACCCAAAATCGAGTGTGATGGCACTTGTCCCTTCCCACCGGGACAAGTCAGCCTAAAACCCAACAAAATAGAAATAATGCTGAAATGAGGAAGTAAAAGACATACATATAAGCGAAAAACTTTCAAATCTAAAATAACCCCCAAAATCTGGTTGTCACAAGTATAAGCCTCTAGTAAAACAGTACTAGAAAATAAGTATAACTCTCGATGAATCTGTTTTTTAAATAGAACAAAGCATAAGTAAAAGAGACAAGGGAGATCGTCGGATGTCAGCACCTCTCAAGTCACCTCAAAGCCTCAGAGGAAAGAATAGAATACATTCATTATCCGAGCTCAAAACCTACACAAATGTAGATAGCAAGGGTGAGTACCAAATAACACGATAATCAATAAGTCAACTAACAAAATAGAGTAAATCTAATAGATACTAAAACTCCTTCCATCCTAACCGAGCCTCCTCAACTACAAACCTGCACAAAAATTAGCCCAATCTAACCTATACAATCCTTATATACCAAGTAGGTTAACAACATCTCATCAACATGTCACGACCCAAGCCTAGGGCCTAGACGTGACATGGCAAATGAGGAATCCGAAAGTACCTTAATCAAGCCTCTTAGCATTCTTTTAGTCTTTCATAGGTAATGATGATAAATAAATAAGCGAAAATTATAATAGTAAATCTTCAACTTATATATGTCCAACAATACCTCTAACTAAGACAAGTCCCTAGCTCACCCTCAATTATAATAGAAGAAATGCCATAGTAAAATATCTTAACATATCATAAGTTAGAAAGATAAAGGAGTATTGTTCCCGGAACATGGAAACTCACCAAAAGTAGTCTTCAATGGAATATCAACTAGCCACGTGGAGGAGAACGAGGAGGAGCACTGATCCCTACATGGTGATATCATGTAGGCAAAAGAGTATGCGTTAGTACTTTGAATGTACTAAGTATGTAAGGATGCATGAACATTGAGGAAAACATTAAAACATTTATGTAATATGGAACATAATTTAATGTATGCATAATAAATCATATATATCCTTTAAAACATTCATTTTGTGAGAAATTAACCATAACCGACATTTAAGACCATGTGAGCTATTACATGGAATCCAACATAACCCCCTACGTTGTCCGGGGAGACTACTTGCCGGGTAGAACTCCGTCAACTCCATTCATTTCTTTAACTTTAACTTTAAGGGCTATTTATGGATCCATTAGGCTAAGCCTACAAGGGCTCCTATGTTGGCACATAGTTAATGAGACAAGGGGTTGCTACTAGGATTCCCTTACCGAATCCCACCTCAATGCCTCATTCGGTGCTAAGTCAATCCCACGGAATAGTTTAATACTTCAAAATATTCATAGCATATAATCGGTAGAATAGCTCATTAAAACATTTGATAATTCAAATATGCAAGAATTGTCCTTATTGCATAAAGAATCCATCATTCATATCATTTCATCATTCTTTCATTTCATAAGACTCCCTTTTTGATCATAGATATTGCTTTCATAAACATTTATTTGGAGTCAAAGCTTTCCAGTCAAACTTTATTAAAATATAGTAAAGGTATGTGAATTCAAATCACTTCAACTTGCAAATATGTATGTAAATAAATATACATAAATACTTTGAAATCCATTAATTAAAAATCATGCTTTAAACAATCCACCATGAATTTCAAGAATCTTTAAATAGATAAATAGAGGAATTACTGACAAACCATCAATTCATACATATGAAATTATGTCGTATCAAAATAGACCAATAATCATTAGTTTAACCATGATTCATACTATTAAGTAACAATAAGAATTACCATAAGAAAATATTATTTAAAATTAAGAGACTTAATTGAAAGAGTTTTTGGACTACATGGGTGGAAGAACCAATAGATAAACACCCACATAACTTAGAATAGAGCTTAAAGAAAATAAATATAATTTATCATATAATCAAAATAATTTAGACATGAGAGTGGAAGGAATACTCTCATTGAAGCCTTACATACCTGGAATCCGAAGCTTTAGTCAGAACCGAAAGACTTAATGAATACTCTTGAGTCCTAGCTTTTCTCCTCGCCGGAACGTTTTGCGTACTACCCAGAGTATACGAATCATCAGAATAGTATTTTTTCACTACTAAGAACTAAAACTATATTTGAGAATGAGTAAAGAAGTATATAGAGAGAAGACTTGCTTGAGAAAGCTTGATGAATAAAATGAGGAAATAAGGTGGGTATTTATAGGTGGGAAAGAGAGACCTAACAATAAATAAAATAATTATAAAGAAAAATCTGAAAATTTAATGAAATATATTGATGTCATGAATGATGTTAAATGGAGGACAATTTATGTCATGAGTGATGTCAAATGTATCTAGATCTTTCCATGGTAGGTGAAATGAGTTATCTTTGACAGAATACTCCTTTTCGGAGCTGCGTTTGAATAGGATAAATTCCTTATTAGGATTTGGTGTCTTCATAAGAATTGTAGATATAGAAGTCTAGTTTTATGTAGTTTAAGAATAAACTAATTTGGATAATCCTACAGTAAGATATGATTTTTCTTCTATAAACACTCCTTTCCATCACAGCATTCTGGCTTACAATAATTAATTTATTTGACCTATTTAACCTCCAAAACTTAAAATATGATCTTCACAAGAGTTGTAGGTAAAGATCTTGCGGATACTCAAAAATTTGAATCACCCAATTTGGATATTCCTATGAAAAGTTATGCCCAAAATACAGAGGTTGTATCATATTTAGGCGAGAATTGAAACATCGTATACAACGTTTTTAGGGGATGTTACACAGCATCACCGAATAAGGCACATCTATATCAGATATATCAGTCATAGAGACATAAAGGGGCATCTACACACTTCACGATGACAAATAAGATGTAATGCAGTGTGATATCACGTAAAATAATGCATAATACATGTCTATCCTAATGATACACATCTGTTAATATAATAGACCGAAACCTATGGGGTACACACATGTCCATGTATCTACCACCGCATGTGGCACATCCCTCAAATATCATATCATCTCCACCACGGGGTGTGGCACATCCCTTGGATATCATTGAGTATCTACCACGGTGTGTGGCAAGTCCCTTAAATATCATATAGTATCTACCACGGAATGTGGCACGTCCCTCAATTCCTTTTTTTCTTTCTTTTTCATTCATAATACTTGTCGAAACCATTTTCCTTCGGCATAACCATTAATCGAATCTCCTCATACTATTTTAGAATTAATGTAAATAGGCATATTCATACAAACAATGAGAATATGATAGTGTCCACAGTCACAACACAAATCATATCAATGCAATTCACATCATACTATCAATAAGATATCATCATCAACAACTACATCATTCACATTATTATAAGTCATCAAGTCTCCATTTCATAATCCCTTTTTATCATAATTATTGATCAATCGGTGAGCAAGTATTTCCAAGTCAATTCTCATAATCAACAATGGGCAAAATGCAATTTCATCAAGTTCACATTTAGGCTATTATAGCATTTCATCAAATTCATGCCAAGTTCAAGTTAAGAGGTTCACGTATTACGATCAAAATCATAGCACACATAGTCGTTTTATTAACTCTGATCTTTCATTAAGTATAGTTCACATGATTATCATCCCAAATTTTGTTTCCATTACTCCCCAAGGCACATACGAAAGAAAGTTCAAGTAATCTACAAGATTTACAGAGTTTTAGAAGATCACTTGCCTTAATCAATAACCAATCAATCAAGTATTTGAGTCTTTCCCTTTCGAATATAATCTAAAGCACCACAATCTATCTAAATAATGATTCACAATCAAATTTGAAACTATCGACATCAAAATCATAAAATTCGAGAAAAAGGGTCAAAATGGCTCAAAAATCCAATTCTGAAAATGGAGTTTAAATTCGTAACTTTTTACATGAAAACGTTCCTCAAAGCATTAGGAATCCATTGGTGCATAGGTGAAAATCGTTTCAAAAATGGAGCTCATCAGTTCTTAATCAACATTTAGATCAAAAACCCCAAGTCTTTGAAATCCCTCAATTTCTTTAATTCAAAATCACAGATTTTATGATATAACCCATAAATAATCAACGGTTTAAAAAGATTTTAGCTCAAAATAACTTACCAAATAGTTTTCACACAAAATTCCCCTTGAAAATAACCTATCCGAGCTCCCGAGGTCCAAAAATAGTGAAAAATGAATAATTTCTGACTTTTGGGGAAAGCTATTGTTTAGGAAAAAATATCTCTTCGCGAACGCGGCCCACTAAGCCCACAAATGCGAAGACTGACATCTCAAACCTCCGTGATTGCAATAGGACCTTTGTGAACGTGGAGGTTTCCCCAGCTGACCCACCGCGAATGCGATCCCTCCTCCGCGAATACAGAGGTCAACAGAATGAACCTTCGTGAACAAGGACGGAATGACACGAACGCGGGGAAGGCTACATCAGTAGCAGATCACAGCAAATTTCATAAACACAAAATTCACGGAATGGACCCTCAAGATTTGTTCAGAATCCCGTGCACACAAACCATAAATGCTACCCTACTAAATTTAATGTTCCAGACTCGATGGAATCATCAGAATTTGAATTCTAGGTCTTCTTGACCCGAAATCTGATAAGTTGCAATTAAACTAACTTTAGACCTCAAAAACCAAAACAAGCTCGAGACCTCTAAAAAAATCAACCAAAACCTCTCCTAGGTCTAAAATCATCCCTCGAATTCAATGGAGTCGTCGAAATTTCAATCCAAGCACCCGAACTTCAAAT
Source organism: Solanum dulcamara (assembly GCF_947179165.1). Lineage (NCBI taxonomy): Eukaryota > Viridiplantae > Streptophyta > Magnoliopsida > Solanales > Solanaceae > Solanum > Solanum dulcamara. The sequence goes on along the minus strand of NC_077240.1, from coordinate 70,659,012 downwards.
GACGTCAAATACCACTATTTGACAACTTAAGCCTTCAAAATTCAAATCTTTCAAAAAACCTTAACTTTTTAAAGAATTTCGCAAAACCAACTTCGAATACTGATTAAACATGACTCGGGTCGACTATCTAGAGGGGTAAAATGATCATTTTATAAAAATTACCAAAAATGACCTTCAGGGTCATTACATGCACCATTATTAATCCAATAGATCCACCCCCGGCTAGGCTTACTTTTCCTATCACTATTGATGTTTATTTTCTAGGAATGAAACTTTATGGATCTAATTTGATCTAGGCAAGGTCAATTCAACCACAAGATGAATCGTAATTGATCGATCTCAATAAATTTAGGATTCTATAAATCTGCCTCAATTTTCCTACTTTAATACTATGATAAAATATTTCATCAATAGCGAACAAACTTTTGAAGAAGAGAAGAAAGTTGAAAATGAACTATAAAGAAATTATTTGGACTTTGCAATAGTGGAAAATGAAAATGTATTTGCAATGAATCAAAAAACTTGTATAATCTATACGAATAAAAACAACAATTAATAGTTTTTCAACCAAAAAAAAATAATAATTAATAGTTGTCAACTAATTATATTAACTATCACTAATAATTTTTTAAAGTGCTAACAACTTAACTAAGTTACATAATTATAAAATTGTCACACTTGTAACTAATCATCCTGTTATATTCTGCATCTTTAAGTTAAAATATGACTAGTCGAACATCGATGAATTTGTCCAACGTAGAAAATATAAGGTCAAGAATTAGTATATATGTTAAGGGTCAATATATTATAATGTTAGTTTGTGGTTATAAAAAAAATTAAATTTGTTATGTCAAAAAATGGACGGGAGTTTAAAATTAATTTCATCTTTTTTAGAAAAAATCAATTTTATTAAAAGAGGAGTCGCCACTTAATTTTTTAAAGAAATTAAGAAAACTTAATTTAAAAGACCCTAACAGATTTAAGTCTTAAAAATTAGAGAAAAGAGGTACGAGGTTCATATTACTATTTTAAGAAGGTTTTAGCACTTAAAATAGCCGCTAATATGCGGTTATCCGATGATTTGAAATTATTTGACTAACTTTGGAGAAATGTGTTTTAACAATAATCAAGGTATTAAACAATTTGAAAGAAATATAAAATTTAAAACATTTAGAAAAATTTATAAGAGAAATAGATTTGGTATATAAATAATTTAATGAAGGGGGGATAATTTGAATAAATCATTTAAATGAGATAAACACGATCGTAAATATTATACCTAATATAATGTTAGCTATTACATAAATGAGAACATATTCAAATCATATAAGCAAGTTTAATATGTAATAATAATAATAGTAGTAGTAGTAGTAGCAGTAATAATAATAACAATAACAATAATAACGATAATAATAAAATAATAATGACAACAATAACAATAATAAAAAAAAATAATGATAATAACAATAGCAAATAAAAATTTGCTACTACTACTACTAATAATAATAATGACGAAAATAATAATAATAATAATAATAATGATAATAATAATGAAAATGGTAATAATAATAATAATAATGATAATAATAACTGTAAAAGTACTAGTACTACTAATAATTATAATAATAAGGAAAATAATGATAATAATAATAATAACAATAAATAAAGATACTACTACGAAAATAATAACAATAGTAATAATAAAATACTAATGATAAAGAAACTAATACTAATAATAATAATAATAATAACAACAACATGGCTACAGTAAATAAACATACTAATAATAATGAAAATACTAATAATAATACTAACAGTAAAAAAAAATACAACTCTAACTACTAATAAAATATGTATACCAATAATACTAATATTAATAACGGTAATAAAATATGTATAATAATAATATTAATAACGGTAATAAAATATGTATAATAATAATATTAATAACGGTAATAAAATATGTATACTAATAATAACAGTAAATAAAATATACTATTAATAATGGTAATAATAAAAATGAATAATAATAATAATAATAAATAAACATACTACTTCTATCAATAATATTAATAACAATAATAATAATAATAAATATAATAATAACCATAAATAAAATATACTAATAATAATGATAATAATAACAACGAAAAATAATAATAATAATAATAATAATAATAATAAACATACTACTACTTCTATTAATAATATTAATAACGAAAATAATAATAATAATAATAAATATAATAATAACAATAAATAAAGTAACTAATAATAATGATAATAATAATAATAACGAAAATACTAATAATAATAATAATAATAAACATACTACTACTTCTATTAATAATATTAATAACAAAAATAATAATAATAAATATAATAATAACAGTAAATAAAATATACTAGTAATAATGATAATAATAATAATAATAATAACGAAACTACTAATAATAACAGTAAATAAATATACTACTACTACTACTACTACTAATAATAATAATAATAATAATAAAATGATAAAATAAATAAATAACAACAATAATGATAAAAACAGGAGCAGCAATAATAACGACAATAACAATAATAATAATAATAATAATAAACAAAATGCTGAAAAATATAAGCAAGCGGAATTGGGTCCGAGTGAGATCATCTTGTTTTATTTGCTATTCGAGAGGTCTAAGATATCGGTTCCATGTGAGGGGATTACGACTATATTGAGTCTCAAATCAAGACTCCATTTTTTACTCCCAAAGTGTCCATGCAAACAAGAAAAGAATGACAAAATTAGGAAGCTAGCATTTTTAGGACAATATTTAAGCATAATGACAACAAAAAAAACAAAGGAACATGAAGTAAATATTACCTGTTGCAGGGCAGTGAACGGGGATGATTTGGTCATGAATCTACCCTCGTTTTTTTTAAGTAAATTCAAGTGCAAATTCAGAAAGAAGATTCGAGAATTTTTATAAGATATATTTGAATACGAGTGTAGGAGTTTTTGTTTATGCCAAAAATCTATCCCAATTCCTCCGCCCTGCCTCTCTCCGTTTTCTCTCCTCTCCTGTCCGTGTCCGCCCCCCTTTTGTTCTATCTAATCCCTCTATTTATAGGGGTATGGAGATTGAATAAAAATAATAAAAAAATGAATGATTAAAATAATGTGTAGTGGGAAAATTAATAAAATAATGTGGAGCGAGTGAAAATATAAAATAAAGTGAAACGGCGGAAAATATAAAATAATGCGGCAGAATATTAAAATAATGCGGAATGGGGCTAAATATTAAAATAATGCGGGATGAATAGAAGAAAAAATACTGAAAGAAATATATATATATTGAAGAGGGGACAAAAGATTATGGGTTAATTAATATAATATTAATATAGGGTATGGGGACGGGGCACGCGTGTCAGTTTTTTTATTATTATTATTATTATTATTTTATTAATATTTCGGAAGAATATATATGGGGAAGGGGTGCACACTTGGATTTTTAATTATATATACATATATTATATTTATTTTATCGGAAGAATAAAACTAATTATTTATTTATTAATTAATATTTTTTATTTTTTGAATTTCGGAATATACATATATATAATTAATTACTTTTAATTTTAAAGAGACAAAGTGTGGTGGACAGTATTTTTTATTATTATTATTATATATGTTTTTTATTTTATTGTTTTATAGAAAGGGGTGAGTATATTAGAATAGTAATAGTATTGGAATATGAGGGGAAAGATATATATTATTTGCATGTTGTAGTATTAATGGAAGAATTAAAAATGTTGTTAAGATAAAATTAATTATGTGTTATTTAGGGGAAGAAATGAAAACGTAAAATTAATTAATTAATTTATGAAATAATTATTAAAAAAATAAAATCTTTTACGGGTCAATTTTGAATATTACTAAAAGATAATAAAATAATAGAGATTGTATATATTATGAAGATGACAAAATTATTTAAAAATAAAACTTGAAAATATGCATGATTTTATAAAAGCTAATTATTTTAATTTGTTTAAAATTGAGAAAGGCTAGAATTAAAATAATTAACTTGAAAAGGTGAGTCTATTAATTAAGTCAAGCTAATTAACAAAATATTTATAAAAAAATCTTTATGAGACAATTTTTGAATAAATGATAAATATGTATATATTAACGGTCAAAAATTATTTAATATATATATATATATATGCCAAAAATTATTTTAAAATAATAATAATATATACATATTTTGTTATTATGTATATATATATATTTTTTAATTTTTAATTTTTATTATTATTATTATTTATTTAAAGTTATTACGTTGTGGAGGGTCAAAATTGGGTGTCAACAGTTGTCCCTCTTTGACCGGAGACGATGAAAGAGTTTTTGGTTAAAGAAGTTGACGTACTAGCCAATTTTGTCCTGACCATCAACGTTGAAATGAAACTCAGAATGTAAGAAATTTGTGAGAATTATGGCTGAACTTTTGTTTCTGCGTTGCATGCATATCTCAGGTAGCATGAGAATCGAATTGAGTGTAGCTCTCAAGTTATGCCAGAATAAGGTGGAGTGAGTTGACAACACCATCAATCATAAAATTGTGTTGGTATTAGCGATTGAGGAAAATGTTGACAGAAGTGGCCAAGGAAAAAGAATGAGATTGAACAAGTGAGGAGTTATTAGAAAATAAGGTAAAGTAAAAGGGTACATAGTGATAATATAAAGAGACATAAGTGGAATTAAAAACTTGGACTCGACAAAGTGCGAGAATATTGGAAAGAACGAAGTAAAGCCTAGCCCAAAAATTATCCCAGTATCGAGTTATGACGAGACTGGATTTTAAGACCCAAATTATGAAACATAGGCTGAGTTGAGTTCGAAAGTAGATTCATGACCATTGTTGGTGAGCTTGACCCTCCAACAAATATCCCAGCTCACTGCTTAGAAACATTTCCACGTTGTGCTAAAGCTTCTTTTCGTAGGCGTCCACACCTGTGGTTTATTTGAGAATTCATTCTCTTGGATGCTCTCGACAAACATGAGACAAAATTCATTAGTACAAAATATAATTCAAATAAAGAGGTAGTGTCGTTACATATCGGCACGTATTCATCTCTTGGAACATTTGACTTCAATTTCCTTTGATTTTATACTGTAGATGATGGATAGATATGATGCAATATAATGATGATGATGTTCCATCAATAGGATGATAATGCTCCATTAATGATGATGATATTCCATTGATAGGAATGATGATGCTTTACCGCAAGGATGAAGACCCATTGATGTTCCATCGATAGGATATAAATATGCGTGTTCATCGATACGATGAATGGAGATCCATCAATATGATAATGATATTCCATTGGTAGGATAAAAATATTTTAACGGTAGGATATATGTTACTCTATTGATAGGATATCACTTAATGTTCCATCGGTAGGATATAAATATATGTGTCCATCGATAGGACAAATGGAGATCCATTGGTAGGATATAGATTGATGTATTCATTGGTAGGACGAATGAAGATCCATTGGTAGGATGATGATATTCCATCGGTAGGATAATGATATTCCATCGGTAGTATGTGCGTTACTATATTGGCAGGTCAACCTCCTCCGATTTTGACGTAGAGCAAACAATACGTATTTCCTAAGTTAATGTAATTTGTAATATATACCTCGACTATAAATTGCTTTTAATTTTATGTAATATGCAATGAGTTGATATGATGCGATATGATGATAAATTAACATGATATGCAGATGGCCTTTCGGCAATGGCCCTATTGGCAATGATATGATAAATGATGGCCCTCTCGGCAATGATATGATAAATGATGGTCCTCTCGGCAATGACATGATAAATGATGGCCCTCTTGGCAATGATAAATGAATGATGAATGATGGCCCTCTTGGCAATGACAAATGATGAATGATGGCCCTCTTGGCAATGATAAATGATGAATGATGGCCCTCTTGGCAATGATAAATGATGAATGATGGCCCTCTTGGCAATGATGAATGATGAATGATGAATAATGGCCCTCTTGGCAATGATATTACCACCTCCGGTAATATAATGTGAATAAAATGATATCATCGTATACGGCATTAGATCATCGTATATGGTATTACATCATCGTATACGGTATTATATCATCGTATACGGTATCATATATGGCATTATATCATCATATACGGTATTATAACATAAATGACTCTCTTGGCAAATGATATTACCACCTCCGGTAATATAATACGAATAATAAAATATGAATGGCCCTCTTGGCAATGATATTACCACCTCCGGTAATATAATATGAATAATAAAATATGAATGACCCTCTTGGCAATGATATTACCACCTCCGGTAATATAATATGAATAATAAAATATGAATGGCCCTCTTGGCAATGATATTACCACTTCCGATAATATAATACGAATAATAAAATATGAATGGCCCTCTTGGCAATGATATTACCACCTTCGGTAATATAATACGAATAATAAAATATGAATGACCCTCTTGGCAATGATATTACCACCTCCGATAATATAATACGAATATGAATGGCCCTCTTAGCAATGATATTACTACCTCCGGTAATATAATATGAATAAAATAATATCATCGTATACGGAATTAGATCATCATAAATGGCATCATATCATTGTATATCGCATTATATCATTGTATGCAGCATTATACGTGCCCATTAGACGTCTCTGAGGATGGAGAATATAATTTGACATCATTATGGACGCTTGCATTGAAAGTAGCTCCTTTGTGTTTTCCTGCACTCAAAAGAAAATAAGTAATAGACACATTGTCGTTTTAACTAACGACTGAGCAAAAATCTTTAGGGAAAATTCTTGAAAATATGTACAAAGTGCCTGATCACTTTGACATTAGTGTGTGAATATCATGCTTATTTCCGAACACTCTATATTTATTATGGCTCATGGCTTGCTGGAGATTGAACGAGGCATTGTTGTTCATTTTTTGAACGTCTCCTTTTCGTCTGATGAATCCTGGTGACAAAATTATCACTTTGGAACTCTTTGTTCTTTTAACTTCTTGTATTTGCTGAAAAGAGGGATATGGTGATCCTTTACAAATAGCTTAAATGAACGTCCTTAATCCGAAGCTTTGAGCAGGCTTGATATCTTGTTCACAAAATTTTTAAGGATTCTTGGGAAATTCTAACGTAGCTAGAAAGTTTTGTAGTTGACTCTGAACTCTGAGGGTACTAAAGATTGTTGAAGTAGACATTGACCTTCCAACAATGTCAGGGATCATTTGAGGCCAACCTTGAACTTTGAAGTTGAGTAAAACCTTCTGATGATATTAGATAAAATTTTTGAGGTCATCCTCAAAAATTTCTGTCCCAGTTAAATGTCTTGATAAATATCATACAACCAATAAGAGATTCACAGAATTTTTGAAACCCCATCAAAAACTCTTTCCCAATTACTTTTCTGATGCACCTCAGTCTTGTCTTCTTTTTATAAAAGATCTTCTTTGGAATTTTTTGAGTCCCTCTCAAAAAATTCTGTCCTAGTTTCTATTATAAATAGAGAACTTACGGGAGATATGACCGAACCGTTGTGGCACCTACGTATCCCGTTGAGGCAGGAATTAGGTCAAACGTAGTTCCCCTGGGGAGATAAATGAAAAATGGGAGATTTTGAAATAAACAGTAATAAATAAAAATGACCGAGGCCGACATAGGCCGCCTACGTATCTCATTCTTGAGAATTCAGGTCAGACATAGTTCAAATTAAAAGAGATTTTGAAAATAAACAAGCATGAAAGCGATTACAAGAAAATGATGCAATTATAGGAAAAGATACAAAAGAAAATTAGAACTAATTTTCGTAAAGTAAAGTATTTAAAACGAATTTTCGCAATGAAGGGGGCTTTCATAAAGAAATAAACCTTGGCCATGGTCATGGACCAATCTGCCTTTTTGAAAACAATACGAAGAGAATTAAAGCGTAACAAGGTAAAGTGACATAAAGGGTGGGTATCCAGACTACCACCGGTTTTTCAAAAATAACATAAAATTCGTCTCTATCTATCAATACGAGTGAGGAACCAAGAGCGGATTGTATGTCCAATTACGCACTTGGTCTTTTGGCTTGGCATCTCATATGCCTGACGTCTCAATTATCATAGCATCACTGACTCCTTCTCCTAGACCAACATTATTGACAGGCTCTTGCACTGAAAACGACTGACACACATGAGGAAGAGGCTTTTTAAGAGTTAGATTTGTCTGGGCTATCGGCATTCCAATCTTTTCCAACTTCAATCATGTTAATATTCACCCCTTCATAATTCGGCAGGGGGTTATTATTAACATTGGGAGTGGCGGTTTGGAGAGTGACGACCTCGCGATCAATCAAATCCTGAATTTTGTGCCTTAAATTGACATAAGTTTCAGTATCATGCCCTACACTATTCGAATGATATGCACATATTTGGTCATCTCTGAAGAATCTAGAGCTTGTATCAGCTGATTTAGGCGCAATGAGATGAATAATGCCTGCATCTCTCAGTCTTTCGAACAGCTTAGTCCGACTTTCCACTAGAGGAGTAAAAATCCTAGCAGGCCTATTTTCAAAATTGGGTTGGGTAAGATGGTAGTTATTTTGTGGGGGTGGGGGTACATCACGATAATTAGGACGATTTTGGAGGAAAGGTGCGGGAGTTCGGAAATTTGGGCGTTGTGGAGTTTGGTAGCCACAAGTAGTATTTTGATAGTGCGGAGGTAAGTATTTAGGAGGCGGGGTTTGGTAACTCGGTTGGACATAAAAGATTGGGTAGGAATTTTGTGGAGATGGGGGATAGATTTCGGAGGGTGAGGTTTTTCTGGAGCTAAAATAGGATGATCTCGCTGTCCTTCTTTCAGGCACATGGGAAATAAAGGACACATCTTCTTTTTTCTTTTTGAACAAACCTGAAGACCCAGCTTGGATGGCCACACAGGTAATCCTTCCGGTCTTAAGACCGTCTTCGATGGTCTCTTTAATTTTGACCACCTCTGCAAATTTTGCTCCTACGAGCAACAACGGCCTGTCATAGTATTCAGGCTCTTGATTGCGTACAAAGACTTCAATAATCTCTTTTTCAGTCATGAGAGGTCTCACTCTGGCAGCCTCTTTCCTCCAACGATAGGCGTACTCTCGATAATTTTTAGTAGACTTTTGTTTAATTATCTCCAAAGAATAACGATCAGGAACGATCTCCACATTCTCCACATTGTAAGCAAATCTTTCGATGAAATCTTTAGCCAAAGCATTCCAATTTGGCCATTGTTTCATCTCTTGGGAACTAAACCATTCCAAGGCCTCTCCGCTTAATCTTCGGCTAAAGAGTCGCATTAATAATGCCTCGTTCTTCCCAACTCCTACGAGTTGATCACAATATGCTCTCAAATGAGCTAAAGGATTCCCGATTCCACTGAAAGTATCAAATTTAGGAATTTTAAACCCTTCCGGAAGATCCAGATCTGGATGGATACACAGATCTTCATAATTCAAACCAACAGCATCCGGGGTATAGTGAAACTTCTTCATAGCCTTTATAATTTCCTCTTTCATGCTCTACTTGGTTACTTCCTCTTTGGTCCTCCACTCCCTTTCTTGTTCTTCATAGTGATCAAGTTCAGAATCATTGGTATAGGGCTCATTTGGGATTGGGATTTGAAAAGCTGTCTTTTGAGGCAGGGGAGGGATAATGGGAGGATTTGGTGTATTTTGAGGGACTTGATAATTTTGGGGGAATGTTTGACGGTTAGTATGCTGATTTTGATGATGGGGAAAGGTCTGTGGATTGTTAATATTTTGGTTTTATGGTGGAGGACAGGCTTGAGGGTTGGTGTTTTGTAGGGGAGGAAAGCTTTGGGGATTGGTATTTTGAGGGTGAGGTGGTGCTTGGTAGGAAGCGGAATCATGATGGGGGTTGGAAGCAGTGAGGTCAACAATAAAGGCATTTTGCGCAGGGTTTAAGGATGGGTTTTGATGTGTTCCGTACTTGAACTTGGAGAAGGAAAGTGAATTGGAGGTCTTCCATCGCCTGGAACAGGCGTGTTGGCGGCTATAGCTAGGTTTGATAATTCTCGATTCTTTTGTATCTCAACTCTCATCTCGATGATTTGTTGCACTAACTGTGCAATCAGCTCATTTTGTTCAGTGATGACAGGGTCTGTCACAACAATATCAGTCAACCCAGTGTCCTCATTATTTTTAGTCATCTTTCTTTTTCCTATTATCGAATTTTGATCGGGAAAGGAATCTTTAAGCACTTTAGATCTCGTGAAGTATGGATGCTCGGCCAGATTATCAACACAGATCAATTCTAAATACCTGCATAGAAAATAACTCAAAAGGCAAATATGTCAGTCTGCATTCATAAGAGATAATGCAAAATATCATACCGAAAAGGATAAACATATAAGAGTTGCTTTGTTTGAAGACAAGATAACCCACGAGTATTGAAAGATGACAAAATAGACAGGAATTTGCCTATTGATTTTAGGATTTATTGTATCGACAAATTTGACTTGCGTTGAATTAAGATCTTCTTGTCTCTTTCACGGTTGTATCTATTGATGTTGGTATCTCTTTGTAAAATATGAAGGGAGAAAGCAAGATTTTAAAGATAGAAGTCAAACCCTGAAAGGTTGCCTACGTATCCCAAGAAAGAAATGTCAGGCCCTATGTAGTTTGACTAGCTCCGACAAATCAACCATTTTTTAGAAGAGAGAGTAAGTTTAGGACTTGAAAGTGAAATTTAAATTTTGTAGAGAAACTAAAGACTCTAAGAGCATTTGGCCGCACTTTGGATAGTGACTTGATATTTGAGCTTTGAGAATATAAATAAATATTTGTATATATATATATATATATATATATATATATATATATATATTTAAAAGAGTGGGCTAAAATGTCTTCAAGTAAAGCGATACATTCATTCAAACAGTTATAGCATATAACTGGTAAACAATTATTCGTGTCCTAAACAGATATGTGATCCTTTTATGCCAAGGATAGGCCTAACGATTTGAAGGATGCATAACACCATTTGAAATATTTCATTGCCCCAAAAGCTATATTTATACAAATATTATAAATAAACTGAATGAAATACATAATGGGGAAAAAGGGATACAAATAATAAGTCCCACACATGGGTACATTCCTAACTAAGCCTTCGTGAAAAATCTTTCGTTTTTGACTTCTTGACATCTCCAAAAATCAATCTCTTTTGGATAGAATAACAACTTGTGAAGATTATTACTTCTTTTTTTTTTGACTAAGCTAATAAAATAAACTTCCAACCCGAGGGACAATGTTTGTCAAATGGCGTATACATTCTTCAAAATAAATCACATAAGAATGATAGTCCTTTAAGCCGAAGGCCATTTTGGACTCAAGGTGGTCTTTCTAATGGGCCCAATACGCCTTGGGTATTGGGTCGTCTTAGGCAAATGCACTAAATTAGGATTTGGTTTCGCTCTACGCTAGGTGGACTAAGAGTGGCTTTTGCAAGACTGGTAACCCAAGCAGACAACTTAGGCTGGAAATTACGACAACCATTAGACGCATAGCGTATCAATAAATTGTCGGTCATTCCGAAAAAGGGTTAAGTATAAAAAGCCCGGCTGCGGTTCCGCAAAACCATTTTTTAATATACTATATGTTCAATAGAAAAATGCCATGAAATGCAAATGACAATTTAATATAAAACTAAACACCTAAGGTGCAATTAAGGAAAACAAGAATTACTAATTATTACAAATTCAAATAGTTAGTCAAATAAACAATCAAATCTAATGGTTAGAACCTAATTAGTCCCCAGCGGAGTCGCCATTTCTGTTATGTCAAAATATGGACGGGAGTTTAAAATTAATTTCATCTTTTTTAGAAAAAATCAATTTTATTAAAAGAGGAGTCGCCACTTAATTTTTTAAAGAAATTAAGAAAACTTAATTTAAAAGACCCTAACAGATTTAAGTCTTAAAAATTAGAGAAAAGATGTACGAGGTTCATATTACTATTTTAAGAAGGTTTTAGCACTTAAAATAGCCGCTAATATGCGGTTATCCGATGATTTAAAATTATTTGACTAACTTTGGAGAAATATATTTTAACAATAATCAAGGTATTAAACAATTTGAAAGAAATATAAAATTTAAAACATTTAGAAAAATTTATAAGAGAAATAGATTTGGTATATAAATAATTTAATGAAGGGGGGATAATTTGAATAAATCATTTAAATGAGATAAAAACGATCGTAAATATTATACCTAATATAATGTTAGCTATTACATAAATGAGAAGATATTCAAATCATATAAGGAAGTTTAATATGTAATAGTAATAATAGTGGTAGTAGTAGTAGTAGTAGTAGTAATAATAATAATAATAATAACAATAACAATAATAACGATAATAATAAAATAATAATGACAACAATAACAATAATAATAAAAAAATAATGATAATAATAATAATAATGATAATAATGAAAATGTTAATAATAATAATAATAATAATGATAATAATAACTGTAAAAGTACTAGTACTACTAATAATTATAATAATAAGGAAAATAATGATAATAATAATAATAATAACAATAAATAAAGATACTACTACAAAAATAATAACAATAGTAATAATAAAAAATACTAATGATAAAGAAATTAATACTAATAATAATAATAATAATAACAACAACGTGGCTACAGTAAATAAACATACTAATAATAATGAAAATACTAATAATAATACTAACAGTAAAAAAAAATACAACTCTAACTACTAATAAAATATGTATACCAATAATACTAATATTAATAACGATAATAAAATGTGTATAATAATAATATTAATAACGGTAATAAAATATGTATAATAATAATATTAATAACGGTAATAAAATATGTATACTAATAATAACCATAAATAAAATATACTAATAATAATGGTAATAATAACAACGAAAAATAATAATAATAATAATAATAATAAACATACTACTACTTCTATTAATAATATTAATAACAAAAATAATAATAATAAATATAATAATAACCATAAATAAAATATACTAATAATAATGGTAATAATAACAACGAAAAATAATAATAATAATAATAATAATAAACATACTACTACTTCTATTAATAATATTAATAACGAAAATAATAATAATAATAATAATAATAATAAATATAATAATAACAGTAAATAAAATATACTAGTAATAATGATAATAATAATAATAACGAAAACACTAATAATAATAATAATAAACATACTACTACTTCTATTAATAATATTAATAACAAAAATAATAATAATAAATATAATAATAACAGTAAATAAAATATACTAGTAATAATGATAATAATAATAATAACAAAAATACTAATAATAACAGTAAATAAATATACTACTACTACTACTACTACTAATAATAATAATAATAATAATAATAATAAAATGATAAAATAAATAAATAACAACAATAATGATAAAAACAGGAGCAGCAATAATAATGACAATAACAATAATAATAATAATAATAATAATAATAATAATAATAATAATAAACAAAATGCTGAAAATATAAGCAAGCGGAATTGAGTCCGAGTGAGATCATCTTGTTTTATTTGCTATTCGAGAGGTCTAAGATATCGGTTCCATGTGAGGGGATTACGACTATATTGAGTCTCAAATCAAGACTCCATTTTTACTCCCAAAGTGTCCATGCAAACAAGAAAAGAATGACGAAATTAGGAAGCTAGCATTTTTATGACAATATTTAAGCATAATGACAACAAAAAAAACAAAGGAACATGAAGTAAATATTACCTGTTGCAGGGCAGTGAACGGGGATGATTTGGTCATGAATCTACCCTCGTTTTTTTTAAGTAAATTCAAGTGCAAATTCAGAAAGAAGATTCGAGAATTTTTATAAGATATATTTGAATACGAGTGTAGGAGTTTTTGTTTATGCCAAAAATCTATCCCAATTCCTCCGCCCTGCCTCTCTCCGTTTTCTCTCCTCTCCTGTCCGTGTCCGCCCCCCTTTTGTTCTATCTAATCCCTCTATTTATAGGGGTATGGAGATTGAACAAAAATAATAAAAAAAATGGATGATTAAAATAATGTGTAGTGGGAAAATTAATAAAATAATGTGGAGCGAGTGAAAATATAAAATAAAGTGAAACGGCGGAAAATATAAAATAATGCGGCAGAATATTAAAATAATGCGGAATGGGGCGAAATATTAAAATAATGCGGGATGAATAGAAGAAAAAATGCTGAAATATATATATATATTGATGGGAAATTAATATATTTATTATTTATTTATTTTTCGGATGAAGAATACACATTTTTTATTTTTTATTATTATTTTTTTATATATATTTTTATTATTATTATTATTATTTATTTATTTTTTTAAAAAAAAGAAGGAATTCGGATGAATATATATATATATATATTGAAGAGGGGACAAAAGATTATGGGTTAATTAATATAATATTAATATAGGGTATGGGGAGGGGGCACGCGTGTCAGTTTTTTTTTTTTATTATTATTATTATTATTTTTTTATTAATATTTCGGAAGAATATATATGGGGAAGGGGGTGCACACTTGGATTTTTAATTATATATACATATATTATATTTATTTTATCGGAAGAATAAAACTAATTATTTATTTATTAATTAATATTTATTTTTATTTTTTTTGAATTTCGGAATATACATATATATAATTAATTACTTTTAATTTTAAAGAGACAAAGTGTGGTGGACAGTATTTTTTATTATTATTATTATATATGTTTTTTTTTTTATTGTTTTATAGAAAGGGGTGAGTATATTAGAATAGTAATAATATTGGAATATGAGGGGAAAGATATATATTATTTGCATGTTGTAGTATTAATGGAAGAATTAAAAATGTTGTTAAGATAAAATTAATTATGTGTTATTTAGGGGAAGAAATGAAAACGTAAAATTAATTAATTAATTTATGAAATAATTATTAAAAAAAATAAAATCTTTTACGGGTCAATTTTGAATATTATTAAAAGATAATAAAATAATAGAGATTGTATATATTATGAAGATGACAAAATTATTTAAAAATAAAACTTGAAAATATGCATGATTTTATAAAAGCTAATTATTTTAATTTGTTTAAAATTGAGAAAGGCTAGAATTAAAATAATTAACTTGAAAAGGTGAGTCTATTAATTAAGTCAAGCTAATTAACAAAATATTTATAAAAAAATCTTTATGAGACAATTTTTGAATAAATGATAAATATGTATATATTAACAGTCAAAAATTATTTTATATATATATATATATATATGCCAAAAATTATTTTAAAATAATAATAATATATACATATTTTGTTATTATGTATATATATATATATATATATATATTTTAATTTTTAATTTTTATTATTATTATTATTTATTTATTTATTTATTTAAAGTTATTACGTTGTGGAGGGTCAAAATTGGGTGTCAACAAAATTAACAAAAATTTATTTTATTGAAAACTAAATTCAAATATCTTTAGTCTGACATGTAAATCAACGCATAACTTCTAATAACTTAGAAGATATATATACTTGTTTTAAATCTTTTGCAACACGTAAAGAAAAATTCATTCGTAATGTCGTTTCAGACTTATCTTAGATGTTAAAGCTTTTATTAATTCAAAATCTTTATAACAACACACTAACATCATAATATATTGACTTATATATACTCATCCATAGCCTTTTTCTTTTAGGTCGGAAAAATTCATCGACTAATCGTACTTTACTTTAAAAATACGGAGTATAACACATTGCATTTCTCAATAGTCTTTGTAACACAATAAATTTCGTGTACAAAAGAAAATAAGCAATGTTTATAAAACTTATTCAAAAGAGATTTTCTACTACATTCCACTGATCTAATTCAAAGTATTCCTTTCTTCTTTTATTTTTCTATTGACATTTTTTTGTTCTCACATTTTTTGTCAATTACTTTCTCCTTCTTTTTATTAGGATTTCAATCAATCGAGAATGTCAAAGAAATGATCAACTTATTTATGACATACATGATTTATTTTATCTATATAAATACGTGATTTTTTTCAAATTAGATTGAACATATTTTCATTTTTAAAAACATAAAATCAATTGCTTAATGTTTCACATTAAATCTCACGAACAATTTCAAAAAAAAGATTAAAATAATGTTAGGCTTTTCTTCAAACTAAATATAGGAGGATAATTTTTCCTCGTCCCTCCACAACGAGATACGACACATATAATTTTTATCATCAAATCTTATAGTCTGATCGTAAAAGTGAAGCCTTTATCACATAAGACGTATAAATTCACAATAGTTGTGAGCCTGATTTTTCTTATTTCATTTTTCATACCTCTTAATCTCCATATATAGATAAATCTCTTTATAATGATACCATTTGTTTCTGATTTTTTCTTTTTGTTATAGCAAAATATTGATATAGCAAACATATAATATAATGTAATATAATATAATATAAAAAATTGACAAAATTACTTTAATTGTTATTGTTGGTTTTAGCATTTTAATATTAATATTGAGTGATATTAATTTACATTAGTGGCATATGTTACAATTCTCTCTTTAGTGCATAAAGATGTCTTTCATTATCATTTTAGTGTGCAGGTTTGTATTTGCACACCAACGACAGTTTATGCCTTTCATTATCATCTTTATTTAGTGCATTTTAATATTAATATTGAGTGATATTAATTTACATTAGTGGCATATGTTACAATTCTCTCTTTAGTGCATAAAGATGTCTTTCATTATCATTTTAGTGTGCAGGTTTGTATTTGCACACCAACGACAGTTTATGCCTTTCATTATCATCTTTATATAGTGCATTTGTTACTCAATTCATTATATTTTTTTAACCTCATTATCACTAGTAAGTGGTGCACTACATGATAATGGTGCATTAAATGATAATTGTGCACTAAATGTTAGTGATGGCATTCCATTATTAGTTTTTTGAATTACTTCCTCTCCTATAAATAGAGAGGTCTTCTTTGTTTTGAAGAGTAAGAAAAGATAGAGTGTATTATGTTTGTAAAAAAAAGAGAGTTCTTATTAGTTGAAAGAAAGTGTTCTTTTTTGTAGAGCTTTAGACTCAACTCTTGTCCAGAGTTTGTTGAGTTACACTTTGTGATAAGACTGTTGTATTCTTGAGGGGCCAAGTCAAGAGGACTACTGCTGGACCGGTGAAAAGATTTGTTGCAGTGGAATCCGCGCCTCAGCCTAGAAGAGATTTTATTTTCTTCATTTTATTTTTAAATTATAATTTTGTAATCTTGTAATCTTGTAATTTCACCAATAATTTTAAGGAGATTCAATATGGCTACAATGAAAAATCCACAGATATCAAGATGGAAGTGTAAACATTAAAATTATATTAGATTAA
Organism: Solanum dulcamara; assembly: GCF_947179165.1. Taxonomy (NCBI): domain Eukaryota; kingdom Viridiplantae; phylum Streptophyta; class Magnoliopsida; order Solanales; family Solanaceae; genus Solanum; species Solanum dulcamara. Next base: position 70,641,463 of record NC_077240.1, on the reverse strand, counting down.
AATCCGTAAATTAATTTGGACTATATTAAATTCAAGAAAATAGTCCAAATGATGTGGCAATCCAAGTCAAATAAATGATCCACTAAAACCACACCATGTGTCAAAGTTATGTGGCAATCCAAGTCAATTAAATGAGCCATTAAAATCACACCACGTGTCAAAGTTATATGGCAATTCAAGTCAAATCAAATGAGCCATTAGAACCATGCCATGTGCCAAAATTATGTGGCAATCCAAGTCAAATTAAAAAAGCCACTAAAATCATGTCACATGTCGAAGTTATGTGACAATCTAAGTCAAATTAAATGAGCCACTAGAATAATGTCACGTGTATATGTCACGTGTATATGTGACATGTTCTGACCAATCAAATTAAAGCTCTTCACCAAAGAAATTTGATTGGTCAGTTCAAACCAACCAATCAAATCACACCCTCATACCACTCCCTACAACTATAAATAGGGGTCCTCATTATTCTCAGAGGAGAGGTTTTCAAGAACAAGGAGCAAGAAGAGAGCTCGTGGATCAAAGGCCATAAATTTTCTACAAAGCTACAAAGTTCAAGTAATCAAATTCAAGCTCAAGTTCAAGATCAAGAACGAAGGAAAATATCAAAAAGTTCAAGATCAAGTTACTTGTTCGTATTTATTATTCGTCTTAACCATACAAGTGTTCGTGATGAATAATTCAAATCCAAATTTGAAGACGAAGATTCAAGATCAAGCTATTCAAGCCCTTGACTCTAAATCAAATTCAAGTTCAACATATTCCATATTATTTGAAGAATTAGAGGATTATCATAGAGATTGTAACACGCACTACATTTTAAAATCAAATATTACTTTTTGTTACTTCAATTTTCTAGTCTTGATTATTTATTTTTCTCGGCTCAAAAATTTATTGTTTACAGGAAGATCTTAACAATCCATTTCAGTTCAATGGTAATATTTTCAAGAGATGAAAGGGTAAAGTACTTTTCTACTTAAGTCTTCTCAATGTTTCATATGTGTTAACTGAGAAATCCTAATAAAGTTAACATCCTCTTCATGGATAATGATAAACTTATTTCTCATCAAGAGAAAGTGGAAAAGTACAATAATGATTCCTACAAGTATTGGTATTACATTCTTAATTGTCTATATGATATTTTTTATGATTATTACTACAGAACTTACTCTAGTGCAAAACAAAATTGGAAAGCATTGAAGAGTAAGTATGATACCGAAGAAGTTGGAGAGAAACAAATATGCTGCAAGCCAATTTTTTTGTTTCCAAATGGTGGATGACAAATCAGTGGTAGACTAACCTCAAGACTTTATAATGATCATTGAAGAGCTAAGGTGTCACGACCCAATCCCATAGGCCGCGACTAGGGCCCGACCTAGACCCCCATCTACATAACTATCAAATATAAGAACTATACACCAGCACCCCTGTGGGTGATAGCATATTTAAATACATATAGCCTCTTTCATTTACATCATGTCATGAAAGAGAACGTGAGCCGACCGGGCTGCCTCAACATAATAACATTTACAATATGCCGTATAGGCACCACTGAAACAAACTCGTAACCAACCCACATACATATGTCTACAGACCTCTAATAATAGCAACGGTAACATATGGTGGGACAGGGCCCCCGTCGTACCCGTGACTAAGCAAAAGCAAGCATATACACTAAGGATTAATACCAAAAACTAGGCTCCGATATAATAGAGCTTCATCCAAACTGGCTGAGCGGAATCCTAAGTTGGCGGACTCCCAAACCTGTGTCTGTACCTGCGAGCATGAAATGCAGCCCCCCGAAGAAAGGGGGGTCAGTACGATATATGTACTGAGTATATAAAGTATAAAACATCATAAGGAAATTACAGTTGCAATAGGGACGCAGGGGACAAATATAACATTTAACAGCGTACTGTACTTGCACCTTACAAAATAAGGTCATGTATATCATTATCACATACCGTATCCGGCCCGCTCAGGGGCTCGGTATTACAAATGTTCCATTAGGTCATCATATGCATGTATATGCCGTACCCGACCCTTTAGTGAGGGACTCGGTAAACAATCATACTATCATAATAATTATACCATCATATATCGTACCCGTCCCTTTATAGGACTCGGTCGTACTCGTCCCTCTATGGAACTCGGTGAATGCTCATATTGTCATATATCGTACCCAGCCCTTTATGGGACTTGATCATACCCAACTTTTCATGGGACTCGGTCATACTAGGCCCTTTGTGGGACTCGATAAATAATCATGTCATCATATATCATACCCGACCCTTTATGGGACTCGTTCATACCCGGCCTTTCATGGGACTCGATGAAAGATGTATTAACAACATGCATGAGTAGAGTAGTGAGGAACCATATGCAATTTAACTCATCATCTGAGACTCAATCAAACAGCCAAGTAAACCGCCACTTGAAGACCAGAGCAACAATCGTCTCAAGTACCCTATGAAATATCATTAGGGGTCATATCTACTGGAGTCTCAAGAATATTAGATGTATGTCCAGTCAAGGCTAAACAGCTCGTAGACTAAGAGACGTTCATCATCGCAGAGACCTTAAGAGTAGGACTTATACATTCAGGTAATATTCAGCATATAGGAGACTCGAGAACTTTACGTTCAGACGTGACTAAGAGTCATAGATCATGTCTTCACATATAGAAGGCTCGAGGGTGATAACTCTACTACCTTCAGAACCTTAGCATTTGGAAGTGAACATGGGTCACGTGTTATACTCGGAGCTTACAACTGGAACTAAGTCCACACTCATATCATATCTCATTTCATTTACTTTAAGACATCCCAAAGGAAAGGAGCAATAGGCTCTACATATATTACCTTTTATCATATAAAAGCCTTAAAAAGGCAATAGCTCAACTATTACATGAGTTCTACCATCACGAAGTGGATAAGAATTATGAACTATACTCGGAGCTTTACAAATGGAATTATACCCATGTTTTATATATAAACCATTCATAACTTATATCTAAGACATGCCAAAAGAAAGAAGAATAGCTTCACATACCTGTAGTAGCTCGATTGTAGTCCAGCTTGTTTGGTTTCTCCTTCAACCTATTTAACATGAGAGTAATACCAAGATTACTAACTTTTAACTTTCCATCTTCCAAATTTATACTCAAGTATCTATAGGCACCATTTCCTTACTCGCCTTTCTTGACTAGTCTATTAGCTAGCTCCGAAGTTAATGGAAATCGGGGAGCGTCTCTCCTATTACTTGCCCTATCCAAATTTTCAATTTTAACCTCTAACCTTAGCAGCCATATCAACAACAACAATAAGAATACATACACCATCAAATCATTACCATATCACATAACACAAGTTCCACACAACTCACCCAAAACTATGACGCCAAAGTAGGGTTTTAGCTCGCAAAATCTTTAACCATACAAAATGAAGTATTATGAGGCTGAAACAAGCAGCCTATATACTCACATTTAACCATGTTCCATCCCTGCAACATAGATAAACCACCTCCAAATACAACACCATGCTAACGACAACAGTAGCGAAACTTTAACTTGCTAGAATAGAGTCGAAACAGTCCCTACATGACCTGCAACATCCTTCAGCCGTAACATGCATATTTTCACATTTCCAACTCATATTTATACACCCACAACATATCTAAACACTTTCTCAAATGTGGGAGAAGAGAATCGAGCCATACCTTAACAAACAACTTCCCCAAACTTGCTGAAAATTGACTTTGAGAGCTCTCAACATGGCTGAAAAGTTGGTGGCTGCTCGTTGCACTCTTTCGCTTCCCCAACTATTATTTCACATTGTTAACACCTTTATCTAGTTGAAGAATACCTTAGATAATTAATTGACCGAATGAAATTGAGGGCCTCACCTTGCTGCCATGGTTGTTTCTCTCTTGCTCTTGTTGTCTTCAAGTTGCTCTCAATAGTTCTAAATAACAAGCTGAAAATATGTCTAACTACAAAGCTAAAAATAAGATCCCTTAGTCATGACTTAGGGTTTTATACCCTTCCTTTAGGAGTGACACGTGGCAGCCGCCTAGGGCGCCACCTCATCCATGCATCTAATCCAAAGCTGCCATGTGGAAGCGTGGGCCCCACCCCAAGTAGGTGTGTCACCTACTTAGTCCAAGTAGGTGCATCACCTACTTATCACCTACTTGCTTTTTTTCATAAGTTTGGAATCTAGTTTTTGCTTCTTTTCGTGGGTTCGTGGCCTCGTCTCCCTTTAAGAACCCATATAATCTTTGCTACTTAAGCTCGATGTGTACTCAAGTAGCTTAATTTTATAATCCATCCAAGTTTGTAGGTTACGCAAGTAGGTTGAGTAACATGAATCCTTATTTGGCCTCCAACTCCTTCCGAAGCCTTCTAAACCTATTTCCAACCGTCACTACTCACGTAGAACTTCATAGATAACGTGGACCATATAGCAATCTTTTAGAAAGAAAAAAATATGCTCTAATGTACCAAGGTGTGGGGTATAACATCCTTCCCCCTTTAGAATATTCGTCCTCGAATGTTAACTAAGCTTATAGGTAGATAATCATCCCAGCTACCTTCAAAGTCAACAACACCTGCTCATGACATACCTTCCAGCATTTAAGTAGTACGCTTAGCCTGTTCATCAGTTTTGAGGGTGACAGGCGGTACTAAGTCCTACATGTGTTCCCGATCTCTTCTTGGATGGATATCTAAGTGTTAACTGTAATTTAAGCCCCTCTACACAAGACAATAGATGTGGGGACCTCATGTATTACTCCTCAACTTCTTTAGAAGATTTTAACTAGTACTTTACCTATCATTAACTGGTATAATTCCGAAGGAATTTGGCGTATAAGTTCGCCATTTTTTAGTAACCAGCTAATTCTGTTCGTCTTGTTTAAACCATTTCACCATTCTCTTATCCCAACTTGTAACATTCTAGACGCATTCTCGTATCATTCTTTACCTTTACTAGGATATGCTAAGGTACTCAACTTAGCCCAAGAAATACCTTAGCGTTGTCTCACTCATCTTCATGTTTTACCTTGCCTTTCCCTCTCTTCTCTTACGATTAGTATCGGGATAGATCCTTGGTCCAACCATGGCCATGTCCTGTTCTTCCCATAGTACTAGTTCCCTCTCGGTAGTTGACTCAACCCATTTTTGCACCTTTCCGCAACATATCCAAAATATCCTAACTCCTTTTATCATGCACTTCCTTACTTGGCCCTATACTTAACATATACAATCATAGGTTGTCTAACCATTGTGATACACTTGTATGAGGTGGACGTATCTTTTCGTCTCTTGGTTTATTCCACTGTATTTATCTTCTTCACATTGAAACTCGCTCATCCCACCTTGTCGCACTTCTTTCTTTTCCCTTATTCACTCTTTGCTCTTTTCATCTCCTACCATAGGAGTTTTCCTATTCCTTTTCCTTGGTTATTTATCTATCGCAATATCATTTGCGACCAATTCTATAACTAATAGTTTGGCTTTTGGTCTAGCATGATGTCATTATCTTTTGTAGTGTCTCTTGAGTTATTCGATGTCCTTTCCTTGTTATACCCTTTTTTTTATTCACACCCACCTTCTAATGTTATGTCATTCAGGGTCTTGTCAAAAACTTCTTAACACTGCCTTACGTACCATTCTGACTTCTATGCAATCATTGTTGGCTTCCAGACCTCCCTAACTTGGTTCAGCAAGGGATCTTATTGAAGTGTAAGCATCCATCTCAAATATGTTTCCATATCAATTGCCTCCACCTTAGCCTTGCAGTTTTCTCATTTGCTTCCCCCCTTTAGAGGGTACTTATACCTTTATCTGCTTTACCTTGGTCTATGTCTCTATGTCCAATCTCAAATTCGTTCAATCTTTTTCCCAAATAAAAAGGGTGCCCCTTATTGGCGACATGGATAGTACCTCTTACAGCTTTAGTTCAACATAATAGGGGTACTTGGTATCAACTTCCAAGACATATTAAGAATCTATGTTTCATTCCCTCTTTTTTTTGGGAAAATTTTGGAATAGTTTCCTCTATATATATATTCATATCATCTCACAGCCACACAAGACTTTCAATATTATCTCATATCGCAGCTACACAGGGCTTTTAATATCAATAATAGTATGAAAATAATGGACTTACCTCGTGTGTCCAACTCAACCTACATCTGTTACACTTTCTGGTCTACTTTCCTTTCAATTTTCAACTTTACATATCAATCGTATTTCAATACCTTACCTGGAACATATCTTTCGTGCCTTGGCTTAACTGCATGCTTTATAACTTCCAATATCGTCAGTCACTTTCTTCTATCGAGGTTGTCCTTCTGCCGAAATCAGAGGTTAGCATACGGAATTCCACTTCCTATGACTCGGCTCTATCGCACGATCTTAGTTATGAAAGAAAGGTAATATCCTAAATGTCTTGTAGCCTTCTGTTTATAGATGTGGCACGCAACACACCGATAAACAAGACTCTATTAGACACGGTCTGTAGACACTCCAAGGATGAACCGATGTGATACCACTTCTATCATGACCTAATCTCGTAGGACGCGACTGGGGCCCGACCTGGACCCCCATCTACATAACTATCAAATATAAGAACTATACACCAGAACCCCCATGGGTGATAGCATATTTAAATACATATAGCCTCTTTTATTTATATTATGTCATGAAAGGGCACGTAAACCGACCAGGCTGCCTCAATATAATAACATTTACAATATGCCGTATAGGCACCACTAAAACAAACTCGTAACCAACCCACATATATACGTCTACAGACCTTTAATAATAGAAATGGTAACATATGGCAGGACAGAGCCCCCGCTGTACCCGTGACTAAGCAAAAGCAAGCATATACACCAAGGATTAATACCAAAAACTAGGCTCCGATATAATGGAGCTTCTTCCAAACTGGCTGAGCAGAATCCTAAGCTGGTGGACTCCCAAATCTGTGTCTATACCTGCGGGCATAAAAAGCAGTTCCCCGAAGAAAGGAGGGTCAGTACGATATATGTACTGAATATATAAAGTATAAAACATCATAAGGAAATTACAGTTGCCATAGGGACGCAGGGGACAAGTATAATATTTAACAGCGTACTGTACCTGCACCTTACAAAATAAGGTCATGTATACCATTATCACATACTGTATCCGACCCGCTCAGGGGCTCGGTGTTACAAATGTTCCATTAGGTCATCATATGCATGTATGTGTCGTACTCAGCCCTCTAGTGAGGAACTTGGTAAGCAATCATACTATCATAATAATCATACCATCATATATTGTACCCGCCCATTTATGGGACTTGGTCGTACCCGTCCCTCTATGGGACTCGGTCAATGCTCATATCGTCATATATCATACCCGACCCTTTATGGGAATCGGTCATACCCGGCCCTTCATGGGACACGGTCATACCCAGCCCATCATGGGACTCGGTGAATAATCATGTCATCATATATCGTACCCGACCCTTTATGGGACTCGATCATACCCGGCCCTTCATAGGACTCGGTGAAAGATGTATTAACAGCATGCATGAGTAGAGTAGTCAGAAACCATATGTAATTTAACTCATAATCCAAGACTCAATCAAACTGCCAAGTAAACTATCACTTGAAGACCAGAGCAATAATCATCTCAAGTACCCTATGAAATATCGTTAGGGGCCATATCTACTGGAGTCTCAGGAATATTAGATGTATGTCCAGTCAAGGCTAAACAGCTCGTAGACTAAGAGACATTCGTCATCGCAAGGACCTTAGGAGTAGGACTTATACATTCAGGTAATATTCAGCATATAGGAGACTCGAGAACTTTACGTTCAGACGTGACTAAGAGTCATGGATCATGTCTTCGCATATAGAAGGCTCGAGGGTGATAGCTCAACTACCTTAAGAGCCTTAGCATTTAGAAGTGAACAAGGGTCAGGTGTTATACTCGGAGCTTACAACTGGAACTAATTCCAGACTCATATCATATCTCATTTCATTTACCTTTAAGACATCCCAAAGGAAAGGAGCAATAGTCTCTACATATATTACCTTTTATCATATAAAAGCTTTTAAAAGGCAATAGCTCAACTATTACAGGAGTTCTACCATCATGAAGTGGATAGGAATTATGAACTGTACTCGGAGATTTACAAATGGAATTATCCCCATGTTTAATATACAAACCATTCATAACTTATATCTAAGACATGCCAAAAGAAAGAAGAATAGCTTCACATACCTGTAGTAGCTCGATTGTAGTCCAACTTGTTTGGTTTCTCCTTCAACCTATTTAACATGAGAGTAATACCAAGATTACTAGCTTTTAACTTTCTATCTTCCAAATTTATACTCAAGTATCTATAGGCACCATTTTCTTACTCGCCTTCCTTGACTAGTCTATTGGCTAGCTCCAAAGTTAACAGAAATTGGGCAGCGTCTCCCCTATTACTTGCCCTATCCGAATTTCCAATTTTAACCTCTAACCTTAGCATCCATATCAACAACAACAATCAGAAGACATACACCATCAAATCATTACCATATCACGTAACACAAGTTCCACACAACTCACCCAAAACTATGACGCTAAAGTAGGGTTTTAGCTCTTTATTTCGCAAAATCTTTAACCATACAAAAAGGAGTATTATGAGGCTGCAACAAGCGGCCTATATACTCATATTTAACCATGTTCCAGCCCTGCAACATAGATAAACCACCTCCTAATACAACATCATGCTAACGACAACACTAGCCAAACTTTAACTTGCTAGGATAGAGTCGAAACAGTCCCTACATGACCTGCAACATCCTTTAGCCATAACGTGCATATTTTCACATTTCCAACTTATATTTATACACCCACAACATGTATAAACACTTTCCCAAACGTGGGAGAAGAGAATCGATCCATACCTTAACAAACAACTTCCCAAACTTGATGAAAATTGACTTTAAGAGCTCTCAACGTGGCTGAAAAGTTGGTTGTTGCTCGTTGCACTCTTTCGCTGCCCCAACTATTAATTCACGTTATTAACACCTTTATCTAGTTGAAGAATACCTTAGATAATTAATTGACAGAATGAAATTGAGGGCCTCACCTTGCTGCCATGGTCGTTTCTCTCTTGATCTTGTTCTCTTCAAGTTGCTCTCAATAGTTCTAAGTAACAAGCTGAAAATATGTCTAAGTACAAAGCTGAAAACAAGAGCCCTTAGTCATAACTTAGGGTTTTATACCCTTTTTTTTGGAGTGACACATGGCAGCCCTTAGGAGTGACACATGGTATCCCCCTAGGGCGCCACCTCATCCATGCATCTAATCCAAAGCTGCCATGTGGAAGCGTGGGGCCCACCCCAAGTAGGTGTGTCACCTACTTAGTCCAAGTAGGTGCATCACCTACTTGTCACCTACTTGCTTTTTTCGTAAGTTCGGAATCTAGTTTTTGCTCCTTTTCGTGGGTTCGTGGCCTCGTCTCACTTTAAGAATCCATATAATCTTTGCTACTTAAGCTCGACGTGTACTCAAGTAGCTTAATTTTATAAGCCATCCAAGTTGTATCTTACGCAAGTAGGTTGAGTACCATGACTCCTTATTTGGCCTCCAACTCCTTCCGAAGCCTTCTAGACCTATTTCCAACCGTCACTACTCACGTAGAACTTCATAGATAATGTGGACCACATAGTAATCTTTTAGAAAATAAATATGCTCCAATGTACCAAGGTGCGGGGTATAACATCAGGTCTGAAGAAGTCAAAATTGGAGATAACCTTATTATTTGTGGAATAATAGATAAACTTTCACCTTCATGGAAGGAATTTTAAAAAATTATGCGCTACAAACAAAAGGAAACATTTCTTGATATATTAATAATGAAAATTCGCATGGAAGAGGAGGCAAGAGGTCAAGATGTACTTTTACAATCAAAAGAGAACAACATCACAACGAAGGTAAATTTAGTTACTTCAATTAATGCTTCTCCTGAATCTAACAAAAATACCTCTTTGAAGCCTAAGAAGAAAAAATTCAAGAAATATAATGGTAGGCCTCCTAAGAAAAATATTGGTGAAAATAGCCAAACACAAAATCAACAAGTTTATGATAAGGGAAGTGCTTTGTCTGTGGCAAGAGTGGGCATATTGCTCGATTTTTTAGATTCCAGAAATGTGGTCCTACACCTCAGGCAAACGTTAGCGAAAAGTCTTTTGTGGCAATGATAATAGACATAAACATGGTTGAGAATGTTGATAGATGGGGGGCTGATTTTGGTGCAAACTGTCATGTTTGTTATGACAAAGATTGGTTTAAAAAATATACTCCTGTTAAGGAGTCCAAAACCATCATGCTTGGTGATTCTCATACTACTCAAGTGCTTGAAACGAAAGACGTTGATTTGTGTTTTACCTCTGGAAGGATGTTAACTTTAAAAGATATACTTTATACTTCTTCCATGAGAAAAAAATTGATGTCTAGTTTTCTCCTTAATAAAGCAGGCTTCAAACGAATTATTGAATCTGATCAATATGTAATTGTGAAAAATGATATTTTTGTGGGAAAGGGTTATGCTTATGATGGAATATTCAAACTGAATGTAGAAATGAATAAAGTTTCTATTTCTGTTTGCATGCTTTCTTCTACTAATTTTTGGCATACTCATTTGTGTCATATTAATGATCGTTATGTTGGAATCATTAGTAGTTCAAAATTAATCCCAGTGATTAAAAAAATTTTGAAAAGTGTGAGGCTTGTAGTAAGGTCAAAATTACTAAAAGGCTTCATTTTCAAGTTGAAAGAAACACTGATTTATTAGAATTAGTTCACACTGATATTTGTGAACTTGGAGAAATTTTTAACCATGAAGGAAATAGATATTTTATCACTTTCATTGATGATTTTTCTAAGTTTACATATGTTTACTTGATGAAAAATAAAAGTGATGCTTTTGAAAATTTTAAATTTTTTCTCCATAAGGTTGAAAATCAGTTTGGAAAGAAAATAAACAGAATTAGAAGTGATAGAGGTCGTGAATATGAGTCAAATGAGTTTAATTCTTTTGGTAGATCATTAAAAATAATTCATGAAACTACTCTCCGTATTCTCTTTCATCTAGTAGTATAGCGGAAAAGAAAAATAGAACTTTGATTGAATTGACTAATGTCATGCTTATTGAATCAAATGCACCTTTAAATTTTTGGGGTAAAGTTATTTTGACTGCGTGTTATGTGTTCAATCGAGTGCCTCATAAAAAGACTAAATTAACACCTTTTGAGTTATGAAAAGGTCACAAGCCAAGTTTAGAATACTAAGAGTTTAGGATTGTCTGACCTTTGTGAGGTTAATTGTTCCCAAGGTTACAAAATTGGGTAAGAAAGTTACTACTTGTATTTTTTCTGGTTATGCTTCAAATAGTACAACCCATAAATTTTTTAATCTTGAAGATATATTATAATAGAATCAGGTGATGCTATTTTTCATGAAAATAAATTTTCTTTTGATTCTAAAAATAGTGGGGGTCAAAGGATTGAACAAAATATTTTCTTACTATCTAGTTCTTCTTCTTCCACTTTAAAAAAATAAAGAAATTGATGATTTTGAGTTAAGAAGAAGTAAAAGAGCTAGAGTAGAAAAATATTTTGGTCTTAATTTTTATGTTTTTAATATTGGAGATGACCCTTTCACTTGACAAGAAGCATTATCTTCACATGATTCTATTTTTTGGAAAGAGGCTATAAATGATAAAATGGAATCACTAATTTCTAATAAAACTTGAAAATTAGTTGATTTACCACAGTGTTGTAAAATAAATAAATGAAATGGGATGAATCAAATCAATAAGCTTTTTTATTGATTCAGGGCGCAACGAAGCCTTATCGCAGATGATTTCTAGTCAGTGTGTCGCGGGTGACTTCTCGATGAATAAGCTTTGATTACTCTTGTTGATACAGTTGCAAATGAGTCTTACGAAAAAAGTTAAAATCATATGGATCTATTGATAAATATAAGGCTAGACTAGTTGCTAAAGGATTTAAGCAACTAGAAGGCCTAGAGTTTTTTGATATTTTTTCTCCGATTACTAGAATTACATCAATTAGACTTTTAATTTCTATAGCTGCTATTTTTTATTTGCATATTCATCAAATGAATGTAAAAACCGCTTTTTTAAAAGAAGACCTTAATGAAGAAATTTATATGGAATAACCTGAGGGTTTTGTTGAAGCAAGCCAAGAAAGTAAAGTATGTAAATTTACTAAATTCCTATATGGCTTGAAATAGGCACCAAAGCAATGGCATGATAAGTTTTATTCCTGGATGATTGAAAATGATTTTAAAACAAATGAGTGTGATAACTGCATATATTATAAGTCTTAGAATAATACACATGTTATTATTTGCCTATATGTTGATGATTTATTGATCTTTGGCTCTAATATGAATGTTATTGATGATACTAAGAATATTCTTAGAAGCCATTTTGATATGAAAGATCTTGGTGAGGCAAAATTTATTCTAGCAAAAAATTACTAGAACATGTGATTGAATTTTTCTTGACCAATCACATTATGTTGAGAAAATTTTGAAAAAATATAACTTTCTTGACTGCAAGCATGTTTTAACTCCTTTAGATTCAAGTGTACACTTATTTTCTGTTCAAAGTGAAAATGATGTGATAAATTAAAAGAAGTATGCTAGCTTAATTAGAAGTTTGAGATATGTGACTGATTGCACTAGGCCTAATATTGCATATCCAGTAGGAGTACTTGGCAGGTTTACAAGCAAGCCAAGTAATGAACATTGACATGCTATAACAAGAGTTATAAGATATTTAATTGGAACAAAAACTTTTGGTTTGTTCTATAAAAAATATCTTGCTGTACTTGAAGGCTTTTCTGATGCAGAATAGAACACTCTAGCTGGTGATTCCTGTTCTACCACTGGTTACATTTTTACATTGGATGGTGGTACTGTTCGTTAGAAATCAAAAAAATAAACTATAATTGCTAACTCTATCATGAAGGCTGAACTAATTGTTTTAGCTTCAGCTAGTGAGGAAGCGAATTGGTTAAGAGATTTACTATTTCAAATACTTTATTTTGAAAAATCAATTCCACTAATTTTAATTCATTGTGATAGCACCAAAACAATTGGTAGAGTTCAAAATCGTTATTACAACGATAAATCCAGACCTGTAAGGAAGAAACACATTAATGTAAGATCGTATTTGACAAGTGGTACCATTAATATTGATTATGTCAAATCTTGTGATAATTTTGCAGATCCTCTTACTAAGGCCTTAACAAGAGAAAATGTCTGGAGCACATCGAGAGGGATGTGATTGAAGGCTATAAATCTATGAGTCATATATGAGGAAACCCAACTTGGGGACAAGAGATCCTATAACTAGGATCAATGGAAAAAACAAATCATATGATGACTTGTTGTGAAAAAATGCACTATTTTTTATTCTTTCCCTATGATGTGAGTGCATTTGTTTTCTATAGTGATTTGTGGAGGTTGAGTTTACAAAACTCTTAATGAAAATATGTAGCCTGTGGGTGGACTGTTAAACTTATAGGAGCACTCTCGACAGATTTCACCTATGTGAGTGTGGAAGTAGGCTGCTTCCTATGAGAATAAGGCTTATTCTCAAAAGTACTCATAAAATCGGAATAGCACAAGGCCGTAATGTGCTGACTGTTAAAGCTCATGTCAACACCTTTATTATTATTATGTGTGAGCAATAATATTTTATTTTCCTTAAGCAGTCATAGTTCAAGTCTGAGACCACTACGACTCTGGAGTAAAGGTTGTTGTTTCACTAAGTAGAGTTTCAATACAGAGCACACCTTCATTATGCATAGTAATCTTCCTTCAGCTGATAGACTCTCTTATTTAATATTAAAATGAGTGGAGAATTATTGGTTTTAGCATTTTAATATTAATATTGAGTGATATTAATTTATATTAGTGGCATATATTATAATTCTCTCTTTAGTGCATAAACATGTCTTTCATTATTATTTTAGTGTGCAACTTTGTATTTGCACACCAACGGTATATTATGCCTTTTATGATCATCTTTATTTAGTGCATTTGTTACTCAATCCATTATATTTTTTTAACCTCATTATCACTAGTAAGTGGTGCACTACATGATAATGGTGCATTAAATGATAATTGTGCACTAAATGTTAATGATGACATTTCATTATTATTATTTCGAATTCTTTCCTCTCCTGTAAATAGAGAGGACTTCTTTGTTTTGAGGAATAAGAAAACATAGAGTGTATTAAGTTTGTAAAAAAAAGAGCTCTTATTAGTTGAAGGGAAATGTTTTTTTTGTGAAGCTTAGACTCAACTCTTGTCCAGAGTTTGTTGAGTTACACTTTGTGGTAAGGTTGTTGTATCCTGTAGGGGACAATTCAAGAGGACTACTGTTGGACCGGTGAAAAGATTTATTGCAGTGGACTTGAATCTCCTTAAAGAGAGCGAGATATCCGCGTCTCAGCCTAAAAGAGATTTTATTTTCTTCATTTTATTTTTCAATTGTAATTTTGTAATCTCTTAGTTTCACCAACAGTTATATATAATAATATAGTTGATGAATATTATGGAAAGGTGTGAATCTAACAAAAAATGTTATTGTCACGCCCCAGGAGGGTACCCTAGACGTAACTGGCACTCAGAAATCATTTATGGCTCCCAAGCGAACCACATAGCCTGATCACACATCCGTTTCTTCATTCAATCAGCGGAAGATAAATAAAAAAATAAAGAGAATATTCGGTGGGCAACTCAAAACATCAATCTAACTCAAAGAATAAAGGCCATGTGCCAAAAAAAAATCAACTCTAATATTTGTCATTAAAAATAGTTTGACAAGAATAATTTAAGGAAAGAAATACTCAATCGACCCTTCACTATCTAGTCTATGAAGCCTCTATCACTACTATCTAATTGGTGCCAATGACATGTTCATGGCTACCTCAAATAAAAATGGAAAGGGCTAACTCGACGCAAGAATAACATAAGCGGTGTCCTCCGAATGTAGGGAAGGACTCACCAATACGCTGAGTGCGCATAGATCCTCAATGGTGCTCCTATTGACAATCTCTTAAACCTATCTCTGCATCATGAAACGATGCAAGTCCAAATGGACGTCAGTACGTGGAATGTACGAGTATGTAATATGGCAGAATGAAACATACCTCCAGGGAGAATAACATCGGGTCAACTATCTCGAATCAGAAAGGTAGGAGAGACTCACATAAGACGTCATAAGTCTAAAGTAAGAATACATTTCTAGACAAAGACCAATCACACATCATACAATCCAATCCAATCATACACAATATAGTTCAATCAAATCATATATCCTTCCATTCAACCCAATCAACATATCATCTAATCCAATCCAGTCCAATCGTACACTATCAAATCACAATTCATCTAATCCAATCCGATCATATACAATCAACTCAACAACCAACTCAAGGGCTCAACTCAATAAATATGCATATTAAATTATGCAATGTTTTACAATTCAACTCAATCATTTGCAATCACAATCAAACCAATCAGATCAAGCACAATCCATTCAATTGGGAGTTTCTCTAACCGACAATCATCACCATATGAGCGAATGATAGTACAACAAGCCGATATTGTTGCCGCGTCCGTTCACACCTTGCCAGGGTATGAACGCATCAACCAATTATGGATCCAATCCAACCGAGTCCTATAATATCAGGAAAAATATTTTGGGGAAGCATCCGACTTTAACGGTTCAATCCCCTCCTACGTTTGGTGACGTAGTTATTGGGTTTGAGTATGGACTTTACTCTTACCCAATTCGGTGCTCGATACTCCTCTCAAGACTCAATATGCTCATATCTATCAAGTGAGTAACATACTCAAAATACTCATTTAGCCTCATTGGACTCTTTCAAATCAACTCATCTCGACTCATCAAACTATTCTCTTTAAAATTTATACAATCTCAAAAATAGACCTTTTATGTAAAAAAAAATGCTCAACTCATTTATAATAAAAACACTCATGTTCAAAAATAATTAAAAGACTTATCAAACTCAACTCATGCTTAAACTCTTTTTAAGTCATAGATGAAAATAATCATTTCTTAAACTCAAAAATAGTGTATAAATAGTTTATGCAAAAATGCTCACAATTTATTTATTTAAAACTCCTTCTCAAAAGATCCTTTATTTTCAAAATACTCACAAGACTCCAATCAACTCAGATTATGCAAATCACATATCACATAATCACATTAGACTCCAATCCACTTCATCACATAACATCCTCATCAACATACCTCTTCATCAATCATTCTACACATATTAAATAATCACTATTCACATCATCACTCACACCATCATCAAAACATCACCATTCACATCACCATCAAATATTATCATCACATCATTGTCAAACATCTACTCCACAATCTTTATTTTAGTCCTATGTTCAAATTATAGAAACAAAGGGACATTCTTAACTATCCAATTCATTCTTTCCATTCCAATCAATACATATATACACACAACTATCCATCTCAACCTCAAGACAATTATGACAAAAGAAATCTCATCTTGGGTTCATGTGAATGAAACATGAATCCTTACTCTCAACAAAACTCAACTCAAGAATATCGTCAATACCTATAAATCTATATACAAAGGTACATTTGTAGTCGATAATATGAAAAATAAGTATTTAGTAACTCAAGTCATTAAAATCATCAATCAACCATTAGTATCTAAAAATATTCCATAGTTTAGGGAAAACTTTCAAGAAAACCTTTCTAGAAGGTGCAACTCTTTCACAACTCCTAACCAACACATCTATGGGCATATGGAAGAACTCAATCCATATTTTAGGTTAGCCTTACATACCTTGTTTGAAGACTTTTGAAGAGACCTTGATGTTAGGCCTTCAATGGGAGGCTTGAATTTTTGAAACTCTTGAAGGCACCCTTTGTTGGAGATGGATTTGGAGAAGAAGAAGAAGAAGAAGAAGAGAGGGAAAATTTTAGGGCTTTTTAGAGAGAGGGAGGACTGAAAAAATGGTCCCAAAACGTTCAAGGATACGGTATATATAATTAGGGAAAAGTCCAAGTTGCCCCTCTTCAAAAATCTGAAAAATTGGGCAAAAACCTTGCTGGCGCTATAGTGGCGCGTCGCGCCACTGCAGCGCCAAGCCAAAATAGGCTTAAAACCCTGCACATCTAATAGTGGCGCGTCGCGCCAAGCCCCAAACTACTGAGGCTGTTTTCTGGCGCTATAGTGGCGTGGGGCGCCACTGGAGCGCCAAGCCTAAATTTTGCCCAGGCCTGAAATTCCTGCAGTACTAGTCTGTAGTAAAATGGCCATAACGTTTGACTCCAAACTCCAAAAAATGCAATCTTGGTGGGGTTGGAAAGAAGACTCAAAGACCTTTAATTTGGTAGGTCGTGGTCCACCCAGTTCATTATATTCTAGGATATATGCTCATTTGAAGTTGACCCTAATACTAACTCACCCGAAAACTTAATCGATTGGAGTTCTTTGGACTCGACTTGGTGTTAGAGATCTCTTATGACCCCTAAACATATCTAACACACTTCAAATACTTAGGAATCAATCCTAACTCATGTGTAAAATTACAAGTCCTCCGGTCCGAGTCTACACTCACGTGAAGAAATATTCGAATCTCAGCAAAAATTTTTGGGGGGTATTACAGTTATACTCCCTTTGTCCCATATTAATTATCACCATTACTAAAATATTTGTTCAAAATATTTGTTCAAAATATTTGTTGATATATAAATCACGTTACAATTAATTACTTTTTTATTTTATTCTTAAAATTAATTTTTTTTGAAAATAATCAATACTAATTAATTTGAAAAAATACTTTAAAAAAGAAGTAAAAATACTTTTTTTATAATTCCTTAAAGAACTTATTAAAAATGTGACAACTACTATCACACGAAGTTTCGTGAGTTATTTTATTTTTCGATAGAAAAAAAAAACCAAATGTATTTTGTCAGTTATATATACAGCTATTACTATATTTTAAAAAGTTTTTGCTGCATTTTCTCTGAGAGAGGAAGATAGAGAGAGAAACAGAAGAAATGAAGAAGAGTATCAGAAATTAGCAGATGATTTGGAGATTCAAACCCTAGCGCTTATGAATGTTCAATCTATTTGTATTTTTTTGAATTTTTTTCTGTTAAATTTTTAATTTTTTGCTACATATATTTCGTTTGATTGATATCAGCTGAATATTCACCGTTCGATCTACGATCGGTTCGATTCTCTGATCGGTCGGTGTAAAGTATTCTGATCGGAGATTGTGAGGGAAAGGAAAATTTTCTGTTAAAGCTCTAGAAAGTTCTAGAGGAATCTGGAAAAAAAATGCCGTCTCGTGCAGATCTAGATCGGCAGATCGAACAATTGATGGAGTGCAAGCCGTTATCGGAAGCGGATGTGAAAACTCTGTGTGATCAAGCGAGGGCTATACTTGTTGAGGAATGGAACGTTCAGCCGGTGAAATGTCCGGTGACTGTTTGTGGTGATATTCATGGACAGTTTTACGACCTGATTGAGCTGTTTCGGATTGGAGGAAATGCTCCTGATACTAATTATCTCTTCATGGGCGATTATGTGGGTGAGTTCTTCGTTATTTGGACATTTTGTAGTTTCTTGCATTTATTAGGGCTTTGGATTCTCTAGATGTGAATTGAACTGTACAAGTAATTCTTTTTGTGGTTTAATTTTGTTAAATTGCAGCTGCTAATCACGTCTTCGCTTTTTTTCATGTTCAGTATGTACATAGAAAATTAATAACCTTCAGTTGATAGAGAACTCATAATTGATATTAAAATACAAAAAAAGTACTTGAAAGGAAGTTCAAATAGAGCAGAATGGATATTGAGGATTCATATAACTGATAGTTTGGGTTTGAGGTGTAGTTGTTGTTGTATCACAAAGATGGGATGTGTAGTAACAAGTACTAATGAGAATGCCCACTAATGTGAATGGAGGTATAGGTCTTGTAACAACATCGTATATTAGATTGTGAACAGTAACTTCGTGCTGAACACTTATGTTCGTGTCAGCTCTAATGGTCATGTGAGTGGTTTAGCAGAAAATAAGGGCGCCTCAAAAGCTGCCACATCGGGGCTGTTCATTCGTCGTTTCAGGAAGTGGATGACCCGGGATTGTCCATTCATTAATGGGTGTAATTATTATAGTATTTGATATTTTGTTTTGGCAATTTACATTAAAAAACATCTTGTTTTATGACAAATGACAAGCTTTAATTTAATTTGTTCATTGGTTAACCTCTAAGCGATGAATCATGAATTATTGTTGTGATGTGGAATTGAAATGTACTGCTGGTTAGACTCTTACAGAAGTAAGATAATGGCTTTGGATGCAGTAGGGGTTACAGCGTTCATTTGGCAAATTTCGTTAACCAAAGATATTTGGACTTCTCAAAGTTTGCTCCGGCAAATATCCTGTCAACACATGCAGGGCACTAATTGAGGAACAATAGTTTAGCCAATCGAAATGATGAGTGACTAAAATTTGTTTGTAGCTATGGCTTACTTTGTCGGACAACACGATTGTTTGTTGTTCATGTCTATTGTCGTTACGTTAACTTGCTTAAGTGTGAGAGGACAGGGAAGCTCTTGACACTCTTGACAGTGAGAGTTGCGTTGTTGGATTTACTTTCGCCTGTTGTCCATGTAGATCGTCCTTTTGTTAAGCTTATTTAAGTGCGAGAAGACAGAACTTTCGTGAAAGTGAGTGTTGACGTGTTGGAGTTTATTTCCTGACTCATAAATTCGGGAAAAGGTGCTATGGTTTATTTCTTGTTACAAAGTGTTCTTTTGTGCCTTTCTTTAGTAGAAGTTTTTCTTGTCACCACTTTGTACTCTTTATGTTAAAAGATCTACTGCGTAGATGTCAAGTGGGCATTTTAGTAATTTAGCCAAGTGGTATACAAGACAGAAGTGTTTTAAATGCTGTCAACTGACAGAGGCTCATCCTTTATTTCTTGAAACTTTTTCTCTCCAGAGTTGTCTTTTGGTTTATAAAATAACGTGCACATTTCGTTTTGATCATGATTGCATTATACATTCTTCTGTTGTCCTCTTTCTAATAGTTTTGCTTCTGAAAAGTACTCCATCATGATGGTGTCAGGCTAATAAACCACAGTTTCATACTGCTCAATTTTCAGATGGTGTTTATTTGGTGACGAAGTATAAGAAAAAACCGAAGACTTTTAAAACTTGTGGTCTAAAACATCCTATAGATATTTATATGGCCATAAATCATCTCATTAAGGTAAAGTTGGAAGTTTAAAGTTAACTAGTAGTTTTTAAATATAGAAAGGTGACATTCTTTTTGTGACAAGGAAAGAGGGAGTATTAACATTTTCTGTGATGCACAGTTCCTTTTCTCATCCATACACTCATTTCATCATACCAATCCTAGCATTATCAATTTGGTTAAGTATTTCCATAGTTGTTTATCATTAAATAATTGTTCAATGAATGCAGACCGTGGATACTATTCAGTGGAGACTGTCACACTTTTGGTTGCTCTGAAGGTTCGTTATAGAGATAGAATCACGATTCTTAGGGGAAATCATGAAAGCCGGCAAATCACCCAAGTGTAAGTCTTGAACTATTCGTTTCATAGTTCTATTATTTGGTTTGTATATGGGCATATGGACTTTTATGGTACCTCTTTCTTTGTTTTTCTCGTCTTTGTATAAAATGTAGCTTAAATGCTGTGTACTCTGTCTATAGTAACTGTGAGTTCATAACATATAAAAATTGTTAAGTAACCTCTACAATTGCTTAAACAATACTATTAGTGTAAAATATTCTTTACACTGACTCTGAATGCAATTTAAATCCTAAGGGAGTATGTGGTAAACCTGAAGAGGAAACTGGGCTTTGTCTGAACATAAATTATGGTTATGAATTTTTAGTGTGATTCATAGTCAATGTCCCTCCGCTTTGGCTTATAGAGGACCATATGACTGCTGTTCAGGTCACAAATGACGTAATTGACATACCTCTTTTCCTGCCAGGTATGGTTTTTATGATGAATGCTTGAGGAAATATGGCAATGCAAATGTTTGGAAGTATTTCACTGATCTTTTTGATTATCTCCCACTAACAGCACTCATAGAGAGTCAGGTTTGAGCTCTTACTGTACTGATATTTCATGTTAGTAGACTGTTAGCTAATATTTAGTGTGCTTTATTACAGATATTCTGTTTGCATGGAGGACTCTCACCTTCTCTGGATACACTGGATAATATCCGAGCGCTGGACCGTATACAAGAGGTAGATAAATGGTTTTGAGATTTAAGTGTTTATATTTTGATGATGCCACATAAACTCTTAGTATTTTGTCACCAGTGGCTCTCCTCCTACTTGATCTATCTGACTCCTGCAGGTTTTTTCCCCTCCAAATTTTAGCAGATGAGCCCACTGAGACATCCTGCAGTAACTAAGTTTTACTTTCCTGTTATACCTTCCAAAAGGTTTTCCTTCTTGGTGCAACAACTTTCTTCCCATTGCAGTTTATGATTTGCAAAAATGTGCAGTCAAATTACAAAGTCAGAATTGATGTTCCAAAGAAAAGAACAAAATTTCTGCTTTATTATCTCAAGTCAAAGAGTTCACCGTAATTTCTAAGTTGTCCGAGATAGGTTTACAGATGTTCTCAACATTTACCATAAAATGCTCAAGTATAGCCCATTTCCTACTCGTCATTTCTCTTGCCATGTAATAGTACATACCTTTTTAATTCTCAGAAGCATAGAGAGAGCAATTATCACAGTTTGATTTTCTGATACTTCTGTGTATGTATAGCATCTGTTAACATTTTGCTGCTCTTCTATGCAATGATATTTCCGCTTCCCCTTAGAGACTTTGAGACGGCAGTTATTACCTTTAATTATCTGATATCCAATGAAGTCTGACATACCATGTTCTTGTGGAAGCTCTATTAAACTTTTTGCTGATCGTTGCACATCTTGCATTAGTGGTTTCCATTGTCTTTGATGTTTCATGATCTAAATTCTATGCACATTAATGTTGCTGTACTCATTGCTTATGCCTCTTATTTGGTGGTAATTAGGTTCCACATGAAGGGCCAATGTGTGATCTCCTGTGGTCAGATCCAGATGATCGGTGTGGTTGGGGAATATCACCTCGAGGGGCTGGTTACACCTTTGGACAGGATATAGCATCTCAATTCAATCACACCAATGGTCTCACCCTGATTTCTAGGGCTCATCAGCTTGTGATGGAGGGTTTCAATTGGTGTCAGGTTTGTGGACCTAAATTGAAACATCCCCTCTCATCTTCTTTTTGTCAACTCATTGGTACTTGTTATCTTAGCGACCATTTTGTGACTTTTACCTGCCATTTGGTGGTGCAACTTTGGCAGGATAAGAATGTTGTGACAGTATTTAGTGCTCCAAACTATTGTTACCGGTGTGGTAATATGGCTGCCATTCTAGAAATAGGCGAAAACATGGAGCAGAATTTCCTTCAGTTTGACCCAGCTCCTCGACAGATAGAGCCCGACGCCACAAGGAAGACTCCAGATTACTTTTTGTGATTCCAATACCTGTGCTTGTTCAGCTGCAGGTATTTTCAGAAGTGGAGATTTGCTGGTTGAGGATTATTCTCGAGACCATACTTTTGTTTGGAGCTCGACTTCACTCTATGCCAGTGGCTCGCTAGAGTTGACGAAATGCCTTGAGTGGTTTTTCATGTATATTTTTCAAATGGAAGCAACTTGGTACATTCAGTTCTGTAATTTGAAATCTACCTTAAAAAGCAGTATTTTCCCCTCCATGTCCAATCACCGACTTGTGGCAACCAAATTTTGTTTCATTCCTAAAGAGTGTTTGGATCTTTTGATTTCTAGACAAGAAGACTTTCTAGTTTTCAAAAGAAAAAAAATGGGAGTAATGGACATTTTTTCGGCTCTTTAGTCTTCTCTAGTCGTTTCGAACGCTAGATATCTCACTTTTGTCACTGTTGTTGCTGTTATGGTATCATGATACAAAATTTAACATATCTAGTGTTATTCCAAATGGAATTTTCGAGACCTTTGACTTTGATATAAAAAATTGATCTGATTAATTCCCAAAGTAAGTATAACACTTGCCATTACAAGGAAATCCAAACTTTTTTCTTTCTTTCTTTTCTGTGAATTTGGACTTCCTTTATCCTGGATAGTGACAACGGGGTACTTATATTATGTGGTAGAAATTCCATTTAAGAAAGTATACGTCATGTCGCTACTGTCGATAATCAACATGGCAACAAAATTGCTGTTCTCATCTATTTTCAAATTTGGTAACGAAATTGTTTTTATCTTGTCATCTATTTTTCAAATTTTAGACCGGATCATACATGTACTAACTTCTTGGAATAAACACACATGAAAATGTCCCTCTAAAGGTATGTTACATACGGAGGAAAATGTTTTTTAAAAAAAAAAGTAGTTTCTTACTTATTTTCTTGTGTTTTATGCAAGTAAAAAAATATTACACTAAAAACATTTGTATATGTCTAAATAAAACTAGGAGGATGGAGTGGAGGTAGAGTGGTGGTGAGAGTGGGGAGGAGACGATGCCACTAACTTTCCCTATTTTTACAATAAAAATCATTTTACTCATCTTCAAAGAACTTGCTCTTCTCCATACCAAACACACCCTAAAGCGTATAGAAACAAAGTTCTAGAAAACAAGTTTCAGTAACCATCAGTCAAAACAAGCCTTTTTTTCTTTTTATTAGAAATATGTTTGCAAAACAAAAGTTTTATCACATCATATAACATAAAAAAGTACACAAGAGTTCCTATTTGTTTCAAAAATCCCCAATCAAGATCCTCAATATGTAATGGATGGAGTTAGAATGGAACTAAGTCAACTAACTCAAAAGATACCAGAAAAGCAAAGAAATGACTCACCTCAAATCTTCTCTTTCTTACATCTTGTTTTTCTTAACTACTCGTATCAAATCAAGACAGGAGTATTCAGTAGGAAATCAAGTATTATTTACCCTATGAAATATACA
Organism: Solanum dulcamara; assembly: GCF_947179165.1. Classification (NCBI taxonomy): domain Eukaryota; kingdom Viridiplantae; phylum Streptophyta; class Magnoliopsida; order Solanales; family Solanaceae; genus Solanum; species Solanum dulcamara. The sequence continues at coordinate 70,617,305 of NC_077240.1, read as the reverse complement.
CCTAGAATGCAATAAACTCAACTCAACACAAGAATCTTCAAATATTAAGGCATTATAAAGAAAAGCTAAAAGTTGATCAAGCACCATGGAAAACGACCTTGAAGATCGATTTGTCTCCTAAATTTACAAACAGGGTGGAAACAAGAAAATGAACTTGCAAGTGCATTATCAAGACAACAGTTTGTCCCCTGATATGCAAAATAACATATGAGGCTGTTATTTCCTGGTGCTCGTGTTCAGATGTGTTCAGCTTCCAAAAAAAATGGGTTCTGATAAAATTTCTTGGGGAACCCAGTCGTCTATATCCAAGCTGCAAAGACCTGCCAGCATTTATGCATTTACAGCAAAAAAATTGGTCTACTTACACAAGCTAGTGATCCAAATTTAGCACCAAGCGTTCTCCATCAACAGCCTGGCTCTTGTTTCAGCTGGATTCCACTTGTGGAGGCAAACATCATTGGCTGGAAAAACAGAACATCCATTACGACATGTTTGGAAGAAATATAGCTTCATCAATAACAGAATCAACTATTATTGTTTGCTGGTAGAGTCATGAGAAATTATGACATTATTGTTATAAGGAGGGGCTATTCGTGTCACATGGTGAAATTTGTAGAGGGAGGGAGGGATTACGGCATTAAGCCTAAAATAGTGTGCAAAAAGTCTGATTTACCTGAGTTGTACTAGGCAAAAGACTACTAGCAAGTTCATTGTTTAACAAAACTGGAAGGGGTGGCATTTGGCTCATAATCCCTGGCATATTTCTCATGCTGCAGCATAAACAACACTATCAGTAAAAGAATTGTATAGACATCTAAATTCACCCTGTCAAGTATAAGGAATATTGACATTACTCGTTCAGAATTGCTGTTATGTTATTCCTCGTTCGGATGAAGAGATCAATGTTGTCCTGCAACTGCCCATTTACATATTAATATCAGAAATTAGCTGATATGCATAACAAAGAATAGTAAAGTATTGAAACTCCCCACCAAAGTTGCAACTAGAAATAAGAAAAGAAACAAAGTACAGCATGCAAAATTAATTTATCATCCGTTTCACGGGTTCAAGCCTTGGAAACAGCCTCTAGCAGAAATGTAAGGTAAGGCTGCGTACAATAGACCCTTGTGGTCGGGCCCTTCCCCGAACCCTGCGCATAGCAGGAGCTTTTAGTGCACTGGGCTGCCCTTTTTTCCCCCTTTTCAGGGAAATAAGCAACCACATTTAACCCCAACACAATTGTTTTAATATTTCACTGTTATTTTTTCCTTCCCTTTTTTACCCTCCTATTGGCTAAAAATGTTGGTGGGAGGAGGGAAATAAGATAATTTTCATTTATTGCTTCACCTGTTATGAGTAGGGGATGAAAGAACTAAAAAGAAAAGATAAGAAACAAAGATCAAAATGCAGAAGCGGGTGGGGTGGTAGATAGATTGAAGAAGCATCACTACTTAGTTCTATTATCCCACACAAATTACATAGGTAAAAGTAACAGATCTGTATTTATATTTAAACTGAAGCTCAGAGGCTATCAAAGCTGTGCATAAATGACAAAAATAGGACAAGAGAGATGTCTGCACAAACTAACTCATCTTTACTACGACTACTAGACAAATTAGCTAGTTTTGCAACTCCCAACTTTTTTGTGTTAGAATCCGTTCCTCCATAGTCCTTTCATATGGAAGGCACATACTAAATTCTTGCATCCGAGGTACAATTTGCAGGATCACTAAACACAGCAGTATAGACTCAAACAAACAGATGTGTAGGTGGCTCCCCTACATCTGTTATGCATTCTGGATATTTTTATTAACGTAGATAACCAAGAGTTTACATGCGAGAGGAGTTGTGAAGACAGGAACAGCAGTTTCATTATATCTCATGTGGACTACATATAGGAGGCATTCAAAGAAATTATATCTCCATTGGAATAATGAAATTAGTGCAAATTATGGGGAATGTCTTCAAAGAAACCATTTTTTTTCACTAGAGAATTTCGGAAATAATCTTTTTCTGCATTGTTAACAGGGACTCGAGATCTGCAGGTCACCAGTCATACCGACTTGGAGCATTTTATACAACTAACTTGTGTGCATCTCCTTTCAGCGCTCTTAAAATTCACGCACCAAAATTTCCATTCAAAGTTCCAGTTTCCCTCCCAATCAGTCTTTATTTGCTTCAACCATTTCTGTCTAAAGAGCTCAACTTTGAATAGACTTTATGGAAGCAGTGGGGGTGGGGGAAGGGGGGGAGGGTCTGCAGATTTCCTCTTTTCTAACCAATGATATAAAAGGCCGATCTGATCCATGGTGTTCTCTCAGGTATGTCAGGCATATCATGAAGCCATGAACTAACAGGTTGTGCCGCTCATCTGGTAATCTCTACGGTATACCTTACATCTACTTAGAAGGGGAGCCTTGGAGTAACTGGTAAAGTTGCTGCCATGTGACCAGGAGGTCACGGGTTCAAGCCTTGGAAACAGCCTCTGGCAGAAATGCAAGGCAAGGCTGCGTACAATAGACCCTTGTGGTCAGGCCCTTCCCCGGACCCCGCGCATAGCGGGAGCTTTAGTGCACCGGGCTGCCCTTTTTTTTTTTTTTTTATACCTTACATCTACTTAGTGGTGAATTTGTCAGGGAAAAAAGCAAAACTGATTCCAATTTATCAAAAAACATAGGGGGGGAAAAGTACCAGTAATTCCAGAGTGAGTACTACAAGTGTATGCACATAACCATAACGCACTGTAACTCAGTATGCACATACAAACTTATCGTGACTGGATAACACCATTATTTTATCAAGGCTGTGTGAGAATGGCCTGAATACATCCATATTTTACACATTTTCTTCTAGTCCTAACATTAATCAAAGATCAAATAAAATATAGCCTAGACTTGGACCTCTGTTGATTTCACCAGTTTCCAATTTTACTACTACACAGTGACCAGCTTCAGTGAAAATTCTAAGAATAGACTAAAATCATTTTCACAATTACTTTCTCCAGTAAAACTTACAAAGTTAAGACTGTTGAGGAAATGATGAAAAGAAGTGTGTTTGGTATGAAGGAAAACGTTATCCTAGAAAATGTTTCTTTGAAAAACAAGTTGGTTTCTAACTTATTTTCTCATGTTTGGTTGGTGAGTGAAATATTTTTCGAAAAATATTTTCTAGTGTTTGGTAGGTGAATGAAAACATTTTCTAAAAAAACACTTTTATTTTTGGCTAGAGCGTAGAAAATATTTTATAGGAAAACAATTTTTGACCCGGAAACTAACCCCAATAATCGATCAGGGACCCGACCCAGATATCTGAACCGGGATACGACCTCAATGATTGATTCGGGATATGACCCCACCCCAACACCCAACCCGAGACTTGACATTCGAACTGGGACCCGACCCTGAACCCAACACCCAAACTAGGACACGACCCCGAGACCCAACCTTGGACTTGAGCCGACTTCCGACTAGTACCCGACCTTGACTCTTGACACGAAACCCGACTCCAACACCCGAATCAAAATCCCATCTTGATACCTAACTCAGAATTTGAGCCCGACACCTGACCCTAGATTTGACCTCCAATCCGAGACCCAAGAGTTGGGACTCGAATCGAGGTCGAGAGTCGGGTCCTGAATAGAGAATCATGAGTCGGATCCCAGATTAGGATCGACAATTGATACCCAAGACTTGAGTTAGGGTGGAAAGTTGAAGTGTGAGGTTGGAAAACAGTTTTGGAAAATGTTTTCCTTGTCGAAGGCAAGTCATTTTCCTTAAATTTGAGGAAAATAAGTTGATTTGAAAACATTTTTAAAAACATTTAAGCCAACCAAACATGTGAGAATTGGAATTCATTTTCCACAAAATGTTTTCCTTCATACCAAACACACTAAATCCCATGACTTCTCCAAAACTATTAAAACACCTCCTAAATGTGGATTTTGTGGTGGTAATTAATGCTCCGGTTCATTATTTGTATAAGAAATAAAGAGAGGCAGGGGAATGAAAATGTTATCTTTTACTTGTTATCAGATGCAAGGAACCCAAAGATTTGAAATGTTTTTATTTTCTCCTGGTACGCGGTTCCAAAGTAGAAATATCTAAAGTCCTCCTCCAACAGTTTACAATTTTACTTTTACTTTTCCCTTCCAATTATCTCATAAGACTCCTCCCACTACAAGATGTTGAGATTAATACCTTGACTGTTGAAAGATTTGCCGAAATTTGATTCAGAGCCTGATTGTTTTCTTCCAGTAGATGTTTCGTTCCAAGTAATGCTGTAAGCAACACAAACCAGGTAAGTTTGTGAATAGAAGCCAATTGACACAGTGAGATGGACAAGATGAAGAAAATCACACAGAAGAAAGGGGATAAGACAAAGTGGCAAGAAGAAAAGATATAAAGGCAATCTCAGCAAGAAATCAACCACTAGACTTAGTGACATCATTGACATGTCCAAAAACATTTACTCTGTGCTAATCAATTTTTTTGTTCTGACACAAATAGATTAGTCAGTACATCTGTGTAAGTTTCAATGAATCTTTTTGACCGATATAAAATTGGTGTTCAATACATCCAGAACAAGTAAAGATTACATTCATTCCCTGATATATAGTTTGTGTTTGCAGCAATTGGTTAACTGTAAAAGGAAACCACATATAGCTGCATTTTGACATTTAGCTGGTTTATGACTCCTATAAGTAATTTGATCGTGAAAATAGCTTTTGGCTGTTTTTGGGTTTAGCTGAAAACCAAACTTAGTTTTCATAATGACCCACGGAGTTTTAGCAGGGTACCACTTAGACACGTCTCTTTTCCAGAAATCTTTTGAAGAAGTTTCACCTTTTCTCTTCTTTTTTATGTTTCAGAAAAGAACCTGTTTTTCCTCCATTCTATACTTCTTTTTCCAAAACGTGGGACCACACACCACATGGAATCCACCACGGGAAAATTCTTGCAAAGTAAAGCTGTAAACATCCGAATTCTTCCGATCTGAGCATTCCTTTTCCACCATTGGAACACAAGCAAAGAAACCTTTAACATTCTCCTCACTAGTAGTAAGAAGCTAGTGTGATATCCAAACAAAAGACACAGTGAATCTTGTACAAGTAAATAAGCTCATACTGGTTGGTTAGCTTAAGCAGCAGCTAAATAATAACTGGATTCTAAACAAACTCACTATATAATGGTATCTTCTGTACCATGTGAACCATACATAACGTAATGATAGTACTTTTTTTTCACACCATGATACCATTCATTAAGTATTGAGTCATTACAGATGGAAATCATTTACTCACATAAAAATCAGAACACATCATTTACTCAAATCCAGAAAATGGCTTTTTCAAATTGTATCCAATTAGAAATATGTCGCCGACAAAAGTGGAGAAAAGGCATAGATTCCTGCTTCTAAGCAGATGACGCTAACCTGCAGAAGGCGTCACATCACCATGGTCACGATGGTTTGAGGAGAGCGAATACGGAATGAAGCTCAGTGGTGAGGATGTACCAGTTTTCACCGGCACTTCTGCTGATTTTTCCTGAAGAAAAAGAGCTTTGTAATGTCATCTTCTAAGTTAATGTAACACACATATGTGGTAACATATCCACTAACATACACACAAACAAATGTACATGAGCACAGACAACGAGAGACAAGTATCTTGAATATTTAGAATGGACAGTAAGTCAAGAACTTCCAAAACAATTCCAAAGAATTGTTTTTAATACATACTGAAGCACAACAGTATAGAATTCACCAGCAGGGGATGTAAAACTAACTACTGACTACTACACATGCTAAAGACAAACAATTCTATTGGTCTCTTATTCATAAGAAAGAAAATGTAATGCCTTATGAAGAGAAGGAAAAGAAAAAATCCATCCAAAGAATACTTGCCCAGACACAAACCAACACCAGCCTTGCTAAAATTGTTGGCATTTGGTTTCCTCCATGGTACGATAGCGAGGTACACTTTGGAAGTCCCAAGGAGAATGTCAAGAGAAAAAGAAGTTATCTTGATCTCATTAATTTTTACCCAAAAAAAAAGAAAAAATACAAAAGAGAAAAAAGAATTTCTTTGATGAAGTTACAATTGTATGATTATAATATAATACAAAATATGCAGTTCTCCACGTTAATTAACGTTCCTAAGGTTGATTCACAGGTGTACACTAACAGGGAGGAGCTTTGCTTTCACTATTCAGCAGGTGATGTAATAGGTCTTATTACAAGCCATCAGCTTTCAAGTGTAACATGTACTTATCTCGCTCTTATTAACAAATTAATACACCGATCGAAAAAAAGATGTTTTAAAAGTTTAACTGAGCATGATTGTTGTACCAAGTAGGTTGATGCAACTTTAGATAAAGACATAAAGTAACTCCAGGGAAAATATATATATATATAAACATTTAAGCAAGACATCAGATCTATGGGTTTTTTCACATTAGATGACACATTAAGCTGTAAGGTCAAGGCTCTGGAAAGGCCACTGCAGAAAGGAAAAAACTTGTCCCTGAGAATCCTTGAGATCATTCAAAAGTCAAACGCTGGAATCTCAAGTCTATTTGGCTTTTTGTAGAGAAGAAGTGACTGCAAAGCTGGAATACCCAAAGTTCATCAGATTAAACATGCAAGAATTATAACTCCAAAATTTGCTAGCACTACATAGCATATTCAAAAACAAAAAAAAACACAAAATGTTTAAGACAATCAGATAGTTCGATTCTCCAAATATTAATCATGTCATGTAAAACTCGATAGAGAAAGTAATAAGAATAAACAGCTTTACTTAGACAAGGACCAAGAACTAATGTATGCCTCAAGTCCTAACTAGCGTTATAAGAACTGTCAAACCCTCCAAACAACAATCCTAGATTCGATGAATTAAGTAAAGCCTAAGTAATTAACTTTAATAGTTATGTGTTTCTTTTTGCCCTAAGAAAAGCTAGTCAAAGTCAACTTCTCAATACTAACCAAACAAATTAAAAGGTCACTTCATAATTCCATACAAAATAAAAGGAAAGGAAGAAAAGATCACAAGAGATGGCACACCTTCCTGTCTTTCACTTTTTTTCCCAAATTATAGTCTTCCTGTTTCCTGCGCTTTCTCTGACAAAACAATCACTCAATGGGTAAACAACAATTCTTCAGGAAGCATCAGCCATCAACCAACTATACTTGGAAAAATGAATAATAATCACAACAATAACAATAACAAAAGATATTGCTAAACAGGTTCAGTAGCTCACCGTCATCCACCTACATCTTAATGCAACATCACGTACAGTTTTGTCGCGGAGCGAGGCTGCAATCTTAATGTACTTCATTATACTGGGTTCATTGGCAAATCTATCATCAAAACAGTGTGACTGTCATACATATGCACGGAAGAGATGAAAAGATGAAATGAAACAGCACCACATATCAAAACAATTCATATTCAAAGGAAGTCTTGATCAATAAAAATTTCTGATGAGCTTGACCAAAATGATGCATCAAGGGACAGTGCAAGGTGTATCAGGCTCATGAAAAAAGCATTTTCAAATTCACTATCTTAATAATTGTTAAAAATTTTCATTCACTCTTTTTCAGTTATTTATCAACCTAGTTTGTATATATATGAAATTTCCACTTTGGTACCCAGAACAAACGTCAGCAGTGAAAAACTCCATGTCAGCCCATCATATCAATTAACATCTACTTAAGTCCTTATTAAATCAAACATAACATAGATAAGAACCAACTAATTTTATACCGATCTAGATTTGGCAAATTCCAATTAGTCAACAATCAAGTCGCAAACTAGACAGAGCAGATTCTGCTTCTTTCACAAAAAGTGAATTGCTGCTCTTTGTGGGTTCATTTAACATTATAACTATTTCCATTTGGCCCTCTTCAATACTGAGTATAGATAATATATGCAAGGGAAAGTGATCAATAGAAGATTTGAGAAAGAGAGAGAGAGGAGTAAATGCAATAGCTTTGACAAAAATTGGACTTGATAGATAGAAGAAAGAAATGCTCATATAAGGAGGTGTTGCAGACACAAGTGAAAGAAAAGATACTCACATACAAGGAAACGAAAAAGTTTTTTAACAATTAAGAGGAACAGGATAGAGGCAATTGCAAGGAAGTAGAGGCACTGGTGTTTTCTTAATATGGTTAAACCTGGAAAACTTCAAATTCAAGTGGTCACCTCAGAAAGAAGCTACCTCACTTTTGGCACACATTGTAAAGTAAATGAGTAAAGAAAGAGAAAGGTCACATGCAACTGAGAATATGGTGGTAGACACTAACATGCACAAACCAAATAGCATTCACGGACAAGCTACCAAAGGAGGGAGCATCGCATTGAGAAGCTAAAGTAGATACCCAGTGGAAGGAAAGGACAAGTAACAAAAGTAGCAAGTTCTAGATGCATTTAAGGGACTAAAATCTTAATAGTAAGAATCCAAGTGGTGGACTCAAAAGATGCAAAAATCTTTTTTCAAACAAGCTAAGTCAGATTCGGCAAAATCTAAATTTTAAGATTCGGAGATACAAATCCGAGTATGGATACGGGTGCGGGGATTCAGCTAAAAATATTCAATATTATAAAAATATAATTATAAAGATAAAGATATTCTTCTCCTCAAAAAAGAAACAGAAAGTCATTCAAGACCTTCCAGCAACTCTCCTTACAGATCATTGCAACTGTCCACCATAAGTCGGAACACAACCGCTTGAATATTTAGAATCTCTTTGTTTGGCTTAAAACATGAAGCAATGAATAGTGACCAAGAGGAAAAGTATCTTGGTCAAAGTATCTAATGTGGGTTGACCGAATCCCGCACCCGCACCCGTGTGGGTTGTCCATGGACTCTTTGTCAAAGTATCCGATGTGGGTTGACCGAATCCCACACCCGCACCCGCACCCGTGTCGACACGGATGCAACAACAAATATGAAGAGTCCGCGCAACTTAGGTAATAAGGTAAATAACTTAATTTTACTTTTTTATTTATTTATTCATAACCGTACCATCCGAACCAACTTGCGCACACCTTAACTAATTCCATGAGGTACCGCTACCTGCCACCAACACACGTATCGAATTGAGAAGAAATCACCTAGTGTTTTCGCCTCCGTTGAGATTTGAACCTGAGACGTCATGGTTCTCAGCCCATTTCATTGACTACTAGGCCATATCCATGGGTGCTAAAGTCATTAATATGGGAAAACGCCCCTACACCTAAAAGTAAGGAAACTACACAATAACATGGGTCTTTACAAATGTCACTTAATCTTCCATACTGGAACTTCACAGGTGCACCAACAACTAAGAATAAGAGGTTATTCCTCAAATGTACAAAATCATTTCCTAACCCCTCAAAGCTCTCCTATTTCCTTACAAGCAAAAGGACCAAAGAGTTTTCGAAGCAAAAAGAGAGTAGAATAAGAAGATACCACTATCAGAAAACGAAACTCATGAAAAGTATAATAGAACTAAAGGAGAAACAAAGAAAGTGATTAGCAATTCACGAGGCAACTATATGAGTCCCACATCGGTGTAGGATGGAGTCGTTTGCCTCCTTGTACAGTTTTGGGCAATCATCACCTCATGATCAACTTTTAGATTGAGTTAGACCTAAGGACTATTTCTTTACATAGTATTTGAGCCAGACTCATCTCAATTCTTGGTTCACCAAATTTTTGGCCTCCATGTAATATTGTCCGCGCTCCAGATGTCCGGTCCTAGGCGTGTAGGGGGCTGTTAGAGTCTAGCATCTGTGTGGGATGGTGTTGTTCGTCATCTTATATGATTTTGGGTAATCCTCACTTCGTGAACTAGTGATTTGGTTTAGTTAGGTCCAAAGTACATTTCTCAACAATAACTTGAACAACTTGTTACCAAAAGTTAAAGATATAGGAAGGATATGAAGAAACTGAGGAGCAAGTCAACCTAAAAGCTAGAACACCAGGGAAGTCATTATAGAGTAAATGTTTTATTTTAAAATAAGCAGAAGTAAGACATAATGTACGAACTACAAGTTTAGTCCCATAAAAAGAATGAATATGGAGTAAAATTATAAAGAACTGTGATGCCCAGATGCAAGAAGAAAGATGCAGATATTTAGGTCATGTCATCAAGAGAATGGAATAACAAATGGAGAATAAATAGCTGAAATTAAGACCTAGTTGATATTTTCACACTTAAAGAGTCTAGTGCTTGACGTGATGTTATAATCTAGTTAGAAATGTGTATGTTACTACAGGGATATTAAAAACTAATGGTGTTAAAACAAAAATGGAACGGATGGATTACCAAATATATATAAAGATGAAAATATTTGCAGTAAAATGTGGAGTACTCAACAACTATGGATAGAAAAATATACACATCTCAGCATAAGTACACATCTCAGAGACCTGGAAGAAACTACCTACTTGATAAGTCCTTCATCCAGTTTGTACTGTTCCTCAACGGTCCACTCTACCGCCAGCCCAGTGTCATGCTTGAGCCCCGGGACTGAATCAATAAGGAAAGAACTCGAACAACTTCCAGACTGGCTCATTCCTGGATTACTGCTACTCCGGCCATTGTTGGTAATCACACTTGGATTCCCAGAATACAGCATCCCTCTTCCTCCACCATTATTATTTACATTGAAATTCATTCCAAGGCTACTGTAGTAATTACCCATCAACATCATCTCGGACGATGAGCTCCCTATCGCCCCTGATTGGAACGATAAAAATTGGTGATGAAACCCTGTGTTAGATTCTGCTGCCATTTCCATACATATACCTGTTATTAATTAACTCCTATATCCACCCAGAATCTACTATTGCGTACAACAACATGCTAACAGGATAAATGATTCGATCATAACTCTAAAACCCCAAATAAACAAAGCCCTAATTCATCAAAGCTGCAATCACTTCTCCAATACACCACAAGTGCCTCCGGAGCATAAAATTGCACAGTATAATCCAAATATGGAAAACCTCCTTAAAGGTTAATCAATCCGTCCCGAGCTGCGATTCTTCATAAAACTGCCTTAAAGTCTCACTTCTCAATAGAACGAAGACGAATTGATCATTCAAATAGCCCCACAAGAATCGAACAAACAAAACATTTTCCACCATGAATCCTTCGACCCAGCTGAAAATATCCCTCAAAACTAAAAACACACCTGGAAAATCTGCACATAGGTAAGCTGATTGCAAAAGACAAAACCCTAACCTTAACAGAATCAAGAAAACAGTGATTGTTTCAGTGGATGTACAATGAGATAGAGACTTTAGAATTGACAAAAAGTAATAACAAGAATATACCTTTTCTCAGTGCAGAATTTTTATCTTTTTCAACCATAAATATTAGTAAATATATAGTTGGTGGGTGTCAACTGTACAGCTTTTGGGTTCTCTATTCCACTTTTTATATTGGTTTCTCCTCCAATGGGGAGGAAAAAGGAGGGAGACGTGCAAAAAATTAATAGGGGAACTTTGTTGGGGCAGATCTTGAAAATGTTAACATCACAAAGTGCGAATCCCAATAAGCGGTTGATGCAATTATTATTGTGACAGTTCACTCTACCAATTCCCCTTTTACAATTTTTATTTTGTTTTCTCGTTGTTGTTGTTGGGAGGCCTAAGATTTGTGATGACATCAACCAAATGTTTTGTATTCTTAATGGAAAAGGATTAAAAATATTTTTAAATTAAGTAAAATAGGGTAATTAATTGCTGTTATTAGTTTGATTTTAAAATACTTTATTATTAATAGTTTGGTCTAATAGTAATTTCAGCGTTAATAGTTAAGTAAATAAATGTCTGTTTCATGATTCAATTATAAAAAAACTTTTTTCTAAATGTATTTGTTTCTAGTTATATATTGTATCAATGTATTTGAGTGTTTTCATTTCTTGTATCAATGTATTTAACTATGTTTTTTTTGTTATATATTTGTATTAGTGTATTTGAATATTTCTACTTCTTATATTAATGTATTCAAATGTATTTGTTTCTTTTTATACATGATATCAATGTATTTGAGTGTCGATATGATGCATTCATCACCAAAGTTTATATATCTATACAAATGTATTTGGAGAAACTACTAACACTAAGGGGCGGAGCCAGTTGGGGTTAGGAAGTTCATCCGTACCTCCTTCGATGGAAAATTATACTATTTATCATGATTAAATTATTTTTCATGTATATAAAATAGATGTGGAAACTCCTTCGGTTAGTTCGTGTGTTTACTTCTTCAGATTTTGAACCCTCTTAGTGAAAAATTCTAACTCTGTCACTACTATCATTAGATTCAACTATCAATTTTTCTTTGTCATGACCCAAAATCAGGTGTAATGGCACTTGTCCTTTCCGAACAAAACAAGTCAGCCTAACCCAACAAATACGGATAATAAAGTGGAAGTAACTAAGCAGAACTTATATACAAATGCAAAAAGACTTAATAATATCAACTAACCCCCAAATTCTGGTTGTCACGTATATGAGCCTCTAGCAAAATGGAAGTGAAAGATAAATACAAGTCTCAATACGTCTTTTTTTTCACAATGTAACGCCCCGCACTATTCTAACTTAGATGAATTCCAAGAACCAATAGAAAATTGTGAGGAAAGTGAGCTGTTAGGGGTCTACAACAGAACTTTATGACCAATAGAGTTTTCTTCGAGCCATAGGAAGAACTAATAGAACCCCCAACACTTAGCCAAAATTTTATGTCTTTAGGATCCTTTCTACGAACCTTGTTATGACTAGTAGAAAGTCTTACGACCCATAGAAATGACTGTAGACTTTAGTGTCACATTCCAGTAGCTACTGGAAGGTGTACAAAGTTTCTACGAATGGGTCTTACGCTCCGAAGAAAATGCTACGAGCCGTAGAAAAAGAGTCTGTAAAACCAAGCCCAACCTCCATAGCATCCTACGAGAGTTAAAAATTCTATGACCCATAGAAGCTTGGTCGTAGACCTAACAGATCTTGAACCAGTGAGCTTCGAAATTGTACTTAAGTTCTATGATCGGCCTTCTACGATCTGTGGAAAGTCCTACGATCCTTAGAAGTGCCCGTAGATGGATCAGATTCAATTTTAATAAGGGTTAATTTGGTCTTTTCCCACCTTTTTCAAACTAAACGCAAGCTGTTTTGGGACTAAAATCAGTCTCTTATCAGTACCCAACATTCCTTTTCTCTCATTATTACTTAGAATATCTTAAGAGCAAGGATTGGGAGAAAAAGAGAAGCTAGGGTTCAAGAGTTTCAAGCTAGAGTTTTAAGTTTCGCTTATATAATCTTCGTTCCAGGTATGAAAGGTTATCATAACGTTGGACTAAGTCCGTCCTCGTGCCCTACATCTTCATAGAGTCAAGTTGAGTTTTGAGTATTGAGTTTCAATTCCGATAAAGTAAATTCTTGAGTTATATGTATAAATTCTACTGAGTTCTTGTATATATTCATATATTCTTTGATAGTTATCATGAGTTGGATTTTTGAGATATAATTCATGTTTGTATTCGTATGAATTCTAGTTGAGTTTGCATTAATTATTTTATGCATTATTTTGAGTTTAAAGAATGATATATTTCGTGTCTTAATTGAGAAAAAAGTTTTGAGCATGATTTATTACTTGAATTTATGAAGTCTTTGTTTCAATGATTTTAAGCATGATTCCTATTAAGGCTAAATGAGTTAAAGTATTGAACATGAGTTTGAGAAAGAAGTCGATAAGTACGACTTAAAGATATTAGAAAGATAAAAGAAGAATTTTGAGTTTTACTCACAATTTAGTATGAGCATTACATTTCATGTTTTGGAAGTAGTATTGAGCAATGAGTTTGACGAGAGTTAAATAACTCTAGTTCCATAAACTACGTAGCCAACATAGGATAGGACCATACCGAAAGTCGGACGACTCTTCATTACCTCTAAGAAAGCTCATAAGATGGATTCATAAGTTAAAGTTTGTCCCATACCCTGACAAGGTATAGGATGAGTTTGGCAACTTGAGTAATATGTTGTACCATCACAAAGCTCATGGTGGTGGTTGTCGGTTAGAGAGACTCCACAAGAAGTAAAGTATTATATTTTTATGTACTAAGTTGCATTTACTATTTAGTATCTTTTAAAGAATTGTTTTACACATGTTGCATGTTTTATTGAGTTGAACTATATTCAGAGTTGAGTTCCCTTGAGTTGATTAAGTTTCCTTTTAGCTATTTTTACATACCGTACATTACATGTACTGACTTCATTCGACGCTACATCTTTTCATGATGCAGACGCATGTGTTAGAGATCATCAACAGACGCACCGTTGAGATTTGTAATGACTCATTAGGTCATTTTGAGTACTAGATCTTCTTATCCTATAAAATACTCATTTCGTAAATTTTAGATGGAATTTTGGACTATTCGGTAAATACGATTATTTAGTTGACGGATAAATTTAGATAATTAATTTAATTGGTAAGCTAAATTGATACCACTTTATTTATTAAAATAAGTTAATATGATTTATTATAATTTTTGTCACATCACAATCCATTGTGGCTTATACTTGCAAACGACAAAAACAATTCTCTGAAGAACCGGGTAAATGAGGTAACTAGCCTATATCCCTATAATTTTATAAGGTCATGTTATTATATTGTATTATGAAGTTGAAGGAAATAGGGTCAAAATTGCAATTAAAATGAATTTATCAATCATTGGTGATTCGTGGTCTATTCAGCCTAGGGTAATGATGCCCATTATTGGGTAAATGACGCCAATGATTGGCATTTGATTAGCCAATCATTGAAAATTACATATGAAATGGATTAAAAATAGGTTAAGGTCGTTCTGTATGTTATTTGCGCAGTTGCAATACTGGACATGTTTTGTAGTTTCGATTTATCACATTATACTCCAATATTTTGGCATAATGAGATAGATAATTAAATAATAAGTGTATTAAATTATATGAATATCAATAGAGTTATGTTATTTGGGAGAAATTAAGAATTAATCCTAGGCTTGAGATTTAGAAAATTAATTATAGATTTGGGTGAGTTTTTGGATCTATCTATAAAATATACAATATTCATAAATAAACGAATCCATAGATACCCATATTACTATATGTCTAGCTTAGATCTGAGTCATTGAAGAAATGAAAAACATTGGTGAATTAACTTGCTTGACTTTGGTTCTTCGATTGAGGTAGGTTATGGTTTATTCTATATTATAAAGAGAATATTAATAGTGATTGATAGTCGTTGAGTAATGTTGTGAAGTTTTCTATGCATTTAATTATTGTGATTTGGATGATTGATATGTTGTGTGATTGGTCTGTAATTTCAAGACCGTGAAATCCATAATGTTGAACTTGCTCTATCAAAAGTGATGTCTTGAATAAATAAGGCTTGATAAAATATTGTTAATAAAGTGGAAAGTGATGATAAAGAATGCTGAATTAACTATATCAAGGGATCGGGTGCCATGAGCCGGCACAACTTATTTGGATTGGGTACCATGTTTTGGCATAATATTATTGGATCCGGTGCCACGTTCCGGCATGATAATATTAAAGAGAAACATGTTAAATGGCTCAATATACTTTATCTCAAATAACCCATTTCCCAAAAGAGTGTGGTGTAGTGGCTTGAGTCCTCATGTGTGTTCTTGATATTGTTGGTAGATTATGTACTTATTTTGATGTACGTCATTTGATCTTGTTGCTTGTCACCTGTTAAGTGTGTAGTTGACTTCCAGTTATTACTTTATGCATATTAGTTTCTATTTGTAGTCGGTCAATAATACCTACTTAGTACACGTTGCCATGTATTAGCCCCTACTTGTATTTTTCTTCGTTTTTCTTTTGTGGAGTGCAACAAGTGTACCTTTGACTTCGACTCGCCCTCATCTCTAGTCAGTGTCCAGTACATCAGGTTTCAGGCTGAGCTATTTCCACTAACTCGTGTTGGATTCTCTCATTCATGGCATGATATTCTTAGTTTACGGACACATACTATGCTATTTATCTATTCTGATATTTAATACTCTTAGACTTAATATTTTGGAATTAGATGTTCTTGATGTGATGAATTTTAGATTTTGGAGAACGTTATATGATTTCGCGTATTTACAACACTTTTGATTTTTGAAACGTTGGATTAGTGTGCGTTGCAAGTATGTTTTAGTAGATATGATGTGCGGTTTGTTTATTTTACAAGATATTGGAGTCGCGCATGATTTTGGGACTGATTGACAAGTTGCTATGGAAAAAATGACTAAGTGTGGGTTCATGTGAGCTTTCACGGATCGTGGACTAGTGAAAACTCTATGGTAGGGCCTCATGAAAATCTGCTGAAGACTCTGTTGAAGAAATTGTGTCAAGTGCATTCCCACGACACTCTTAATGGGTCGTGTAGGTTTGCACGAGCCGTGAAAGGTTCCGTGAATGATGAGAAAAAATTGGATCCAAGAAAATGTCAAAAAAGACTCCACGAGCCCATTCACGGGTCGCTTACAGTTTCACAGATAGTGAATAATTAGGAAAAGTTCAAGGAGATGTCAATGGTATAGTTCACGGATCGTGGTGATCTGAAAGGACCGTGAAAACCTCCTCGATGAAGATGTTATCAATGCAATATATTTTCAAAGGAGATGACCACGACTACACACCATAGAGCGTGAATAGCTCCACGGCCCATGAAGTGTCATCGAGACATGCGTTGACAAGATTTCCTAGTTGGTTTAGGATTTAGTTTTGTATTTCTATAAATACCCGATTTTATTTTATTTTTAGGGTTTTATGTTTTATTAGTTTTTTGAGTATTTGGTGAACATATTGAAGATACACTCTAATACTTTTTGAGATTGATTCTTGAAATATCATTTTGATTTTCACTCTTGATTCATGGTTCGTGTGTTCGAATCAAGGTTTACTTATTCATTTGCGTAGGTATTGATTCATGAATTCTAAACAAATTCTTGTTCTTTTACTTACTACTATGAGTATCTAAACCCACAACTAGGGTTGTGGGAACCATGACGACTTAACTAAAATAGGCAAACCGTAAGATTGATATTCGTGATTTGTTTTTGCATGTATTATGATTTCTTCATTTAAAAGTCTTTCTTAGTGAGTGCATATATTAAGAACTTGTGTGTTTTCATTTCTTGCCAGGAAGGGAGGTAGTGATTAGGAAAAGACTATCACAACCGTAATTCGAAGAATCTGACTTTGAAAGAAGGGATAAATTTCATCTAAGTTATTGAGATCGGGAGAAGATAGTACTTTGAGATCTAGAGAAAGGCTTAATAAAGCATACATTTTGAGACCGGGAGGAGATGAATGAGATACGTCTAAGAAGGACTGGGAGGTGAATTAGATGTTACCTAACTCACTAGATTTTGCATGCAATGCATTGAACGATATCATGAATACAAATTGTCTATTAAGTTACATGTCATGGGAAATACAATCCTAGCTAAATTCTCATATTATTCACAACGTAATTGTTAGCTACTTTGCTAAGACATCATTAAGTGATTGCTAAATTAAACAACAAAAACCCTTCATTTTACTTTATGCAAGTTTATTTTCGGGAAGTACTAATTACAACTAAATAGTGATAGCTAATAGAACTTGTTTCAACCTATTCCCTGTGGGTTCGACCCCGACTCTTAGTTGGGTAAAATATACTGCTAACGATCGTCTATATCTCTTATGAGAGGTATAATTGAGTGTTATTAAAATGGCGCTGTTGCCAGGGAATACGACTTTGAAATATTCTATTAGTTACTAATTCAGTTTGTAATTCTATTTCCTAATTTTACTTTTTATTTCTTGTTTGTGTTTTTGAAAGGAACAGATAGTGTATGCCAAACACCTAAAGCAAGGGTGAACCACTACTTCCTTACGATCCTGAATTATAAAGGTTAATTCAAAAGATGAATGCGCAAGAGTATGAGGCGCTAAGGCTGAGAGAGCTGGGTGAAAATCAAGACAGGGATGGTGTTGACAATAAGGATGAACTCAATGAAGCTTTGCGGGGTAGAGATCAAAGACCTATGAACTTTGCTCTGGTTGATGATAATGTTGATATGGATGGTGCAGGGGCTACTAGAGCTATAAACCTCCCACCACTACCTCCAGGCATGAAGTTTACTATCACTAGTACCATGCTTCAAATGTTGAACTTAAAAGGAACATTTAGCAGAGCAGCAAGTGATGATGCTACCTGTAAGTCCTTTAAAATCCCCAGGGTTAGCCAATCAGCCGTACGATTGCATCTGTTTCCATTTTCTCTGTCTGGGAAGGTATTGAAGTGGTTGAATGAGCTTCCACCCGACTCGATCACCACCTAGAGGGAGTTGAGAAAAGCATTTCTGGAGAGGTTTTTCCCACCATCCAAGAATCTACAAATCAAGGATAAGATTGGTTCTCACAAGCAGCTACCTACTAAATCAGTGCATGAGACTTGGGAGAGATTTAGAATCTAAAACAGTGTTTAAATCATAATCTGACCGATGAGCACTAGAAGGAGGTATTCTACAAGTCATGCAATTTTGTGACCAAGCCAATCATAGATACAACTTGTGGTGGTTTATTCATGGCCAAGATGTTTCATGAAGCCACAACAATTCAAGATCAGCTCACAAAGAATAACATAGGCTGGTACACTAGAGATACTAATATAAGAGGTTTTGGCTTTCCATTTGAGATGTCAACAGAGCAAAGGCAAAAGAAAGAGGAGCGTGATCAAGACATGACCCATATAAGGACGCAGATAGATCTGTTAAGCAAGAGTTTGTTATGTAGAGGTCTTGAAAAGGTAAAAGAAGTGTACACTGGAAGTCGATATGATGAACCAGAGTTTGATTATGAGGAGGAAGACAAGTTTTTGAATAGCCAGGAAGGTTTCCAGACATACAACTTTGAAAACCAAGGTTGGAACTTTCAACGGGATAACTACTATGACCGAACCGGTAATCGTGATTAAGGAAATTGGCAGAACAAGGACAACTTGATGAATTACAGAAGTAGGGTTTATATGCCACCAATGAACAAAGATTAGGCCGAAAACAATAATGGAAACTCTAAACTGGAAGACATCCTACAAAAGGTTGAGACGACTAAGTCTGGAGTCAGAGATATGCGAGGTGACATGACTAATATCAGTTATTTAGTAGATTCACACTCTACCTCTATCAAGCAATTAGAGCATCAGATGGGCCAGTTATCAGCAATATTTAATTAGAGGAAGATTGGTACTTTACCTAGTGACACGGTGCAAAATTCTAGGAGAGATGGGCAATGCATGACAATGATAACAAGGAGCGGTAAGGTATTTTTTGACACTATTATTGCAGACAATTAACAAACAAAGGATGCAACTCCTAAGATTGATGGGGATGCAAAGCAATAGGCAGATAAGGCAGTTTTATTTGATGATATTAATGAGGCCGAAGATCTGGTATTGGAATAGAAGCAGATATATGAAAATAATGGCACCAAGCAAGTTAAGGCTGAGGTACCTCATCCATTGCCACCTGTTCGTAAGTCACCACCTCCATTTCCCCACAGATTGAAGAAAAATATTGAGGATGGAAAATTTCTAAAGTTTATTTCTATGCTCAAGGAGATATCAATTAATATTCCATTAGTGGATTTAATTACAAAGAAGAAAATAGTGTCTTTTGAGCTAGTTGACAATGTTAATGTCGGGTTATGCCAAGTTCATAAAGGATTTAGTTACAAAGAAGATAATAGTGTCTTTTGAGCCAATCGATAATCTATATTACTACAGTGCGACTGCTATAAGGTCTTTGGTCAAAAAAAGGGAAGATCCAGGCGCCTTCACCATACCTTGTACTATTGGTGCTTTTGAGTTATCAAGGGCCATATATGATTTGGGGGAAAGTATAAACCTCATGCCATTAGCCATCTACAGATAATTGGGCTTGGGAGCCCCTAAATCGACTTCTATGCGGCTACTAATGGTGGATAGATCTATGAAACAACTAGTATGAATTTTGTGTGATGTATTAATATTAGTGGGCCGATTCATCTTCCCAGATGATTTTGTCATACTGGATTGTTAGGTTTATTTTGAGGTCCCTATCATATTAGGGAGACCATTTTTGGCAACTAGAAGAGCATTGGTGGATGTAGAACGTGGAGAGCTTACATTTAGGCTAAATGATGGACATGTCAAGTTCAATGTATGCTCTTTCATGAAGCAACCTAAAGATATAACAGTGATGTCTGTGTTTGATATCGAGATAGAGAGTGTCATCGATGCGCACATTGAGGAAAGACTTGCTGTTGAGCATTTAGCTGCTGTAATAATGAATTTTTAAGGTGATGGTATTGAGGGGTATGACGAGTCTATGAGTGCTTTGCAGGGCATAAGATCACATCCCTATGCTCCAAAGAAGCTAGATCTTGACTTAAAGAACAAACCGACTCTACTCGCTAAACCATCTATAGAGGAGCCGCCTGTAATTAAGCTTAAAGAGTTGCCAATCCATTTGAGGTATGTATTTCTTGGTGAGAATAAAACTTTTCCAGTAATTATTGATGTAGATTTGAGTGAAGGGCAAGTTACAATAGTGGTTGAGGTATTGCAAAGGTACAAGAAAGCTATTGGTTGGACTATTGTTGATATTATAGATATCCCTCTTGGCATTTTCACGCACAAAATTCAGTTGGGAGAGGATTTTAGTCCTATTATTGAACACCAAATGAGACTACATCCACCTATGCAAGAGGTAGTGAAGAAGGAGATTATCAAGTAGTTAGATGCAGGTGTGGTATATCCTATATCATATAGCACCTGGGTTAGTCTAGTTCAATGTGTCCCTAAGAAGGGGTATGACAGTCATTGCTAATGATAAAAATGAGCTGGTCCCACTTAGGTCAGTCATGGGATGACGAGTCTACATAGATTATCGAAAGCTGAATAAATGGACTTTGAAGGACCATTTTCCAATACCCTTCTAGGACCAAATGCTAGATCAGTTGGCAGGCAGAGGTTGGTACTGTTTCCTAGATGGGTACTCTAGCTACAATCAGATCTCTATAGCACCAGAGAACCAAGAAAAGACAAAATTTACATGTCCTTTGGTACCTTTGCATTCAAGTGCATGACGTTTGGATTATGTAATGCACCTGCTACATTCTAGTATTGTATGTTGTCTATTTTTTCTGATATGATGGAAGACACTCTTGAGGTATTTATGTACGATTCTTCTGTGGTAGAAGATACTTTCGATAACTACTTATTTAATCTTAGCAGGGCTTTGTAGAGATTTGAAGAGGCTAACCTAGTCCTGAACTGGGAAAAATACCACTACATGGTCAAATAGGGTATTGTGATAGGCCACAAGATTTTAGAGAAAGGTTTGGAGGTTGACAAGGTGAAGATAGGGGTGATTAAGAGACTGCCTTCTCCTATCTCTGTAAAGGGTGTCCGTATCTTATTGGGTCATGCAGGTTTTTATCGGTATTTTATTAAGGATTTCTCTAAAACTGCACACAATATGTGCTAATTATTGGATAAGGAGGTAAAGTTCTACTTTGATGAGGCATGCATGAAAGCGTTTGAGTGTTTGAAGGAAAAATTGATCTTAGCATCAGTGATTATTGCTCTAGATTGGTCTGCTCCATTTGAGATCATGTGTGATGCTAGCGGTGTGGCTTTGGGGGTTGTGTTAGGGCAAAAGTGCAATAAGATCTTTCACCTCATATATTATGCTAACAAAGCGCTAAATGCAACCTAGAAGAATTATACTGTGACTGAGAAAGAATTGTTAGTAGTAGAGTATAGGGCAGCCCGGTGCACTAAAGCTCCCGCTATGCGTAGGGTTCAGGGAAAGTCTCAGCTACAAGAGTTTATTATACGCAGCCTTACCTTGCATTTCTGCCAGAAACTATTTCCAAGACTTGAACCCATGACCTCCTGGTCACATGACAACAACTTTACCAGTTAGCAGTAGTGTTTGCGTTTGAAAAATTCAGAGCGTTCCTTCTGGTTACCAAGGTGATAGTTCACACTAACCATGCAACCTTAAGATACTGGATGACCTAGAAAGATGCTAATCCAAGGTTAATCAGATGGATGCTGCTGCTTCAGGAATTTAATTTTGAGGTAAAGGACCGTAAAGGTAGTGAAAATCAGTTGGCTGACCATTTGTCCAAATTGGAAGATGAGAATAGAGATAAGGATGAGCTTGATATTGATGATTCCTTCCCAAATGAACATGTCCTGACTTCCACTCTTGATCTTATCCCTTAGTTTGCTGATTTTGCTAACTATCTTATTAGTGATATTATGCCTGAAGATCTTACTTTTCAATAGAGGAAGAAGTTTTTACGTCATGTTAATAGGTACTTTTGGGATGAGCCATATTTATTTAGTATGTGTGCTAAAAATGTTATCAGGAGGTGTATTCCAGAAGTAAAAATGCTTCGTATTTTGGAGGCATGCCACTCATCTCAGGTAGGTGGACACCATGGTGGGATTCGCACTGCACAAAAGATACTACAATGTGGTTAATACTGGCCTACCATCTACAAAGATGCTCATGATTTGGCGAAGACCTGTGATAAGTGCCAAAGGCAAGGAAACATATCTAGGTGCCAAGAGTTGCCTATGACACCAATCCTGGAAGTGAAGTTGTTTGATGTATGGGGCATCAGTTTCATGAGGCCGTTCGTGAGTTCATATGGGATGAAATACATTCTTGTTGTAGTTTATTATGTATCAAAATAGGTGGAAGTTGTCACCCTACCAGATAATGAGAGCAAGAGTGTTCCTAGTTTTCTGCGAAGAAATATTTTTTCTAGGCTTGGGACTGCTAGGGCTATCATCAGTGATGGGGGTTCCCATTTTTTCAATAAGATCTTTTGGACTATGCTAGAGAAATCTGGCGTGCAAAAACACAATATAGCTACTCCATATCATCCAGTCTAGTGGACAGGTTGAGGTATCAAATTACGAAATCAAAGAGATTCTAGCCAAGTCTGTGAATGCTAACAGGACTAATTGGGCGAGGAAGCTAGATGATGCTTTATGATCATATCAGATAACTTTCAAAACACTTATTGGTATTTCCCCATACCAGTTAGTATTTTGAAAGGCATGTTATTTGCATGTGGAGCTAGAACATAAGGCACTGTGGGCCCTAAAAAAGTTGAACTTGAATTGGAGTGAAACTGTACAATATGAGGCTAGATCAAATCAGTGATATGGATGAGTTCTCTTGTGTGCGTATGAGAGTGATGCTCTTTACAAAGAGTGGATGAAACTATATCATGATAGGCAAATTGAGAAGTGCAAATTTAGCATTGCGGACAAAGTGTTGTTGTTTAATTCCAGGCTGAGGTTGTTTCCAGAAAAACTACGGTGATAGATGTCTGGACATTTCACCATCACACAATATTTTCTCATGGAGCAGTTGAAATTGAAGCTCCAAATGGTCATAGGTTCAAAGTGAATGGATAGCAGGTGAAATGGTACTTGGGATCTCTTGACAAAGTGAAAGTTGTTGAAGAGCTCCAGCTTGATGAAGTCTGAGTAGTCAAGGAACCTGCATCGTACCGCAATATTAAATCAGGCACTGCATGGGTGGCAACCCATACGGAAAAGCTTCATGAAGTCTAAGTAGTAGGGTGACCCATGTCATGCCGAATGTTAAATCAAACACTGCTTGGGAGGTAACCCAAGGATTGTATTAGTTTTAGATAGGTTAAATTTTGTTATTTAATATTGTTATAATGTCACGGTGTGTTTTGCAAGTGCAGGGACCCAACAAATGAGCAAGAGTCAGGCACTGGCCTAATATACCTCACCACGGATCAATCCATGAGGCTTGTATAACACCACAACCCGTGGTGTGAGAGCATGATAGTTAAAATCTAGAAAGCTTTAGGTTCACAGGTGGGTTTATGGTTCGCATAAATGTTCATGGACCATTTAGCTGTCAGTGAATTCTCATGTAAGTTTTTATCTCCTTCTCTAAGGCTAATTCAGCAGACTAGTTCATAATTCGTTGTTCGGTTCATATGATATGTTCACGTTCCGTGTAACTAGGTCAGCAAACCCACAAGTTAGACCCCACCCGATTCAACCCGTTACCTAAATTAATAGTTCCCAATATGATTTCTTACCCACATTTCACAAATTACATGGGTAAAAGTCTACACTTCCACTTAGAACCACCCTCTTTCAAATTCCCACACTGAAAACAACACCACAGTCTATTGATTTTCCATTCATTTGGTGTATCAAGCTCTATCAGTGTAAAGAGTTCCTCGTGTCAGTCCCCAACCCTAGTCCAATTGAGTTCCTAGTTTAAGTAAGTCCTTTTCTTACTTTTACAAGTTCCTATGGTGTTGTGGACCATGTGGTAATACTCTTGGTGAATGTGCATAATGTGATTGAATTTTTCATTTAAAACACTTCATTGGCATTTGGTGTGGGTCGAAACTCTTGAGTTGAATGGAAATAAAATATGTAAGAGGGTGGGTTTGCTTTATATTGAGCGTACTTGCCTACATATGTTTGTATTTGGTTGATATTGGGTGTATTTGGGCTGAAAATGGACATGGGGGAAAGTATGCCATTGACCACCTAGCCTGCTTGGGACAATAGTACCTCTATAGGCCGTATTGAATGTAACAGTCCGTGTAAGTGCCTGTGGTCTTCAGCATAAGTGAAATTGGGAAACTTTCCAAGTGAGGGATTATGGAACTCTTCATGGGGCGTGAATATCTTCACAGACTGTTAAGAGCATCGTGGTCCATCCTTTGGAAAATTTTTTCCACTGTTTCTAAACAACCCCTATTTGACCCCCTTCACGATACAGTCAATGATCCATGGTGCGATTGACGGCTCATGATGAGCTCCGTGTAAATACACTTGCATAAAAAAATAGTTTTGGCTTGTGATTACCCTATGATGGATTGAGCGACGTCACTTCTTAAGGTTATTGCTATGCTTGTATATTAACGGGGAAGTCTGACTACCCCTTCAAAATTCATCACACTTTATTGATTATATACTAACCGCTAGTCTTCTTTTCAGGTACCATGAGAGCTAAATGAACAAAACGCACAAGACCCATGTCTCAACTCTATGATTCGCCTTCCCAAGATTAGAAGCAAACTCAAAACACAAGTCGGGAGAAGAGACATTTAGTGGGTTCGAAGTCTAATGTGACATGACTGTCTCACCTCACTCACCATGCACTACTAGAGCAATGGCTACCGCCGAGGCCAAAATCACTCACTCCCAGGCTGAAGAGGAGGCGGCGGGGTCAGGAAATTAACAAAATAGTGAGGGTGAGCAGTCCGATGAAGAAGGTAATGGTTTTAGAAGCGACGAAGAAGAAGTTGAGAGCAAAGATAGTATTGAGCAGTGTGCAGCCATCCGTACATCTATTCCAGTCAAACTAAGGCTCTCATAAACTTTTTTCAAACTTGATGGTTAGTTTCGGAGGCTCAAAAAATATTTAATAATGGTTTGACCAAATGGTCCAGCGGCCTGAGCAAATAGGCCATAGTTTCAGAGATCAAAGTTATCACTGACAACCTATCCTTAGTGCCTGAGATAAAGGCCTTGTTTGACTCCTATAAATTTGGGTGGATGAGTAGACTGTAGGAGAGATATTCTGAGCAGCTTATCTAGGAGTTCTATTATGCATATGCAGCCACCATCCTAAACTCAATCACTGATAAGACCTCACAAAAGAAGAAAAAGTCCCTGGCCTTGAAGCTACCTCCACTAGATATAGTGCAGTTGAGGGGTGCTCAATTTGACATATTAGAGACTACTATTCTCTGATTTTTACATGATCCTAATTATACTCCACACCCATCAGGTATGTACGAGCATCTACATCACTTAGTGAAAAATGAGGAGCGGATGGATCATTCTGCATACTGGAACTGAGATTCTTAGATGGATTGCACATATTATTGCTATTGAGGAGGTCGAGGCAGCTTGGGTGACTAACCTAAGACAACCAATCATCAATGCACTCTCATTTTCTCGGCTAAATTTTGGTGGGTCATAGTTCATCTCCGGTTGAGGCCCACTATTAATGATAATACCCTTTTCCTATCTCAAGCATCTTTGGTAGCCTGCATCATGTCTCAATATGCTTTGAATGTGGGTTAGTTAATAGCGGCAGAGATACGAGACTAGGCACTTAATGAAAAAGTTGGTCTCCCCTTTCCTGCCTGATTCGATCGCTATGTGTCTACTTCAAAGTTTCTTTTTGCCGATTTTGGATAAGCATACCACAGTCACTAAGTCTACAAATATTTCCCAAATAAAAAATGTTGAGAACCCCCTTTATAAGGTCAAGACATACCGAGCAGCAGTCCAGTGACTATCACACCAGGTCCACCTTAGCTAATCTGTCATTGGAGGGAGTCTCTCCTACCCCACAGATCGACGAGGCTTTTGAGCAGCCCAAAGGTAAGAGTTAGTTTCCTCTGACTGTGGTGAGTACTTGGATGATGGTGACTATGCAGTATGAGTTCTTTGCACGCTTGGTAGTCGAGCATCGTCAGAATAGGGCACTAGTGGACTAGATCATAGAGCATCTTCCACAAGTGGTTTAGAATCAGGGTCAGCAGATTGAGACCCGCCTTCACTCAGATCTCAGACAGGAGAATTCATAATTGCAGGGTTGTATTGATGGTTTAGAGGCCCACATTACTACATAGATGGCTAGCCTGGGTTCTATAGAGATAGATTCCATACGAATTTTGTTGACCGACCTATGGAGAGCTTGACTGCGCTTCAAGAGAGATCCACTGCCGCTAAACCTCCAGGTGCCACTGATAATTTATTATAGTTATTTGCTGCCCCTGCTCCTTCTCTTGGGCCTCTATCATTGAGTACACCAGCCAATGCTGGTGCCACTACACCACCACCGATTGATGCCTAGGGCATCATAGGTTTGATCACTTTCTTTGTAGTTATTATTGAGGTCTTTGACATGAAATTGAGGAAAATGCTCACTCTCTTGATAGGGGGTGGGGCATCATGACACTTGCATTTTTTGTTGCCATGTTTCTTTTCTCGCAAGTGTATGTCTAGTAGAACTGGTATGTTTAGGTTATTTCTGTATAAATACAAGAGTCTATAGAAATATATAGTATCCTATGAAAAGAATGAGTTGACCTGAACAAAAATTACCTCTAACTAAAAATCCTATGAAATGCTATGTAATTGGCCTAGACCATGAAAACTAACTTGCTAGGATCTTTATAGGACATTATACATATTGACTTGTCAATCAAATTCTATCTAGGACATGACTGTGTTGATTAGTGCCAAACAATGTAACATATGTTCCATGTGTGTGAGCTTAACTTTCTAGTTCGAATACATCTATAAGCTAGAACTTGCACGGTTAGTCTGACTAAAATGATTGAATAGCTTGATTAGGACCGGATCATAGGCCGTTGTTGAAAATGAGTCACTTAGCCAAAAAATAACCGACCAAATAAAAGCATATTCTTTGAACCAAAAGTTTGAGCCTAAATAAACCTTTTCTTTGATTAACCACAATTCACCTTCCCTTTCCATCTGTGAATCTTTATTTTGGCCCTGGTCCCTCCAAGGACAATATGTACCTCAACTCAGGCTAAAATCTTAAGTTGAGGGTGGATACTATAAGGAGAATTAGTTTGTGAGCCTTTATCTTGGTCTTGATACCTCCTAGGAGACTATGTACTTCAACTCAAACCAAAAACCTAAGTTGAGGGTGGCTACTATAAAGAAGAAGCGGAAAAGTGGGGTATGAAAAGAGTTATGTGATGAGAAAAAAATTTATAAGCATGGGGGTGTGGCCGCTAAGGAAATAAAAAAACAAGTGTGATGCATCATGAAAGTCAGAATTGTATTAAGAAAACACACTTAGAGAAGAAATAATAAGAAGAAAGAACAACAGCGGAAGCCACATCTGGGTGAGAATAGAAAAGTAATTAAGGGGATGAAATAATTTGGGGATCGAAAGAAAAATAGCTAAGTTAAAGTAGCGTCAAGGAGGGGCAAAATAGCCACTTAAATCCTAAATTTATCCTACTTGAACCCGAGCCAACATTACAAGCAAAAAAAGTTCTAATGTAATCCTAAGAGAGCTATTCGAAAGTGCAGTGTAGAAAATAAGGGCAAGCCTATGGTCTGTACATGTGCAATGATTGAGCTTCTTTTGTGAGTGTGAGTAAGTTTATCTCAATCTTTGTTCTGTTTTTGCATACTGTGTGAGAGACTTCTCTGTTGTGAGGGCACTTTGATTATATTGCTGAGTTGCTATGTTGACTAGTTTACTGTCGTTTGTATTTGCTTGGTTGACTATGAGTAGGGCGATGTCATAAATCAATCCTTGTGAGTTATTTGGACTACCAGTGTATTTCATAGTTGAGTAAATTGAATAGGAGGGTCAGATTTAATGTGTAGGGTTGCTATATATCCTCTTATAGTTATTTGTGTTTTCACGTCATGTTTTTTTTTTCGTGTCATTGCTTGAGGACAAAAAATGGTTCTAAGTTGAGGGGGTTGATGTGTCACGTATTTATGACACTTTTGATGCTCAAAACAGTGGATTCGTGTGCATTGAAAGATGTTTCAGTAGATATGATATGCAATTTGTTTGTTTTATAGAAAATTGGAGTCGTGCATAATTTTTGGACTGATGACAAGTTATTATGGAAAAAGTGGCTAAGTGTGGGTTCATGTAAGCTTTCACAGATCGTGGACTAGTGAAAGCTCTATGGTAGGGCCTCGTGAAAAGATGCTGAAGACTGTGTGGAAGTAATTGTGTCAAGTACATTCCTACAACACCTTTAACAGGGTGTATAGATTTGCACGAGCCGTGAAAGGTTCTGTGAATGGTGAGTAAAAATTGGATCCAGGAAAATGTCAAGGAAGACTCTACGAGCCCATTCATGGGTCATTTATAGTTTCACAGATCGTGAATAGTGCCCATGAAGGAGACAAAAATTCAAAGGAAAGGTTCAAAGAGATGCCACTGGTACAATTCATAGATCATGGTGTTCTGAACGGACAGTAAAAGCCCCTCCCCGCCCACCCCGTGAAGATGTTATCAATGCAACAGATTTTCAAAGGAGATGACCATGACTACACACCACGAAGCGTGAATAGCTTCACGGCCCATGAAGTGTCATCGTGACATGCGTCGACCAGATTTCCTACTTGGTTTAGGACTTGATTTTTTATTTCTATAAATACCCAAATTTATTTATTTAGGGTTCTACGTTTTATTAGTTTTTAAGTATTTGGTGAACATATTGAAGATACACTCTAATACTTTTTGAGATTGATTCTTGAAATATCATTCTGGTTTTTATTCTTGATTCGTGGTTCATGTGTTTGAATCAAGGTTTACTTCTTCATTCGCATAGGTATTGATTCATGAATTCTATACAAATTCTTGTTCTTTTAGTTACAACTATGAGTAGCTAAACGCACAACTAGGGTTGTGGAAACTACGACGACTTAACTAAAATAGGCAAAACGTAGGGTTGATATTCGTGATTTGTTTTTGCATGTATTTTGATTTCTTCATTTAAATGTGTTTCTTAGTGAGTGCACACATTAAGAACTTGCATGTATTCATTACTTTCCCAGGAGGGAGGTAGTGATTAGAAAAAGACTATCACAACAGTAATTCGAAGAATATGACTTCAAAAGAAGGAATAAACTTTGTCTAAGTTACTTGAGATCGGGAGGAGATAGTAATCTGAGATCTAGAGCGAGGCTTAGTAAAGCATACATTCTGAGATCGGGATGGGATGAATGAGATATATATAAGAAGGACCGGGAGGTGAATTATATGTTACCTAACTCACTACATTTTTCATGCAATGCATTAAATGATATCATGAATACAAACTGTCTATTAAGTTACATGTCATGGGGAACACAATACTAGCTAAATTCTCATATTATTCACAACGTAATTGTTAGTTACTTTTCTAAGACATCATTAAGTGATTGCTAAATTAAATAACAAAAACCCCCATTTTACTTTATGCAAGTTTATTTTTGGGAAGTAGTAATTACAACTGAATAGTGATAGCTAATAGAAATTGTTTCAACCTATTCCCTGTAGGTTCAACCTCGACTATAAGTTGGGTAAAATATACTACTAACAATCATCTATATCTCTTACGAGAGGTGTAATTGAGCGTTATCATTGTGTAATAGCCTTTAGTGGTTTTTGTTATTTCTTACTTTAATAAGTTTGAGCTTCTGCATTATTGACGTATTTCATAAGTTGAATAGCTAATATAAGTTGGGATTTATATCATTGGTTGTCCTTCATATAAGGTTAAGTGTAGGTGCCACTCATGACCCATTTTGGGTCATGACAAGATAACTCTCCATCCAGCTTCTGGTGAGACCTCTTTGCATTCTGAGGCACTCGGAAGTCTTTACTTCCATCTTTTATTTCAGTATTAGCATTATATTCGGAGGTAGCCGTGGGCCTATCTAGGTACCTATGTTAGATTCAGAATTAGAGGATTCATAGACTAGTCAGTTAGAGTTTGATTTTAATTAGTTATATCATTTGAGTTCATGTTTTGAAAAACTTTGAGTTATATTACATTCAAATAATTTTGAGATATTAAATTTGAGAAGTTGCATTTATATTCATATATATATATATATGTAGTATCATTTGTGAGTTAAGTCTTCCATAAAGTGAGTTATCCTGACCAAAGGTTCTTTTAGGAACCAACAATGGTTTGTGAGTATCGGCCATGCCTAGGGTGTAGACTCAGGTGACACTCAAATAGAACAAAGCATAAGTAAAGGTACAAGAGAGATCGTTGGACATCAATCAGCTACCTCTCAAATTCTCCTCAAAGCCTCGGATGAACAAAAAAGAGCTCAAACTCACAGTCCGGGATCAGAGCCTACACAAGTATAAAAGTAAGTAGTGAATACCAAATAACACGTACTCAGCAAGCCAACTAACAAAATAAGGCAAATATAATAGAATATAAGAATTCCTTTTATCCTAAAACATGTCTATTTTTATGGGTTCTAGAATACTGTGATGAGATCCTATTGATGATTTTGCTGAAGAAAAATAGTTTCGGCAATTAATGATTATACCGAAGGAAAATAGTTCTGGTAATTGATGTTTATACTAATGGAAAATAGTTTCGGCGGTGCCGATGGGAAATGGTTTCAGTAACTGATGATTATACCAAAGGAAAATGGTACTGGTGGATACATAGACCTTGTGAGTCCTCCATGGGTTCCGTCCTGCTAACCAGCGGATGTGTATTATTAGGACAGACATGTATAACTATACTTGACTTTTTATTGCATTGCATTGCACATCATTTGTCATTTGCGTCCTTGTGTATAACCTTTGGTATTTCTGTGAATGATGTACTTAATATCAATATGGATTATTTGGTGATGTTTATAATATCCATAACAACATGTAATTCATACCAAGATAAATCATGACATGTTTCCACTAGTATATCAATACCATTATTTACTTCAATCACGTCAATATAAGTTATCAAATCTCTATTTTAATACCATATTTTCACCATAATTAGGATCAACCAAATGAGAAAGTAACTCAAATCAATTCTCATTATCAATGATGAGCAAATAACAATTTCATTAAGTTCACAATCAAAATGAAGCTATCAAGTCATTTCATCAAACACTCATCAATATCAAGATCAAGACACTTTACATTTTTTATCACAATAAAAACACACATTGCTTGTCGTTAACCCTATTCATTTGTTAAGATTAATTCACATAAATAATAACTCATCACATCATTTCCATTACGCCCCAACTGTAATGTCACAATTCTTGAGAAATTACTTTTTTCATGTGAAATTGGCCATTTTGCCCTTCTCCTTAAGGGTTTCATGCCTTGTTTATGTTTCAGAAATGGTTTGTGTGGCCTCCAATGAGATCGGAAGATATTTTGATAATTTTGAGACTTTAGGTGGAATTTTAATGAGATAGTTGACTTTGGTCAATATTTTGAGATCCGAGCATTAAATGGTGATTTTGTTAATTTTGTTGAGTCCAAAATATCTAGTTTGGTCTAGTAGGGTGGTTGGTTAGAGTCCCGAGACCTTAGAGTTTGTTTTGAGTATTTAGGCCAAAAGTTGAATTTTAGGCCTAAAAGAGGTCCGTTAGGGTATTTTGGTCATAACAACTTTTTTTAGAAATTTGATAATTTTATTAGCTTGGAAACATGTTTATAATCAATTTACATTATTGGTTCATGTTTATAGGGTTCTGAATGAGTTCTGAGAGGCAAAAACATGTTTTGAAGGGTGCTAATACAAGTTGATCGCAGTCAACAACCCCTTTTTGGCTGAAAATAGCCCATATTTTAGGTTTCTTCCTCTTTTTTTCGCATTTGCACAATTATTACTCAATTGTATCTTAAGAGAGATGATTTTTCTAAATTATTTCTGTCACGACCCAATCCCGTAGGCCACGACTGGGGCCGGACCTGGCCCCCCCGTATACCCAACTACCAGCTGTGATCAAATTGCACTGTAAATAAAACAATATTATATAACAGAGCCCCATTGGGAGACAATATTTTCATGAATTTGTAGCCCTTTTCTTTTATATCACAACATGACAGGGCACGCAAGCCGACAAGGCTGTCATAACATAATAACATATGTCATATATCATTTAGACCCAGCTGAATCAAACTGACATACATAACCCACATATACACGTCTGCAGACCTCTAAACATATAAATGACAACATATGGTGGGACAGGGCCTCGCCATACCCCTGAATGGATAATTGTTTTTTTATACATTAGTGGACAGTATCAAAAACTAGGCCCCGATACAATAGAGCCTCTTCCAGCTGAGCTGCATGGAATCCTAAGCTGACGGACTCCCAAAATCTGTATCTGTACCTTCGTGCATGAACGCAGCCCCCTGAGAAAGGGGGTCAGTACGACATATGTACTGAGTATGTAAAATGTAACATAATACACTGGATGTATATTCGAAATAGAGAAGTAGGGGAACAAATTATCAAATCGAAGACATGTACCTATACTCTGTGAATCACAAAAGCATGCATGCTCAATTTATACAATATAGCCGGCCCTTTCAGGGGTCCGATGAATCACATCTGTAGGACCATCATAGGCCCGGCGCCATCACCACCTTATTACAACACATCATCATATATATACATACGTACCCGGCCCTCTAGTGAGGGGCTCGGTGAACAATGCAGTGAATTATGCACAACAACGTACCCGGCCCAGGACTCGGTGAAAGAAGTGTTATAGTATACACGAGTAGAGTAGTGAGTAACTATACACAATTCAAATCATTATCAAAGACTCGACAGAATAAGAAAGTTAAGCTTTTATTTGAGGACCCGAGTAACGGTGTAGTCATCTCGAGTGTCCCTTGAAAGCCATTATGGGTTGTCTCAAAAGTAATCTCGGGGGCCCTGGACATGTATTAACATAGGGCTAAATCATTTATGGAATCAGAAACACTTATTACCTTATAGTCCTTAGGACATAGAGCCTGTACATTTGTTACCTCTTTAACGTATAAAAGTTTCTATGGAAAGTAGTTCAACTACTATAGGAGTTTAATATTCAGAAGTAATTAAGAGATGTTTAAGAATGGAGTTACCTCGGAGTTCATATCCTATTCAACTTACAACTAAGACAAGGACATGCCCCAAAAGAAGAAAGAGAATAAACTCTATATAGTATGTACTTTCCTTCAGGTGATCTTCATATACATATTTCGTACCCGACCCTTCATGGGGCTCGGTGAACCACTATGGCATCGCAACCTGATTTTCGTATCAAATACATCTCAACGAAAATAAGAGATAGCTTCCCATACACTACATTCTGACACATAGAAGCCCTACTAGGCAATACTTAATCTTCACAGGAACTCTAATACTGAACAGTAGATAGGGGTTATGAGGCGTACTCGGAATTCTGGGAATGAAATTATCCCCGTACTTCATATACAATTCACTTAAGGCTAAACATTGCCAAAAGGAAAGAAAGATAGCTGTACGAACTTATACCAAAATATGCCAAGAGAAAGCTTTACATACCTTGTCTGAATTATTCCTTATCCTGCTTGCCTCACCGTCTTTTGAACCTATTCAACATGAAAGTAGTATGAATATAAACCCATTTTACTTTCCAGCACCCTAGGTTACATCTTCGTATTAATGGAATCTATTTCCTTAGTCGTTTCCCCGACTAGTTCTGTTATTCGCTAAGGCGTCGACGAAAATTGGGCAACACCTTCCCTATAATGTGCCCTATCCAAATTTCCAATTAGGTACTTAATACCTACATCCAACCAACAACAACAATCTGCAACAATTCATACCAACAATATACAATATAAACTCCAAACGACTTATTCAAAAATACGATATCACAATTGCGCGTCTAGTCTTTATTTTGTAACGCCTTTAATTATACGCAACGGGGGGTCATGTGGATGCAACAAGCAGCTCCCACACCTATTTTAGAATGCCTTTAGGACCTGCAACACACCATCACACACCTGCAACAGCCCCCACACGCACAATGCCTTATTTCGACTACAATTTAACTATAGCGATTCCAATTTAGTTTATTTCGGACGTCAAGCATATTTATCATATTTTCACATTTCCAGCCACTTAAACAATGTATAATACCCTATATAACAACACCATAAACTCCAATTTAAAAGGAAATTCCTTACGTTAAACTTGTCAAACTCGCCAAAACTATTAAAATGCGAAATCTGGACAGCCCACTGTCTTATTGTGTCACTTAGTTTCGGAGGGGTAATTGAGGGAAACAGGATTTGTGGCCTTAATTAAAGTTATATACATGTGTATCAAGGTCGCAAAAAATTTTGAATTACCCCTACAGCAATTTTGTACTAAAATATATGCCCAAAATACTCACAACTGTCCGTGTAGGATTTCCAAAACAAAATCTGGGCAGTACCTCCTCTACACTTCATCACCCTTTTTCAAGAAGCTAAAAGCGAAACTGGATTTGGAAGTCTAAATTAAAGTTATATACCCATGAAATAAATTTCCAAAACATATTAAATCACTCGAAACGAATCTATACACAAGAAGTTATACCAATATTACTAACAACAGTCTCTTCCAAAAACGGGTTGGTTAATTAGTTCTTAACATTTTCTCCTTCAACTTTCTCTTATTTCTTTCCAAGTGTAAACTGCAACCATGGTTCCGTAGGCATCCTAAGACACATGTATACACCCCCACATGGTTGAAAAACATTGTAGATAATTAATTCACGGAGGAAAATTGAAGAACTCACCTCAAAGTCTTCAAACCATGGCTACCTCTTCCTCTCATGTTTTCTCTCTATTTTGGTTGCTGGAGTTTCAGCTTCAAATGGAATAAGAATGACTTAATAGTCATCCAAATCCACATATATACCCCTTTTTAGAAGGTGCCATGTGGCAGCCCCTTAGGGGTGACACGTGGCAGCCCCCTAGGATGCTACCTAGGCTCATGCGGCCTATCACACGCCACCACATAGCAGCGGGGTCCACCCCCAATCAGGTAGGTGAGTTACCTGCTTGCTTGTCACCTGCTTGTTTGAGGTGCTTGCTTGTCACCTGCTTGCTTGACTTTCGTAAGTTCAGAAACTAGTTTTTGCTCCCTCTCGTAGGTTCGTAATCTCATCTTATTTTAAGAGCCTATGTAACCCATGCTACACAAGCTTGGTATGTAATCCAACAACTTAAGTATGTAAGACTTCTAACTTAGTAGTTTACGTAGATAAGTCGAGTCCTACGACTCATTACTTGGCCTCCAACTCCTTCCGACTTCTCTTGACCCTATTTTCAATCTTCCCTACCACGGGGTGTCCCATTCTCCCTTCTTAGAGTTGTTCAATAGGGTCGTAACTTAAGTAGCTCACATACTAGCTTCTAAGTAACTTACGGAACATTTCGAGTTCAAAGATGTAGGGTGTAACAATTTCCTAACAATTTCATCTTTCAAAATAAAGATTTCAATATGGGTTTTGTGATTTTTCTCCCAAATTTAAAAATTAGTAATTTCATGATTTCAAACTTGATTTGACTTGAGATCGGGCTATCATCAGTTAAGAGTGTGAGATTTTGATATTCCGAAGACCACCTTCAGGACTTGTTATGGGCATTGTGAGTTTGTGGTCATGTCCATAGGGCTAATGAATATCCCGACTGCTTTTATAGAGTTAATAAACTGGGTGTTTCAGCCCGTAATTGTATTTATTGATAATATCTTAGTTTACTCCATGAATAAGGCTGACCATGTTTATCACTTGAGGGTCGTACTTCAAAGATTGAGAAAGGAGAAGTTGTATGCAAAATTCTCCAAATGTGAGTTTTGACTCGAGTCTGTGGCATTCTTGGGTCATGTGGTGATCAAGAATAGGATTATGATTGATCCATCCAAGGTTGCTGTGATTTGTGATTAGGCTAGACCTACCTCAATTATCAAGATTTAGAGTTTCATTGGGTTAATGGGTTTTTATCATCAGTTTGCTCAGAGTTTCTCTTCCATTACAACTCTATTGACTAGGTTAACTTAAAGATTGTGCATTTCAGTGGACCGATGAGTCTGAGGTGAGCTTTTAAAAGTTCAAGGAGTTTTTGACCTCGACACCTATTCTAGCATTACCCGAGGAGGATGTGGCTTTTATTGTAGTCTGTGATGCTTCAGGTGTTGGTTTGGGTGGTGCATTGATGGAGAAGGGAAGAATAATAGCCTATGCTTCTCGACAGCTAAAGGTACATGAAAAAAACTACCCTACTCATGATTTGGAGTTAGCAGATGTGGTATTTGTTTTGAAGTTATGGAGACACTATCTTTATGATGTGCATTGTGAGGTCTTTACAAACCATCGCATTCTTAAATATATCTTTCTCAATTAAATATGAACATGAGGCAGCGTAGATGGTTGTAAGTTTTGAAATATTATGATATTACCATTATTTATCATTCAGGCAAGGCTAATGTGGTAGCAGATGCTTTGAATCAAAAAGCACCTAGTATGGGTAGCTTAGCCTTCCTTAAAGCGGAGGAGAGGCCTTTGGCATTTGAGGTTTATTCATTGACTAGACATTTAGTCTGACTTGATATTTCTATGTCTCATAATGTTTTGGACTTTGTAGAGGCTAGGTCTACCTTGATGGATTAGATTCGCGCCTATCAATTTAATGATGGTAAGTTCAGAGTAATTCGGGACAAAGTATTGAAAGGTGAAGCTAAGTCAGCTTCTCTTGATCCAAGAGAGTTTTGAGGATTAGTGGTCGTATTTGTGTGCCAAAGGTTAGTGATTGAGTGTATATGATATTGAAGGAGGCTCATTGATCAAGTATTTTCTTCACCTGGGAGCAGTGAAGATGTTTTATAACTTGAAGCAACATTATTTATTGTGTGGCATGAAGAGGGACATCATGGACTTTGTGTCCAAGTATTTGAATTGCTAGAAAGTAAAGTATGACCATCAGAGACCGGGGGGTTTGATGTAAAGTATGCCCATTCTCGAGTGGAAGTGGGAGCGTATTACTATGGACTTTGTGACTATATTACCGTTGACTTTGGGTAAGCATGATTTATTTTGGGTGAATGTGGATCAACTGGCCAAATCAGCTTATTTCATTCCAAAGAATACTAGCTATAATGTGGAGTAGTTGGCTAAGATCTACATCTGTGAGATTGTTCAGTTACATGAAGTGCCCATTTCTATTGTATCTAATAGAGGTACATAGTTTACCTCTCATTTCTAGAGTTCTATGTAGTAGCAGATGAGTATCAAGCTTGAGTTGAGCACTGCTTTTCATCCTTAGACCGATGGTTAGTTGAAGTGGACTATTCAGGTGCTTGAGGACATGCTCCGAGCTTGTGTCATGGACTTTGGTGGTTATTGGGACCAATCCCTACCTCTTGCGGTGTTTGCTTAGAATAACAGCTACCATTCCAGTATCCAAATGGCACTGTTTGAGGCTTTATATGGGAGGAGGTGTAGATCTCCTGTGGGATAGTTTGATTCTTTTGGGGTACGACCTTGGGGTACTAATTTGTTGAGAGACTCCATGGATAGGGTGTGGTTGATTCAACAACACCTAGTGACTGCCCAGAGTAGGCAGAGAATATATAGAGAAAGGCATGTTCGTGATGTGTCCTTTGCTATTAGTGAGCAAGTGTTTCTCAAGGAGTCATCCACTAAGAGTGTGATGAGGTTCAGAAAAAAAGGGAAGCTCAGTTCGTGTTTATTGTCCCTTTTAAGATTCCGAAAAAGTACGGAGAGGTAGCCTATCAATTTCCTTGCCTCTAAATATTTCAGCGGTTCATCCAGTGTTTCATGTATTGAAGCTTAATCAATCTTAACACAATGATTCTTATATGATTTAGTGAGACTTAGTTGCTTTGGATCAACATTTGTCCTTTGAGGAGGAGCCTGTTGCTATCTTGGATAGATAGACTAGACAGTTGAGATTGAAGTATATTGATTCAATAAAGATGCAGTAGAGGCACTGACCTATGGAGGAGGCTAAGTGGGAGGTAGAATCCGACATGTGTCGCAAATACCCTCAGCTTTCCTTCCTTCAGATACCTTACTTTGCTTTTCGTTCGAGGATGAATGTGTATTTTAGTGGTGGATAGTGTAATGTCCTAATTCTTGAGGAATCACTTTTTCATGTGAAATGACCATTTTTCCTTTCTCCTTAGCAGTTTTATGCTTTTTTTGTGTTTTGGGAATGGTTTGTGTGGCCTCCAATGCGATCGAGAGAGCTTTTGGTAATTTTGAGACTTTGGGTCAAATTTTAATGAGATAGTTGAATTTGGTCAATATTTCTAGATTCGAGTGTCGGATGGTGATTTTTTCAGTTCCGCTGCATCTGGAACATCTAATTTGGTCTAGAAGGGTGGTTGGTTAGAGCCCTGAGACCTTAGAGTTTGTTTTGAGTATTTAGGCTAAAAATTGAGTTTTAGGTCTAAGAGAGGTCCACGGGGGAGTATTTTTGGTATAATAACCTTTTTTCAAAAATCCAACAATATCATTGGCTCCGAAATATGTTTTACAGTTAATTTGCATTATCAATTCATGTTTATAGGGTTTCAGATGAGTTCTAAGGGTCAAAAACATGTTTTAAGGGTGCTGGTGCAAGTTGACCGTGGTTAAACCGGTCAACAACACCTTTTTGATTAAAAGTAGTCCATATTTTGGGTTTCTTCCTCCTTTTTCTCATTTCCACTATTGTTACTCATTTGGAGCTTAAAAAAGATGATTTATGAAGAAATATTTTGAGGAAATTCATGGGAGTATATCTGTTTATCATTTCTAAATAATTTCCTAATGATTTCATCTTCCAAAAATATTTCAAAATAAAGATTTCAATGTGGGTTTGGGAGGTTTTCTCCCAAATTTCAAAATTAATAATTTTATGACATCGAACTTGATATCTACTGATTTTAATGGGTTTTTTTCAACCACAAACTTCTCTTGATGTGTAGAACTTGTTTTTCAAATAAAATTCCGGTTTTATCCTTTTTATTTTTGAGGTAATTTTTAGAAGATTTTGACCTTGGTTCTTAAACCTTGCAATATGGGTGTCATTGAACTCGTTTTCATGAATTCTATCCATTATTGATAGTTTTGAATTGTTTTGGAGTCGGTATTTGAGGTTGAAGCTCTAATAGAGTGTTCAAGTGAAGTTTTCGGCCTTTGAGGTAGGTTTGGCTATCCTTCTTCGAGATTGAGATTGGATAATTGATCATTCTTATGTTATAGACTTTGGGATGGGGTCGTTATGTGAATTATGATTGTTGTCTCTATTTTGATCCCCTTATGGGGCTTGATTATACTGTGTTGTCCGTGTGGAGGTTTGTTTGTGTGGTTTAGCCCGTGTGAGGGCCTTATTTTCTATTCTATTTGGTTTGAGAGTATGTGATTCATGATTTACCTATGAGAGAAGTTTGTAATACTATTTGACTTATAATGCCCGTGAGAGGAGTTGAGTTAGGGGTTTTGATCACATGTGAGTTATGGAACACTTATTTCAATATATTCCTTCCCACTACTATCTATTTAGGGGGTATATCATAATTATGTTAAGTTTTTAGAAATTTGAACCTTATATTATATGTTGATTTGAATATTGCCTCCATGTCTTATGTGTTGTGATGCATAAATCCTTATGCATCATATCATTGATCTTGGAAAGGTGAGAAATGTGGAAATTCTCTTTGAGAA
Source organism: Solanum dulcamara (assembly GCF_947179165.1). Taxonomy (NCBI): domain Eukaryota; kingdom Viridiplantae; phylum Streptophyta; class Magnoliopsida; order Solanales; family Solanaceae; genus Solanum; species Solanum dulcamara. Next base: position 70,576,964 of record NC_077240.1, on the reverse strand, counting down.
AGAAAATAAGACCCCAATTTATATCCTTGACCACAAGTGAGGTGGCAAGTTGATGATATATTGTGATTTGGTATATAGACTACGAGTCCCCCATGGGTCCTTGTCTGAAAGCATTAGCTTGACATGGTGTATACGATAAGTTGTGTGACAACCTTGATTCTACCGTACCACCACATCATTACATCATCTGATTGCATTGTTCTATGGATTATTTGGATTATCTTATAATATGTGATAGTGAGTTAACATTATATGTTTACTTTACTCAAGCCATTTTATATAAATTGATGGCACCGATGCTAGAGTGTGACATTTTTGTTTGCAGGTGGAAGCTTTCCTTAGCTTATTTCATATGTTTGATTAATTTTGTATTCCTACTTGGTCAAACCTACTAGGTACATGTGGATTGTACTCACCCCTACTTTTGTGTCACTTTTGATACAGATCCTAGTCAGGGTACCACACGCGACAGTTGATCACCTTTAGCGGACATGCTTATTTCAGATTGGTGGTGAAATCCTGTTCTGGTTCACCATTAGTTCTATCTTTCATTTCAATCTTTATTTCTATTCAGAGACTCATGATATACTTCATACACAAAAGTTGTATTAGATGCTCTTTATACATATGACACTAGATTTTAGGAGAATTATTCATTGTACTTCTTTTCTTTATAATTGTGGCCTGACTTCCCCTTCGGAAGTCTCGTATGTGATTTATTACTTGGCTTACATATTAGGTTGAGTTTTTGTGTCATCATGACCTCAAATTTTGGGTTGTGACACCAACACATACAAGGAAGGAATTTTGATGATTCTGCAAGATTTACGGAGTTTTAGAAGCTCACTTACCTTATTCAAATAAATAATTCCAACACTTGAGCCTTCCCATTTTGAATAGAAGCAAATTATCATAATCTAATCAAATAGTGATTCACAATAAGATTTCGAAACTAACAATACTGATTTTATAAAATTCAAGCAAAAGGGTTAAAACGGCTAAAAATTCCGATTTTGAAAACGAGGTTCAAATATGGAAATATATACCTGAAAATGTTCCTACAAATTATTTGGAATTCATTGGTGAAAACCATTTTAAAATGGAGTTGTATTCAACTCATAATCACCAGTTTTTATTTGAAACTCAAGTTCTTGAAAAATCCAAATTTGCCGATCAAAAACTCAATTTCTGATGTTAAAATCACACTTAATGCTAGGGAATTGAAATATTAGGGTCAAAAACAGTTACCCAAAAAGTTCCCAGCAAGAACCCCTTCAAAAGTCGCCTCAAGGATATTTTCCAAACTCAAAAATAAAGGAAATGAGGTTAAAGCACGACCAAGACCCTCTTTGATCTCGCTAAAGTGACCCAGGCTCTATTTCGCGACCATCATCGCAGAAGTGAAACCCGCCTAAATGACCCTCTTCATGAAAGTGATGGGTCTTCAATAAAGCAGGTGTCGTGAAAGAGACGACCCCTTTGAGAAGGTGAAGACTAAGGCACCAGAAAAACACACAACAAATCACAAAGTTTCAACATTCACCAAAAAGACCCTTGAGATTCGATAGGAATCCCGTACACACAAACAAAGTATGCTACCCCACTAAATTTGATTTTTCAGAATCAATAAAACCATTAGAATTCGAATTTGAGGTCTCCTTGATCCAAAATCTGATTAATCGTAACCAAACTAACATAAAGCTTAAACTAATAAATCAAGCTTGGGACTTCTTAAAATTCGACTGTCACGACCCCGACCCGCCGTGACTGGCACGCACACTAACCCTCTGGTGGGAGAACCATTAATACAGCCCAAATATCACATTCATGAGATGCAAGAACTGTAAAAAATATGAAAGCAGCTTAATTTAATAGCAATAACGCTGAATTCCCATAAACTCAGTAAAGTCTATTCAACAATCCCAAAACATGCGGAAATACCTAGGAACTGAAAGTCAATCGTACCAAAACTCTAAAAAATTAACAGGTCTAGAAAGGGAGTACAATTCTCATAAGAAAGTCATTAAAGAATTAACCAATGTCTAAACATCTAAGTCTCAGAAGAAGGACTAGAAATAATGAGAGTCCACGATAGCCTGAAAGAATTCGCTCACCACAACTTCTCACTCTTCTAAGTGAGGTCTCTACGCAATCGATTCAATATGCCCTGTACTCAACAAAGACAAATCAAGTGTAGTATCAGTTAAAAATCAATAGTGTACTGGTAGGATCACGCGGCTAGCCTAGTAAGCGAATCATGGATAACTAAACTTAATATAATAAGCACATATATACAAGATAACTTAACTGTTTTCATCTAAAAAAATACTTAGCAAGATCACAGTTCAACAACCTCAATATGACGCAATTTCACATAAAGTTCCTCTCATGGGACTTGCAATACTTAATTTGTGTCAGAACGTGACACCTGATCCAATATTTGTGTCAGAACGTGACATCCAATCCAAATATATGTCAGAACATCTCACCCAATCTAATTGTGTGTCAAAATATGACATCCTATCAAATTGTGTCAGAATGTGACACCCGATCCAATCATACAAGCAGCCACAATTACATTCAGTAGTCAATATTATGCCACCAAGAATAGTTTCATCACAAATTAGGCTACTAAGTGATCATTTCACATAATTTCTAGCATGTTTACCTATTCATATACACATATGCATACCATGAAGTAATTTAGAAAGTACATGAAACCCATACAAGAAACATAATCATCACCTACCTCGAATTCGAGCTTCAACCACTCTAAGATGCAAGAGCTTTTCCTTTCCGGGTTCGTTCTGCTTGTTCTTGTTCTTAAGCATGGGAATCCATGGATAAATGATAAAAATTGTCCAGGGCCACTTCCTAACGTCTTAAGAATAATCTTTGCAGAATAATACCATTTTGGGGTTTTTCACATCTTTAACTTCGTGACTGTCCTGCCACAGCAGGACCATCCCACTCTGGTGGCCTTGCTCTGGCAGGAGAAATATCGCTCTAGCGGGTTGCATAGAAATAGAGAGCTTGGAACCTCACCTGACTCAGAATTCGTCTGAGTCTAGCCTAGGCTAAATTTTTCCAAAGTTACAACCTGAAGTTTTCTGACCCAAATTCCTTCCCAATTGTCCTATCCATAACAATGGGTTTAGGCCATTACAATAGATACAAAGTTACCCATCACTCATTTCCAAGTGACCAATTAGGGAAAACAGGGCTAATGTAGAGATAGAGTAGTACCCAATTTGATGAACAACCGAGGTTACTTGTCTTGCATGTCTTTCTCGGTATCCCAGGTAACTTTCTCCACTGAGAAATCCTTCCATTTCATATGTACCATGTTGATCTCCTTAGTCCTCAACTTTTGGACATCACGATTAAGGATTTCAACTGGTTCTTCCTCACACTGAAGATCCTTGTTTAACAAAACCGAGTCCTATTTAATGATGTAGTCTTCATCTTCATGGTACTTTTTCAGCATTGACACATAGAACACTAGATATACCCCCAACAAGCTAGGTGGTAAGGCCAATATGTACGCCACTAGCCCTACAAAGTCAAAAATTTTAAAGGGGCCAATATAGCGAGGACTGAGCTTGCCCTTTTTACCAAACCTCATTACCCCTTTAATGGGTTAAACCTTTAGAAGTACTTTATCACCATCCTCGAATATCATATCCCTTACCTTATGGTCAGCATACTCTTTTTGATGACTTTGAGATGCTAGAAGCTTAGCTTGGATAATCCTTACCTTATTCCGAGCATCCCTCACTACGTCCACCTCCAATAGCTCCACTTGTCCAGCTTCAAACCACCCATTGAGAGACCTGCATCTCCTCCCATAAAGAGATTCAAATAGTGCTATCTCAATGCTGGAGTGGTAACTATTGTTGTAGGAGAACTTACACAAGGGCAAACTTGTCCCAATGTCCCCCAAAGTCGATCATACATGCCCTCAATATATCTTCCAGCACTTGGATTGTCCTCTCTAATTGTCCATCTGTCTGTGGATGGAAGGTTGTGCTAAAATTGGGCTAAGTGCCCAGCTCTTCACATAACTTTTCCCAAAATTAAGAAGGGAACTACGTACCACGGTCTGAGATAATAGAAAGGGGCACCCGTGCAGCTTTACTTTCCAAGTAGGGATTTCAATGTCTTGGGCTAGGCCACCCGGACTTTGATGTTCGGCCTTCATTTGTTGGCAATTCAAACATTCAGACACGAACCTTGGTATGTCCTTCTTCATTCCACCCCACCAATAGAACTCTTTTAAGTCTCGATACTTTTTTATCGAACCGGGATGAATAGAGTATGTAGAATTATAAGCCTCCATTAAGATCGAACTCCTTAGGCCATCCACATTCAAAATACATAACAGACCTTGGTAGTATACCAACCCATATCCCTCTTGGGAAAAGACCTCTACCTTGTTTTCCTTCACCAACTTCTTTAACTCAATAAACGTTGGGTTAAGATTTTGCTTTGACTTAACATCTACTACCAAAGAGGATTCAGACCCATTTTGAACAACCATACCACCATCATAGGTACGACACAACTGTACCCCTAATATAGACAATCGATGAACATCAACATGGGCCACACTTCCCATAAACACTCTACAAAGTGCATCAACAACCACATTTGCTTTACCCGAATGATAATGCACACTCATGTCATAGTCCTCGAGGAGTTCTAGCCACCTCATTTACCTTAGATTAAGGTCCTTTTGGGTTAACACATATTGAAGACTTTTATTATTGGTATACACATTCAAATTCACCCCACAGAGGTAATGCTGCCAAATCATCAAAGCAAAAACAACGGCCGCTAATTCAAGAACATGGGTAGGGTAATTACGCTCATTGACCTTCAATTGCATTGTAGCACAGGCTATGACCTTGCTGTTTTGCATTAAAACACAACCCAAACAAATATTTGAAGCATCACAATAAACCATAAACCCTTCTAATCCTTTTGGAAGAGTACAAATAGGAGCGGAGGTAAGTTGATCTTTTAAGGTTTGGAAACTCTTCTCACACTCATCTGTCCATATGAATTTGTCTTGATGAGATAGAAGAAAACCCTTCGATGAACCTTCTATAATACCCGACTAGACCCAAGATAATCCTAATGTACGAAGGAGAAAATGATCTAGGACAATTCTTGACTGCCTCTATTTTCTTAGTATCAACCTTGATCCCATCATCGGACACTACCTGACTAAGAAATTCCACCTCCTTCAACCAAAATTCACACTTACTAAATTTTGTAAACAATTGCCTATTCCACCTCCTTCAACTAAAATTCACACTTATGTTTTTCTTCACCCCGAGAGTAAATAAAAATATCGTTAATGAATACCACCACAAAAGTATCAAGAAAGGTTTTGAACACCTTATTCATCAAGTCCATGAACATCGTCGGCGCATTTGTCAACCCAAAACTCATCACCACAAACTCGAAGTACCATACCTTGTTTGGAAAGCTATTTTGAAAATGTCACACTACCTCACCCTTAGCTGGTGCTAGCCAAACCAAAGGTCAATCTGGGAGGCCCCTTGTGATTAATCAAACAAGTCATCTATTCTAGGAATTGGGTACTTGTTCTTAATGGTCATCTTATTCAATTGCCGATAGTCTATGCATATTCAAAGCAACCCATCCTTCTTTCTCACAAATAGCACGGGAGCACCCCATGGAAAAATACTTAGCCTTATGAACCCCTTTTCTAATAAGTCCTTTAATTGTTCCTTCAACTCTTTTAATTCTGTAGGGGCCATCCAGTAAGGAGGAATAGATATAGGTTGGGTATCGAAGAGAAGATCGATACCAAAATCAACTTCCTTTCGGGAGAGACACTAGAAAAGTCATCAGGGAACATATTTACTAAGGGAACCAACTCAAACGGAGAAATTTCAGAGTGGACATCCCTAACCCTCACAATATGGTAAATACAACCCTTACCATTCAAGTTTTAGGCCTTAATACAATAAATAAACGTACCCTTCACCGAGTTATGACCCTCCCATTCAAGAACGAACTCATTTGGAAATTAGAACTTGACCCGATGAGTCCTACAATCTATGGAATCATAAGATACATGTAACAAATCCATCCCAAGTATAATATCAAAATCTACCATGTCAAGCTCTATGAGATCACAAAGAACAAATTTATGCAAGATGGACCTGTGACACTCCTTATAGACTTTTCTAGCCACAACTGACTCACCAACGGGGGTAGACACCAAATAAGGCTCTACTAACATTTTGGACAATAAATCAAATCTATTTTCTAAGAGTGGAGTAACAAATTACAAGTTTATACCTAGATCCGACAATGCATATACATCAAAAGTAAAAATCTTTAACATATCGATAACCACATTTGGTGCTTCCTCAACCTCTGGCCTTTCATGAAAGGCATAGAAGCGGTTGGTGCATTGACCACCACCATGAGCTTATTTGCCATGAGAAACTTATACTTGAGTCCTACCACCACCACCTCTATAATCCCTGTCACGGTGACCCGGCTTGTCACACTTGAAGCACGTATCTGAGCCCACCAAGCACTCCCCTTTGTGGGTCCTCCCATACTTCTTACATAGGGAAAATTTTGGGCACCAACATTTTCTCTTTAGACTATTGGGTTGGGACCCTTATCTTTGTTGAACTTAGGAGAAGGAGTATTGGTGGAACCTTATCCCACAAATCGTTGCCCACCTTGGCGTTTTCCATTGTTATCATAATCGGACCTTTGAGGGTTGAATCCTCCACCATCCACTCTAGCCTTTTTGAACCCCCTTGATCATTCCCTAAACTTCTCTTCTTTAATTTGTTCTCCGTAAGTCATCAACTGAGAGATGTCCATCTAATTGAGTAATATGGCCATTTTGCACTCCTTGGACACCAAGTTTGAGACACCAAAAATAAACTTGATCAGTCTAGCTCTTGGGTAGAAGACCATAAAGGGAGCATACTTTGACAACTTAGTGAATTTGAGGGCATACTCTCTCACACTCATACTCCTTTGACAGAGGTTAATAAACTTTTGGATTTTGGCTTCCCTTAGATCCATTGGGAAGAAATGGTCTAGGAAGGCACCTTTGAACTCTTCCCATCCTATTTGCCCCATTTCTTCAACCCTCTCAACAACCCATTGTTCGTACCACACTCTAGCCACACCTTTGAGTTGATAGGCCATTAGCTCACCCTTTTTATTCAGTGGCATACCTAGGATAGCCACAATCTGGTATACCTAATCAATGAACTTCATAGGGTCCTTATCTAGTTTAGAACCATCGAACTTGGGTAGATTCATCCTTTGAAAATTCTGAATCCTATTAGCTGGATTTTTTTTTTGGGGAGAAGGAACACCTTGATGCCCTTGGTTGGCTACGAATTGAGCCAATAACATATGATATTATAAAACTCAGTATGGGTTACCCCTTCCTTATGATATGGAGCATCGAGAACCAGAGGATCTTGGTCCTCATCGTCAACCCCTGTTCTTGGAGGTACTCTTCAATGAGTCATTATCTAGAGAACACAAAATAGGTTGTTAGTTAGAGGAAATCTGAGGACACTCTAAGGCACGACATGAATTTGAAAAAAGTGGAAACCTTTCTAAAGTCCCATATTTTCCTATTCATAATTGTGGAGTGCTTTACAACCATGACCAAGACCCTATTTGACGCAGTATGTTAGACTCTGAGTACTATTTTAAAACTTCGTGCTCTGATACCAAGTTTTTAGAACCCAAGCCTAGGGAGTAGACGTAACATGGTGAATAAATTACCTAGAGATACCTCACCCAAGCTTCTTAGCATTCATTGAGCATTTAATCGGGAATGATAAACAATTCAAGAGGAAACATAAAAGGATATCGGGTCTAAGGGATTTGACATTCAATGAGAGTCAAAGTCAACATAACATTATTTACTATGTCCAACAATACCTCTATATCAAAGACTTGGCAGGGGCAAAGACATGTTCTTAACTTACCCTCAAGATATAAGTCAAGAGATACCAAAATAATTCAAGAGTCTAAACACAACGTAAGCTAGAAAAGTAGGTAGTAGCCTTCAACGATCAATCTAGCCATGCTTAAGAGAGTGTGGAGCGATGAGAAATCATCATATGAAAACTTAAAACATGCATTTTATGGGAAAGTAACCTCAATCGAAATTTAAGACCATGAAAGCTATTACATGGAATCCAACATAACCACCAACATTGGAACGGGGAGACTACTTGTCGGGTAGAACTCCGTCAACTTTAATTATTTCTTTTACTTTGACTTTAAGGGCTAATTGTGGATCCATTAGCCTAAATAGCCTACAATGGCTCCTATGTTGGCGTATAGTTAATGCAACATGAGACTTTACTTGAGTACTCGTTAGGTCGAGTCCCCACCTACATGTTACATTCGGTGCTAGGTCAATCCTATGGAATAACATTTAAATATCATAACAACATAAGCATTGTATAACTTTATACATCAAATCATCATCAGTGGAATAGCTCATTAAAATATTTCATTTGATTCAAATATGTGAGAATTGTCTTTTCACATTCAATCCTTTCTTTGGCTAAATCCCATTCATCATTATTCAATCATTCCACAAGACTCCCTTAGACATAGGCATTTGCTTCATAAACTTTTATTTGGAGTCAAAAGCTCTCACATCAAACTTCATCGGAAACATAGAAAAATGAGGTGGATTCTATTCAATTCAATTTTAAAACATGCTTTTCAAAGAACCATGCATAAACATTATCGATTGAGTCAATTCAAAACATACTTCAAATAACCCATCATTCATTTCAAAGACCCATAATAGGTTGAGATACAAAATTACTTGAAATTCAATAATTCATGCAATTGAGTAGTAATATAAGCTTACTTGAACATTATATCAATAATTTGAACCATAATCTAGCAATTTGAAAAAGGATTTAACAAGACCCATTTGAAAATTCATAAACCCAATATAGGAATTTAGGGCATTCATAGGTGGAATTAATTTTATGCAATTTGAGTCAATAACCCCCATTTCAATCATGCTTCATGCTAGTAAGAAGAAATTAGAAGTACCCATAAAGAATTAATACTTGAATTCAAAGGAATTAGTTGGAAAAGGTGTTGGGACTCCATGGATGGAAGATGAAGAAACCCACATACCTTAGAGTAAAACTTAAAGAAATCTTGATTCTTGTTTTTCAATAAGGAGCCTTGGATCCCTTGAGTTTGGGAGGATTTTGTAAGAGATGATTTGAGAGAGAGGAGGATGAAGTTTAGGGTCTTGGGGAGGCAAAAGACTGAAAACCGACCTCGAAATACGTTAAACCCGTTTATATATGATTAGGTTATTGTCCAAGATGCCCTTCATAAAAAAAAAGACTAAAAAATGGGTTTAGAACACTGTTGGTGCAATAGTGGCGCACTGCGCTAGAGCTAAAACTACTGTAACTAATTTTTGGTGCACCGTGCCAAGCCCTAATCTGCTGTAGCAATAGTCTCTGGTAAAAAGGTCATAATTTTTACTCTAAACTCGGAATTAGTCAAAATTAGTGAAATTGGAAGGAGGACTCAAATAACTTTAATTTGATAGGTAATGGGACACCGAATCTATTTTATTGTAGGAAATATGGTCATTTGAAGTTGACCCTATTACGGACTCATACGAAAACTTAGCTGATAGAAATTCTTTGGACTTGACTTGGTGTTAGAGATCCCTTATGACCCTAAAATACATCTAATACACTTCAAATACTTAGGAATTGATCCTAATTCATATATACAATTAGAAGTCATCTAGTTCGAGACAAAAAGATCCTTCGAAGCCATTTCCCCTTCTTTACCCTAGTATGACACATTCCAACCTTTAAACCATGCTGGACCTTACAATATTTTTCTTTGGGAACATTCATCCTCGAATGAGAATCATTAGCATAGAAAAAGACATGGCATGAGGACTAGCAACCCAACATGAACAAAATGACACTTGCAATACATAAAACATGAGATCTTTAAACTTAGCATAAAACATGACTTCAAAATTTAACTTCATGAACATACATGCATATGAGGACTTAAGAAAACTGAAAAATCGGAGTCTTAAACATTTGAGCCTGAATAACTTAGTACCTTAGGCTAGAGTAGAATGAAAAAGATGAGGGTAACATTTCATCACATCCGTTTTCGCTTCCCATGTAGCACTTTCAACTTGTTGATTTTTCCAAAGGACTTTAACATATGCAACTTCTTTGTTCCTTAATCTCTTAACTTTCCAGTCCAAAATTTCAATCGGGACTTCTTTATAGGTCAAGTTTTCTTCAACATTCACTACTTCCAAAGGAACAATGGAACTAGGACTACCCACATATTTTCTCAATATAGACACATGGAACACCGGGTGAACCATGGCCATTTGTAATGGAAAATCCAACTCTATGTAGCCTTGCCAACACGTCTCATGATTTTATAAGGCCCTACATACATAAGGCTCAATTTCTCTGTCTTACCAAATCGAAACACACCCTTCATGAGTGAAACCTTCAAATACACCCAATCATCCACATTAAACTCAAGATCCCTTGTTCTAGTGTCGGAATAAGAATTTTGACTACTTTGAGCCATGTTCTACCTTTCTCTAATGATCTTCACCTTCTCTAAAGCATCAAGTACTAAATCGGGGACCAACAAGGTCATCTCACCTACTTCGAACCAAGCAACCGGGGATCTACATCATCTCCCATACAAAGCCTCAAACGATGCCATCTTAATACCTGAGTGGTAACTATTATTATAGGCAAACTCAATGAGTGGTAGATGATCATCCCAATTTCCTTTAAACTTCAACACACAAGCCCTTAACATATCCTCTAGTGTTTGCATTGTTCTTTCATTTTGCCCCTCAGTTTGAGGATGGAATGCGGTGCTCAACTTTAGCTTAGTACCGAGGTCCTTTTGAAATGATCTCCAAAAGTAAGAAGTGAATTAGGTACCATGATCGAAAATAATGGACAATGGCACACCATGCAACCTCATCAACTCCCGAATATACAACTTGGCATAGTCTTCGCCACTATAGAAAGTCCTAACCGGTAGGAAGTGAGATGACTTAGTCATTCTATCAACAATTACCCAAATTGAATCATGACACTTCCAGGTATGAGGCAAACCCATTACAAAATCCATATTCACATGTTCTCACTTCCAAGTAGGGATTTCAATATCTTAGGATAGGCCACCCGGACTTTGATGTTCGGCCTTCATTTGTTGGCAATTCAGACATTCAGGCATGAACCTTGGTATGTCCTTCTTCATGCCACCCCACCAATAGAACTCTTTTAAGTCTTGATACTTTTTCATCGAATCGGGATGAATGGAGTATATAGAATTATAAGACTCCATCAAGATCGAACTTCTTAGGCCATCCACATTCAAAATACATAACAAAATTTGGTAGTATAGCAACCCATATCTCCCTTGGGAAAAGACATCTACCTTCTTTTCCTTCACCAACTTCTTTAACTCAATAAACGTTGGGTCAAGATTTTGCTTTGACTTAACATCCACTACCAAAGAGGATTCAGTTTGAACAACTATACCACCATCATAGGTATAACACAACTGCACCCCTAATATAGACAATTGGCGAACATCAACATGGGCCACACTCCCCATAAACACTCTACAAAGTGCATCGACAACCACATTTGCTTTACCCGAATGATAATGCACACTCATGTCATAGTTCTTGAGGAGTTCTAGCCACCTCCTTTGCCTTAGATTAAGGTCCTTTTGGGTTAACACATATTGAAGACTTTTATGATTGGTATACACATGCAGATTCACCCCACAGAGGTAATGCTACCAAAACATCAAACCAAAAACAATGGCTGCCAATTCAAGAACATGGGTAGGGTAATTACGCTCATGCACCTTCAATTGCATAGAAGCATAGGCTATGACTTTGCAGTTTTGCATTAAAAAGCAACCCAAACAAATATTTGAAGTGTCACAATAAACCATAAACCCTTTTAGTCCTTTTGGAAGAGTACAAATAAGAGCAGAGGTAAGTTGATCTTTCAAGGTTTGGAAACTCTTCTCACACTCATCTGTCCATATGAATTTGTCTTGATGAGATAGAAGAAAACCCTTTGACGAACCTTCTATAATACCCAACTAGACCCAAGATACTCCTAATGTCCGAAGGAGACAATGGTCTAGGATAATTCTTGACTGCCTCTATTTTCATAGGATCAACCTTGATCCCATCATCGGACACTACGTGACTAAGAAATTTCACCTTCTTCAACCAAAATTCACACTTACTAAATTTTGTAAACAATTGCCTATCCCTCAATGTTTGAAGCACAACTCTTAAGTGATTCTTATATTTTTCTTCACCCCGAGAGTAAATAAAAATATCGTCAATGAATACCACCATAAAAGTATCAAGGAAGGTTTTGAACACCCTATTCATCAAGTCCATGAATACCATCGGAACATTTGTCAACCCAAAACTCATCACCACAAACACGAAGTGACCATACCTTGTTCGGAAAGCTATTTTGAAAATGTCACACTCCCTCACCCTTAGTTGGTGATAGCCGGACCAAAGGTCGATCTGGGAGGCCCCTTGTGATTAATCAAACAAGTCATCTATTCTAGGGATTGGGTACTTGTTCTTAATGGTCATATTATTCAATTGTCGATAGTCTATGCACATTCGAAGCGACCCATCCTTATTTCTCACAAATAACATGGGAGCACCCCATGAAAAAATACTTAGCCTTATGAACCCCTTTTCTAATAAGTCCTTTAATTGTTCCTTCAACTCTTTCAATTCTGTAGGGGCCATCCAGTAAGGAGGAATAGAGATAGGTTGGGTATCGGAGAGGAGATCGATACCAAAATCAACTTCCTTTTGGGAGAGACATCGGAAAAGTCATCGGGGAACATATTTACTAAGGGAAATGACTCAAAAGGAGGAATTTCAGAGTGGACATCCCTAACCCTCACAATATGGTAAATACAACCCTTAGCATTCAATTTTTGGGCCTTAAGACAATAAATAAACGTACCCTTCACCACCGAATTATGACCCTCCCATTCAAGAACAAACTCATTTGGAAATTAGAACTTGACCCGATGAGTCCTACAATCTATGGAATCATAAGATGCATGTAACAAATCCATCCCAAGTATAACATCAAAATCTACCATGTCAAGCTCTATGAGATCAAAAAGAACAAATTTATGCAAGATGGACCTGAGACACTTCTTATATACTTTTCTAGCCACAACTGACTCACCAACGGGGGTAGACTCCAAATAAGGCTCTACTAACATTTTGGACAATAAATCAAATCTATTTTCTAAGAGAGGAGTAATAAATTACAAGTTTGTACCTAGATCCAAAAATGCATATACATCAAAAGTAAAAATCTTTAATATATCGGTAACCACATTTGGTGCTTCCTTAACCTCTTGCCTCCCATGCAAGGAATAAAAGCGGTTGGTGCGTTGACCACCTCCGTGATCTTGTTGGCCATGAGAAACTTGTCCTTGAGTCCTACCACCACCACCTCTACAATCCCTATCATGGTGACCCGGCTTGCCACACTTGAAGCACATATCTGAGCCCACCAAGCACTCCCCTTTGTGGGTCCTCCCACACTTCTTACATAGGGAAAATTTTGGGCACCAATATTTTCTCTTTGGACCATTGGGTTGGGAACCTTCTCTTTGTTGAACTTAGGAGAAGGAGTATTGGTGGAACCTTATCCCAAAAATCATTGCCTACCTTGGCCTTTGCCATTGTTACCATAATCGGACCTTTGAGGGTTGAATCCTCCACCATCCACTCTAGCCTTTTCGAACCCCCTTGATCTTTCTCTGAACTTCTCTTCTTTAATTTGTTCCGCATAAGTCATCAACTGAGAGATGTCTATCTACTTGACTAACATGGCCATTTTGCACTCCTTGGACACCAAGCTTGAGACATCGAAAATAAACTTGATCAGTCTAGCTCTTGGGTAGAAGACCATAAAGGGAGCATACTTTGACTACTTAGTGAATTTGAGGGCATACTCCCTCACACTCATACTCCCTTGACAGAGGTTAATGAACTTTTGGATTTTGGCCTTCCTTAGATCTAATGGGAAGAAATGGTCTAGGAAGGCACCTTTGAACTCTTCCCATCCTATTTGCCCCATTTCTTCAACCCTCTCAATAACCCATTGTTCGTACCACACTCTAGCCACACCTTTGAGTTGATAGGCCATTAGCTCACCCTTTTTATTCAGTGGCATACCCAGGATAGCCACAATCTGGTACACCTAATTAATAAACTTCATAGGTCCTCATCTAGTTTAGAACCATCGAACTCGGGTGGATTCATCCTTTGAAAATCTTGAATCCTAGTGGCCGGATTTTACATTTGGGGAGAAGGAACACCTTGATTCCCTTGGTTGGCTACGAATTAAGCCAATAACGTATGATATTGCAAAACGCAGTATGGGTTACCCCTTCCTTATGACGTGGAGAATCGAGAACCAGAGGATCTTGGTCCTCATCGTCAACCCCTGTTCTTGCAGGTACTCTTCAATGAGTCATTATCTAGAGAACACAAAATAGGTCGTTAGTTAGAGGAAATCTGAGGACACTCTAAGGCACGACATGAATTTGAAAAAAAGTGGAAACCTTCCTAAAGTCCCATATTTTCCTATTCATAGTTGTGGAGCGCTTAACAACCATGACCAAGACCCTATTTGACGTAGTATGTTAGACTCTGAGTACTATTTTAAAACTTCGTGCTCTGATACCAAGTTTTTAGAACCCAAGCCTAGGGAGTAGATGTAACATGGCGAATAAATTACCTAGAGATACCTCACCCAAGCCTCTTAGCATTCATTGCGCATTTAATTAGGAATGATAAACAATTCAAGAGGAAACTTAAAAGGATATCGGGTCTAAGGGATTTGACATTCAATAAGAGTCAAAGTCAACATAACATCATTTACTATGTCCAACAATACCTCTATATCAAAGTCTTGACGGGGGCTAAGACATGTCTCTAACTTACCCTCAAGATATAAGTCAAGAGATACCAAAGTAATTCAAGAGTCTAAACACAACATAAGCTAGAAAAGTAGGTAGTAGCCTTCAACGATCAATCTAGCCATGCTTAAGAGAGTGTGGAGCGATGAGAAATCATCATATAAAAACTTAAAACATTCGTTTTATGGGGAAGTGAACTTAATCGATATTTAAGACTATGCGAGCTATTAAATGGAATCCAATATAACCCCCTATATTGGCACGGGGAGACTACTTATCGGGTAGAACTCCATCAACTTTAATCATTTCTTTAACTTTGACTTTAAGGGCTAATTATGGATCTACTAGTCTAAATAGCCTACACGGGCTCATATAGTCGTGCATAATTAATATAATATGAGACTTTACTTAAGGACCCCTTAGGTCGAGTCCCCATGTACATGCTGCATTCAGTGCTAGGTCAATCTCACCAAATAATATTTAAATATCATAATACCATAAGCATTGTATAACTTTAGACATAAAATCATCAACAGTGGAATAACTCATCAAAATATTTCATTTGATTCAAATATGTGAGAATTATCCGTTCACTTTTAATCCTTTCTTTGGCTAAAAGCCATTTCATCATCATTCAATTCTTTCACAAGACCCTTAAACATAGGCATTTGTTTCATAAACTTTCATTTGGAGTCAAAAGCTCTCAAGTCAAATTTCATCAGAAACATAGCAAAACGTGGTGGATTCTATTCAATTCAACTTTAAAACATGCTTTTCAAAGAACCATGTATAACATTATCGATTGAGTCAATTCAAAATCTAGTTCAAATAACCCACCATTCATTTCAAAGACCCATAATAGGTTGAGATAGAAAATTACTTGAAATTCAACAATTCATGCAATTGAGTTGTAATATAAGCTTACTTGAATATAATATCAATAATTTGAACCATAATCTAGCAATTTGAAAAGGATTGAACAAGACCCATTTGAAAATTCATAGGAATTTAGGGCATTCATAGGTTGAATCAATTTCATGCAATTTGAGTCAATAACCACCATTTCAATCATGCTTCATGCTAGAAGTAATTATAAGTACCCATAAAGAATTAATACTTGAATTCAAATGAATTAGTTGGAAAGGGTGTTGGGACTCTAAGGATGGAAGGACCCATAGATGAAGAAACCTACATACCTTAGAGTAAAACTTGAAGAAATGTTGATTCTTGTTCTTCAATAAGGATCCTTGAATCCCTTGAGTTTGGGAGGATTTTGTAGGAGATGATTTGAGAGAGAGGAAGATGAAGTTTAGAGTTGTGGGGAGGCAAAAGACTGAAAAATGACCCCAAAATGCCTCAAACCCATCTATATATGATTAGGTAATTGTCCAAGATGCCCTTCATAAAAAAAATCTAAAAAGTGGGTTTAGAACTCTGCTGGCATGAAAACGGCGCACTGTGTTAGAGCCAAAACTACTGTATCTAAATTCGGGCACACTGTTGGCGCATTGCGCCAAGCCCCCACCAAAACGACTGATCAGTTCCTCCTTGAACTCGATCCAAGTCACTAGCTCTCTACTCAACACCAACGAATAATACCATACAACAGCCAATCCATTCAAATAAAAAACAACAGATTCCACCTTCTGTTCATTAAGTATTTTATATTGAAAAAAGTAATTCTCGCATTTTCGAATTCATACCTTAGGTTTCTAACCTTCAAAAGAGGGAAATTCCCATCTTGGTGGAAGGATAGGATTCTGTTGGGGTCGGTTTTTATTATACTGAGCTGGAATTGGAAGTAAACCTCCTCTGATGGTCTGACTAGCACGACCTCTTTCTAACGCACCCAGCCTTTCTAGAATAAGATCTAATGTGCCTTGAATTTTGGTTTGTGTATTTCGTGCCTCTTGTTAAGAACTCAACAGGCCCGTTAGAATTTCTTCATCATGAGTGAGCTTTTCCACTGTTAACTTCCAGCGAGTCCCTTCTGTCATTTCTTACCCATAGGTTGCACAATCGATTCTCTGATACCAATTGTTATGATCTCAACTAAGATCAAAATTCAAATATAGAAGTTAAACAATCAACTCAACACCTTTTTGAGAATTGTTTATGATTTATCAAAAAAAACAGAGAAATGGTACTTAAACAACAGGGAAATTCTAGCTAGTAAAAGAAACTAGATTGATATTGAGCTCTATTCGGAAATTAATCTGAAGAAGAAGAAGAAAAGAGAAAAGAATCAGATTAAGATGAGATGAGAAGAGAATTTGAGAGGGAGAAGAGAGCACGAGGAAAGGGTTGAGAATTACCAGATTTAAGTTAGCCTTCTCTCTCTTCTATGATGTGTATATACAACCATTTGTCCACGTGGCACAATCTTGTCCCTTGAGCTTAATTAATTGAAATAAATCTTGGCCCTTCATTCTTTTATTTACTCAGTTAAGACTTATACTCTTTGCGTACTTCAACTCTTAACAACAACATTTTATCAGCTAGTTGAGATCATAACAGAGATTCCAGAGAAATAATCATGCAAAAACCCACTTCATTCCATATGATGATTATCCAATAATAAAAATAGAAATAAGAGGGACAACAAAAAAAAGGAGTGAGATATCTGTTTGTATGAGGAAATTTGCATTCACATTTATAGGTATAAATAAATTCAGTATTAGTAAGACTGGAACTTTGTAAAGGAACACAACCCTTCGTATGAGAGAATATAAATGCGTTTGGCAGTGTTGGAAAGGTTGCAATTTTTCATTTCGGGTTATTGACAAGCGCAGGGGGTTATTTCTTTTAGTAGGGTATAATTCATATTTAAAAGGGTATTTTGATAATTTAACTTTTAAGTTTAGAAGTTCATACTTTTAAGAAACTTAAATTGTATAATATAAATGTAAAAATAAGAATAAGTAGAACTACCATGCTAATAAGCATAAAAATTGTAAATTTACTATAAATTAATAAAAAAGAAAAAAAGAAGGAAATAGGGAGAAAAAAGAACGAAAAAAGGATAACTCGTGTTTATTATCCTTAACATTTCACTATGTTTATTAGCCTTAACCCCTCTCATTGAGAACATCGACTTGGTACAAAAACAAAGAAAATTAAAATTTTAAAGAATTAAAACCTAGAAAGCACAAAATAAAAATATTTAAGAAAAAATGATGACACACTAAACCTTTATATATATATATATATATATATATATATATAAATAATTAAGGTACTTTAATATGAGTTAGAAATATTATTAATTAAGAGTAGAAGTTATGAAGATGAAGATGTGTGAACTATGGAGATAATTTTTTAAAATAAATAACCGTCATGATCCAAAATGGGCCATGAGTGACACCCATATTTAACCTACTCGGTGGAAGAAACAACGATACAAACTTCAACTTATATTAATTGTTCAACTTATAAAATACGATAATAATGCAGAAGCTCAAATCTTATTAAAGTAAAAAATAAAAATTCACTAGAGTCTATTGCATATCATTTCCCAAAATCTGAAAATCATCACATCAAGGACATCTAATTCCAAAATACTCAGTTTGGAAGTGTGGAATGCTACAATAAAATGAATAACATAGTTTATGTCGGAAAACTAAGGACGTCATGACTGAGAGAATCCAACACGAGCAAGAAGGAATAGCTCATCCTGAAACTTGATGTGTTGGACACTGGATATAAGTGAGATTGAGTTAAAGTGGATGGAACACTCGCTGCACTCCACAAAATAAAATAAAGAAAAATACAAGTAGGGGTCAGTACAGGCCAACATGTACTGAGTAGGTATCATCGGCCGACTCGAAATAGAAATCAATATACATAAACTAATAGCAGTAAATCAACTATAACACTTAACTAATGGCAAACAACAAGATCAAAATTAAGTGAAAAGACAATGAAATAGTTATGTAATCAGTCAACAATATCCAGAGTATACATTTGGACTCAACCTCCACACCACGCTCTTTTTGGAAATGAGTTATTTGAGATTGGGTAGTATTAAGTCATTTAATTTGTTTTCCTTTAATATTACCGTGCCGAAATGTGACACCCGATTTAATAATACCGTATCGGCTCGTGACACCCGATTCAAATATATCATGTCAACTCGTGACACCCGATCCAAATAATAACGTATCAGCTCATGACACCCGAACCAAATATATCATGTCGGCTTGTGACATCTAATCTAAATATATAATTAATTTATCATTCTTTATTATCACATTCCACTTTATTAACAATATTTCATCAAACCTTTTTTATTCAGGGCATCACTTTTGATAAGGAAAGTTCAAGATTATGGATTTCACGGTCTTGGGATTGCGGACCATTTACAACAGCATATTAACCATCCAAACCACCATAATTAAATGCATAGTAAACTTCACACATTACTCAATGAATATCAATCACTATTAAGAGTCTATCTATGATATAGAATAAATTATAACCTATCTCAACCAAAGAATCGAAGTCAAGTAAGCTAATCCACCAATGTTTTTCCTTTCTTCAAAGCCTCACACATTTTTGATCTATCAAATATACAATATTCGTAAACAAAGAAATCCGTAGACACCAATATTATATATATGTTTAACCTAGATCCAATAACTCACCTAACTCTATAATCAATTCCCTAAAACTCAAGCCTAGGGTTAAGTCTCAATTCCTCCAATATCATAAATTTGATGATATTCATATAATACAATACACCCAATATTTAATTACATATTTCAATATATCAAAACTTGAATTATAATAGAAGAATTAAAAGAACAAATTTAAAAATGGGAACTAACTGATATGAACTAATAAAATTCCAAGAAAACCAATTGAAGGATGTTACTACCTCTACCAATTCAATCACACCAACCATACTCTCCCAATTATTATCCATGATTATCCTATAATCCTATTAATCACTACTTAATAATTAATAATAGAAATTGTCTTCAAAGTTTTAAGCACCCACGTGTGTAGAAGCAAACTTAATTTAAAGTTTCAATAGCTTCTAAATCCAATATAATACACCTTATCCTCCAAGTGACCACACATGCCAAATGTAATTCTAATACATATACATAAATTAAAAAATTGAAGTTTGGTCATTTGCTTTTACCTGGATGATCTGCGTTTCTCATAATGCAGTGGTTTCCCTTGGTTGTTATATCGGTAGAAGCCGCAGTGATTTATGGTATGGCCAAAAATAATAATAAATTCTTTTAGCTTATTTTAATAAGTGAAGTGGTATAGGGTATTAAATAAATTATCAATTTACCCAACTAATTAATTTAGTTATCTAAAGTTACCCTCAACTAAATAACCTTAGTTATTGAATAGTCCAAAATACCCATTAAAAATTTACGGAGTGAGTCTTTTATGAAATAAGAAGCTCTAGTACTCAAAGCAACCTAATGGGTCATTACAAAAGATATCAATTTACCCACCATTCGTCTTTGAACGGTCAAGAGAAGAGCGAGAGTAGAACAAAGTATTTGACTCGACGAAGAGATATGGATATCTTCTGCGCATATCCGCCTCAGTCTCCTAAGTGGACTCCTAAACCGGACGATTGTTTGATTGGATTTTCACATATGCAATTCCCTTAGACCTCAACTTATGAACCTCGTTGTCTAGAATAGCTATAGACCCCTCCTCATAGCACAAATTCTCATCAAGTAAGATTGAATCCTACCAAATAATATAGTTTTTATCACCATGATATTTCATTAGCATAGAGACATGAAACACTGGATGTACTCCAAAAAAAACTGGAGGTAAAGCCAATTAATAGGCCACCTCTTCAACACGCTTAAGAACTTCAGATGGTCTAATATACCTCAGAGTAAGCTTACCTCGCTTACCAAACCTCACAACACCCTTCATGAGTGAAACCTTCAATAATACTTGCTCTCCCTCCATAAACTCCATGGCCTAACCTTTCGATCTGTATACTCCTTCTGCCTACTTTGAGCTGCTACAAGTTTTTTTGAATGAATTTCACCTTCTCTAACGATTTTGTCAAAAGATCAGTTACCTAAAGTATTACCTCAAATGCATCAAATCAATCAATAGGAGACCTACATCCCTTCCTATACAATGCCTCAAATGGAGCCATATCAATACTCGAGTGATAGTTATTATTGTATAAAAACTCTGCCAAGGGTAAAAATTGATCCCAATGACTATCAAACTCTATCACTAACCATATCCTCTAGTAATTGAATTGTGTGCTCGTACTGTACATCGTTTTGAGGATGAAATGTAGTACTAAGATCCAATCTAGTACCTAACTTAGCCTGTAAGGTCCTCCAAAAGTTAAAATTAATTGCGTACCTCTATCTTATATGATAGAAATCGGAACTCCATGCAATTAAACAATCTCAAATATAGAGTTTATCTAATTTTTCTACATTATAAGTCACCTTAACTGGAATGAAGTGTACAGAAATAGTTAACATGTCAACATCACCCATATCTAACCAAACTTATACAATGTTTTTGGAAGACCCACCATAAAATCCATTGCAATCCTTTCCCACCTCCATTCACGAATGAGCATTCTCTGAAGTATCTCTCCATGCCACTAGCGCTCATATTTTACCTGCTAACAATTCGAACAATGGACAACAAAATAAACAATGACATTCTATTCCACCAATAATATTTTTTTAGATCACAATACATCTTAGTTGCATCAGAATGTATAGAGACAGGTACTAGAGATCATCAACCGGCGCTCCATTGAAGATCCACATACACTCCCATCTAGTTGGTGAGTCCTCCTAGTTTCCGAAGGATGTTGAGCTTTCTTGTATAGTTTTGTTGTCGTTTCCTTCATTTTGATTTTTAGTAGCCATGGGCTTGTCATCGGCACCTTCTAGACTTTGATAGAGGTTTCATAGACTAGAGTGTGGGAAGGTTGGACTACTAATTTTGAGAAGTCTTATTATACTTATTTTGTTGAGTTGATAGTGTTTAGCCTTCGACCCCCATATTGTGAATAGTATGTTATGATTGAACCCTCCTTTGAGTGAATGTGATTGAATGATAGTGTGACTGAATCAGGTGGTTCGCTTGAAGGTCAGAAATGGCTTTTGAGTGCCGGTCATGTCTAGGGTACCCTCCCGGGGCATGACAAACATAGTATTAGAGCCCAGAGTTCAAGAGTCCTAGGGAGTCTATAAAGCCGTGTCTAGTAGAGTCTTGCTTATGGGTGTGTAGTGCACCACACTTATAATCAAGAGGCTATGAGACATTAGGAATTGTTTCACTTCTTTTATACTCTGAATTCGTGCGATACAGTTAAACTCTATAAAACTCCTTTCTAATCGTGTGTTGATACGTTACAGATAATGCCTCCTAAATGTACGGCTAGCCAGAGAAATGTTGACCACGCCGAGATATCCCAATCAGAGGTACGCCCAGCAAGGGCTAGACGCCGATCTGCGAGATATGCAGAAGCACCTCAAGTGCCTGCTACTCTGCCTGCGCCCACATCAGAGGCAGAATTTTGAGGGGCAATTGTAATGCTCACTCAATTAGTGGCTGCCCGAAACGGTAACCAGAGTTCGCCGACTCTTAGCTCTAGTTCCTAAGAGCAGTCTGCTGCCACTAGAATTAGAGACTTTCTGAGGATGAATCCTCCAACATTCACGGTTTCTAAGGTTGATGAAGACCCCCAAAATTTTATCGACGAGATGTGGAAAATTTTGAAAGCTATGCATGCTACGGAAATTCAGAGGGTTAAGTTGGTGTCTTATCAACTCAAGGATGTGGAAAACATCTGGTATAACTAATGGGAGCAAGGTAGGGGTGAGGATACTGAACCTTCTAGGTGGGATGAATTTGATGGAGCCTTTCTTGACCACTTCTTTCCCTGAGAATTGAGGGAAGTGAAAGTGGAGGAATTTGTGAATATGAAACAGGAGGGTATGACAGTTAAGGAGTATGGTCTGAAGTTCATCCAGCTGTCCAGGTATGCTTCAGAAATGATCCTAGATGTGAGGTCAAAGATGAGGAAGTTCGTCTCCGGATTAGGGAAGCATGTGAAGAAGAAGTGCAAAACGGCATTGTTAATCTCCGATATGGATATTTCCAGATTAATGGTATATGCTCAATAGGTGGAGGATGAGAAGAGAAAGGATAGAGAGGAGCATATGAGCAAGAAGGCAAGATCAGCGGGCCATGAGGATGAATAGAGGAAAAATAAGGGCAACAGGTCCTTCTTCCAGAAGAGGCCTCCCAACTATGCCTCGTCCACAGCAAGTGCACCTATGCCGTAGAACAGGTATGATCAGTAGGGAAAAAGTCGCTAAAATCTCAGATCCCAGGGTTCTCAATCCCAGGCTAGCATAAGTCAAGGCTCGAGAGGGAAACCACCATGCGGCAAGTGTGGTAAGATCCACTTGGGAGAATACAGAGTGGGAAGGGTTGGTTGTTATAAATGCGGCCAAATGGACCATTTCCAGAGGGAGTGTCCAATAGGGGGAAATAGAGTCTAGTATTCTGCCACCGCACCGCCGGCTAGAGGTAATCAGAGGGGCACTACTTCAGGTACGAGTGGAGGTACAAACCGCCTATATGCCATGGGTAGTCGTCAAGATCAGGAGAACTCTCCAAATGTCGTAACGGGTATGATACGAGTCTCTTCTCTTGATTGTTATGTATTGATGGATCCAGGTGCCACCCTATCTTTTGTGACTCCTTATGTGGCTAGTAAATTCAATAAAATTCCTGAATGTCTTCTTGAGCCCTTCAGTGTAGCTACTCTTGTCGGTGATTCTGTCTTAGCTGAGAGAGTCTATAGAGGTTGCACTACGTCAATCCATCATAGGGATACCTTGGCTGACTTGGTTGAGTTGGACATGGTTGATTTCGATGTGATCCTTGGAATGGAATGGCTTTATATCTGTTATGCCTCAGTTGACTATAGGACTTGGATCGTTAAGTTTAAATTCCCGAATGAGGCTGTCATAAAATAGAAGGGGAGTCCTGTTGTGCCTAAGAGTAAGTTTATTTCTTACCTTAGGGCCAGGAAGCTAATCTCAAAGGGGTGTATCTATCACATTGTCCGAGTGAAAGATGACAATATTGAGCCCCTATCTATTGAGTCGGTCCCGATTATTAATGAGTTTCCCGACGTTTTTCCCAAAGGACTGCCTGGAGTCCCTCCTGATAAGGAGATCAACTTTGGGATTGATGTTCTCCCTGATACCCAGCCTATCTCAATCCCTCCATATAGAATGGCTCCGGTCGAGTTGAAGGAGTTGAAAGAACAGTTGAAAGACTTATTAGATATGGGATTCATTAGGCCGAGTGTCTCACCATGGGGTGCTCCAATCCTATTTGTGCGAAAGAAGGATGGGTCCCTTAGAATGTGTATTGACTATAGGCAGCTGAATAAGGTCACCATAAAGAATAAATACCCTCTCCTCAGAATAGACGACTTATTTGATCAACTTCAGGATGCCACTTGTTTTTCAAAGATAGACCTGAGATTCGGCTACCATCAGTTGAAGGTGAGGGAGTGTGATATTCCGAAAACCACTTTTCGGACTCGTTATGGCCACTTTGAATTTTTGATCATGTCCTTTGGGTTGACTAATGCCCCCACAACTTTTATGGATCTCATAAACCGAGTGTTTAAACCATATCTTGATATGTTTGTGATTGTGTTCATAGATGATATTTTGGTCTACTACAAGAATAAGAAGGAGCACGCCCATCATCTTAGAGTCGTCTTGCAAACCTTGAAGGACCAGGTATTGTATACAAAGTTCTCTAAATGTGAATTTTGGCTTGCATCAGTGGCTTTCCTAGGCCACATTGTATTTAGAGATGGTATTCAGGTTGATGCTCAGAAGATTGAAGCTGTGAAAAATTGGCCCAGACCCACATCCCCAACAAAGATAAGGAGCTTCTTGGGTTTGGCAGGCTATTATCGAAGGTTTGTGGAGGGGTTCTCATCCATATCATCACCATTGACTAAGCTAACCTAAAAAGGCTAAGTTCCAATGGTCCGATGCTTGTGAGGAGAGTTTTCAGAAACTAAAGGCCAAGCTAACCACTACTCCTGTCCTAACCTTGCCCGATGGAACAGAGGGCTTTGTGGTCTACTGTGATGCATCCAGAATTGGTTTGGGTTGTGTGTTGATGCAGAGGGGGAAGGTGATAGCTTATGATTCAAGACAACTTAAGGTTCACGAGAGGAATTACCCAACTTATGACCTTGAGCTGGCAGCTGTGGTGTTTGTACTTAAAATTTGGCGCCACTACTTGTATGGGGTGCATGTTGATGTGTTCACTGATCATAAGGGCTTACAATATGTTTTCAGCCAGAAGGAACTCAACCTGAGGTAAAGAAGATGGTTCGAGCTACTCAAGGACTACGACATGAGCATCCTCTACCATCCAAGTAAAGCTAATGTTATTGCTGATGCTCTTAGCAGGTTGTCTATGGGTAGCACTACCCATGTAGAGGAGGGATGGAGGGAGTTGGCGAATGAGGTACATAGATTAGCCCGATTGGGAGTTCGTCTGGAAGAGAACAATGAAGGCGGAATTACTGTTTAGGATGGGTTTACATCCTCACTTGTGGCAGAGGTAAAGGAGAAACAAGACCGAGATCCCGTCCTTCTCCAATTGAAGAGAGTTATTCACAAACAAGAGGTAGTGATTTTTACCAAAGGGGGAGATGGTGTGTTGAGATACCAAAACAGATTATGTGTGCCAGATATAGATGGTATTCGAGGAAGGATTATGGATGAAGCGCATAGTTCCAAATACTTTATTCATCTCGGCTCTACAAAAATGTACCATGACTTGAGGGAAATCTATTGGTGGAGTGGGATGAAGAGAGACATTGCAGAATTTGTTTCCAAGTGCCCGAATTGCCAACAGGTGAAGGTTGAGCATCAAAGGCCATGTGGTTTAGCTCAAAACATAGAAATTCTGGAATAGAAGTGGGAGATGATCAACATGGACTTTATTACAGGTTTACCGAGGTTCCAAAAGCAACACGACTCAATTTGGGTTATTGTGGATAGAATGACAAAATCAGCTCACTTCTTGGCAGTTAAGACTACTGACACCGCAGAAGATTTTGCGAAGTTATAAATCCAAGAGATCATCAGATTGCATGGAGTCCCCTTGTCCATCATCTCGGATAGAGGAGCTTGATTCACTTCACAATTCTGGAGATCATTTCAGAAGGGATTAGGTTCGAAGGTGAACTTGAGTACGACCTTTCATCCCCAGACAGATGGCCAAGCAGAGTTCACCATCCAGATATTGGAAGATATGTTGAGGTCATGTGTGCTCGACTTTAATGGAAATTGGGATGATCACTTACCTCTCATAGAGTTTGCATATAATAATAGTTATCATGCAAGCATTCAAATGGCTCCTTATGAAGCTTTGTATGGGAGGAGGTGTAGATCGCCAATTGGATGGTTCAAAGATGGTGAAGTTGAGTTAATTGGGCCTAATTTTGTTCACCAAGCCATAGAGAAGGTGAGGGTTATTCAAGATAGGATAAAGACAGCCCAAAGCCGCCAAAAATCTTACACCGACGTGAGGAGGAGAGACTTAGAGTTTGAGGTAGGTAATTGGGTGTATTTGAAAGTGTCACCCATGAAGGGTGTCATGAGGTTTGGAAGGAAATGGAAGATTAGTCCTCGATATATTGGTCCTTACCAGATTTTGAGGCGGATTGGGAGTGTTGCCTATGAGTTGGAGTTGCCCTCAGAGCTAGCCTCTATTCATCTGGTATTCCACATTTCGATGTTGAAGAAGTGCTTAGGCGATCCCTCGTTAGTAGTCCCCATTGATAGTATTGGAGTTAAGGATAGCTTATCCTATAAAGAGGTTCCAGTCCAAATTCTTGATCGCCAAATTTGCAAGTTGAGGAACAAAGAGATCGCCTCAGTCAAAGTCCTGTGGAGAAACCAATTTGTTGAGGAAGCCACATAGGAAGCGGAGGAAGCCATGAAATCTAAATATCCACATCTATTCGTTCCTACCGACGAGAATGTTGAAGGTAATGTCCATTTCCTTGACTTGAATTTGTTTGCGTATTTTGAGTTTGATTGGTAATTGTTTGAGAAATTGATTGGTTGATTGATTGAATTCTGATTGTGATTTGTACCCCGAGTCCATTCTTGGTCACTCTTCATTCGAGGATGAATGATCCCAAAGGGGGATAATGTAACACCCCTCAAAATTTTCCCTAAGATTCAGACCCTTCTTGTATTTGGGTAGGGTCGAACTCGAGTGTTGTGGAGCATTTGCATGAGTTAAGACAAGTCTTTGAGAAATTGAGTAGCGTTTGAGGTGATGTGGGGTCATGAAGGACCCCTAGGACCAAATTAAATCTAAAAGATTCGTCGTGGCTAAGTTTGAAGAGGAGTTCAAATAAGGGGTTGACTTCTAACGACCCTATCTTTTGAAGGACGACGATCTAGGTGGCCCACAACCTATTAAATTAAAGATCATTGAGTCTTCTTTCCAACGCCACTAAGAATGTAAATTTTGAAGTTTGGAGTCAAAAGATATGGTGATCCTAAGACAAACTAGCACGGCAGGGATTTAAGGACTGGGTTGCAATTGCTGGAAAACTAGGCTTGGCGCCACAGGGGCGCGACGCGCTAATATCGCGCCAGGAATAAGCCTCAATAGTTTGGTCCTTAGCGCGGTGCGCCACTGCGAGGTGTGCAGGGTTTTCAAGCCAAATTTCCAGAATACAGAAAATATGGCCTTAGCGCTGTAAGGGCGCGACGCACCATTATCGCGCCAAAAACATGTCTCAGTAGTTTGGTCCTTGGCACGGCGCGCCACTAAAAGTTGTGCAAGTTTTTAGGCGTAATCGGCCTAGCGCTGCAATGGCGCGACACTCCACTATCACGCCAGGAGCATTTTACCCTATTTTTCAGAACTTTTAAGAAGGGGAAATTTGGGAATTGTCCCAAAGTATATATGTATCATCCTTGGGCATTTTGGGATCATAATTTGCAGCCTCACTCTCTCTCTAAAAAGCCCTAGAAATCCCTATCTCTTCTTTTTCTTCTCTATTTCCATCAAGAATTATTCTAAGAGCTTCAAGATTTGAGTTCTCCATTGAAGAGCCAACCATAAGGTTTTCTTCAAGTCTTCACTAAGGTATGTAAGGCTATCCAAAACATGGGTTGAGTCCACCCATGTGCCCTACTCTTGCTTTGAGGTTAGAGGTCAATGTGAATGGAGTTTCTTGGTATTGTTTATGTTTGAATGAGTTTTGTCTCCTATTAATTTAACTTTATTGGTGTTGATGTTGTTGAGCTAAGAAGTTACTAAAACAATCATGTTAGTATGAGTTGATGGAGATGACTTGTTATTATGTTTTGTTGATCTCTTTAACCATGTGATTATATTGCATAAGTCAATTTTCTTGAATGTGCTACTCTACTTGAATTGTTGGGTTAAAGCCTTAGAGTTGTGATGAGTCCTAAGGAGAGGTTATAAATGATTATCTAAATGAGGCTTGATTGAGTTGATTGGAGGATGGAATTGACGAGTGGATGAGGTCCTAAATGGAACTTGCCATTATGACTTAATTGAGTTGAAATGAGAATAGAGTTGATGAGTTGGCAATGTCCCACATGAAACTAGCCGTGAGGGCTTGTTTGAGATGATTGGAGGGAGTCTTATGAGCATAAAGTCATGGGAGGAGTATAGAGCACCGAAGCGGGTAAGGGTATAGTCAATACTCGAACCCCAGAAACTACGCTGCCAACATAGGTAGGGATGGAACCGTTAAAGTCGGATGCTTCCCGTGGGATCGAACCATGAAAGTTGGATGTTTCCCATTTTATTATCCTAAAATGATAGGGCTTGACTAATAAATGGTATCCATGATTAGGGAGGCGTTCATTCCCTGGCAAGGTATGGAAGGACGTGGCAACAACGTCTGATTGTTGTACTATCACTGGCTCATAGGTGATGGTTGTCGGATAAGAGAAACTCCCACTTAGGTCTTGATAGTACTTCGAGTCAGTTGAGTTGAGTGGCTTGTGATTGGTCCCGTCTAAAACATTTCTTGTTAGACTTAGGACACTTGAGTGAGTTGTTATATATATATATATGAGTTGAGATCCTGAGTTGATATTGATGTTTTCTCGATGTTTGTTTCATCCGACCATTTTACATACTCGTACATTCCATGTACTGACGCCATTTGGCCTGTATCATTTCATGATGCAGAGATAGGTACTAGAGATCATCAACCGATGCTCCGTTGAAGATCCACATACACTCCCAGCTAGTTGGTGAGACCTCCTAGTTTCCGGAGGATGTTGAGCTTTCTTGTATAGTTTTGTTGTCGTTTCCTTCATTTTGATTTTTGGTAGCCATGGGCTTGTCATCGGCACCTTCTAGACTTTGATAGAGGCTTCATAGACTAGAGTGTGGGAAGGTTGGACTACTACTTTTGAGAAGTATTATTATACTTGTTTTGTTGAGTTGATAGTGTTTAGCCTTCGGCCCCCATATTGTGAATAGTATGTTATGATTGAACCCTCCTTTGAGTGAATGTGATTGAATGATAGTGTGACTGAATCAGGTGGTTCGCTTGAAGGTCAGAAATGGCTTTTGAGTGCCAGTCACATCTAGGGTACCCTCTCGGGGCGTGACAGAATTCAAGTATCTTAGCTTATCATTAATCGCCTCTCCATCGACCTTAACTGTACCAGTTCTTAAATTTAAAACCACAAAAGAACTTATCACCACACTCTGGCCGAATGCTTGTAGACTCTTATCTCAAATCTTATCCAATAGTTTTTAACCCATACAAATGACATGTAACACTATCATCATAACCCAAGCAAAACATATGGAACCACGTGTCTCTAAATCCAATTCTCCGCTCTCTCTGATGATACATCTTTGGCCTTACAATCAGAGTAACTATCCTTATTCTCGCCTCCTTCCGAAGGTTAAATTACATTCCACTAATTTCTTTGATTTATAACTCTAGCTCCTTTCAATTCTATTCGAACGGCGTTTCAACACATCCTAAAACTTTTCACACAACCACGCTACTCACCAAATAGTAGCAAACCACAACCTAGATACACGGAAGTCGTTATTACCATACCGAATCTATTTAACCAAAAAATCTTATCATATAGTTGCATCACAATCACAATCTATTACGAACTCTTGTTACCCTCATGCTCAGTAGCCCTTTCCATCACCACAAGTCAACCTTGTCATTCACATTAGGACTTCCTTTTCCCATAATCTTGTCGTTTCTATATCGATCTACTCTCTTGGAGCTTACGATGAAATCACCAATCCTCATTTAGAATCTTCACAATACACTAAACAACCTAAAAGCATTAATCGTAGCAAAGATCCACCATTACAATCTTCCTTATAAACAATGCTTAACCCAAGCGTCCGCAGTAACAAGCTAGTTGGTTTCTCAACTGTGAATGCAACATCGAATCTCATAATACGAGCGTGTGATACAACTGATAACTCCTTAAGTAATTAGTATTCGCACTTGATGATCGACGTATCCATTTCCATATACCACTAGTACCACACCGTGGAAGTCTGTTAGATCCACCACTAGAATACAACATACCTATCAAGAAAGATCTTACCCAAATAGACCACACATTTCTATCCATTGAATAGCTGCAAACCATTACCAAATTTGTTCCGTCTCTAGCCCAAGCGATATGCATTCTTTCGTAGACCAGGTCGCAAGTTAAAGTAATACAATCCATAACTCTAACCAAGTAAGCATCTATACAGTTGTAGTAGTCATTTCATGAACAACTTTGATATACACTCAATCTATAAAACCGCAGTAGAAATTCTGAACTTAATCCTTTCACAAAGCGGCAAAATCCGACTGTTACTTATATTTCAGATTGTTAGTTCTTTAGAGCCATGTTATTAAAATGTCTTTCTTATGCAGATTTTTTAATCAGTATGTTAGTAAATATTTCTACATGTTATTGGTGCCAAACCTTCCTGCAGAAAAAGAAAAAAGGAAAAATAAAAGAGTGATCTGAGAAGGAAAAATAAAAGAGTGATCTGAGAGAGGGACCTGCCGTACAATATGATTATCAAAAGGTCTAAAACATAAACATGAAAGTTTATAGCTAGAGACTACCACGCACACTTGAGTTTTGTTGTTCAACAACGAATCGGCAATCGTTCAGTCCTTTCTAACTTCTGGAACATGGACACCAAACTAATTGGTGTTTTCGATTGTGATATTGTCTTACAGTCAACTTTTTCACATTTACAATTTCTCAAAAAGATAGTATTACTTTTGATAAGTTTCTCACCTCTTCAACTAACAGCTATGGAGACACTCTCCTCTTGGCAGTCCCTATTATATGCTAGAATCCATCATGTTAAAACTTATAAGCAATTAAGGAATCCAACCGGTAGCTGACATCTGGTGGATCATCTGGAAAGAAAAGAACACAAGAATTTCTTTAATGTTTTATTGGGAAGCCATGATAGACTTTTAGAGCTCATTACACAACCTGTAATGAGTCTCTATGACTGTTCTGATCATTCATTGAATTTGTTCCGTGCTAGCTTTTCAAAATATTTCAAATTGTCAATTATTATGATTTATAGTGATTTTTATTATTTATTTTGAAAAATATATGTAATTTCATCTATCAAAATTTACATGACATTCATATAATTTTGAGAGTTAATAGAATATTTATATGGCTTTAGTAATTTAATTTTTTTTGGGTGATGGATAGTCTTTTTTAATGTGATTTCCATTAATTATTTAAAATAACAAAAAACGTAAAAGCTATTTAAACAAAAAAAATACATAAATGTAGTGTACTTTAGCACGTACGTCGAACAACAAGTGTCGGCTTCTCAACTTTTATATATAATAGTAGATTTTAAAAATAAAATTGAGTAATAATAACATTAATTTAATGAGATCAAATAAATGGAAATAATAAATTACTATACTAATTAAGATAAAATATTAAAAAGTGAATAATAAATCAAAAAATTACTTTTAGATCATAAAATTAGAATATTTTAAAATATTTGTGCACCGCGCGAGTAAGTATACCAGTAAAATTATAATAATTGAAAAATTCATGTAACAAAATGAGCACTAAATAAAACGTTAAGGAACCAAAGATTACTTCGTTATAATAGAAAATGATTACCATTTGGTATGTTGTATTGTAAAGGTTAAAGACATTATTTCTTGAATGGGAGAAATTTAATGTTAATCTATTTTTATGTAACGATCCGAACCATTGTTACTAAGGGAGATGGAGAAACGTAAAATTTTGCCATTTGAATCTGCACAATCCCGCTAGAGAGGACATAAACCCTCTACGGCGGCGCTGCTCCAGTGGGATGTGAGCCACTAGAGCGGGATGGTCGAGCCAGAACTTAATATCGCGAATTCTTATTTTCCCCTCTTGTCCCTAAGTTCCAAAAAGAGGCAAGGGTTACCCTAGAAACCCTCTGAAGGCTACTCTAGGCTTGGGAAAGGAGGGAGAAGGAGATTTCAGCACAGGAAAAATTTTATTTGGCGGAATTCAGGCACACTTTTACCATCTTGTTGTCTGAAAGCTAGGATTGAAGCCACAATGCCTCTCTACAGTTGCTTGGCGCCCTAGTAGGCTAAGTTTCTCTAATTGATTAGTTGTAAATCTGTTCTCACGCATTCTATATTGTAATTGACAAGAGATTTCATGCCTAGGCCTTTGAACATGGAATTTGGATGGCTGAATGAATTGTATTTGTTGTTTAGGGTAGGAATGTACCATGTGGGTATGACTATCCTGTGACTAGTGATGATAGTCTAGTTCTTGGTTGATAACTGTAATACTACTTGTTGATATGATTGATGGTCTTTATAAAGATTAAGGTAAAGAAAATTATCGGGTTAGAGTGAGATCCTAAGGCTTGTGATAATCGAGGGGGGGGGGGAGTCCATATCAATATAGGAGACATATACATAGATTTACATATATGAGTTCATATTGATAGTTCTATGTGAAATATCTAAGTAATGTGAATCATGATATAAAGGATGAATGTGAATAATTCATTTGATAGTATCTTGCCATGAACCTATTTGATTGCCTGTAGCTGTAGGTTATGGTTTAGTTTATGTTATAGAGAGACTCCTAATAGTATTCGAGTAATATTGTAATGTCTACCATGATTTTAATGGTTGTGGTTGAGTGATTTATATGTGGTTGTGATGGGTCTACAAGTTTAAGACTATGAAATATATAATCTTGAACTTGCTCTACTACAAGTGATGTCTTAAATAAAGAAGACTTGATGGAGTATTGTAGTTGAAAGAAAATATAGAACAATGCCAATGAAATGACTAATTGGGAATAACTGCATGAAATGAACCTATTACTTGATTGTGCAAACATGTGAATTATTCCTTGTGGACAGTGATTGTGGTTGTGATTGTGATATTAATTCGGATGTCAAATTTCGACACATATATTGAATTGGGTGTCACGTTCTGACATGTATATTCGATCGGATATCACGTTATGACATATATATAGGATCGGGTGTCATATTTCAATACATATATTGGATCGAGTGTCACGTTCTGACACATATATAGCTTGAGTATGTATTCCATGAGAGAACCATTGTGTGACTATCATTTGTGAATTGATCTTGACTATATGGGTGATGATAGAAAAACAAACCAGTTATAATTGAGCATGTCCATCTTGTTTAATAATTGATATGAAAGGACGAAGGTCTAAGTGTTGCTATGTTGACTGTTGTAACTGATATTTACCTTGTGAAACTGTTTATTGCTCTTAAAATAGTTAAATGATAATGTGTTCATGTCTATGCATATTCGGATTATGTTATGGTGCTAGATGTATCTGCATAGCAAGTATGAGGTTGTGGGTAAACAAGTGGGAAGCAGTCAATGCCTCTGTTAAGGTAGATTAATGACTTAAAGTTAGGTATTGTAGATGTTCCGTGGGCACATGAGTTAAAAAAGGGATTGGGAGATTATTCAGAGTTTCTATCTCTGGGCAGGCCACCCTAGCGGGAGAAATCCAGCTGTGGTGAGGCCGCTAGAGCGGGATAGGTCCCGTCATGGCGGGCCATTATGGTTATGGGAAAGGCCTTAGTTCACCAAATATTTTCCTCTTATAAGTGAGGTGTTAATTATCCTAAGTGCATATGATGGTGTGAAACTAAATATAATAGATAGGTTAGACGGAGTTAGTACTGGCTCGTAGTTTGAAACTTTTCTATGTGATAGAAGAGATAGGCCTTGATTTGTATTAGAATTGGTAGTGAACCAACTAAAAGAGAGTAGAGTTAGGCTTGAACAAATTTAATGAGGTTATCGTGAATGGTAAGAGTTGTGCATAAAGGATTGGTGGTGTATTTTCTTAAGAGCATACTTTCTTCATGTTAATTTCTTTATATTATGTGGTGGGTGTCGCGTTGATCGATGATGCCTACCAGTACGTATTATTTTTACGGATGCTACTCTTATTATGCCACTTGACATAGTCTGATTGCAGGGTAGTGATGTTTTAGAGGTAAAGATGAATATGAGTCTCCAACAGCTTCTACTCTTCATTCCTTATGGTGGGAGCTGTGTCATATTTTTGTTTATACTCGGTATTTTTAAAAGCTCTTATACCTATTTAGATTAGTATCCTTGAGGATGTTATAGTGTTTTTCTTCTAATAAGACTTGGAGTCAAAATTTTATTTACGGTATTTTTACTATTCTTTTTTGGCTTTTTATCAAACTTCCGCATGTATTTTTGTAAGGGTTCTACTATTGAGGTGTTAGAGTAGGTGTCTGCACGATTTAGTGGATTGGATTGTGACAATTTGGTATCAGAGCCGAGGTTACCGGTCTCCCAGTACAAGAGCAAGTGTGGAATATACTCTTGTGGATTGGTGGGTTGACTTCCATATCTAATCTTTGGGAATCTATGAAGCATTTTAGGAAGTAGTTTTATTTCTTCTCTCCTTTCGTGCGCTTTGTCGTTTGTGGTATGGGTTGAATCCAATTGGTATCTCCAGGTTCCAATTAGTATCTTAATGAAGTATACTTGATGTCGTTGTCGCAGCTGAAGGGACACAACCAAGACTAATTGGAATCGAGAAGGTTCCAATTGGTATCTAGCCTTACAGCCGTGTAAGTGCATGCATGATCAGTTGAATGTCACCTATGAAGTGAACTAATCAAATAATTGACTTGCTTGTGATATGTAACCTTAAATTGTGATTATGTGCAAAATGTTGCCTGAATAACTGTCAAGGAGTGAAGTGTACTTCCCTGATATGATGTGATTGTGTGTACAAGGTTGTCTGATGTACCTGTAGTGTGTGAAATATACTTGCTTGAATGGATGAAATTATATGAGGAAATTCAACTTTTAATTGTGCATGTGCTTTCCGTTGGTAAAGATGGTAAGGAAGATGAATGAAATATGACTGTAGAGAAACTCTTATTTTGGGACAACCTAGATTGGTTGGGAACCATGTGAGAAAATAGCTATTGTTTCATAATAGTGGAATTTATTGTTATGAAAGATCTCCTCAACATATTTCATAACTGGTTTAAAATAATGTTATGCTGAATTTTGGTCTATGCATTGCTTGAGTTAATCTTGTAATTATGTTAAATGCCTTAAGGCGATGTCATGTGTTTATTAAGTCAAGACTTGAGACTAGAGGTTTGAGCTATATTTTACTTGTGATCATAATTATTTTGACTAGTGGATTGAGTTTATGGGGACTTAATACTTTAGTTGTTGCTAGATTGTATTTTACCTGTGATAATTGTCTGGACTACTGGATTGAATTTATGGGAACTGAATGTTTTAATTATTTCTAAATTGTACTCCTATTTATCATGAGGTCATTGGTTTAATGTGGATGATGAACAAATCCTTGTGGTGTGCATGTTCGTTTATGATAAGATAATGGGGAGAAATTCTTGTGTGTATTATGCTGGATTCGATCTTGGGGTGAATTCCGCTGAATCTATACAAGAGAGAGTTAATCTCTGGCTAAATTTTCACCATGGAAGTAAATAGTGATCTCAAGAAGATGGAAGAATGGGGAAAAACCTTCAGAAAATTATTCCCTAAGGACTGATTTCATAATGGCCGCCATCGCGGGACGATCTCGCCATGGCGGGCCTGCTAGAGTGGGATAGAGCGAGATAGTATCTTAGCCTTGTGTCCCCTGTTTTATGTTGTCCCACCCTTCCTTCTGCTCTGGAGCCTTGTCCCACCCTTCCTTCTACTTTGGAATGAGAAATGGTTAATTCTCTTACTTGAGTAGCTAAATATATACCCATTGTGTAGTATAAAAGAGAATTTAATGAGAATTCGTATAACTAAGCTATGGGTCATAGATCACGGGCAGAAATTTGATTGTCTTAGTGGTTTAATTTTAAGTGACCTAGGTAAGAGGGTGGTGTCATGATTGGGAAGACATTGATGGTGATGTTGTTGCATACAGACGGGTGAAGTTGTAATGAACACAGTAGCATGTACATGGATATAAAATATGTGGATATTTGTGATAAACCTTAGGGGTTGACAATGTAGGTGATGGTCTAGTTTCCCGTATGTGTTTCATATATTTTTTAAATTTCTTCATGATATGCAAATGTTTATATGAATAGGAAAACATGCTAGAATATATGTGAAAGGATCACCTACTGGCCTATTTTGTAATGAACCTGTTCTTGATGATATAATGCTGAAATATCGAATGTAATTATGGTTGTCTATATATTGGGATCGGATGTCATGTTCCAACATAAACCTTGTACCGGGTGTTACGTTCTGACATAATTAGGTGTTTGTAGGTCCCATAAGATGAACCTTTATTGAAAATCTTTGATAATTGAGAGGTGTGAGAATCTTATGGTATGCCTTGATAGCCCTATGTGATATTGAATTGCTTGAACTTGTCATTCTTCATTAATGTGTGAACATGTCGAATTGCATTAGATCTTGGATCATGTGATGTGATAGAGAGTGTGATGCTGAGATCATTGTCGGGTGGTATCATGAGATATGAGGGATGTAGTATTATTATCCCATAGAAACTTCCGAAATGGATTTCAGGTTGGTGAAATACTAGGTGTAGTATTTGATGTAAAGGGGTTAGTTTGGGATGTGATCCTTTCCATAAGTTGTAGTAGTGTCTCACCATTTGTTTAAGAGGACTCTTGGACCGCCTCGTATCCTTTCCTCCACATTATCGTTCGGGGATGATGAAGGAGTAAATTGATATCTATTATAACGACCTAAATCATCAATACTAAGGGAGATGGGAAACCATAAAAAAATTTCATCTAGACCCAACTATCCCGCCAGAGAGGACATAATCCCGCTACAGTGGCACCACTCCAGAGGGATGTGAGACGCCAGAGCAGGATGATCGGGGCAGAACTTAATATCATAAATTTTTATTTTCTCCTCTTGTCCCTAAGTTCCAAAACAGGCTAGAGTTACCCCAGATACCCTATGAAGGCTTCTCTAGGCTTGGGAAAGAGGGAAAAGGCGATTTCAGCACAGGAAAGGTTCCATTCAGCGGAATTCAGGCTCACTTTCACCATCTCATTGTCTGGAAGCTAGAATTGAAGCCACAATGCCTCTCTATAGTTGCTTGGCGCCCAGGTAGGCTAGGTTTCTTTAATTGATTAGTTGTAAATCTATTCCCACACATTCTATATTATAGTTAACAAGAGATTTCATGCCTAGGCCTTCTGGCACGGAGTATTAATGGATGAATGTATTGCATTTGTTACTTAGGATAGGAATATACTATGTGGGTATGATTATCTTGTGACTAGTGATGATAGACTAGTTCTTGGTTGATAACTGTAAAACTGCTTGTTGATATAATTATTGGTCTTTGTAAACATTAAGGTGAAGAAAATTGTTGGGCGGTGAAGGGGGGTCTATATCAATATTGGAGACATATATATAGATTTACATATGTGAGTTCATATTGATAGTTTTATGTGAAATATTTGAGTAATTTGAATAATGAAATAAAGGATAAATGTGAATAACTTATGTGATAGTATCTTTCCATGAACTTATTTGATTACATGTGGCTGTAGGTTATGGTTTAGTCTATGTTATAAAGAGACTCCTGATAGTATTCGAGTAATGTTGTGATGTCTACAATGGTTTTAATGGTTGTGGTTGAGTGGTTGATATGTGGATGTGATCGGTCTACAAGTTTAAGACTATAAAATCTATAATCTTGAACTTGCTCTACTAAAAGTGATGTCTTAAATAAAGAAGGCTTGATGAAGTACTATAGAAGAAGGGAAAGATAGAATAAAACCAATGAAATGACTAATTGGAAACAACTGAATGCAATGAACCTATTACTTGATTGTGCAAGTATGTAAATTATTCATTGTGGACTGTGATTGTCATTGTGATTGTCATATTGGATTGGGTTTCATATTCCGACACATATATTGGATCGGGTGTCACATTTTGACATGTATATTGGATCAGATGTCACATTCCAATATATATATATATGATCGGGTGTCATGTTCCGACACATATATTGGATCAAATGTCACGTTCTGACATATATATAGCTTGGGTATAGGTTCCATGAGATAACCATTGTGTGGCTATCATTTGTGAATTGATCTTGACTATGTGGGTGATGATAGAGAAACTGATCCACTTATAATTGAGCATGTCTATCTTGTTTAAGAATTGAAATGAAAGGACCGAAGGCCCAAGTGTTGCCATGTTGACTGTTGTAACTAAGATTTACCTTGTGAAACTGTTTATTGCTCTCTAAATGGTACAATGCTAATGTGCTCATGTGTATGCCTGTTCGGATTATGTTATGGGTTTTAGATACATCTTCATTGCAGGTATGAGGTTGTGGGTAAACAAGTGGGAAGTAGTGAATGCCTCTATTACGGGAGATTAATGACTTAAATTCAGGTATTGTAGATGTCCTATGGGAACATGAGTTAAAAAGGGGATTGGGAGATTATTCAGAGTTTCTGTCTCCAAGCAGGCCGCCCTAGTAGGAGGAATCCAAATGTGGTGAGGCCTCTAGAGCGGGATAGATCCCTCCATGGCAGGCCATTATGGTTATGGGAAGGGCCTTAGTTCACCAAATATTTTCCTCTTCCAAGTGAGATGTTAATTATCCTAAGTGCATGTGATGTGTGAAACAAAATATAATAGACATGTTAGATGGACTTAGTACTGGCCCGTAGTTGGAAACTTCTCTATGTGATAGAAAGGCTAGGCCTTGAGTTGTATTAGAGTTGGCACCAGACCAACTAGAAGAGATGAGAGTTAGGCTTGAACAAATTTAATGAGGGTATTGTGAATGGTAAGAGTTGTGCATAAAGGATTGGCAATGTATTTCCTTAAAAGCATGCTTTCTTCTTGTGATTTCTTTATATTATATGGTGGGTATCGGGTTGACCGATGGTACCTACCCATACATGTTGTTTGTATTGATGCTTCTCTTGCTATGCCACTTGACATAGTCTGGTTGCAGGGTCAGTGATGTTTCATAGGTGAAGACGAAGATAAGTCTCCAATAGCTTGTACTCTTCATTCCTTATGGTGAGAGCTGTGTCATATATTTGTTTATACTATGTATCATTAGAAGCACTTGTACCTGTTTAGACTAATATCCTTGGGATGTTATAGTGTTTTTCTTGAAATCAAATTTGAAGTCAAAATTTTATTTATGGTATTTTCACTACTCTTTTTTGGATTTTTTTCAAACTTCCAGATGTATTTTTGTAAGGATTCTCCTATCTAAGTGTTAGAGTAGGTGCACGCACGGCTCGGTGAGTTTGATCATGATATTTTAATTAGTTATGATATACCCATTAGAGGGTAATTGTAGAATTTTTGTAAAATAAGAATGTTAAGTGATATAAAAAGTATATCCAGAACTAAGTAATACTACAAGAGACAGGGGTATAAATTTTTAATTTTAAAACACAAAGAAAAAAGATTTATTTTTCAATACAGTAATACAAAAAGTATAATTGAAACAGAGTAGTTTAATTTAGAGAAAATTATTAGGCAAAATTATCAACTTATTTATGTATAATAGCTGTAGTTTAAAAATAGGGTAAATTTCATATATGACAAACCTTTTATGCATAACAACTCCATATGGGTATATTTTTCCTAATTACTTATAATGACAAACATAAATTTGTCATTATACAAACATTGCAGGGAATTAGACAAACGATATACCCACGAATTATTTGTATATCGAAATATACAAACACTGTAAATTGTAAAGTGAATTATACAAAAGACGTACGCAAATTTTATAGCAAAATGTACAAACGCTATACAAAAACTGCGAATGTATAGCAAATTATACAAATGCAATACATAAATTGTATAATAAAATATACAAATGAATTATAGAAAATCTCGGCAAAATATACCCGCAAATGATAATAAAATGAAACTATACACATATGGAGTAATAAACTAGTAATGTTTGTCATCTCGTGTAATTTTCCCTTAAAACTATTACAAAAAAATACTACATGTTGTTTTTATAGCAAAATATTTGGTTTTAATTATAATCCTAAAATACATCTTATTTTCCCTCTCCTAAACTACACTCTCTCTCCTCAACCCTAATCCTCTCTCTTCTGATTCATCCGTGTCTCTTCATATTCCACTCGTTTCTCTCCCATTACAGATTTTTTTCTCCTTATTCTTCTTAAAATGAAAAATCCTCCTAAATATCTTCCTTCAGAATCCCATTGAAGCAGGTAATTATGTATGTTTTTCAAAATTTTAGCCATTTTTAATTCTGTTTTGTATTTTTTTAAATCTTTTATGTATCTTTATTTTCCAAATTGTTCTGTCAATTTAAGCCGAAGTATCATTTTTTTGAGATAATTTCGCTATTTTTTAGGATTGAGTTTGTATTTTGTTCCAATCCATATACATTTTTATATTTATATTTGCACCATCATTGGTATGTTTTTATTGTTTTGTATATATTTGTATTTGTAGTTGATTGTATCGTTTGTATTTTATAATTGATACAAGTATAGTTACAGGTCTAATACATCTGAATATAAATACAATAATTATTGTTAACTAAATACAAATACAATGGTTATTGTCAAGTGAATACAATATAATGGCTATTGTCAAAAAGATGAATACTAGCACAGATACAAATATGATACAACTGATTCCAAATACAATAAGTTTTTTCAACTTATATACAAATATAATTGTTGTTGTCAACTTATATACAAATATAATGATTAATGTCAAATAAGTGAATACAAATTTGATATAATTAATTTAATATAAATACAATGATTATTGTCAATGATACAAATCAGATATAATTGAATAAAAATAAAATAAATGGTTATTTTCAACTCAATACAAATACAATCTTTCTTGCATTCAAATTTAAATGAATACAACATAATTGAAGAAGAACAGAGAAAATTTTATTGATTTTGCATTTTATATTTGAATTGATTGGATCTTCAATTTTGTAACAACTACTTAAGAGTCCAATTTGAAACAGAAAGATTTTTAGGGAGTGATTTTAACTAATTTACTATAGTAGAAAAGATTTGTTCTTTGTTTCAAGCAATTATGTCATGACCCAATTTCTCAGGTCATGATTGTGCCTACTATGACCCACTAGTAGGCAAGCCGATCCATATCCCGAAATGGTGAGTAATGAGATGTCAGGGTAGAAGACCAACAATTCAAACTAAAAACAATAATGAAATAACAGGAACACATATGAACGGTGGAAGAAAACCAAAGTATATACAAATCAAAAGATCCCTCCAGAAACCTGGAAGTCACATGTACAGATACTACAAAATGAGTACAAGTCCCAAAAGTGGACCAAAAAAAAAGCTGTCATGAGCAAAAATTCGGACGTGATGGCACTTTTTTTTTCCACCGGGCAATTCAGTCTAAGCCACTAAATGTTGAAATAAAAGCCAAAACAGTCTAAAATAAGCAGTTTAAATGTCAAAGCGGAAAATCTTAATCATTATAAAATCCCCCACAGACTAGTTTTCACTTGTACAATCCTTTTAATATAAAATACCAAAATAAAATAAAAGTCTCAACCTTTGTATCTCAAATAGAATAAAGTAAAAGATAAAGAGGAATAGAAAAGATGACCCGCATCAACAACAACCTCTCGAATCACCTTAGAAAGCCTCAGATGAAAGATGAGAGAACTAGATCACTATCCAGACTTAGAACCTATACAAGTGTAGATATCAAGGGTAAGTACCACCACACGGTACCCAGCAAACGAATGAGTAAGACTAAGCTAAGCTAATAAGACACACGTACTCCTGTCATACCATCCCACCTCAGACTATAACCTCCACAGAAATCAGCCCAATCTAACAGTTCTAATGGTACAGTAAAAGTATATGTATAAGTCCCCACAATGGTGCAACTCAAGTATCAAATAGGATCTTATTAGTCAATAATAGAGATAATGGGGATAAAAGGGGTAAAACAGTCCAAAATGGCAAAAAACGTATGATGCAATAAAATGCAATGCAATGTCACATATAGTGATGCATATCTGTCCTAAATGATACACATCCGCTGACTAGCAGGCCAGAATACATGGGGTCTACACATGGACCATGTATTCCCCAGAACTATTTCCCTTTGGCATAAATTTCCCTTCGGCATAATCCTCGAATCAAAATTTCATCTCAAAGTATTGAAAATAATATAAATAGGAAGTGTCCATGTAAAATACAATGATGGAATAATAATATCAACAATTCACAACTCATATCATAACAACATATTTAAGTATTCACAATAAGTCAAGTATCAACTAATATCTAACACAAATCATCTCATTTGCCATCTATTACCCCCTTATTCTTTATCAAGTTCGCTTGAACATCAAATAATCTCAACTAATCCTCAAAATCACTTCTCATTACTTCCAAACACGTAAATCGCGAATACATAATACTACAAGCTTAAACATAGGTTTAGAAATTCACTTGCCTCGATTTCAATCTCAAACTACTCCGTAATTTGAGCTTTACCCTTACGCCGACGTTCCGAATCAAAATAATCTATTCAGATAAGCAATCCTAATAAGAATAGAGTCTAACAATACTCAATTTGACATTTTGAATACTGGGCGCAAAACTGACTCAAATACTAAAAACCAATTTAAATTTGGAGTTAAAATCAGCCCTCAAACACAAATTTAAAGAAATAAAAAGTTCTTGGTGAAAGCCCCCAATTTTGAAACTTTTGAACCATGAATTCGAAGTGAAAACACATTAAAATCATTGGGTAAAGATTGAAGTCAAGAACACGTACCCACACCAAAATCCTCTAATAGCACCTTCAAAATTGCCCAAGTCGAGCTTCTAAGGTTCAACAATGGTGAAAATGGGATAAATCTCAATTTTTGGGAAATTTCAGGTCTGCCCAGGTATTACTTTTCACGATCACGACACCTTTTCTCACGATCGTGATGGGTATTTTTGATCAACTCATTAATTGACCATTGTGATCGTGAGGAATTCCTCGAGATCGAGATTATAACTCAATTAACATTTCACGATCGGATTAGACCTATGTGATCGCGAAGAACAAATGGTCCAGCACTAGATTTTAGATAACACAACAATTTTCTCCAAGTTTCAAATCCCAAAGTCAACCCTTGGGATTCATTCAGAATCCCGAGAACACAAACTATTTATGCTACCATACACAAATCGATGTTCTGGATTCAATGGAACTATCAGAATTCGAATTCGAGATCTCCTTGACCAAAAATTTAAAAAATCGCAACTAAACTAACTTAGGTCTCCAAAATACAAAAATGGGCTCGGGACTCTAAAATTTCAACCAACACTTCTTCTAGACCAAAATCCGTCCCCCGAATTCAACGGAGTTGTTGGAATTCTATTTTGAGTATCAGAACTCTGAAAGTTGATCAAAGCTAAACCTTGGCCTAAAATTCATTAAATGCCCAACTCAAAACCTCAAATCTTCATTACAATTCCAATTCTGATTCCATAAACTCTCCTAGACCAATTTCTCCATTGCAGATCTTTTAGAATCTATGGAATTTTTTTCCGAGATTTGTAGGTCTAGTTGACTCTAAATACCACTTTTGAATACTTAAAGCTTATGAAAACTCAAAATTCCCAAAATCCAACTTTTTAATGGAATTTTCTCAAAACCAACACTCTTTACAAATTAGAAACGATTCGGGGAAACTGAAGGGAGCGAAAATATGGTCATTTTGTGAAAAATTCCAAAAATGACCTTCAGGGTCATTACATCATCCACCACTAAAAACAATGTTCGTCCTCAAACATAAAGTAAAGGAAGTACTTGAAGTCTCAAAAAGCTGTGGTTATTGGGCACGCATATTGGACTCCGTCTCCTAAGTAGCCTCTCTAACTGTATGATGCTTCCACAAGACCTTCAACGAAACTATATCCTTTGTCCTAAGATTACGGATCTATCTGTCAAGAATGGTTACGGGATCATCCTCAAATGTCAAATCTGGAACCAACTCCATTGAATCAAGAGAAATTACATGAGACTCGTTTGGAATATACTTTCGCAGCAAGGAAACATGAAATAC
Source organism: Solanum dulcamara (assembly GCF_947179165.1). Classification (NCBI taxonomy): domain Eukaryota; kingdom Viridiplantae; phylum Streptophyta; class Magnoliopsida; order Solanales; family Solanaceae; genus Solanum; species Solanum dulcamara. Next base: position 70,532,151 of record NC_077240.1, on the reverse strand, counting down.
CAGATGCACAACTGACAAGATTTATGGCAAGGACAATCTGTAAGCCACCTCTCCCACTCACCCTAAAATCTCATATGGGTCAATGATTTGAGGGATAAGCTTTCCCTTCTTCCCAAACTACACACGCTCTTCATGGGAGACACTTGGAGCCAAACATGGTTACCCCCATGAATTCCAAAAGTCAAACCTTCTTCTCTACATAGATCTTCTGCCTACTCTAGGCAATCAAAAGTCTACCCTGAATCATACAGACTTGCTCCATAGCATTTCTAAGCAAATCCATGTCTAAAGAATCCATCTCAACCGAATTAAACCACCCAATAGGAGATCACACTACCTACCATACAATGCCTCGAATGGGGCAATCTGAATACTAGAGTGATAATTGTTGTTGTAGGGAAATTCCGCTAAGGGTAAATGCTGATCCCATATAGCACTGAAATCAATAACATAGGCTCAAAGCATATCCTCTAATACCTAAATCGTCTGCTCGAACTATCCGTCAGTCTGTAGGTGAAAATCTTTACTCATATCAAGCCTAGTCCCCAACCCATGTTGTAATGCTTGCCAAAAGCGCAAAGTAAAAACTGTATCCCGATCTGAAATAATGGATACTGGAGAACCATGAAGTCAAATGATCTGACTTATATATAATCAGGCTAGATTATACGCCATGTACCTCACCTTAACTGGGATGAAATGGGCAGACTTGGTCAGTTTGTCAGCAACTATCCATATAGAATCATAACCACCTACGGTGGGAGGTAAACCCACAATGAAGTCTATGGTGATCATTTCCCTCTTTTAAGTGGGAATAGGCATCCTCTGACTCACACCCCAAGGCCACTAGTGCTCACACTTTACCTGTTGGCAAGTCAAGCACTTGGAAATGAACTCTACAATGTCCCTCTTCATCCTACACCACCAATATTGCTGGCTAAGATTATGATATATCTTCGCCGCACCCAGGTGAATAGAATATCTGGAACAATGAGCCTCTTCTAGAATCAGTCTAATCAAATCACCTACCTTGGGCACACAAATCCTACCTTCAATCCTCAAAACTCCATCTGAATCGAGTTTGGCCTTCTTGGCATCTCCCCTCATCACCTTGTCTTGAATGAGACACAACTTCTCATCATCCCATTGTTGCTCTCGAATTTTCTCAACTAGTGAAGATCGGGCCTCAATAAAAGAAATAAAGACTCCACTCTTCTCAGATACCCTGTAATCCAACAAAACTGTTGGCTAACCTCTATACATCCCTACTTAAGGGCCTCTTGTCAATACTAATTGGTGTAAGATTACCCATACTAGGAGCCTTCTTACTCAAAGCATCGGCCACCACATTGGCCTTCCCTGTATGGTATAAGATAGTCATGTCAAAGTCCATCAGTAGCTCAAACCACCTATGTTGTCTCAAGTTCAGATCCCTTTGAGTGAAGATGTATTAATGTCACGACCCGAATTTGGGTGTGATCACACTCGCTTAACCAACCAAGATGGGTCAGCCTAAGGGTCAGAAAAAATCAAAATAAGCAAAAATAAAACTGAAAATGTAAAGTCTAATATGATATAGATAAGAATAAGTGAAAAAAATAGATTCTAACCACCCAAGACTTGGTGTCACATGTACAAGCCATTATTTCAACAAAAATGAAAAAGATATAAGTGTATATGTCCTATTTCTCAAGTAGAACAAAGCATAAAGTAAATGGACGATGAGAGTTTGTTGAAGAAGACAAGCTGCTACCACTCACGCGTCCAAAAGCTTGGCCGATCAAAGGAGTACTAAGGACAGGAGGTGCCAGGCTCAGATCCTACATAAATGTAGAAGGAAGGGGTGAGCACCAACAATACGTTACTTAGCAAAATGGAAACTAAACCCTAAGTAAAACAATGTGTAACACAAGTACTCCTGACATTCCAACCATAATCCTCCACAACTACACACCTGCACTCAAACAGCCCAATCTATATAGTTTATATCACAATCACACCAGAATACTATAATGACCACAAATAGAAAGCACATATCCATTCTCACTACCATACTCAGGGAACACAGGAAATCTCAAATCATAATCTACCACAGTATGAAGTAGATGCAAATGAATGTCAGATAATCATGATGCATGTCTATCCTACGATATTCATCTATTGTTCACCTCAGACCAGAACCCACGGGGCCTCACATATACTATGTATCCGCTAGAAAATACCTTGACCAATATCTTTCAAAAGAGATCTCGGGCATAATATCAGCAGGAAGAGACCTCGACTACTGGAAGAAACCTTGGCAAATCATCTTGACAGGTGGAAACCTCAGTCCCAATATCCATTACCCACTTATATCATTTCTCAACCATCACAAATATAACATATGTATAAGTAATGAGTGAAACAGGATAAATATTCATATAAGATGCCATATAATCCATAATCACACAATAGATCAAAGCCTCGTAATTAACAATACTTAGAGAATTATCCCTATTCAGATTCTACTATCACACTTCAACACATATTATTAAATTTAATCTAATGACCAAACACACCCTAGTCCCTTCACATAGGAAAATATAAGGGTCAACATACTTAATAAAGGTTAGAATTCCAATTGCCTTAGCCAAAAGTCACAAACAATCCAAAATCAAAGTTTTTCCCCTCCGATGAGACTCTAAATTACTACAATCTAATCAAATATAGACTCACTATCACATTTAGAAACTATTGACACCAAAATCAAACAACTTGGGTTAAAGGGGAAAAATGGTAAAATATTGCATATAAAAAATCGAACTCGGAATCTAATTATTTTTAGATGAAAACATCCTCCAAGTAATAAGAAATCTAATGGTGAAAACCAATTCAAAAATGGGGTTAGAATGAGTTCACAAACCCAACTTTTGTTAGAATTTTGGATTAGGCAAAAAACTCCAAAATCTCCAATTTGAAATCCAGTTTTTGAAGTTAAAATCATGAATTAATCATTTTTGTTAGAATTTCAGATTAGGCAAAACCCCACAAAATCTCCAATTTGAAATCTAATTTTTGAAGTTAAAATCACAAATTAATCAATGGAAATCAAAGATATAGGTTGAAAATGACTTACCCAATAGTTTTACATGAAACATCTCCTTGAAATTTGCCTATACCGAGCTTAGAATATCAAAAATAGAGGTGTCCAAAACTAACCAGAAGAACGAGCCCTCTTGGGTCCCCGAACTCCTCCTTCTCCATCAACTCTGCCTCTTTGGCGGCACTCACCACCGATTGGAAGGAGACTCTATCTCTAGATACCCAGAATAGTGACTGCCTGATATAATAAGTCAAACCCCTCACGAAGAGGTGAACTCTCTAAGTATCATCGGGGATGATAGCGATGGCATGTTGGCCTAGCTGACAAAAGCAAACCTCATACTCACATCCCATCCTGCCTCAGACTCTCAAACCTGAGGTGAGTCTCCTCACTCACACTCCAAGGGATAAAATAATATAAAAAGCACTGGTGAACTCCCCCGAAGTCACTGGAGGAGATCCAACTGGTAAAGATGTAACAACCCCTAAAATGTTGTATGTCGGTATTTTAATTCTCGACGAAAATAATACATCCTCTGTATTTTGGGCATAACTTTTAATAAGTTGGTCCAGATTAGGTGATTCAAATTTATGGTTAACCAAAACATCCTTACCTACAACTTTCATGAAGAACATATCTTAAGATTCGGAGTATAAGTAGGTCAAATAAATTAATCTTTGCAAGATATAGTACTATAACGGAATTGAGTGTTTATAGAAGAAAATTCATATCTAACTGTAGGTTGCTCCAAATTGGTTGATTCTTAAATGATATGAAACTAGACTTCCATATCTACAATTCTTATGAAGACACCAAATCCTAATAAGGAATTTATCTTATTCAAACGCAGCTCCGAAAAAGAGTATCCTGTTAAAAAGAACTCATCTTACCTACCATGGAAAGATCTAGATACATTTGACATCATGCATGACATAAATTGTCCTCCATTTAACATCATCCATGACATCAATATATTCCATTAAATTTTCAGATTTTTCCTTATAATTATTTTATTTATTGTTAGGTCTCTCTTTCCCACCTATAAATACCCACCTTATTTCCTCATTTTATTCATCAAGCTTTCTTAAGCATTTCTTCTCTCTATATACTTCTTCTCAAATATAGTTTTAGTTTTAGTAGTATAAAAATACTACTCTGGTGATTCTTATACTCCGGGTAGTAGACAAAACGCTCCGGCGAGAAGAAAAGGCTAGGGGTCCAAGAGTGTTCCAATTCGGATTAAACCTTCGGATTTAAGGTATGTAAGGCTTTCATAGCATTGGATTGAGTTCGTCCATGCGCCCAATATTTAAATTCATTATAATTGAATTATAGTTGAATTTTATCCAAATTTTGAATTCTAAATGAAATAATTTTTCTTCTATTGAGTTGAATATATTTATGCATTAATATTATTATTATTGTTATCTCTCATATTATTGGAATTATTGTTCATGGCTACTTTCCCATGAATCCTAATTGATTTGATGTTCATGAATATTTTTATACATGTTTTGAGTAAAGATGTTGGCTTTTTATTATTTTCATTGATAAAAAGAAAGTTATATGAATTAATACTATATATGTATTTTATTGAGTTTTGAAAGAGCAAAAGAGTTGAGTTTGAATGAATTTGAGCAAATGATATTTTGAGTAAGATGTTTTGATGAGATGTAAATGATATTTTTGAAAGTATAATGATTGATGAACATGAAATGAGATGAGTTTGATGATTTCAATTAAAATCCAATGAGACTAGATGATGAGTTTAATATGAGCACATATTTTGGGAGTAGTATTGAGCACCGAGTTGGGTAAGAGTTTAATTGACTCAAACCCCAGAACTACGTAGCCAGCGTAGGATGGAGGCTATGCCTCTTAAGTCCCAAAAAAGAGGACTTTGATGAGTGGATCCAAGATGGTGATGTCCTTTACCCTGGCAAGGTATTGGATGGATGTGGCAACGACATCGCTTTGTTGTATCATCGCTAGCTCATAAGTGATGGTTGTCAGTTAGAGAAACTCCCAACTGAGTAAGCAATTCTTATTACTATTATTTTTATTATTATATTTTAAACTTGCATTACATATTGATGTTGAGATGATGTTGAGTTCTGAGCTGAGTTTTATTGAGAGGAGTATCTTGATATCTGTCCTTACCTTCCTGCCATTTTACATACTCGTACATTCCACGTACTGACGTCATTCGACCTGCATCGTTTTATGATGCAGATACATGTGTTAGAGATCCTCAACAGGCGCATCGTTGAAGATCATTTGTTTTCGGCTATTTGGTGAGTCCTTCTTGTATTTGAAAGAACTCCTTATCCTTTTATTATTGTTGAGTGTGATGTTTCTTTTGAGGTAGCCATGGACATGTCATTGGCACCATCTAAGAGTATTAGAGTCTTCATAGACAGAGTTTAATGATGTAATTGGAGTAGTTCTCCTTTGAAACTACTTCTTCTAAAAACTTCTTCTTTCATGAGATGTTGTTAATGGAGAGCCCATATAAGTATTCTTATTAAGTCTTCCGCTGATGAACGAATAAGTGATATGACCAAGTGGTTCTCTCAGAGGCCAGAGATGGTTTCTGAGTGCCGGCCACGCCTAGGGTACCCTCTCGGGGCATGACAAACTTGGTATCAGAGCACAGAGTTCAAGAGTCCTAGGGTGTCTATGAAGCCGTGTCTAGTAGAGTCTTGTTTATAGGTGTGTCGTGCACCACACTTATAATCAGGAAACTATAGGATATTAGGAATTATTTCACTTCGTTCATAATCTGAGTTCGTGCGATAGAGTTTAACTCTATAAAAGCTTTCTTTCTAATTCGTGCGTTTACACGTTTCAGACATGCCTTCTAAACGTTCAGCTAGTCAGAGGAACGCTGCCAGCATTGAGGTTCCACAGTTAGTGATGCCTCCACGGAGGACTAGGGGCCGACCTGCAAGGTCTACTGAGGTACCCCAAGTACCTACTGTTCAGACCACTTCTACTTCTGAGGAAGATTTTCGAGGAGCGATTGCTATGCTCACCTAGTTGGTGGCTGCTCGAAATAGTAGCCAGAGTTCACCAACTCCTAGCTCTAGTTGTCAAAAGTCGTCTGCTGCCACGAGGATCAGATATTTTCTGAGAATGAATCCGCCAGTCTTTACGGGTTCCAACGTTGATGAACACCCCCAAAATTTTATTGATGAGATGTGGAAGATACTAAAAGCGATGCATGCTATAGAGATCGAAGGGGTTGAGTTGGTGTTTTATCAACTCAAGGATGTGGCAAATGTCTGGTATAACCAGTGGGAAGAAAGTAGAGGTGAGGATGCAGAGCCTGCTCTTTGGGATGAGTTTGAAAAAGCATTTCTTGATAACTTCTTTCCCCAAGAGCTACGTGAAGCAAAAATTGAGGAGTTTGTGAACCTCAAGCAAGAGAGTATGACTGTGAAAGAGTATAGTTTGAAGTTTATTCAATTATCCAAATATGCCCCAGAAATGATTCCTCAAATGAGGTCTAAGATGAGGAATTTGTCTCTGGCCTAGGCAAACATGTAAAGAAAGAATGTAAGGCAATGCTAATAATTTCTGACATGGATTTTTCTAGATTGATGGTGTATGCTCAGCAGGTTGAGGATGATAAGAAAAAGGACTGAGAGGAACAGCTAAGCAAGAAGGCTAAGTCTGCTGGGCATGAGAATGAGAAGAAGCAAGGGAAGGGTAACAAATCTTTCTTTCAGAAAAGGTCTTCCAATTATGCACCTTCCCCAACAAATGCTTTTACACCTAATACCAGGTATGATCAGAGATCGCTAAGTCACCAAAACTTTCGATCTCAAGGTTCTCAGTCCCAATTAAGTATGGCTCAAGGTTCTAGAGGGAAACCACCATGTGCTAGATGTGGGAGGCTCCATTTGGGAGAGTGTCGTGTGGGCACCAATGCTTTCTACGGATGTGGAAAGATAGGTCACTTCCAGAATGAGTGTCCTTCAAAGAGGCAGGGAGATGGAAGTAGTAGAGCTCAGTTTTCTTCTGCAGCTCCACAGAATAGAGGTAATCATAGAGGTGCAGCTTCAAGTGCAGGTGGGGGAACCAACCGTCTGTATGCTATGGGTAGTCGCCAAGACCAAGAGAATGCACCCGATGTTGTTACTGGTATGCTCCGAGTCCTTTCTTTTGATGTGTATGCATTATTTGATCCGGGAGCTACATTATCTTTTGTGACTCCTTACTTGGCTAGTAAATTTGAGATCCTTCCTGAGTGTCTTCTTGAGCCTTTCAGCGTGTCTACTCCTGTTGGTGAGTCTATCTTAGATGAGAGGGTCTATAGAAATTGTATTATATCAATCTATCATAGGGATACCATGGCTGACTTAGTTGAGTTGGACATGGTTGATTTTGATGTGATTCTTGGCATGGACTGGCTTTATTCTTGTTATGCTTCAGTTGATTGTAGGACCCGAATTGTCAAGTTTCAATTTCCAAATGAGCATATCTTAGAGTGGAAGGGGAATTCTGTAGTGCCTAGGGGTAAATTTATTTCCTACCTTAAGGTCAGAAAATTAATCTCTAAGGGATGTATATATCATATAGTCCGAGTCAAAAATATTAATGATCAGACTCCATCTCTTGAGTCAGTTCCCATTGTGAATGAGTTTCCTGAAGTCTTTCCTCAGAATCTACCCGGAATCCCTCCTGATAGAGAGATAGACTTTGGTATTGATGTCCTTCCTGATACACAACCTATCTCTATTCCTCCTTATAGGTTGGCTCCTGCTGAGTTGAAAGAATTGAAAGAACAACTAAAAGACCTTCTAGATAAGGGGTTTATTAGGCCAAGTGTCTCACCCTGGGGCGCTCCTGTCCTATTCGTGCGAAAAAAAGATGGGTCCCTTAGAATGTGCATTGATTACCGATAGCTAAACAAGGTCACCATTAAAAACAAGTACCCTCTCCCCAGAATAGATGATTTATTTGACCAACTTCAGGGTGCCATATGCTTCTCTAAGATAGACCTCAGATCAGGCTATCACCAGTTGAAAGTAAGAGAATATGACATCCCGAAGATGGCTTTTCGAACCCGCTATGGTCATTTTGAGTTTCTTGTTATGTCCTTTGAATTGACAAATGCTCCAGCAGCTTTTATGGACCTCATAAACCGAGTATTCAAGCCATACCTAGATACGTTTGTAATTGTCTTCATCGATGATATTTTGGTCTACTCTAGAAGTAAGAGTGAGCATGCTAATCACCTTAGGATTGTCCTTCAAACTCTTAAGGAGGAGGAGTTGTATGCTAAGTTTTCAAAGTGTGAGTTTTGGCTTGAGTCTGTAGCATTCCTAGGCCATATTATATCTCGGGATGGAATCCAAGTTGATACTCAAAAGATTGAGGCAGTTAAGAACTGGCCCTGACCTACCTCTCCAACCGACATAAGGAGTTTCTTAGGTTTGGCTGGTTACTATAGGAGGTTTGTTGAGGGATTTTCATCCATATCCTCACCATTGACTAAGCTGACTCAGAAGAAGGCTAAGTTTTAATGGTTTGATGCTTGTGAGAAAAGTTTTCAAGAGTTGAAAGCTAGATTGACTACTGCTCCAGTACTATCCCTACCCGAAGGAACGGATGGTTTTGTAATCTATTGTGATACTTTAAGAGTTGGGTTGGGATGTGTATTGATACAGAAAGGTAAGGTCATTGCCTATGCTTCCAAGCATCTTAAGACTCATGAGAGGAACTACCCCACTCATGACCTAGAGTTGGCAGCTGTGGTATTTGCTCTTAAGATCTGGCGTCACTATCTTTATGGTGTACATGTGGATGTGTTCACAGACCATAAGAGCTTACAGTATGTATTCAGCCAGAAGGAGCTGAATTTGAGGCAAAGGAGATGGCTAGAATTGCTCAAGGATTATGACATGAGCATTCTCTACCACCCAGGTAAAGTAAATGTAGTTGCTGATGCTCTTAGCAGGTTATCTATGGGGAGTACAACCCATGTGGAAGAGGAAAAGAAGGAGTTGGCAAAGGAAGTGCATAGACTTGCGTGTTTGGGAGTTCAACTTATTGACTCTAGTGAGGGTGGTATAATAGTAAGAAATGGAGCTGAATCATCTCTAGTTGCAGAGGTGAAAGAAAAGCAAGATCAGGATCCATTCTTCTTCAACTGAAGGATGAGGTTCACAAGCAGAAGATAATAGATTTTACCAAAGGGGGAGATGGAGTGTTGAGATATCAAGAAAGATTATGTGTTCCAAGTGTTGATGGTGTTAGGGAGAGAATCATGAAAGAAGCCCATAATTCTAAGTATTCCATCCATCCAGGTTCAACAATTTGTATCATGACTTGAGAGAAGTATACTAGTGGAGTGGAATGAAGAGAGATATAGCAGAGTTTGTGTCTAAGTGCCCGAATTGCCAACAAGTTAAAGTTGAGCACCAAAGGTCTTGTGGAGTGGCTCAGAATATAGAGATCCTGGAATGGAAATGGGAAATGATCAATATGGACTTCATTACCGATTTACCACGAACCCGCAAACAGCATGACTCTATTTGGGTGATTGTGGATAGGATGACTAAATCGGCCCATTTCTTGCCGGTTAAGACTACGAACACTGCAGAGGATTATGCCAAACTGTATCTTAGAGAGATTGTTAGACTGCATGGAGTTCCTTTGTCTATCATCTCTGATAGGGGAGCTCAATTTACTGCTCAGTTTTAGAAGTCATTTCAGAGGGGCTTGGGTTCAAGAGTGAACCTTAGTACTGCTTTTCATCCGCAAACAGATGGCCAGGCAGAGCGTACGATACAGACTTTGGAGGATATGTTAAGATCCTATTTCATTGACTTCAAAGGTAATTGGGATGATCATTTACCTCTTATTGAGTTTGTATACAATAATAGTTTCCATTCGAGTATTCAAATGGCTCCTTATGAAGCTCTGTATGGGAGGAGATGTAGATCACCAATTGGTTGGTTTGAAGTTGGTGAAGCTGAGTTGATTGGACCAGACTTGGTTCACCAAGCTATGGAGAAGGTGAAAACCATACAAGAGAGGTTAAAGACTGCTCAAAGTCGCCAGAAATCCTACACTGATGTTAGAAGAAGAGATTTGGAGTTCGAAGTGTACGATTGGGTATACTTGAAAGTTTCACCCATGAAGGGTGTGATGAGATTTGGAAAGAAAGGGAAGCTTAGTCCCCGCTACATTTGGTCCTTATCAGATTATGAGGAGGGTAGGTAACGTAGCCTATGAGTTAGAGTTACCTCCAGAATTAGCTGCTATTCATCCCGTGTTTCACATCTCTATGCTTAAGAAGTCTTTGAGAGATGCTTCACGTGTTGTCCCAGCTGAGAGCATTGGGGTGAAAGAGAGTTTGAGTTATGAAGAGATTCCAGTTCAAATTCTTGATCATCAGGTTCGCAAATTAAGAACTAAGGAAGTGGCATCTGTCAAAGTCCTATGGCGAAATCAATTTGTTGAAGAGGCTACATGGGAAGCTGAAGAAGATATGAAGGCTAACTATCCTCATCTATTTATGCCTTCTGATGACGATATTCAAGGTAATATTCCTTACTTCTACCTTTGAGTCGATGTTTATTCTTGAGTTTGAATCATTGACCATTTGAGTATCGGAGTTGATGTATTGATGATATTCATTCTTTATGTCTCCTATTTTCATCTTCATTCGAGGACGAATGATCCCAAGGGGGAGATATTGTAACAACCCCTAAAATATTGTATGTCGGTATTTCAATTCTCGACAAAAATAATACAGCCTCTGTATTTTGGTCATAACGTTTCATAGGTTGGTCCAAATTAGGTGACTCAAATTTCTGGGTAACCACAACATCCTTACCTACAACTTTCATGAAGAACATATCTTAAGATTCGGAGTATAAGTAGGTCAAATAAATTAATATTTGCAAGATATAGTACTGTAACGGAATTGAGTGTTTATAAAAGAAAATTCATATCTAACTATAGGTTGCTCCAAATTGGTTGATTCTTGAACGATATGAAACTATACTTCCATATCTACAATTCTTATGCAGACACCAAATCCTAATAAGGAATTTATTTTATTCAAACGCAGCTCCGAAAAAGAGTATTCTGTTAAAAAGAACTCATCTTACCTACCATGGAAAGATCTAGATACATTTGACATCATGCATGACATAAATTGTCCTCCATTTAACATTATCCATGACATCAATATATTCCATTAAATTTTCAGATTTTTCTTTATAATTATTTTATTTATTGTTAGGTCCCTCTTTCCCACCTATAAATACCCACCTTATTTCCTCATTTTATTCATCAAGCTTTCTTAAGCATTTCTTCTCTCTATATACTTCTTCTCAAATATAGTTTTAGTTTTAGTAGTATAAAAATACTACTCTGGTGATTCTTATACTCCGGGTAGTAGACAAAACGCTCCGGCGAGAAGAAAAGGCTAGGGGTCCAAGAGTGTTCCAATTCGGAGTAAACCTTCGGATTTAAGGTATGTAAGGCTTTCATAGCATTGGATTGAGTTCGTCCATGCGCCCAATATTTAAATTCATTATAATTGAATTATAGTTGAATTTTATCCAAATTTTGAATTCTAAATGAAATAATTTTTCTTCTATTGAGTTGGATATATTTATGCATTAATATTATTATTATTGTTATCTCTCATATTATTGGAATTATTGTTCATGGCTACTTTCCCATGAATCCTAATTGATTTGATGTTCATGAATATTTTTATACATGTTTTGAGTAAAGATGTTGGCTTTTTATTATTTTCATTGATAAAAAGAAAGTTATATGAATTAATACTATATATGTATTTTATTGAGTTTTGAAAGAGCAAAAGAGTTGAGTTTGAATGAATTTGAGCAAATGATATTTTGAGTAAGATGTTTTGATGAGATGTAAATGATATTTTTGGAAGTATAATGATTGATGAACATGAAATGAGATGAGTTTGATGATTTAAATTAAAATCCAATGAGACTAGATGATGAGTTTAATATGAGCACATATTTTGGGAGTAGTATTGAGCACCGAGTTGGGTAAGAGTTTAATTGACTCAAACCCCAGAACTACATAGTCAGCATAGGATGGAGGCTATGCCTCTTAAGTCCCAAAAAAGAGGACTTTGATGAGTGGATCCAAGATGGTGATGTCCTTTACCCTGGCAAGGTATTGGATGGATATGGCAACGACATCGCTTCGTTGTATCATCGCTAGCTCATAAGTGATGGTTGTCGGTTAGAGAAACTCCCAACTGAGTAAGCAATTCTTATTACTATTATTTTTATTATTATATTTTAAACTTGCATTACATATTGATGTTGAGATGATGTTGAGTTCTGAGCTGAGTTTTATTGAGAGGAGTATCTTGATATCTGTCCTTACCTTCCTGCCATTTTACATACTCGTACATTCCACGTACTGACGTCATTCGACCTGCATCGTTTTATGATGCAGATACATGTGTTAGAGATCCTCAACAGGCGCATCGTTGAAGATCATTTGTTTTCGGCTATTTGGTGAGTCCTTCTTGTATTTGAAAGAACTCCTTATCCTTTTATTATTGTTGAGTGTGATGTTTCTTTTGAGGTAGCCATGGACATGTCATTGGCACCATCTAAGAGTATTAGAGTCTTCATAGACAGAGTTTAATGATGTAATTGGAGTAGTTCTCCTTTGAAACTACTTCTTCTAAAAACTTCTTCTTTCATGAGATGTTGTTAATGGAGAGCCCATATAAGTATTCTTATTAAGTCTTCCGCTGATGAACGAATAAGTGATATGACCAAGTGGTTCTCTCAGAGGCCAGAGATGGTTTCTGAGTGCCGGCCACGCCTAGGGTACCCTCTCGGGGCGTGACAAAAGATCCATAATCTGTCATCCACTACTCTCTAGCCGGCTCACAAAGCTGAAGAGTAACATATCGAACACTTAGGAGTCATCCAACCCAACTGTGTCAAGAAACTTCCTACAAGTGGTAAAGAACTCATATGTATCCTTGGTTTTCCCACCCTATAACTGAGGTGGGTCCATCTTCCTAAACTTCTCGTAAGGATGCTGCTCATCCTCAGTCAATGCAGCTACTGGTACATCCTGAACCTTAACTACTGGTACTAGAGAAACCTCATATATAAGGACTACTAGCAGTTGTTCCGCCTGTCCCTGAGCTTGAGGAACCTACTGCTAGTCTAGAGCCTTGACCCTCACTCAGGTATGTGTTGTACGGGTGTGCCCGCAACACTGTCAATCTGTGTCATAGTCTCGAGCACTCCCAAAACCCTCAATAAAGTATCCTATAGTAACAGTGCAGCCGCATACTTAGGATGAACCTGCTCTTCTCTGTCCTTTGTTTCGGACTTAGGGAAAATGCCCCTCATGATCCCTGGCCGGTGATGCTCCTCGGTCCCAGCCCCTACCTTGGCCTCTGGCTCTGCCTTTACCTCTACCCTGAGCTGGGGTCTCAATAACAATCTCGGGGCTGGCTTCTCTCATTCGGTAGAAGCTGATGCTTGAGTCCTATCCATCTGCCCAAAGAACACATGATAACTCAACACTCATACAAGAACCCAGCGATGACAGAATTGAAATAAGTAAAAAAAGGATTTCCTAGCAGTCTTCATAGCCCCTCGAAGATAAGTAACAAACTTTTCTACACTGATCCTCAAGACTCTACTAGACTGGGCTTGTACACACGTGAGACTTATGAACCTGGGGCTCTGATACCATTTTTTCATGACCCAAATTTGGGTGTGATGGAACTCTCCTAACCTACCAAGACGACTCAGCCTAAGAGTCTAAACAATTCAAAATAAGCAAAAGTGAAAGCGGAAATGTAAAGTCTCATATAATATAGATAAGGATAAGCGGAAAAATAGATTCTAACCACCCAAGCCTTGGTATCACATGTAGAAGCCTCTTCTCAAGTATAAAAAAGTATAAAGTAAATGGACGATGAGAGTCTGTCAAAGAAGACATGTCGCTACCTCTCACGCATCCAGAAGCTCAGCCGATCAAATGAGTACTAAGAGAAGGAGGTGCCAGGATCAGATCCTACTTAAATGTAGAAGCAAGAGGTGAGCATCAATAACACAGTACTTAGTAAAATGTAAACTAAACCCTAAGTAAAGCAATGTGGAACACAGGTACTTCTGACATCCCAACCACAATCCTCCACAACTACACACCTAAACTCAAACAGCCCAATCTATATAGTTTATATCACAATCACACCAGAATACTAGAAAGACCACAAATAAAAAGCACATATCCGTTCTCACTACCATACTCAGGCAACACAGGAAATCTAAAATCTTAATCAATCACAGGATGAAGGAGATGCAAATACAATGTAAGATAATCGTGATGCATATATTTCCTACGATACATGTCCACAGATCACCTCAGACTGGAACCAATGGTGGCCTCACATAGACCATGTATCCACCAAAAAAGACCTTGGCTAATATATACTGAAAGAGACCTCGGCCATAATATCCGCTGGAAGAAACCTCGGCAAATCCATCGACAGGTAGAAACCTCGGTCCCAATATCCAATACCTCACTCATATCATTTCTCATCCATCACAAATATAACATATGCACAAGTAATCAGTGACTAGGATAAATATTCACATAAGATGTCATATATTTCACAATCACACAATAGATCAATGCCTCGTAATCCATAACATTTAGAGAATTACCCCTATTCAGATTCCACTATCATATTTCAACTCCTATAATTTAATTCAATCTAATGACCAAACACACCCTAATCTCTCATATAGGAAAATACTAGATTCAATGATATGCTCAAATTATACCTCTTTAAAGAATTATAAAGCGTTCATTGACCAAATATAGAACCTAACGAAGGGTAGGTTCGATCCCAAGAGGAATATGATTTAAATTTTATATTAATCGTTTATTATTTTCTTTATTAATCCATTTATTTCCATAAAGAAGGGGGGGATTACTATAAATAAATGAATAAATCAAATAACAAGCATTAACAAACAAAAATACAGTTTAATATGGTTCAAATTAGTATGAGGTGAAACTAGGGTTTTATGTGTTCCCCATGAATCCTTAACTAAGTAGACTTTTTTATTAGTAATCCTTCCCAAGTGTGTTACATGTAGAATCGGTAAGTTAATTTCACCTAAGTCCTTGATCCAACAAATAAGTGAATTTCACTATGCAACTTGATCCATCTACGAGTGTATGATTTACTAACCTTTACCAATAATTTTAGATTTAGCTATTCTTTGATCCGTTCAAGCTAATTTAATGAGGATGATTAGCCCCAAATCTCATTGTTTAATCCTTTTTCCCATCTGTTACCTCCTTAATCCAGCAAGTAAAGATAAGGCGAGTTCTAACATTGGCCACAGTTAAAAATCAATCAAAATGAAGGGAAAAACAATACATGCATTCACACTATTCAAGAATTACTTTTTATTAAGTTTTACGTTGTTAATTCCTCATGGTTCACACAACTCTAGTTGTGGAATTAGCTATTCATAACTAAGTGATCATAATCAATACTGTTTATGTTAAAAGAAATCAGGAACTTACAAATTAGTAACTTTTAGAATAAAAAATCTTTAATAAAATCCAAACGTAAAATATTAACATCAAAAATTGAAATTTAAGAATAAAAGCCCAAAAGTAGTTCAAGCCCTACTCTTAAACCTAAAACCGTGCATCCAGTAAACTAAACCTAAGGAGTGTATTTATAGACAAACAATCCTAAATAAATATGAATTTGGAAAACATAGGAAAGCTAAAGTTGGTTTGGGTCTACGACTCATTTCTACAAATAGTAACAATTTAGACGAGTCGTAGACCCAGCTTGTAATACTTCACATTGCACTGAGGAATTTTTTCTTCTTCGAGACCACTCTCTACGACTTATAACTCTGAGGATGACTTGTCCAATAGGGTCATAGACAGTGTCCTTTGTTCATCACTTTTAACTTCAAGCCACGAGAGTATTCTACAACACATAGGAATTTAGATGAGCCATAGAACTTACTTGTCTTCTTCACTTCACCCTCATTCTTTCACTTCTGCTATGACAACTTCTCTTGATGACCTGTAAGGCTGAAAATGAGTCGTTTACTTCACTCGTAGTCTTCATTTTAACTTTTATGTTTCTCTTATGTCTTTTGATGATTGATACCTACGACCCATATAAATAACGACGAGTCATAAGATGAGCTCGGAGATACTAAAAATTCCTTCATCAGTGTTGTGATTCCTCAACCATCTTTCCGGCTTGGTTTCCTACAAAATAAGCACAACTAACATCAAATATGCTAAGAAATACTTAGAAGACATACACATTCTTATGTTTAAAGCATTAAAAGAACCGTACATCGACGGTACATCAACACCCTCAACTTAAAATGGTTGCTTGTCTTCAAGAGACACTACTATACTACAACGACACAATGCAAAACAGGATTAAGATTGTATATCAATCAGAGGCTTATTAACTTTCTACCCTTTCCAATTTCCATACATGATAAATTTTCAACTATTATTTCAAATCAAACTAACTTATGAAAATCAACACTAGACACCTCAACACCAATAGGCAAATTAACATGTCAAAAACAACACTCACCATTTTCATGACTATTTCGACAATGCCATTTGTGCCCTCACTGAAAAGAAGTCTCATTTTTACTCATAATTTGAAAATATTCATTAAACTCAGGGACGTGGAAAACACTCACGATCACAAAAGAAATTCAGATTTTTATGCACAATACCATAGGCTTGCCTTTATTTTCAATTATTAGACTCTTGAACTACTGGATTAGGATCACTATAGGATATTTTCATCTTGTAATGTAGGATCAGTGATGGGTGTGGTACATTTAGATTTTAGTGACTTTCGTCCCTCCTCAAACACTACATTAACCTTGAGTCCACATCTTACAACCCATAATTCATTTTACTCTTTTTCTTCGCTTTTCTGTTTTTGCCTTAGGTGTGGATTGTTTTTGTTCGTTTCACAAAATTTTTATTATGATTTGTACTTTTCAATTCTAAATCTTGCTAAACCATTTATTTATTTTAGCCAAAACACCTTTTTCTTCCTTTCCACACATCTCTTTTCAAACTTTTCTTTCTTTGGTTTTCTTTTCTCATACCCCATCTCTTCTTACTTTCCTCTCATAGTAGCCACCCTTAAATTAGGCTTAAAGCTTAATTTGAGGTGCACATTATCCTAGGAGGGACCAGGGCCAAAACGAAAAATTACAATTAGGATTGGGGACATTTTGAAACACGTGTTTATTTGATCAAAAAGGCCTTTTAAAAGATCATATCTTTGGTTCAAAGGGTAAAACAAGGTTTGGTTGGTTCTTTTAAGTATAAGTAATTCAATTATCACAGTACGACCAACAGGGCAAGTTCTAGATTGACACAAATAGTCTGAACACTCAAATATCTTATACACACTTGGCATCAAGTTTCATTGTCAATCATAAATCTTTGGTTTATGTTTTAGTCTAAGTCATATATTATCATACCGGTTTACATCATGTCATACAAAGATCCTACATAGTTAATATATCAAAGAAATAGTCACAATATTTTAAGTAAATTTTAGAGGGGTCTATTTGTTTTCGTTTAAACTGTCTAACCATCATGCCATAGATACCTACTCTTATTTCACATAAACATCCTAAACATGTCGTTTCAACATAAATTAAAAATATCCTCTAGGGAAAAAGAACACAGGTAAGAAAATCCCAAAGATTTAATCGAGTATCTAGGGTACTCAGACTTCGCCTAGATACTCGTGCACTCAATCATAACCACCCCACCCATACTTGAAAATATTTGCATTGTCTTCAATGCAATACAATAAAAATTTAAAAGTACGGGGAAAAAGAAAAAAAATATGTTGCGCATAAGCGCCGAAGTCTATATGGTGGCATCTGGTTCCATAGGTGTGGATCCCAGTGCAGCAACATGTTGTGCTATTAAAGTCTGTGCATCATCATGAGCACCAAATCGTGAGCTCAAAGCTCCAATAGCATGTTGCCTCTTCTCCTCTCATCGTATCCCCTCAGTCACTCTAGATGCTGGAGTAGCCTCCTTAATATCATGGCACTCTTTTTTCTTTCTTTTTTGTCACCTCAGTCCTGTCTGAAGTGTCATCCTCAGTACGAGGTCTCTTTTCTTGGACCACCTAGAAATCATCATCCATAAATAGATCAAACAATTATGGTAGCTGAACAACTGGCACGACTAAAGGTATAGGGGTTGGTGTAGCCAAAGAGGTGACCTTTGTACGTAGAACTCCAAGCTATGTCTGAATGGTAGCAATGTCAGAACTGGATGAGGTCTACAATCTCGCATTCACCCTCAGCTGAAAAGCATTAATATGCGCCTGAATCTGTCTCTCTCGCTCAGCCAAGGCATCTTCAAAATTTTCCTCCATGTGCTCCCCTAATTTAGTAATGGCTTTTTTGACCAATGGATTTAGCTGCTGAATCAACTGACCCAATTGGGCCTCAGTCTGTTCCTACCTCTACATCAATGTGTGTAAGGATTTGGCCGAGATGGTAACCAATCCTGTGTACTTTGGATGCAGTATACTCATAGATGAGACTGTCGAGGTGGTCTGAGAAGCCTCTGATGTCTCCATGGGAGGTATCTCGAGGTTTGGCACAGTTGTTGAATCAGCTTGCACAGGCAGTTGAACATACTTAAATTAATTTAGTTATACTGCTAGAATGGGGCACGTTGCTGTCCCACCAGGTTCGTATCATCTTTAATGAGCCCTAGATTTGTAGTCCTATTCACTCTAATCAGCGAGTTGACCCCTACCATTAATGAAACTATGGAGTCTCAAAATAGTGTGAACACAAGGCAAGAAAAAGGTATTGTGGTGTTCCGCTGTATAGCCTGCTCATAAATCTCAAAGATTATGATCTTCACATAATTAATTTCATATCCAGCCATCAAGATAGCTACAATCATAGCTCAATCTGGAGTCAAATGGTTGTCTGCATTTGTTGGGCAGAGTCGATGTCAGACAATGGCCCACCAAAATGTTGTGGTGAAGTTTAGGGATGCCTTCTTGATCGGGGTTGGGTGTGATACCCAATCCGTTTCTATGCCTTGCTCATCTATGTAACCCTCTACCCATCTAAGTAGCTCTCTACTTTGCGCTGGGTCCTTCATTATATTTTTATCTTGAACCACCTTTATTTTTTTATCAAACTCGACCATTGAGGCTGTTAGTGGAGAGTTTGGGCCATAGAGGAACCTTCAGACTGTCTTCTCAGATAAACTAACTGGATCTCCCAGACCAGCGTGGTTAAAAGTACTAGCTTCTCTAGCTCCTTTGCTTTAAAAAAAAGCCAACTATTTAATCGTAGCCGCGTATGAAGCATAGAACTCGCGAACCATGTCAATGATGTATCTCCCAGGGTGCTCAGCCATCCACTCTAGTCTATGGCGATAGAACAAGTCTTGAATCTCTAAACCTTCTTTTAACCCGATTATGATCACAAGCGGCTCCTTAGTAATGGGTCTCCTTAGATTCTGATGATCATTTCTCTCTTGCCCCATTTTGTAAAATTCTAGTAGCCCTGGAATGCACCACTTATTTTGTTATCCTCCTATATAGATAAGTATGGAGGGACACTCAGGAGTTGACTTGCCCTTGGGGGACACAGATCCTGAAGCGGATGGGGGTATTGAGTCAACATCGCTCTCCACCGCCTCTACTAAATCCCTCTCTTCAGAATGGGAGGGTATAGGTACTGCAGATGAATGAGGCGGGGAAGAAATTTTGCTTTGGTCTGACACATGGAAGATTTGTTTGGATATCCTCACCAAGGGTGTTTCTTAGTCATGAGAAGACTCCTCCTCGGAAAAACTAAGTTCGACATCTGTTGGAAAATCCTTGAGGCATCGTTTAAAGTTTTCCATGGCTTTCTTCTTTCAAGGCTTTTTTCTTTCCACTACCCTTCTTCGGTGTTTGTTTAGGAGGCATTGTACCTTTAGAGGGAGAGTTAGGACATAAACATAACAAGAAAAACAAGGAAAGCAAGAAAGAAACAAACTAGGAAGAAACACTTTTTGGTTCTACAAGGGTGAATCTATGAGTCGTAGAAGAGTCTATGGCCCATAGAATCAACTCGTAGAATCAGACTTGCAGGTTTTCAGTCTCTGAAGTTTGTCAACAAAAGTACCTTACGACCCATAGAAATTTCTACGGATCATAAGGTTCAATCGTAGACTTAGTGCTATGCCACAAGGTTTTGGGTACTTGACTTGTACGAGTCAACCCTATGGGTCGTAGACAAGTCTACGACTTGTAGGATATATTTTTGCAAGTAGAAGGCCCAAACACTTCGCTACTGGAATTTTATCATTTTATTTGACGAGTCCTATTTATGATCCATAAAAAATTCTACGGCCCGTAATGAGACACGTAATACTTGTTGGTGAGAATATTGAAGCAATGATCTTGAAGTCATCATTTACGAGAGGTAACTACAACACTTAGACTTTTCTATGACCCGTAGAAAACCCCTGAATTAAGAAAAACATAAAGGTCAGTGACAATCACAATTAAAGCACAATAAAACTAGCTTAATGACCCCTTTTTATTCGATCCTTTGATTTGTAAACAACAAATGCACCAGAGTCCCAGTGTCCCAATTCACATAATATTTCAACAACTCAAAGCCACGATCTCAGAATGCCCAAACTCTAGAAGTTGGCCTATTTTATTGACAAGTCTAATTGACGAGACATAAAAGAACCTACGAGTTGTAAGTAGACTTGTACGGGTCATTTCTTGAGAAGGTTCAACTACTGAACTTGAAATATCCTTGATGAGGGCTAACTATGCCTCATAGAATTATCTACGAATCGTAAAAAAAACCCGACTGAAAAAAATATTCATGTTCAGTAGGTGAGCTTAAACAGGAAGCACCACAATCAAGTTCAATCACCCCATAATGAGTCAGTTTAACCATAATTTCATTAAAAACTCAGACCCTAGTTCACATCTCAATTCAATAATTAAATTTTGAAATCTCAAAAACCCTAACTAGGCAACAATTGTTCCTTATAGTCCCCACTACACTATGAAATCAAGTATGGCATGGTTGATATAAAACAGCATGGGGAGATGAACTTACCACAATTTGGTCCTTGGATTTTTGTTTTTGTGATGGAACTTTTGACACGGTGAAGGGTTTAGGGTACTGAGCTATCTGATTGTGTTCGGGGTTCAATGGGGAACAGACTGTTGGTGGTTTTGGCAAAGATGAGAATTTAGAGAGGTTGTTTTGGGAGTAAGGTGAATAGTGGGGGTTTGATGTATAGGAAACATTTGATTTTTTTTTGAAATTCCCCTTTTTTATTTTATTTATCATAGGTCGGGTCAGTTATATTATCCACAAAATAGTTGGTTACGACTCGTAATACTTATTACGGGTCATAAAATACCTTCATTAATCACCTTAACACTTATACTAATGCAAGAAACTATACCTGGAGTCTACGAGTGTAGGCTATGTGTCGTAGAAGTTTCTACGGGTTGTAGAGTACATTCATAGACTTAAAGTTGCGTCATGTTTTGAATATGGATTTTGATGAGTCAAGGTTACAATCCATAGAATTTTCTATAGGTACGGCCCGTAAAAATGACTCGTGTGTCTCTTCGAGTCCTTTTTAGTTTCAAGTATTTTAAATTCGACATGGGCAAGTACTCAACCTTTGGCCTATTTTTTTTATGCTTTTGGTGACTCTAATTTGACATAGACCCTAACAAGGTTTATGCTATCCTAAAGACTAACAAGTAAGAATAGAAAGAGAAAATAAAATAGACTAAATAAATAACAAAGTAAATTGGGTTGCTCCCAAGTAGCGCTCGATTTAATGTCGCGGCAGGATATAGATATGCTTAGTGACTTAGATTTCACTAAGCTTCCATGCTTCCACGATTTTGATTTCATCCTCCGTGCCATGTATGCTTTGATTCATTGGACATTTACTTTGAACTTCGTACCATCCTTCTTTTCTAGATCGATAGCACCATGTGGAAAGACTTGATTCACTCTAAGTGTTACTAGCCATTTTGACTTGAATTTTCCAGGAAATAAGTGCATCCTTGAGTTGAAAAGAAGGACTAAGTCTCCGAGCGCAAATGTTCGCTTTTCAATCTTTTTGTCATGATACTTCTTCATTCTCTCTTTGTACAATGTTGCGCTCTCATATGCATTTAGGCAAAACTCATCAAACCCGTTTATTTGATTAATCATTTGCTTTGATGCGGCATTCCAATCAATGTTCAATTTCTTTAATGGCTACATAAATTTGTGTTCTAACTCTATGGACATATTAGAAGAGTTCCCAAAGACAAGTTGATGAGGTGACATAACTATGGGAGTCTTAAATGCAGTGTGCTAAGCCCATAGAGGGTCATCAAGCTTCCTTGACAAATCG
Organism: Solanum dulcamara; assembly: GCF_947179165.1. Lineage (NCBI taxonomy): Eukaryota > Viridiplantae > Streptophyta > Magnoliopsida > Solanales > Solanaceae > Solanum > Solanum dulcamara. The sequence continues at coordinate 70,509,569 of NC_077240.1, read as the reverse complement.
TTTCTATTTGCGCTCACCATCTTTGCAAGTATTTGCATGATTTCATGATTTGAGACTTCAACTTGTCCACTAGTTTGTGAATGATAAGGAGTTCCTACACTATGTTGAACCCCATACTTTTTAAGTAACGATTTGAACAATTCATTACAAAAGTGGGAACCTTCATCGCTAATTATTTCCCTTGGTGTACCAAATCTTAAGAAGATGTTATGCTTAATGAAGGTGGTGACACTTCTTTCTTCATTGTTGGGAAATGTGATAGCTTCTACTCATTTAGATATGTATCAACTGCAATGAGGATGTATTCGATTCCACTTGAACTCACAAAAGACTCCATGAAGTCAATTCCCTATATCAAATAATTCAATGACTAGAATAAGAGTGAGTGGGAGCTCATATTTCCTTGAAATTCCTTCTTCCCTTTAACAACTATCACAAGACTTGTCGAAATCATGAGCGTCTTGATGAATTATTGGTCAATAGTACCCACGTTGTAGAATCTTGTAAGCTATCTAGATACCACTAAGATGGCCTCCAACGGGAGACAAATGGCATGTTTCCAGTATACTCATTATCTCTACTTCGGGTACACAACGACAAATAATCCCATTGGTACAAACATGGAACAAGTTTGGTTCTTCTCAAAAGAACTTCTTCACATCGGACATGAACTTACTGCATTGGTAAACATTTAAATCAGATGGCACTATATTACTCACCAAATAGTTAGCAACATCGACAAATCATGGAATTATGTCGTGTGATGCTGCCAACACTTGTTCATCCAGAAAGTTGTCATCAATCTAGACTCCATCTTCTAACTTTAACATGACCTCTCCTTCAAGTCTAAAGAGATGGTCTGCAACTTGGTTTTTTGTCCTTTTTTGGTCTTTCACTTCAAATTCAAACTCTTGTAGCAGCAATACCTAATGAATAAGCCTCGGCTTGGCATCCTTCTTTACCATGAGATATCTCAATACTGCATGGTCTGTGTGTATAATGACTTTGGTGACCAACAATTAAGATCTAAACTTCTCAAAAGCAAACATAACGGTAATCAATTCTTGTTGGGTCATGGTATAGTTTCTTTGAGCAACATTAAGGGCCTTGCTAGCATAGTATATAAGATGTAAAATCTTCTCATGCCTTTGTCCCAATACTATGCCAAGTGCTACTCCACTTGCATCACATGCGACTTCTATCGGTTGCTCCCAATCTGTTACAATGATGATAGGAGATGATACTAACCTTTTCTTCAACTCTTCAAATGCTTTTAGATAGGCCTCATCAAAAACAAACTTAGTCTCCTTCTCTAGTAGTTTGCACATTAGATGAGCTATTTTAGAAAAGTCCTTGATGAAGAGGCGATAAAATTTGGTGTGTCCCAAAAAGCTTTGAATACCTTTGATGAAGATAAGAGGGGATAACTTTGCAATTACCTCAATGTTTTCTCGATCTACCTCAAAGCCTTTGTTTAAAATCTTGTGACCCAACAATATGCCCTCTTTCACCATCAAGTAACACTTCTCCCAATTGAGAACGAGGTTACACTCTTCACACTTTTTAGTACATCTTAGAGATAAGCCAAGCAAACATCGAATGAGTCACCAACCACTGAAAAATCATCCATGAAAACTTTAATTATATCTTCCACCATGTCTTAAAAAATAGACATCATGCAATGTTGGAAAGTCTTTAGAGCATTACACAATCTGAATGACATCCTTTTGAAAGTGAATGTCTCATATAGTCATGTGAAAGTGGTTTTCTTTGGGTTTTCAGGTGCTATATAGATCTAATTGTAGCCAGAATATCCATCAAGAATATAGTACCATCTTTTGCCAATGAGACGGTCTAGCATCTGATCCATGAAAGGCATTAGAAAGTGATCTTTTTCAGTCCATGAGTTGAGCTTGTGATAATCCATGCATACTCTCCAACCGGTGATAGGTCTCATTGGAATGAGTTCATTTTTTGTGTACCATAGTAATACCACCATTTTTGGTACATATTGGATAAGACTTACTCAATTACTATTCATGATTGGATAAATAACTCCAGCATCTAACCATTTGATGATCTCCTTTTTGACTACCTCTTATATGTGTGGGTTGATACGTCGTAGGTGTTCAATTCTTGGTTTAAAATTCGACATGAGTTGGATTTTGTGAGTACATATGGTCGGTGGTATGCCTATGATGTCGGCAATGGACCATTTTATTGCTCTTTTGAAATGCCTTAAGAAAGATTTAAGAGCTTCTACTTGCTTTTGGTGAAGATCGGCAACTATTATGATCAGCATCGTGTTATTGGGTCCCAATAATCCATATTTTAAGTGAGATGGCAGCACTTTGAGTTCAAATTTGGAGGTTTCTCGATGGATGGCTTCGTGGGTGGAGTTTATCTTCAATTCTATGTCGAGTCTCCAATGTGATCTTTATCATAGTTCATGATAACAACAACTAGTGCTTCAATACCTAACTTTTCTTCAATAAGCATTTCTGGTTGCAAATCGTCGACAACATCAATCATAAAAACAACTCATATATCATTGTGATACTTTATTGCTTGGAATATATCAAAGACCACCTCTTTATTTTTTAGTTGAAAATTTAGTTGGAAAGTTTCCATATTTAATAAAGCTCGTCCAATTTCCAAGAATAGTCTACCTAGAACGATAGGAACATCAAAATCTACCACGTAGTCAAGAATGATGAAGTCTGTAGGTAATATGAATGATTCGAACTTCACAAAAACATTATAAATAATTCCCATAGGCTTCTTCATAGTACGATCTACCATCATGAGCCAGATTGACGTCGATTTAGGGGCTTTTAATCCCAATTGTCTGAACACTGCTAGCGACATAAAGTTAATGCTAGCACCTAAGTCGCATAATGGTTTCGCAAAGTTGAATACCCCAATGGTACATGGTATGGTGAATGCGTCTAGGTCTTCTTTCTTTTGCACAAAAGTGCAAGTGGTGATTGCACTACAATGATACAAGTTATCGGCTGGTTCAAAGCTTATCATTCTCTTATTTGTGATAAGATCCTTCATAAACTTAGCTTATCCCAACATTTGTTCTAGTGCCTCTATCAAAGGAATATTCATTGAAAATTGTTTCAACATGGAGATAACCTTAAGGAACTTTCCATTTTAGGCCTTCTTCTTCAATCTTTACAGAAAGGGGGGGGGGGGGAGGTTTTGGCATTGGAGTTGGAGCAACTTCTTTTGCATTGCCTTATTTCTCACCATACTTTCCATCCCCTTTTTTAGGATGTTTTGTTCTAAGCTCTTCACCTACTGCTTCTTTCTCGATTTTTCTTTCTATTTTATTCTCACTAATAGCCATGTCGTGTGCAATATCCTCAAGTTCTGGTATAAGTGGATCCACTATTTGAATGCTGCTTCGGGTGGTCACAGCCATGCATTGCCTATTATTCTTTGGATTTTGAATTGTATTACTTGGGAGAGTTTCTTTTTGGCTTGGATTAAAAGATGAAGAGATCTACCTCAATTATTGATCAATAAGCTTAATAGATGTAGAGTGTGACTCAACTTTTTGATTTATTTTGAAAAGATCATTGCGTATCTCCTTAAGTTTATCCTCTTTTGTGTCATACTTTTTCATCATCTTTTCCATCATGTCTTCGATTCTTGAAAGTCTAGATCCCCAATCTTAATTTTTGTGAGGGATGTTGCACCACTGTTGTTGTTATCTCTCTTTCTCTAATCACCTTCTCTATTTTGCCCGCTATTGCGATCATTATATCCATTCCGGTTATAATTGTTCTCACGATTATAGTTTCCTTCACGATTGTAGTTGTTGTTGCGGTTGTAATGGCCTTCTCAATTGAAGTTATTATAGTTCCAACCTTGATTTCCTTGACCTTGATGCCAAGAAACCTGATTGGATGCTTGGGCGTTAGTCCAAAAACCCCCCACTTGATCATTCACATAGTAAGCATCTTCCTCATATCCGTAATCATCATAACTTGGTACCATACCTTGATGGTCAATTTTATTGATTTTCTCTTGTCCCATGCTTTTTAATGCCAAATTGAATACAATTTTTAATTAAGCGAGCTCTTGTAGTATCTCTTCATTTTGTATGTTGGGACCTTGATTTCTGCGAACAAAAAAGAGCTTTTTGAAGTTTTTGTGTCCCTAGTGATCCAAGCTTGGTTGGTCTTTGTAACATGGTCAAGTCTCTCTGTGGCGTCTTGGAAGGTGTTGGCCAAAAATACTCTGCCAATGATGGTGTGTGCGACAACTTTTCCATTATCATCAAGTGGGCAGTAGAATAATTCAAGAAGTGACTCATCTGCTATCCTATGATTTGGCATACTTCGTAGATACTTTACAAATCTCTCCCACGCTCCATAAATTGATTATCCTGGCAATTATTAGAAATAGTTGATTTTTTCTGTTAGTTTCATTTGCTTAGACAATGGGAAATACTTTTGCATGAATGCCTTGTGTAATTCATCCCAAGTTGTGATAGAGTTGTATGAAAGTTCGGACAGCCAAATTGATACCTCGCCAGTAAGTGATAATGGAAAAACTCGCAATCCAATGACATCCATATTTTGGCCAAGGTTGCCAATACTACTTTGGTAAACATACGCCATATTCTAGAGATGAATGTGTGGATCTTTTGACGGCAATCCAATAAACAGTCCTCTACTATAAAGCATTTAAATAAGCCCGCTTGTGATGCTAAACTTAGTTCCCGACGGCAATGGAGGTAACACAATAGCACCCATAGTTCCTATGGTGTTAGGATTGACCCCATAGTTGTTCCATATGCTGAGTTAAGGGTGTTGTCTGGGTGGAGGACGTTGTCTTGCTATTTGTGGATTTTTAGGAACGTTTTGTGGTTGATGTTGCAAAGGATGTTGTGATGAGTTGTCATATTTCTCCCCAAGATATTCTGTGCCATCACCAAGGTCGTGTCCATCATTATCATTGTTGTTGTTCACCATTATACGTAGTGCTCTTTCAATTTTGGGATTGAATAGAATCAAGCAAATGACTTAATTTCTTGTATTTTACATACACTAGGAATCAAAACGCGTTTCAGCACAAATAAAAATAAAGATAACGTAAAATAAGGAAATAATGACTACAAGTAAAATAATAAAAATTAATCCAATATAAAAGCCAAACTCCCCGGCAACGGCGCCAAAATTTGATAAGCTCAAATTACACCTCCTAAAGAAGTATAAAGCGATTGTTGACCAAATATAGAACCTAACAAAGATTGGAGTCGATCCCAAGAGGAATATGATTTAGACTTTAGATCAATCATTTAATATTTCTTTAGTAATCAATTTATTTCCGTAAAGAAAGGGGGATTTCTATAAAATAATGAACAAATCAAATAACAAGCATTAACGAACAAATATACGGTTTAATATGGTTCAAATCAATATAAGGTGAAACTATGGTTTTATTTGGTCCCCATGAATCCTTAACTAAGTAGACTTTTTTTATTAGTAATCATTTCCTAGTGTGTTACATGTAGAATCGGTAAGTTAATTTCACCTAAGTCCTTGATCTAGCAAATAAGTGAATTTTACTATGCAACTTGATCCGTCTACGAGTGTATGCCTTACTAACCCGTACCAATTATTCTAGATTTAGATATTCCTTGATCCGTTCAAGCTAATTAGACGAGGATGATAAGCCCCAAATCTCGCTATTTAATCCCTTTTCCCATTCGTTACCTCCTTTATCCGGCAAGTACGGATAAGATGAATTCTAATGTTGGCCACAATCAAAATCAATCAAAATGAAGGAAAAGACAATACATGCATGCACACAATTCAAGAATTACTTTTTATTAAGTTCTACATCATTAATTATTCATGGTTCCTAAAACGCTAGTTCTGGAATTAGCTACATCATAACTATGTGATCACAATGAATAATGTTTATGTTAAGAGATATCGTGAACTTACAAGGTAACTTTGAGAATTCAAAATCTTCAATAGAATCCAAACATAAAATATCGACAACAAAAACCAGAATTTAAGAATAAAAGCCCAAAAATAGTTCAAGCCCTATTCTTAAACCCAAAAACGTGCATCAAGTAAACTAAAGCTAAGGAGTGTATTTATAGAAAAACAGTCCTAAATAAATATGAATTTGGAAAACATAGAAAACCTAAAGTCGGTTTGGGTCTAACTCATTTTTATGGATCGTAACAACTTAGACGAGTCGTAGACCCAAGTTGTAATCCTTCACATTGCACTAAGGAATTCTTCTTCTTCATGACCACTCTTTACGACTCGTAAATCTGAGGACGACTCGTCAAATGATGTCGTAGACACTGTCCTATCTTCATCACCTGTAACATCAAGCCACGAGAGTGTTCTATGACTCATAGGAATTTCGACGAGCCGTAGAACTTACTCGTCTTCTTCACTTCGCCCTCATTCTTTCACTTCTGCTTTGACGACTTCACTTGATTACCCGTAAGGATGAAAATGAGTCATTTACTTCACTCGTACTCTTTAGTTTAACTTAAATTTTTCTCTTCTATGTTTTGACGATTGATATCTATGACCCGTATAAGTAACGACGAGTCGTAAGATGAGCCCGTAGACACCAAAAATTCCTTCCTTCAAGTGTTGTGATTCCTCAACCATCTCTCCGGCTTACTTTCTTGCAAAATAAGAACAACTAACGTCAAATATGCTAACAAATACTTAGAAGGCATACACATTCTTAAGTTTAAAGCATTAAAAGCATTGTACATCCACGGTACAACATTCAACATACTTAACAAAGGTTAGAATTCCACTTGCTTTAGCCAAAATCATGAAAAACTGAACTCTAAGCTTTTCCCATTCGACGATACTTCAATTCACCACAATCTAATCAAATATAGACTCACAATCATATTTCAAAACTATTGACACCAAAATCAAGCAATTTGAGTGAAAAAGGTAAAATAGTCAAATATCACATATCAGAAATCAAACTCGGAATATGATTATTTTTAATTGAAAAAATTCTCTAAGTAATAAGGAATCTAATGGTGAAAACCAGTTCAAAAATGGGGTTCAAATGAGTTCACAAACCCAACTTTTGTTAGAATTTTAGATTAGGCAAAACCCCCCAAAATCTCCAATTTGAAATCCAATTTTTGAAGTTAAAATCACGAATTAATCAATGGAAATCAAAGATATACTTGAAAATCATTTACCCAATAGTTTTTCATGAAAAATACCCTTGAAATTTTCCTATACCGAGCTTAGAATGTCAAAAATGGAGAAAATTGGCCCTAATCCTATCTTTTAGGAAAAGACATTTTTCAGGCCCACATAACCCTTTGCGATCGCGACCCACTTACATCGCGAACACGAAGGTCAAGCCCTCGCTTCATCCTGATTGCGGACAAGACCTCACGATCACAAAGGTCAAAAGACAAGTTCATCGCGATCACGGCAGGACTCCTCCGCGAACGCAAAGAACAAATGGAGGCACTAGTTGATAGCATCAAATTCATAAGGTTAAGTCTCAAAATGGACTCTCGGGATTCGATCAGAACCTCGTGAACACATACCACATATGTAACCCTACTACTTTTGATTCCAAACTCGATGAAACCATCGAAATTCGAATTCGAGGTCTCTTTGATCCCGAAATCCAATAAGTCATAACTAAACTAGTTTCGGCACTTGATATACCCAAACTTTCCTCGAGACCTCTAAAAAATTATAGCGAAGCCATTTCTAGCGTTTGAATCACCTCTCAAAACCACTGGAACCATTAGAAATCCAATCAAAACACCCAAACCCCAAATGTTGACCAAATTTAAACTTGGATCAAACTTTACTAAATTTCCAATTTCGGACATAAATTCTATATTTTAACTCCATATCTGATTTCGACAACTCTTCTAGACCAATTTCCATATTCCAGAACTGATGGAATCGACGAATTTCAATTTCGAGACTCAAAACTCTAATTGACCAAACTCAAAATTTTACAACTTAAGCCTTTAAAAGCCATTTCTCAAGAAAAACCTCAACTTTTCACAAGATTTCCAAAATCTAACTTTCAGACCCAATAAAAAGTGACTCAGGGTAACTAACGGGGGGAGTAAAATGATAATTTTATCGAAAATATCAAAAATGAACTTCAGGTTCATTCCAACCGAAGGCTCCAGTGATTGGTGAACACCGCACAATGCATCCCATATAGGTAATAACACAAAAAATTCAATGCAAACACCATCACCGCTAACTCTAAGTCTTGCGTAAGGTAGTTCCTATCACGAGCCTTTGAATTTCTAGACGTATAGGCAACTACCTTTCCTTTTTGCATTAGGACCCCACCTAAACCAGGACTGGAGGCATCACAATAATGGTGAAGTACACACCCTTCTCGGGTAGGGTCAATATTGGAGCTAAAGTCAACAAGGCCTTTAGCTTTTGAAAGCTCGCCTCACACTCATCGGACCAATGGAAATCCACAACCTTCTGAGTCATTCTAGTCAAAAGAGATGTGATGGTGGAGAAACCTTGCACAAAACACCAATAATAACCAACCAATTCAACAAAACTCCAGATCTCGATAGTAGAAGTAGGTCTAATCCATCTTCTAACTACCTCAATCTTGGCCGGATCCACTCTAATAACCTCTTTGGACACCACGTTCCCCAGAAATGCCATAGAATCAAGCCAAAACTCGCATTTAGAGAACTTTGCATTTATATTTTGCTCTCTCAACTTTTGAAATACTGATCCCAAATGACAAACATGATCCTCCTCTGTCTTGGAATATACAAGATATCATCAATGAACAAAATCATAAAGGAGTCTAGATACGGCCAAAACACCCCATTCATCAACTCCATGAATGCCACCGGGGCATTAGTCAGCCCAAAAGATATAACCAGAAACTCATAATGGCTATAATGGGTCCGAAAAGCTATCTTAGGAATATTGAATGGCCTAATCCTCAACTAATGGTACCCCGATCTCAATTCAATCTTAGAGAACACAGTCTTTCCCTAAATCTGGTCATACAAATCATCTATGCGAGGAAGAAGATACTTGTTCTTGACAGTTACCTGGTTTAACTGCCTATAATCGATGTACATCCTCATAGATCCATCCTTCTTCTTTATGAACAGAACTGGTGCATCCCAAGGCGACACACTAGGGCGAATAAACCCCTTACTTAACAAATTCTGCAACTATTCCTTTAACTTCTTCAACTCTGTCGAAGCCATGCAATAAGGCGGAAAAGAAATGGTCTTAGTGACTGGCTCCAAGTCAAAAGAAAAATCAATATCCTTATCTAGAGGAACTTTCGGAAGATCAATCGGGAAAACATTGGCAAACTCCTTAACCACGGGAATAGACTCCATGAGAGCTGACTCAATAATAGTATCTCAAATGAAAGACAAATAAGGCATGCATCCCCGATCAATCAACCTTTGTGCACAAATATAGGAGATAACCCTACTAGGATAGAAACCACTAGTACCCTTCTACTCAACTCTCGAGGCACCAAGTATCGCTAAGGTCACAGTCTTAGCATAACAATCCATAATAGCACGATAAGAAGAAAGCCAATCTATACACAATATCACATCAAATTCTACCATCTCCAAAATGATCATGTCTACCCAAGTATCATACCTAGCTAAAGAAACAAGATAGGATCAATACACTCAATCCACCACTAAGGGCGAACCCACGGGTGTAGAAACATGAATATGCACGAGCATACAATCATAAATCAAATCAAAACTGGATGTAAATTAGGCAAACACATAGGAGAATATTGATCCAAGATCAAATAAAATTGATGCATATTGATGACAAACTAAGGTGATACCTCTAATAACTACATCAGAAGCCTCAGCCTCGGGTCTCCCCAGAAAGCATAACACTAAGCTCCCTTACCTCCACCAGTCTATATGGTTCCTCTACCGCCACCCTCTCATACTATAGCCCCACCAGCACCCCTAGAAGGAGTTCGATCACCTTTATCTGCCTGAGCCCTGCCTCAACCTTAGGCCAAAGGCGATGGTGCTCTCTCTAGAGTAGAAAAAACGCGTTGTGGACCAGTGTGAACTTTTAGTGGGAAATAATGAATCAGATATCCAGGATCCCCACAGCCATAAAAAGATTTCGGAACAGAATATCGCTGTGCTGAATCGGATTAACTCATCTAACCACCCCAGCTGACTGGCCTCTGTTGTGATCCCTTATGACCCTGACTTGCACTTTATGATCCACGCGGTGTCTGACCACCCACACAAGCTGGCATAGAAGTATGAACCAGCCCACTATGCTAAAAGGAGCCACCTTCTCTGTAAGAACCTCTATCTCCAGATGAGGTACCTGAAAACTAACTAGAAGCATGGGGCCCTCTTGGGGTCCCCGAACTCCTCTCTCTCTATAATTTCTGCCTCCTTAACAACCTATAATGGAATGAAAGGAATCCCCCTCTCGGGAAGCATAGGATCTCATCAGTCAATAATACAAATCAAGGGGATAACAGGGGTAAAACAGTCCAAACTGGTAAAGAAGTATGATGCAATTAAATGTAATGCAATGTCACATATAGTGATGCATGTCTGTCCTAAATGATACACATCCGCTAAATAGCAGGTCAGAACTAATGGGGGCCTCCCATGGACCATGTATCCTTCGGAACCATTTCCCTTCGACATAAGTCATCTCTCGCCAGAACCATTTCCTTTCGGTATCACAGGGAACCATTTTCCTTTGGCATAAATCATTTCTCACCGGAACTATTTCCCTTTGGCATAATCCTCTAATCAAATTTCATCTCAAAGTATCAGAACAAATGCAAAAAGGCAATTTTCGTGTAAAATATAATGATGGAATGGTAATATCAACAATTCACAACTCATATCAGAACAACATACTCAAGTATTCACAATAAGTTAAGTATCAACTCATATCTAACACATCATGTTAAATTATCTCATTTGCCATCTATTGCCTCCTTATTCATTATCAAGTCCATTTGAACATCAAATAATCTCAACTAATCCTCAAAATCACTTCTCATTACTTCAAAACTCGTAAAACATGAATAGATGATCCTACAAGCTTAAACATAGGTTTAGAAATTTACTTGCCTCGATTTCAATCTCAAACTACTCCAAAATTTGAGCTTTACCCTTATGCCGACATTCTGAATTAAGATAATCTATTCAAATAAGGAATCCCAATAAAAATACTAGTCTAACGGTACCCAATTTGACATTTTGAGCACCGAGCCCAAAATTAACTTGAATAGCCCGAAATACCCAATTTTGAAAAATGAATAGAAATTTGGAATTTCTTTACTAAAACAATCCTTGAAGTTTTTATAAACTAATACTAAAAACCAATTTGAATTTGGAGTTAACATCAACCCTGTCACGACCCAACCCCGTGGGCCGCGATTGGGGTCCAACCTAGACCCCCGTTTATGTAACTGTTGACTACAGTCAAATTGGACTATGTATAATGTGATACTGCTTACAAAAACCTCAATGGGTTAAAACTTTTTCATGTTCATATAGCCTCCTAGATATAGGAACCAAACACATGAACCCAGTGGGTGATAAAATATTCATACACGTGTGGCCTCTTTCATTTGCATCATGTCATGAAAGGGAAAGCCAGGCGATAAGGCTGCCACAACATAATAGCTTTTACAATATATCGCATAGGCATAACCGAAATAAACTTCTAAACAACCCACACATATATGTCTACAGACCTCTAAGAATAGGAACAACAACATATGGCGGGACAAGGCCCCCGCTGTACCCTTAACCAATATGTACAAATGTACAACAAAATGCTAGAACCAAAATAGAGCTCTGGACAAGGAGCACTGCCAACCAACAGGGTGGATGTCCTAGGTGAGTGGATCAGCAAACCGAGCGTCTGTACCTGCGGACATAAAACGCAGCCCCCCGAAGAAAGGGGGGTTAGTACGAAAAATGTACCGAGTATATAAAGCATAGACTATAATAACTAAAGTCGTTACTAGAGCAGAATGTGAAAAAATGAGCAAAATATCCAGAATATCAAAATGCTTTTCATAATCACTGATAATGTATGCAGAAAAACATATGCCACATCCGGCCCCATTAAGGGACTCGGTGAACAAATACAAAACGTGGTCGTCGCGCCTTCACTAGCGCCACAGCACATCATAACACCAGAGTAGGGAATATCTCCGTAATAGATCATATCATATCAGATGGTCATATCAGATCATATCTTACCATATATGTACATGGCACATCATAACTCCATAAAACCCAAGTGCAGGTCGTATCTTCCCCCTCACGTCGGGGCACGACGAACAATGCAGAGAAGTATGCACGATAACAAAACCTGGCTTGGGCTCGGTGAAGGATACGTTGAGACATCCACGAGTGGAGTAGTGAGAAACTATATGCAATTTAAATCATATTTGAGACTCGACGGAATAATCAAAATGAGCTTTCCTTCAAAATTGAGACAAAAGTCATATCAAGTACCTTTTGAAAGTCACTATGGACTATATCAAAATAGAACTTCTGGGAATCATATATATGTATCAAGTCATAAAAAAATATCTTTTGGAAGTCGAAAAATTGGCCATCCTAGTGGCTTTAAGAATAGGACTTGTTGGGAATAAAACCATGCCAAAAAGGGAGATTAACTTTATATACTTATGTCAAATCATGCTAAGAGAAGGAATAAGACTTACATACTTATGCCAAAGAAATACTAAAATAAAGTATAAGCCTTACATACGTATGCCAAAACATGCCAAAAGAAGGAAACATTAGATTTACATACCTGTTACGGGTTACTTCTTATCCCGTTTGTCTCGTATTCCTTTAAACCTAAGTAACATGGAAGCAATACAAGTATCAACAACCTTAGTATTTTCAGCACCTTAGGTTACACACGAATATTTATAAAACTCATCTCCTTGCTCGCCTTCTCGACTAGTTCCTTAGTTAGTTAAAGAGTTAACGAAAATCGGGCAGCATCTCCCCTATAATGTGCCCTATCCGAATTTTCAATTATACTCCTAATAGCTACAGCCAACCAATAACAATAACCTGCAGCATATATATATACAATTCACATCAATCTTATACCACATAAACTCCAAATGACTCGCTCGAAACCACGATACCAAAATAAGGTTTCTAGTTTCCGTTTTGCAAAACCTTTAACCGTACGAAGCGGAGGACCATGTGGCTACAACCAGAAGCTCCCACACCTCTTTTAGAATACCTTTAGGACCTTAAACACACCATCACACACCTGCAACATCCCCCACACGCACAACGCCTCATTTTGACTACAATTTAACTATAGCGATTCCAATTTGGTTTATTTCGGACGTCAAGCATATTTATCATATTTTCACATTTCCAACCACTTACACAATGTACAATACCCTCTATAACAACATCATAAACTCCAATTTAAAAGAAAAGGCCTTACCTTACATTAAACTTGTCAAACTCACCAAAACTATCAAAATGCAAAATCTGGACAGCCCACTGTCTTATATTGTCGCTTAGTTTCGGAGGAGTAATTGAGGGAAACAGGATTTGTGGCCTCAATGAAAGTTATAGACATGCGTATCAAGGTCGCAAAAAATTTTGAATTACCGCTACAGCAATTTTGTAAGAAAATATATGCTCAAAAAACTCACAGCTGTCCGTGTAGGATTTCCAAAACAAAATCTAGGCAGCACCTCCCCCATACTTCATCACCCTTTCTCGAGCAGAGAAAAGCAAAACTGGGTTTTAGAGGCTAAATGAAAGTTGTATCCCTACGAAATATTTTTCCAAAACATCTTGAATCACGCAAAAATAAGCCTTACACAAGGAGTTATACTCGTATTACCAACTTAGTGTTTCTCCAAACCATGGCTGCCTTTGCTTTCTTCTCTACGTTTTTCTCTCTATTTTTGTTCAAGTTTTTGGCTAAAAATGACTTAATAGTAATCCATACATAGATATATATCTTTTTGGAGAGTGACACATGTCAGCCCCTAAGGGTGACATGTGTCACACCCTTAGGCAGCCACCTCAATTATGCAACCAATCCATGGTTGCCACGTGGCAGGTGGGGTCCACCCCATGATGTGTCACCTGCTGCCATGTGTCACTTTCATGTGATCCCATGTGTACCTATCACGTGCTGCCATGTGTCAAGTAGGTGAGTCATCTACTTGCTTCAAGTAGGTGCGTCGTTTCCTTATTTCGCTTTCGTGGGTTCGTAATTTCATCGCACTTTAAGAGCCTATGTATTCCTTGCTACTTAGTCTAAACACGCACTCGAGTAGCTTAAGTACGTAAGACCTCCAAGTTGGTAGTTTACGTGAGTCAATCGAGTCCTACGACTCATTTCTCGGCCTCCAACTCCTTTCGAATTTTTATAACCTTATTTCCAATCTTCCTTATTATGAAGCATTTCGTTCTCCTTTCCTTGGAGTTATTTGATAGCATTATAAACTATCCGACTCACATAACGACTTTTAAGAAACTTAAGAGCCTTCCTAGAAACTTGAGAGGCTTAAGAAGCATTCTAAGGTACCAAAGTACGGGGTGTAACAAACCCTCAAACACCAATTAGAAGAAATAGAAAGTTCTTGAAGAAACCCCCCTATTTTGAAACTTCTAAACCATAAATTCGAAGTGAAAATCACGTTAAAATCATTGGCTAATGAAATATTGTAGTTTAGATCACTTACCCACACCAAAATCCTCAAATATCCCTTTTAAAATCTCCTAAGCCAAGCTTCTAGGGTTCAACAATGGTGAAAATGGGATAAATCCTAATTTTGGGGGAATTTCAAGTCTGGCAAGTATTGCTCTTCGCGATCGCGACAACCTTCCTCACGATCATGATGAGTAACTTTGGTCAACTCATTAATTGACCATCGTGATCATGGGGAAAGCCACGTAATCGCGATGACTAACTTAGCTAACACTTTGTGATCACAACTAGACCTATGCGATCGCAGAGAATAAATAGTCCTGCACCAGATTTCAGATAACACAATAATATCCTCTAAGTTTCAAATCACGGAATCAAACATCGGGATTCGTTTGGAATCCCGAGCACACAAAATCTATATGCTACCATTCAATAATCGACATTTCAAACTCAATGGAACCACTGAAATTCAAATTCGATGTCTTCTTGACCCAAAACTCGAAAAGTCAAAACTAAATTAACTTAGGCCTCAAAAATACCAAAACGGACTCAGAACCTCTAAAAATTCAACTAACACTTCTTCTAGGACAAAAACCATCCCCCGAATCCAATTGAGTCATCAAAATTTTATTCCGAGCTGCGAAACTCCGAAAGTTGATCAAAGTTAAACTTTGGCCTAAAATTCATCAAATTCCCAACTCAAGACTTCAAATCTTCATTACAACCCCAATTTTGATACCGTAAACTCTCCTAAACCAATTTCTCCATTTTGGAGCTACTGGATTAATATAATTTTGTTAGACTCGTAGCTCCGGTTGACCCCAAATACCATTTTTGAATACTTAAGGCTTATGAAAACTCAAAATTCCAAAAAATCCAACTTTTTAGTAGAATTTTCTCGAAACCAATACTCGATACAAATCAGAAATGACTCCGGGCAACTAGAGGGAGGTGAAAAATGGTCATTTCATAAAACATTTCAAAAATAACCTTTAGGGTCATTACAAAGGCTGTCTAAAATAGAATAAAACATAGGAAAAATATTTGTATAGAAGGAGACGGGTAAATCTAGAATGCTATGTGCTCACCTTCACCTCCGATCAAGACTACAACTGGCTCGAATCAACGCTGATAGCTAGTACTTGAACCTGTATCATGGAAAATAAATGAAGAGTATAGTATGAGTACCAAAATAACAGGTATTCAGTAGGAATAAGAGGCCGACTGAGCAAGATAAGCAAGAGTAAACTGAAAGAAGAGAAACTAATCAAAACTAAAGACAATGAGAAATCAGGGTAGGTTTGTACATGAGCGTAACTCAACACACAAAAAGAAAGAAAGAACTAGCTTAATTCACCGGGATCCCATAAATCCGATGGGTACGCTCATGCACAAGTCTAAAAGTAATAACCTAAACGGACTCCTATAAGCCCGACAGGAGCAAAGATGGTTAAAGTAAAATGAGAGATTCCGATGAAATTCCTACAATGCCACAACTCCCCGCGGACTTGAACCGAACCATTATGTAAGCCTGAAGCTTTAACCAAAGTTGAAAAGAGTTAAGGACTTGAATCGAAGAACCATAAGAGTAATAGGGACTTGAACTAAGATTTGATAATAACCAAGGACTTGAACCAAGGTGATTGACAACCGTGGACTTGAACCACATACAAAAGAGACCAAGAACTTAAACCAAGTTAATAGATAATTGTGGACTTGAAACACATGCAAGAGAGGCTAAGGACTTGAACCAAGGTAATAATAGCTAAGGACTCGAACCAAAGCTAGTAAGTAATGATGGACTTGAACCAACGCTGATAATGATGGTGGACATGAAGCATGGCTAAGTAAGGACAGGAACTCGAACCAAGGCAATAATACCTAGGCAAGGACTTGTACCCCGCCCGGTGGAGTGAATTAGGAACTTGAACCAAGAATAGAGGCTAATCGATTAGAATCAGGATCGGCGGCCAACTAAGTGTCATGGCGAGTATCCCCAATCCGAGTGCCATCAATAAATCACTCCATCCCGAATCACATCCAACCATAATCAATGAATAGACTTTTGAAACCAAGAACCAAGTGATACAGACCCGATAGGAAAATAGAACATTACGGAGTTAAGGGACAATATACATGGGGCTAAGCTTTCCCCATCTCCCAAATCTCATCACGCCCTTCTTGGGTGATAAAAGAAGGAATACTCTATCACCAACGACAAATCTCAACGGCTGACACCTACTATCTACATAACTCTGGTGTCTATTTTGAGCTATCCTGAGCCTATCTTGAATCTCCCTCACATGATCTAAGGCCTCCTACATTACATATGTATCGCGCGGCTCATGCTACGTAGACTAAAATCAACCTATTAGGGAGAGACAAAGCCTATATATAAGGCCTCAAATGGGGCCATCTGAATATTAGAGTGATAGTTGTTGTTGTATGCAAACTCTACCAAGGGAAAAAATTGATCCTACCAACCCCCAAAATCCATAACACAAGCCCTCAACATATCCTCAATAACCTAAATAGTGCGCTCTGACTGGCTATCAGTCTATGGGTGAAAAGTTATGCTAAGGTTGACAGGGTACCCAACTCCTCTTGAAAAGTCCTCTAAAAGTTGGATGTGAATTGTGAACCCTAGTCTGAAATGAGGGAAACAGGCATACCATGGAGATGAACTACCTTCCAAATATAGATACGAGCCAACCTCTCATCACTGCAGGATGTATGAACATGGAGGAAGTGTGCTGACTTGGTCAATCGATCCATGATGACCTAAATACTATCAAGACCACGGGAAGTACGAGGCAATCCCATAATGAAGTCCATGGTGATACTCTCCCACTTCTACTATGAAATGGGTAATCTATGAAGCTGGCCACCAAGCCTCAAATGCTCGGCCTTAACCTACTAGAACTCAAACAATACAACACACAATCTACAATATCTCTATTGATGTCGCTCTACCAATAATGTTGCCTCAAGTTATGATACATCTTAGCAGTTCCTGGATGGATAAAATATCTAGAATCATGGTACATACTAAGAATCAACTAAATTAATCCCCCAACCAAAGCCTCATGTGATCAGTGTAGATCTTATATCAAAATCTACATAGGTAGTGCCTCTAAATCTTAAGTGCAAAAATTAACGTCGCCAACTCTAAGTCATGAGTGGGGTAGTTGCGCTCATGCAACTTAAGCTGCCTCGTCGCATAACCAATAACCCGACCCTACTGTATCAATACATAACCCAAACTAACGCTGGATGTATCACAATAAATGGTGAATCCCTCACCCTCAACTATAAGGGTCAATATACGAGAGATGGTAAGAAACTCATCAAGCTTCAAGAAGCTCATCTCAAACTCCTCTGACCATACAAACGGAATATCCTGGCAAGTTAACCGAGTCAGAGGTGCTACTATAGTAAAATCTCCCTCAACAAAGCACCCATGAATCCGACAAAGTTATGAATTTCAGTCACATAAGTGAGGGGATAACCAGTCGATGCCCAAAATCAAATCAAAATCCACCATATCAAGTAAAATGAGGTCATCCCTAGTGCCTCTCCCCTAAATAGTCACCATACAAGATCAAAAAACCAATCCACTACTAAAGAATCACCTACGAGGGTAACAAAATATAACGGCTCAGCTAAGGGCTCTGACTAATACTCAATCGAGGGGCACAATATAAAAATATGTAAGAATATATGGATCTTGGACCAAATTAAGAAGATATGGGCTAATGACATAATAGAATCATATATGTGATCACATTATCCAAGGCCTCAGCCTCTGCTCTAAGTGGAGTTGCATAAAAATACGCGTAGGCCTATGCATAAACTTGTCCTACTATCTTACCTCCTCGTTAACCTTTGCATACACCCTGATGACCACCCCTATGGTCCTAGACCTAGTCTCTACCTCTAACTGGAGGTGCTGCTGTTGGTGTGGGTATAGATGCCTGTAGAGATGGTGTGGATGACATACAGAGAGGGAAATCATGGGACCAATAATCTAGCTCCCCGCACTCGTAGCACCCCTGCGGTTGTCATCTCGGAGCTGGAGATCAGCCATATCGACCAGAATAACCCATATTAAAACCACCTCAACCTTGACTTGGACCGGTATTAGAGTTACCCTGATGGTGTTGATCACCCTCTGAGGTATGTAGTGAGTCCTGGAATAGGTGACTGGACTGGCCTTACTGGAATCTCTAGCTGGATCAGTCATATGAATTCTTAGGCCTAAAATGGTGCTCATTTTGGCTATCCTCCTATCTAGATCTCTTGTAGCTTCCCCTTGGGCATCGTAACGGAGTTGCTCAAGCGAGCGAGCATGTTCCATCACATCTAGAATTGAACAACCTGTTGAGACTAAAGAATGAGTCTCAATCCGCAACTAGAGTTTCAACTCTCTAACAAAGCATCGAACTATCTCCTATTTAGTGGGTAAGATCATGGTAGCATGCCTGGAGAGCTTGTGGAATTAGGCCTCATACTTTAATACGATCATGGATCCCTGCTCGAACCACGAAAACTAATCTCAGAACTAATCTTTGATGTTCTTAGGGATAAATCGGGCTAAAAAGGCCTCTAAAATTTAGCCCTCAATATGTAGTGAAGTCATTTCCTCTCGACTCCACTAAAACCAAAGTCTGCAGTATGTCCCAACTCGAGCTAAGGCCTAGCCGTGATACGATGATTAGAATTCCTAAAGAAACCCCAACCAATCTTTTTAGAATATGATAAGCATACATAAGGTAAACAATAAGCGGAAACGCATAAAAGTCCAAGAATATAGCATATCTAAAGAGAATCATGACAACATAGACTTCTTACACATTATGCCTCACATGCCTCTACATGACAACATAGACGGGGACTAGGACATGTTCCTAGCTCACCCTCAAGAAATTAACGACATTATATGGAATAGGATTAAAACTTCAACATAGTCTAGGAATAAAAATGAAAGAATAAATGAATCGCCTTCCCACTAAGCATAAGGAATCACCACACAAATCTTCGAGGTAGATCACCAATGAACCACATGAATAAGATGGAGCTTTTGTCCCTATATTTTGATATGATGTAGGCAATAAAATATGCGTTAGTATGTTGGAATGTACTAAGTATGTAGGTGATGCAATGCATAATTAAAACTATGTTATACAATGACCATTTTAAATAACATGATGAAAGAATTAGTAAAAACATAAGTAAACATGTGAAAGGTCAAAGCACTTTAAAACATAAGAGTATCATATAAAAAGTAAAGGATATGAGTAATCTTGTAAAGCATCATAAGAATCAAACATATGTGGGAGATAACTGAAACCGGCATTAAGACCATGCTAGCTATTACATGGAAACCAATGATCCCCACATCTAGAAGGGGGAGGTTACTTGCCAAAGTAGACTCCATCCAATATTATTATAATCATGTTCTATATGTGGATCCACTAGCTACACCATATTGGCAAACCTACGGTGACAATGTAGTTTAAAGGACTAGAAGTTTCTACTAAGGCTTAGGTCGAGCCCCCACATCAAAGTACTCTCAGTGCTAAGTCATCATCCCATGGGATACATATACAACATAATCATAAATCATACTTGTTATAAAATAAGCCTTTCATAATCATACTTCATAAACTTGATCATAGGAATAGCTCATTATCATGTGATTCATGTAATATCAGTGTAGGATTTCCATCATTATAAATTCTTTTCATAAAACATTAATATGGTCTTAAGTCACCCTCATTCATAAAGTTTGCTTACATACATTCATGATCCTAGCTTATACTTGAAATTAGGTTAAAACATGAATATATGATCAATTGACTTGAAAATCATAAAACTGGATTGAAAATATGCATGATCATATACTTTCTATCAGCCCATACATAATTCATCAAGATACTATCATTTGGAAGTATAATTAAAAATATTCATAATTCATATCATGAACCCTAAAGATCAATATAGGAAAAATCATGAAAAAACTCTTCAATTCAATGTAATAACCATCAATTTATATTAAAATAGACTCATAATCATAATTAGAATCATAATTCATGAAATTGGATTGAAGATCATGAAACCCATAAAATACATACTTTAATTGATTGAAAAAGTAGGGAATTTGTTGGGCTCCTTGGGTGAAAGTATCCTAAGATCAATTACATACATACCTTGAATAAGAAGACCAAAGAATTCAAAAGAATTTGAGAGTTTTGATGGAGAGCTTGAGTGAATTTCTTGTAGGTCTTCAATGGAGTTTGTGAGAGTTTTTGTAGAGAGGAAAATAATTGAATAGGTAAATTGTAGAAGAATGAATGAAATTAGAGGTGTAAGTTAGTTTATAAAGTTGAATTAGGCCCTAAAAACGTCCAAATTCATTAACTACCAATTAGTGTCTAAAGTTTCCTCACTTAAAAATTTAATTTGGACAAAAACCCACACCAAAGTCCATGACACAGACCTATTTCCAGATATGTCAATTTTGAGCTAATGAGATTTTGGCGGCTTTTGACTAGGGGAAAAATTACACTAAGTGGGAGAAAGTGGGAGACGTGGAGCTACCGCGCACCTCACTATTTTGCGCAATTTTTTTAAAAAATTATCTTTTGATAGACGGGACCTAAAAATCGACCAAGACCATTTTCTCGCAGGTTTTGACCCCTTGATCGATATTCTGGACTCGGATTTATAAAAAAAAAAGATAAGGATAATGTGTTACGTAGGAAAACTATTTCTAAGGCATTTTTAAGTCACTTGTGAGTATTTTGAGGAATGTTACAATATTCTCCTTTGGAAACATTTTTCTTCGAATGAGGTAGAAATAGCTTGAGTAAAGTAGACTGTATATCTTAACATGGTATATCTGACTCACAATTATGATAGTGACAAAGATGAGTACATGGCATATTTGACTCAAAGGTTCAAGAAGATAGTAACAAAGAAAGGAAGATTCATGAAGAAAGAAAGACAAGCAGGTAAGCTATTGCAACTGATTTATGTCACAAGTGTGGCAAATCAGGACAATTTATTAGAGATTATCCCATGCACAAATTAGAGTACAAGGACTATGTGAAGTCTGGAGGTGAAAAAGATAAGAAGAGGGACCAAGTCTCTGAAAAATCCAAAAGAATATCCACAGTAGATCAGATAGTGAAAAAAGGTCGTAGTTGTTTGGGGCAACTCCTCAAGTGAATCAGAGAAATCTGAGCATCCTGAAGATGTTTCCATTCTGTCTATCAAAGATGATACAGATGCCTTCAATTTAATGTTTACATTCATGGCAAAGTCAGATAATGAAGATAATGAATATGTATCTCTTGAAGATTTTAAATAAAAATTGAATGCTTATTCTTCTAGAAAACTAGCGGCCTAGCTGCAATATTGATTGAGTCTCTTAACGAGTTAACTACTACAAGAGAACTTTTTAACAACAACCTTGACATCTTTCAAGATGAAAAGATTGCCTAAGTTGCTCAAATGTCTGAAATGGAAACAAAAATGACTCTTCTAGAATCTGAGAATTTAGAACTATCAAGGAAATTAAAGAATGAAGTCAATTGTGACTTTAGCGAAAAAGGTGAAGCCAGTACATTACAGCTTGAACATGAAAGTAATATAAAATCCATAGAATGGAAGTTGAATATGGCTTTACAAAGAAATTATCAATTGAAAAGAGACCTGGTCCGTGTTAAGAAAGAACTGAATAAATCCCTCAAATGGACCATATTTTCCAAAATACTGGAGGACTTAACTCATCGGAGACACAATGGTGGGAAGGGTTTAGGTTGTATGAAGATAGATACTCCATATAATCCTCATAGTAAATATATTACTGTGTTAGACAACTTGCTATGCATTCACTGTGGTAGAAATGGTCATTTCAAAAGAGATTTTCCAGCCCGAAAAAGATTTTAAGAAAGTTTTTCAAAGTATTCTGAATAGAAGAAGCAGTTGAAAGTTGGTGTTGGTCCTCGATAAAAATCAAATAAAAATCCTAACATGAAGAAAATGACTCTACCATACTGAACAAGAAACACACTTGTTACTCCTTTATCTGTTTACTGGGAACTCAGACTGAAATGGGTTCCTAAGCTTAACAAGTGATTTGTGTGTAGGTTAGTGAAGGAAGCAACAAACAGTGCTGGCACATGGATATTGGTTGCTCAAAGCACATGACTGAAAATGTTGAAATCTTCCTCTCACTCAAGGCACTTCAGGGTGGAGGTGTCTCATTTGGAAACGACAAAAAGAATTATATTCTTCATATTGGAAAAATTGGAAAACCCTTGAATATTTAATTGAAAATATGTGTTATGTGAATGAGCTGAAATACAGTTTATTGAGTTTATCATAAATCTGTGACAAGGGAAATAAAGTCAGATTTTTGTCTGAAAAGTGTATTGTTACAAATTTGACCTCAAAAGAAGTGATTCTAATTACTAAAAGATTCAAAAATATGTATGTGGAAGATTTGAGCACTATACAAGGAGAGGATCTCACATGTCTCATTGCTCAAAGTGAAAATACAGAGTAATGGCACAAGAGACTTGGTCATGCTAGTACTTCATTGCTAAATAAGCGTATATTCAGGGATTTGATCCGTGGGTTGCCTAAGATGAAGCTCACAGATAACAAGATGTGTGAAGCTTGTGTTAAGGGAAAACAGACCAGGTCCTCTTTCAAATAGAAAAAGCAAGTCAGTACAACAACACCTCTAGAACTGATTCACATGGAGCTGTATGGACCAGTTAAAATTCAAAGTAGAGTTGAAAAGAAAACATTCTGATGGTTGTAGATGATTTTTCAATGTTCACTTGGATCATGTTCTTGAGTACTAAGGATAAAACTTATGATGTACTTATGATCTTCGCCAAAATGATACAAACAAAGTTGAACTATAAGATTGATGGAATCAGGACGGACCATGGGACTGAATTCAAAATTGCTAAGATGGACAAATTTCGTGCTAAAAATTGGAGACATCACAACTTCTCATCTCTTAGAACTGCTTAGCAAAATAGTGTGATGGAAAGGAAGAAAAAAAACCTAATGGATATTGTTGAACTATGCTGATAGACTTTGGTCTTCCAAAGAATTTCAGGATAGAGGCTGTGAATACTGCTTGTTATTTGACCAACATGTGTTTGATAAGATCCATTCTTAATAAAACACCATATGAGCTGGTGAAAAATAAGAAGCCCAAAGTGAATTATCTAAGGGGTTTTGGGTGCAAGTGTTTTGTTCTTCACAATGGTAAAAGTGATCTAGGTAAGTTCGATCCAAGAAGTGATAAAGGTGTGTTTGTTAGGTACTCTAATTCTAGCAAAGCATATAGAATTTTCAACAAGAGAACGTGGCACATTGAAAAGAGTGTTCATGTGATCTTTGATAAATCTGGTGAACTTGAGAAATTAAAAAATCAAGATAAATATGAGGTCAAAGAGCTACTCAATTTTCAGAGAGATGAAATCAATGATGAACCAGTTGATGATAATTAAAATCAAGATAACAATCAACTTGACTTTCTTGGAGATGCAGGTGTTCTTGAAAAGGGACCTAGTTTGGCTGATAGTTTAGAATAAAGTAATTAAGCTCAACCAGAAAGTGCTGATGATGGTGACATAAATACAGAAGTAGAGGAAAGTCATCATAAAATAATAAGGTCAACATGGAAACATCAATCCTCTCATCCCATTAATAATGATATTCCTCCTTTAAATTCGGGTGTTCAAACCAGATCTAAAGTGAGAAATTGGTGGCATTCTCAACCTTCATTTCCTCTATTGAACCTAAAAATGTAAAAAGAAGCATTGAAAGATGCTTATTGGATCAAGTCTATGCAAAATGAATTACATCAGTTTGAAAGAAGCAAGGTGTGGAATCTAGCTCCTTGACCATCTAATAGAACCATCATAGGGATCAGGTGGGTCTTCAGAAAAAAGCTTGATAAACATGGTATAATTGTCAGAAATAAGTGAAGATTGGTGGTTCAAGGGTACAATCAGCAAGAAAGCATTGATTATGATGAGACTTTTACACTTTTGGCAAGGATGGAAATAATAAGAATACCCATTGTATTTTTTGCCTTCATGGGTTTCAAGTTGTACCAAATGGATGTAAAAAGTACCTTCTTAAATGGCTACTTAAAACAAGAGGTCTATGTCAAGCAACCTCCTGGTTTTGAAGATGTTGATCAGCCTCATCATGTTCTTAAGTTGGACAAGGACCTAGCCCTATATGGCTTAAAACAATCACCAAGAGCATGGTATAAAAAGTTGTCCAAGTTCTTGTTTGAAAATGGATTTAAGAGATGAAAAATTGATAACACCTTGTTCTTGAAGACAAGATGAAGGGACTTACTTATAATTCAAGTATATATAGATGATATCATCTTTGGTGCAACCTCAAAATCAATGTGTGATAAATTCTCATATCTCATAAGAAGTGAGCTTGAGATAAGTATGATGGGAGAATTAAGTTTCTTCTTGGGCTTACAGATAAAGGAATCTTTAGCAGAGACATCAATATGTCAAGAAAAATACATCACAAAGCTTCTGAAGAAATTTCAAATGGAGGTTGCAAAACTTATTGATACTCCTATGGGAACAAGTTCCAAACTAGATGTAGATGAACCCGATCCTGAAGTAAATCAGATCATGTACAAGGGTATCATTGGTTCATTGTTATACTTGACTGCGAGCAGACTAGATATTATGTTCAGTGTTGGAGTGTGTACTAGGTTTCAACCAAGGATAAAAGAATATCCTCTAAAGGCTGCTAAGAGAATTCTAAGGTACTTGAAGAAAACATGGGACCTGGTCCTATACTATGCTAAGAGAATTCTAAGGTACTTGAAGAAAATATGGGACTTGGTCATATACTATCTTTCAGTGGATTTATTTAAACTGGTGGGATATGCTGATGCAGACTATGTAGGGTATCAAGTTGATAGATAGAGAACCTCATTGATGGATCATTTTCTAGGGTCATCTCTTGTTTTATGGGGTACTAAAAAGCAGAATTCAATTACTCTTTTAACAAATGAGGTTGAGTATGTAGCTGCTGCATCTTGTTGTGCACAGTTGTTGTGGATCAAACAATAACTCAAGAATTTTGGTGTGCTTACTCATACTATTCCACTTTTGTGTGACAACTCTAGTGCTCTCAACATGACAAAGAATCCATTTCATCACAAGAGGACCATGCATATTGATGTTAGACATCACTTTTTGAGAGACAATGTTGAAAATGGAATTTTAGCATGCAAGTTTTCAAGACTGAGGATCAGATTGCTGATATCTTCACAAACCCCCTTGAGTAAAGACATGTTTGAGAGAAATCGTATAAAGCTTGGATTTTTGAAAAGTGCTTAAATGATCAAGCTCGGCCTTCCCTTTCCAAAATTTAACTATGATTTGGAAGCAAGTATCCTGATTTTTGATACTTCATATTCTTTAACCTGGTTTACTTCTTACCTTTTTAATGATGTCAATAAGAGAAAAATATACGCCGTGGGGTCATAATTAATAAGGAATGGGACCTGGTTGAAAGGGGGAAGTAATTGTGATAAAGGAAAGTATTTGTGAAGTCTTTGTGAAAGGGGGAGTGTTGATTATGAGAGACATTATGAGATATTGATAAACTTTTTGCAGTTGAGTTTGTCATCATCAAAAAGGGAGAAATTGTTAGATTGTAGTTTTGATGATTTGACAAACTGGATCTAGTATGGACCTGATCCTATGTTAGAATAGAATCGTTTTGTGCATCTAAAAGTGACAGCGGACAAAATAGTACACTACTAGTAACCATTTTCTGAGTGCTCGGGATGTACCAGTGTGGCAGGCATCCTAGCCTATAGAATTGTTCCAAAAGGACATGGTCATCCTATATTAGGTGTCATATATTTAGGTATAAACAAGCTTTCAAGAAATCATCTCTCTCAAAACCAAAAGGCAAGAACTCTCACTCTCCAGAAATACAAACAAAAGGAATAGCAATGGAGCTCAAGAATGTCATTGTCTGCTGTTTCTAAGATTTATTTTTTTCTCTTTTCTTGTAAACCAAGTCCAGATCTATAAAGAAACTTATTTTGTTTTGAATCAGTCTCTTTCTCATTCTATCATTTGTAGCTAGAGTTATCTAGGATGATTTTTTGAAGTCTAAATTAATTTGAGGGGATTAGTTTAGTGGGCAACAAAATTGTTGCTTAATAGTTGAAGATTCTAGGTTACCATAGTAAGGGGGAAGAAATTAAAAGTTTTATTCTTGGGATTGCAAGAGTTTGTAATCATTGTTACTCCTTATTTGATAATGAATTTGGCTGAAATCTTGTGAGACAAGTTGTGGTTTTCCTCCCTTGAGCTAGAGCGTTTTCACGTAAAATACTTGTGTTTTTATTTTCTATTCTTAATTGTTCTTGATGTAGTAAGGAACCAGATCGAGTGTTAATTGGTAGAAGCATACAGACCATCATTAGTCCTTCCCATTAATTACTAAAGAAGGGATGGAATTTTCTTAGTCACAGAAGAAGTTTATCACATTCTTGTATCCGTTTCATAGCTAGAAAAATTGTTTGCGGCAGCTAATTATAGGCAAGAAAATGACTTACCGTGGTAGGCAAAAAGACCACCTTTAAATCTTCTTAATTATATTGCAATAATTAGGATATTTATATTGTTATCATAACTAGGAAATTTATTTTAATTTTACTAATAACATAAATTGGCTTGTAAATAGTCTTTGTTATAAATGTCCCTTCATTAATAAAATATTTATTGTTTATAATAAAATAATTAATTTAAATAAGAGAAAAAAGATAAATACAAATTGAGGTCATAGAAAGATGCCACATCACCTTGTCTATATTTCTCCTTAATATATATATTGAGAAAACTTATGACATAAAAAGTCAAGTATCTTTTCCAAAATATTTCTATATTTTCGGATGCGGCAGTTGGAATTTCAATATAAATTATTTTTTTTCTTATTTTTGGTCGAACAACATTAACTTTGTTTTTTTACAGTAGATAAAAAATTTCAATTGTTAATTCACAAAAAACAATATATATATATATATATC
The DNA here is from genome assembly GCF_947179165.1 of Solanum dulcamara. Taxonomy (NCBI): domain Eukaryota; kingdom Viridiplantae; phylum Streptophyta; class Magnoliopsida; order Solanales; family Solanaceae; genus Solanum; species Solanum dulcamara. The sequence goes on along the minus strand of NC_077240.1, from coordinate 70,481,726 downwards.
ACAACTTTAAGAATTTTGTGCACTTTAATGAGACATAAATACATGAACATATGTATTACCCAAAAAATAATGATAGCATAAAATTGGAAAGACAATAGAAACAAAAGATATGTTGTATTATATGGTAATCAACCTAATCATAGAGATATTAATTCTCCTAATATTAAAAATAAATATCTAATTCCTTTCGATATATTTATTTTTTGACAGTTCTTTTCGTATATTTTAGAAGTTATTACTTTTTCATGTACATGTTTTATCATATATTTTATTCTTATTATATATTTTAGGAGTTCTTAAGTTTTGAAAGTTTAAACGTCCTTATTTTATTTTGATTCTTCGTATATTTTAGGAGTCAATATTATAAAGATAATTAAATAAGGGAAAGACTCAAATATGTCATCAAACTTATAGAAAAGACTCATTTATGTCATCCTTAAAAGTTTGGCTCATTTATGTCATTTCTGTATGAGAAAAGACTCATCCATGATATTATTTGTAAACTAAAAATATTTTCCATTTTACAAAACTATTTTGTACATGTGGTCAATTATGATTCAGTCACGTCATTAATAAATTATTATTTAAAATGATAAAGGCTCAAATATGCCATCAAACTTTGAGAAAAGGCTCATCTATGCCATTTTTTAAAAGTTTGGCTCATCTATGTCATTTCAGTTAACAAATAATGGCATGGATGAACCTTTTCTCAAACACAAATGACATAAATGAGCCAAACTTTTAACTGATGGCATAGATGAGCCTTTTTTCAAAGTTCGATGGAATATTTGAACCTTTTCCCATTAAATAATAATTTGAGGAAAATAATAAATGATAATTTCGTTTATTATCGAATATTTTAATGAAAAATAGAAAATTCCTTCAACATTTTAAAGTACTTTCGTTCTTTTAATATATATAAGATATACACAAAACTTTTCGTCCTCCTAGCCAAGAGCCTAATATGATCGTTATTCCAATTTCATTTTTCCTCTATTTTAATTCTTTATTTTGCCACTGTTGCACATCACATCACAGAAAAATTCTAGTACTATCAACATTGCCAAACATGAGTAAAGAAATTATATTAACAGAAATTAGTTGCAATATCAAATGCAACTGGTGCCAGCACCATTGTATTACAATAGGTAAAGACATGATTTGCCCAACAAGACAACAAAATCTAAAAGGTAAAAAGCATACTATTTTTTTTTTAAAAAAAAAAATCTTCCGCTATTTCCAATGGTGTAGAATTCAATGTATTTCCTTGTATATTTCACAATGGCGATTTACTATGTCCACAATGAAACTCTATCCTTTCTCTATAAATTGTTAAATTTGAATACTCAGCTACACATATTGTTCAAAGATATATATGGCTAAGTCTCAATTTCAATATGCTACCTTTCTTGCTCTCTTCCTTTTCTTCCTCATTGCATCAAATGGTGAGTAGTCCACACAGTATAATATTCTACCTAATACTATCAGTTAATCTAACATTGCACAATTTTTAAAATATTTAATACTCTATCCGTTTCAATTAATATAGAGGCTTTAGAATGATTTTAAGAATAAAAGAGAATATTTTAAAAATATATCGTGGTATTAAATACGACATGACATTTAATAAGAGGATATTCATTATGGGTATAATAGAGGAGATGTTTAAGGTTAAATTCTCTCTCTCTACCTCTCTATCTCTTATATATATATATATAGAAAAGAGTGTTGGGGAGAGATGATTAGACAAGAGGTGTGAAAGGTTATATAGTGGAGACATGGAAAAGCACATGTAGGCCACAATAGTATTTGTGAGAAATGATTACACAAGATAGGAAAGATTTTTAGCCTAACAAGTACATGACCTTAGATATGAGGATGTAAAGGTTGTGAATAATGGTAGAAGGTTAGTAGGTAGTTTAACGTTGTACTTCTTATTGTTAACTTATTCATGTAGTGCTTTGGCTTGGTGGTAGTCTCGAGCAACATGCTCGTCGTAGTATTAGCTTATTCATGCAGTCTTTGGCTTTATTGTTATATGTTATCATCTATTGTTTACTAGGTTTAGGTAATCACATCTTGTTGTTGATGTATAATCCGCAATACTGCTTTCCTATTAGTTGTCCTGTTTTTCTTCATTGCCATTTTTTTTAATTACTTTTATGATTTACTTCATTTGAGCTAGTATCTTTCAAAAATAGTTTATTTACCTCAATCAGATAGGTCTTAAGATCCCACTATGTGGACTTTCACCAGGTATGTTATTGTTGTTGTAAAAAAAAGTGTTACCCAAACTGAAACATAATGTAATATTCTGTAAACTCTCGAGTTACGACATTCTTTTCTTTGCAGAAATACAAGTAACAGAATCATATGGTTGTGAAAAGCAGAGCCTGACATGGTCTTGGCCTTGCTTTAATACTGATGGATGTAACAACCAATGCATCAACTGGGAACATGCTATTCACGGAGCTTGTCACGTGGATTGGAGTGGCTCCGCTTGCTATTGCTACTTCTGTTGATAGTTGATTTTTATCATCATGATTGATACTATGAATTATATAAAATAAAAGATATGCAATTTGTAATAGTGTTGAAAATTTATAAGACGTGCGTATAATTATTCTACCAAAGTAAAAATTATTCATACTGTATGATTTTCTCCTAATAATATCAACACTATGACTTTTCCGATTGCCTTAGATTAATATTCCAATAGCATCACAAAAAACACTATTGTTTTTTTTTTATTTTCTATATGATGTACGGACCCCATGAAGCTTCGACTAAATTTGGATCGTGCATTGTAGGACCTATTTGAGGGTGACACTTTTTTTTCATACCCAAAGCTCGAACCTCTGGTTAAGGGTGAAGCAGTCTCATCACTGCACCACAACTCATGTCGGTAAAAACTCTATTGTGATAGAGCTATAGCAACGTTTTATGGTCCATCTCATCAGATTCTGTTACTATAGCTCTAATGCAACGATTCCTATGAATGGTTAATTATTCTACTACAACAGTGTTCTTGAGGCTATTGCAACAATTATGTTTAGGTTTTATGAATATTTCCTACGTGACTATCGTAACGGTAAAACTATTGATCGTACTTTCTAACATCAATTTTAATTAGTCTATTGCAATGTTACATATATGTTCTTGGGAAGAACCTTCCATCGTATTTATTTTATTTGGTTGTAAATAAATAAGTTTCCATAATAGAAAATATAACACACAAAAGTTTATAGAAATCACAAAAAGTAAGTACACTATAAAAAGGCAATCTCAATCAGAAGCCCCTCTCTTCTGATATGCTGTGTTTGTTTGCATTATTTTTATTGGAAAATTTACATAAATGTACTACATTAAAAAAATATTTACCATTTATAACAATAATATTCTTTTTTTACTGAACACGTATAATACAATTATAATATAATTTAATACATATTAGCGAGAATAATTTATAAACTCATATAATACAAGTTTTATTCATGGATAATATATTTATCACATACTTTAATACACTTATAATACATTGTGTCAATTTCTTATCAAACAAGTATAATATATTTTAAAACACTTATAATACATTTATATTGCATGCATAATTCACTTTTAATACATAGTAGATATATCATAATATTGCTATTATTTATTAAAAAATATTTTTCCTAGTAATTTTTTCATTTTTATTTGACTTAGTGGAAATTAATGTAGGGCTTGAATCGTCTATGACATGTACCACTTTTTTATTTTACCATCTAAATCATTTTGTGTTATCCAAAAAATGCACTTATTTAAAAGGTCTTTGTATGTTGATATTATCGGAATGGGAGGAGGAGTAGTCCTTCAATTTTTACAAAAATATAGGGAGGAAACACTAAAAGATTTCTTGTATTAGAAATTTTTATGCATTTCTTTATAATGGAAATTCCAAAAAAAAGGTTTTTTCTCTTCTAAACAAAAGGCACAAAAACAAAAGTTTCTTTTGTATAATTTGTAAAAAACGAGATTTTTTTCCTTTATACAATCTTTACAAATTTTTTTTACAAGAAATATAGTTGCATTTTTCAACAAGGTTCCCATCTTTTAAAACATTCTTAACTGTCCATTCTAGACGAACTATGCATGCCTGATTTTCCCTTCAATGAGATACATACGCATTCCTCCTCAGGTTCGGTGATCTTTATTCAAGAAATTCAATTTTTAATTCCTTATGTAGAAGGTCCAAAAAAAGATTAATCAGAAGAAAAGTTTTATTCCTTGTTAAAAAAATATGAAGGACGTTTATGATCTTCACAAACTACGCACACCTGATTCTCACCTTGATGAGATATGTAGATAACCCTCCTCGAATTCGGTGTTCCTTATTCGAATAAAAATAAATAACCCTTTATCCAAAACAAATAGAAATAAAACAAGTTTTTTTCTTTATTCAAAAGTTCCAAAAATAAAAGTTCTTCCTTACTTCAAAATCCAAAAAAAAAAGGAATTTGTTTAGTATATTTCATTAATTTAATTTACGAACTACGCACACCTAATTCTTATCTTAATGAGATGCGTAGGAAGCCTCCTCAAGTGTTCTAGTTTTAATTTGGAAACTTTCTTCTCACACAATCAATTGTAGAGTATTACAGTGCGTTTATAAGAGCAAAAGATGTTCGTGATCTCTCTAATTTTACCATTCAATGTATAATTACACCGCTAAATAGAACCCTAAAACAAACATGCAATAAGATTCTTAGTCTATAACTGAATTTGATGGTGGATTACTGCTTAAATTTGACTGTAATTGGCAAATCAGAAGTATTGGTTATTCAATTGTTGTACTTCTCTTTTTTTTTTCAAGATATCATAAAGTGCAATCATATGTATATTCTTCTTTATGTGTCATTAACAATGTTAATTCATCTTCGTCTTTGTTGTTGTTAGAATATACAATTTGATATGAGTAAAAGCATATCATAAGATCACGAAACTTACATTATAACTATATAATATAAATTGAACAAACTGGAAAGAACAACTAACCTGGTGAAGCTTCTACAAAAATCGTCCAGAAGCCAAGGATCCAAAGATATGATCTTTTCCTATCTTCTGACTGATTGCTACTACCAACTTAGTTGTGTGGGTAAGTATTGCTTTGTGAATGGGTGATTTTTCTTATGCCATTTCCAGCCTATTTATACTAGTTTTCCAACTCAAGAATGAATAGGAAAAGCTAAACAAATTTCAGCCTTAATGAGCAATCAAGAGGATCATTCAAGTGAGTATGAATTGAGATTAATACAAAAACGTTTTTTAGCCATTAAGGCCAAATTTTTTTCCATTAACTCAATATTTGAATTCAAATATAATTGATTAATACAAAAACATCTTCACCATTAAGGCCAAACATTTTTGTTATTAACTCAACATTTGAATATCAAATATTACATTTTTTAAAGAACATCAACAATTAAAATTAATTGGTCCTTCTTTTGAAAACTTGGTCAACTAATCAGGCATAGTAGAAACCGTAGATATATTTAATCGAGGTTTCAATTACATAATAATTATTAAATGAATGAATTAACCATATCGCAATAAATTCGAAGTTGTTCCACTAAAAAATTGTCATGATCTAAGCCTAGGGCCTAGACGTGACACGGCAAATGAGACACCCAGAGGTACCTCACCCAAGCCTCTTAGCATTCATTTAGCATTTCATTGGTAATGATAAGAAAATCAAGAGGAAAGCAAAATAGATGTAGGGACTAAGGGACTTCATGTTTAATCAGAGTCAAAGTCAACATAATATTTTTTTCTATGTCCATTCATACCTTCTACATTAAAGACTTGGCGGGAGCTAAGACATGTCCCTAGCTCACCCTCAAAATAAGCGTCAAGAAATGTCTTAATAAAAGTCTTAATGTTCTACATACATAAGCTTAGAATAAAAAGGATGTTGTTCCCGAAATATGGAAACTCACCACAAGCAATCTTCAAACTAATCCGAGCTCGTCACGTGGTGGAGGTCGAGGAGCGACGTCAGTTCGTACATGTGATATCATGTAGGCAAAAGTATGCGTTAGTACTTTGAATGCACTAAGTATGTGAGTATGCTATGAAATGAAGAACATAAGAGAGAGACATGAGTAAGAAATATGCAGAAGTGAATGCATGCATTAGACATCATCATATGAAACCTTAAAATATTCATTTTGTGGAAAAGTGACCATAACTGACATTTAAGACCATGTGAGCTATTACATGGAATCCAACATAACCCTCTATGTTGGCACAGAGAGACTACTTTTCGGGTAGAACTCCATTCAGTTTACATTCAATTATTTAACATTTGGTGGCTACAAAGGCCTAGCCGACAAGGGCTCCTATGGTGGCACATAGTTAATGCAATATGAGATTTTACTTAAGGACCTCTTAGGTCGAGTCCCTATCTACATGCTACATTCGGTGCTAGGTCAATCCCACTGAATAACATTTAAATATCATAATAACATAAGCATTGTAGCACTTTAGACATCAAATCATCATTGTTGGAATAGCTCATTAAAACCTTTGGTTTATAATATCACCATGACTATCATTCCCTATTTACTGTTCTACTAAAGAACCTTGATTTATAAGAAAATTAGGTCTACAATCAGTGATGGTATTCTGGCTACCATGCTAATCGGACCTTTCATTTTGAAAAAAATTTCAAAAGCATAGATGGCCTATAGGGATATCATACATGTCATATCATAACCTTAAACATTTCATTTGATTCAATGTGAGAATTGTCCTTTCACTTTGAAACCTTACTTTGGCTAAGAAGCCCTTTCATTAATCAATCATTTCATAAAGACTCCCCTTCGTAAGCATTTACTTCATAACATTCCTTTGGAGTCAAACTTCATTTCAACTTTGCTTTGTCATAAGAACCTAGGTGGGTTCATTTCATAAAGACCTTCAAATACATTTAAAGAGTACTTGTATACCTGAGAGTGATATAAATACATCAAATCAAACATCTTAAAAACAAAACAACCCACCACACTACCAAAAAAAACCATGTTAGCCACGGTTATAAATACCATGGTAAAATTAAATTAAAAGTTAAAATTCTCTACGCATTAATAACTGTGGCTAAATTTCGTGGCCAAAAAAAGCGGCAAACAAATTTTACTCCCTCCTTTTTTTCTATTATTTTTCTCTTATTCCCACACTTTTAATCTTTTTCCTCACTTCACCAAAAATAAACACAAATTCACGCCCAAAATTGAAGTGTGAAGTTCTTTCCATCGGCACGCGGCGAACTTCATCGGCGGAAACTTGTTACGATCTTCTTCTCCGGCGAACTTCATCTGCGGCAAAGTGTGAAGTTCTTCAGTACGTTCCTCTGTTTTCTATTCTCTCTATTTATTTCACAAAGTCCTCTTTGATTCTTCTTGATGCCTAATATACTAAAAGGCCGAAATCTTGAAATCCCTTTGAATAGTATTGTAGATCAAATACTGGCATTTGTCTAATCTACAACCAATTACAAAGTTAAAATAAATCCTTATCTTTGTGCAGCAGCCTTCAAACTCGGTCCCTTTTTAATTTGTTGCTTACTCACCTCCATCAAAGATCTGTCACAAATATAATCTAGAAAAGGATTTGCATAAAAGTTCTCTTCTAATCTTGGTGATTCTCCCGCTTCTCTAGAGTAAGGAGCTCCTAATCTGTTGGAATGTAAACCCTTAACCTCAAAAGTAAACTCTTCCCAAGTGATCGTACCCTTATCCAACAAATCAATCAATCTTATAATATTGAGTCTCAAATGAAGAGAAGTACCAAAGAACATTGTAATTTTTTCTTGAATCCTAGATAAATTAAGTGATGATAAAGTAAGTATAAAAATCTAAAGATAATAGTAACCTGTCGGGGCTTATGGTCTTTTAAAATCCTTCAAACCTTTTATTGACCAACAAACCCTACTTTCTATTTTCACATGACTTGTAATCGTAAAATAGGAATTTTATGGTTTGAAATGCTTTTTTTTGCTTCTGCTGTACTAAGAACTGCTCAAATGTTCTTTGTTTTGCTTGCGTGTTAATTCCATTCTTATTTACTTTCATGTGACAATTGCTACAAAGTTGTGGCCTTTTATTGATCCACTCTAAAGTATTAGTACTCAATTTTATGAATGGTGTGAATTTATACTTCTAACTTTATTCCATTTCTAGTCCTGATTATTGTGGTTGAATTTCTGATTTCACTCTTCTGCTAAAGGCACCGGAAGGGTCCATTTTCACTACTTGTTACTACAGATTATGTTGATGCCACTCACCAATCACTAATGGCTTTAATATATACTACTAGGAGAGGCATATTGTTGAGAAATATTTCTTTACAAGCCTCTATGCTGGTGCATGTGTGATGGCTCTTCTAGTACCCAAAGTATTTAAGAATAAAATACTTCTATATTGGGAATTTTACACTAACACATCACCTAAAAGATAATTACTAATAATTGTCCATGATAAGTGAGCCAAGTTTAGCTTATGTACACTCTGTAGAAGAAGAATCCATATTATTGGTATTGAACTTTCTTATGCTGTCTTCAAATGTGTTGTGTATCCGACAATCTACACATTGTGTGCCGAAGTGAAGTTGTTTTGTCAACTTTACTGAAAACGAATGGCAATTATGTTAATGAAGAAGGAAAAATTTTAGCGGTAAGATCTAAATACTTATCTACTTTTTGTGACAGACTTGGTCTAGAAGTGACATACTTTTGTTCTATTTTAAATATACTTAATTTATCTTCTTAAGTTATGTAACTTTATCCTACATGTGGTTTGTTGATCTTTGCATATTTTTCAGCTACTGCCTAGAAAATGTGATATTTGATGAATTTTTTTATTGGGTATGTGATGACTGTAAAATGAAAGAGTACAGCTCGACTTATCCATAGCTAAATTGAAAAAGAATAAGCATACATCCTAGGCGGAACCTAAGTCGATTAACTTATTAAAGTCGTTCGAGTTATCTCTCAGTTATTAAAAAGTAAACAAGACATTAAACGCTTGCAAGGAGCTCACAATGTTGTACGTGATTGATATAGTTGCAGCTCTTGTTGAGTAGTTCACCATACAAAGCTTATCAAAGAATGCCTCTTCATCTATGAGAAGTATAAAGTGCTCTAATGTATAAGTATTACAGGCTGTTGGAAATTTTTGTTAATTGAGAACACTATGTCGTGCCAGGCTGCAGCTTCTTGGATCTGCAAGTACTTGATGCTACAACTCTATGTATCTGCACTCTAGTTGATTTGAACTCCAAGAATGTTACTGCAACTCTATGTATCTGCACTCTAGTTGATTTGAACTCTATGTATCTGCACTCTAGTTGATTTGAACTCCAAGAATGTTGCAGCTTGCATTGAATACAGCATGTTGCAGCTCTATATGTTGCTGCAGTTCAGATGAATATTTGCAGCGTCATGATCAGTTGCTGCAGCTCTTTGATGTTGTTGTAGGGTGTTGGATGGATCAAATGTTTCAACTACTTAGTATCATATCTTCTATTTTATTTGTAGGATAAAATATCAGAGCATCTACTTGAAGATCAAGAACATGCTGCTACTTTAGGTGTTCCGTTGATGATATTGTCTCATCCTAATGACACCATTGGAAAAGTATTTGGAGTTGAACATTCTGGTCGTGTGTGTGGTATAGGTGGTAATGTTTATCCTTCAACAGCTTTTAGGATGCTTAGACATTCAATTAGTTATGCTAACATCAGTAGTTCCAGTAACATATCTCATCAACGTGTTGAAGACCTAGAGAAACATGTAGAAACCTTGGAAGAGAAGTTGATCGGATATGAAGAGACCAAGGAAAAGCTTGAGGAGACGAAGAAACGGCTTGCGCAAAATGAGAATCACTTGGCAACTCTTCATAGATTTTTACAAGCTAAATTTGTTAGTGAATTTCCTACTTTGAACTTAGATTCTTCTTAGTTTATATATAAATATGGTGTTGCTTCTACCTTTTTGCATTTTGATTACACTAGCAGTACTTGTGCTATTGATAAAACTTACATTTTGTTAGTAATATATATATGATGAGTAGATAATTAAAGTAAGGATTTGTGGATTTATTAGTGTATAGTATCAGGTTATTATAGGGAATTAACTGCTACTTTGTTTTAAAAAAAACTTCACATTTTGCCACGGTTCAACCATGGCTAAGATTAATGTGCTGCATTTTATTAGGTTAATCATGGCTACTTAAAATTTAAAATCGTCGCTAATTAATGTTTAAAAATGAAATTTATTTTCTGGCAATTAACTTTACCTATGACTGAACCGTGGCTAATACACACACAAGACAGTGGCTACCTATATGTTATCACAGACGATAAAACTGTGGCTAATTTACTGGAGACGCTCGTTATAGGCATGCTGACAACCATGACTAAGGTACCGTGGTGAAGTTGTGTTAGCCACGGTGTGGTTAACATGTAGTCACAATTTTACGCGTGGCTAATAGCCGTGTTTTTTGTAGTGCCATATGCACTTTAAAACTGCCTTTCAAACCCTCATATAAGACCTTGATAAAACATCCATTTCATGTAAATAAGAATCAACATAAGTCAATATAGGTAAATAAACTTCAAATATTCAAGAATCTATGCATTTGGAATCGTAGTATGAAAATCCATAAAAACTCATCACTTGAAATTAAGAGTCAATATATATATATATATCAATAGGAGTTAATAATCTTAAAATATACCATAATCTATACATTTGAAACCATCATGTAAAATCCCATAAGATTTCATCATTTAAAATTAAAATACTAGATTGAGAAAATATTTGGGCTCCATGGGTGGAAGAACCCATGGATGAAAACCCACATACCTTAGAGAGGAACTTGAACAAGTCTTGATGTTAAGTCTTCAATGGGAAGCTTGAATCCTTTGAATTGGAGAGGATTTTGCTTTTGTAGGGAATGCTTTTTGTAGGGGATGATTTGGGAGAGAGGAGGATGAAGATTAGGGTTCTTTGGAGGTGAAAGACTGCCAAAATGACTGCAAAACTCTCCAAATTCGTATATATATAGTTAGGGAATTGTCCAAGTTGCCCTTCATCAAAAACAATTTGGAAAATGGGCTCAAAACCCTGCAGGCGCGATAGTGGCGCACTGCGCCACAGGCCAAACTACTGCAGCTAGTTACGGGCACGCCGCCAAGCCCAAAACTGCTGCAACAGTAGTGTTTGGTAAAATGATCATAACTATTGACTCTAAACTCGGAATGAGGCATCTTGGTGGCATTGGAAAGAGGACTCCAAGACCTTTAATTTTATAGGTCATGGAACACCTAATTCATTATAGAATAGGAGATATAAACATTTGAAATTGACCTTATTCTGGACTCATAGGAAAACTTAGCTAATGGAAATTCTTTAGACTTGGCTTGGTGTTAGAGATCACTTATGACCCTAAAATACACCTAATGCACTTCAAATACTTAGGAATTGATCCTAACTCATATATACAACTAGAAGTCATCGAGTTCGATTTTATACATATATGAAGAATGATTTGGGTCTTGGTGTAGAAATATTTGGGGTGTTACAAAATTTGTAATTGCACTCTTTGATTTAATTTCAAAATTTTCCGCTACATCTTATTTAACCTTCGTGTTAGAATTATCGACACCAATCAATTAAATTAAATTTTCTAAAAAAATAATTTATTCACTAAATTAATCCTTTATTATACTTAACTTATTTCACGTGTCGAATAAATCCACCTGCAGGGTTTCACGTGAAAACTTATAAGCAACCATAAAGGGATGTCTTCTATCTCTATACCGAGACACGGTTCTATCAATTAATTATTATTTCTCTAATATGATTTGTTATTAGCCAATTTATTAAGAATTTATTGACTCATTAAAAGAGTCTCACCTTTTAATAGATTAAAATAATAAATTAAATATTTAGATCAAAATAATTATATCAAGATTAAGAGCATAAGTACATGTAATGGACTAGAGATATTATTTATTAAAATTCAGAACCTAAACAAATATCTCAATTTCGTCCGTTCAAATACATACAAAATGTACTAGCACAAGAATTTTGAATTTTATCATTTCTATAATTATGATCAAATTATATTTAGTCTTGTGCTATAATTATCAAGATGTTTATCCAACTTCATCTTTAATTGCGAATATTTAATTTATGACTTATATGAACCAACAATTTAATTTATTCTTCCGTGTATGAGTTAAATAACTCCACACGAAAAATTATCTACTATATAAGCAATGGACTCACATATAAACATAATGATCTATTCAAATAAATACTTTATCATAATAAATAAATAAAATAATTTGTCTTTATAAGTGATTAAATAAAATAATATAACTCAACTACATGGTTAATTGTATATCCCAATAGTTGTCAACAAGGTTAGCTTTCTCTTCAACATTGCTACGACATTTCCAAGAGTAATTTCCAAATTTCTGACAGTTATAAGATGCAATTTTAGATTTTTTATACCTCATGTCGTAGATAACTTGATAAGCTTCACATCCTCTACCTCCTCGTTGTCCACGACAACGACCTTAGAATGATTGGTGATTTTTATTTTCATTGTTGATTTTGTTAATATAGCTTCTTCCTCTTCCACAGCCACCACGACCTCGCCATTGTCCATTTCCTCTATAACCTTTTTATAACACCCCCTAAAATGTTGTATATAGTATTTCAATTCTCGATGAAAATGATACTATTTCGATATTTTGAGTATATATTTTAATAGAATAATCCAAATTAGGTGATTCCAATTTTTCAATAACTCCAACATCATTACCTACAACTTTCATGAATACCATACCTTAATATTCAGAGGTTAAGTATATCATATAAATTAATCTTTGCAAGATATAGTGCTGTGACGAAATGAAATATTTGTAGAATAAAACTCATATCCAAATTGGCTGATTCTTAAACAACATGAAACTAGTCTTCTATATCTACAATTCTTATGAAGACACCAAATCCTAATAGGGAATTTATCTTATTCAAATGCAACTTCGAAAAAGGGTATTCCATTAAAAGAGAGCTCATATCACCTACCATGGAAAGATCTAGAACCATTTGACATCATCCATGACATCAAAATCCTCCATTGAATTTTCAATATCATCCTTTGTAATTATTTTTATTTATTGTTAGGTCCCTCCTCCACACCTATAAATACCCACCTTATTTCCTCATTTTAATCATCAAGCTTTCTTAAACAATTCTTCTCTCTATACACTTCTTTACTCATTCTCAAATATAGTTTTTGTTTTAGTAGTATAAAAATACTATTCTGGTGATTCTTATACTCTGAGTAGTACACAAAATGCTCCGGCAAAAAGAAAAGGCTAGGGGTCCAAGAGTGTTCCAATTCGGAGTAAAGCTTCGGATTTAAGGTGTGTAAGGCTTCCATAGCATTGGATTGAGTTCGTCCATGTGCCCAATATATAAATTCATTATAATTGAGTTATAGTTGATGTTTATCCAAATCTTGAATTTTAAATGAATTAATTCTTCTTCTATTGAGTTAGATATATTTATGTATTAAGATTATTATTATTTTTATCTCTCATATTATTGGAATTATTGTTCATGGCTACTTTCCCATGAACCCTAATTGATTTGATGTTTATGAATATTTTTATACATGTTTTGAGTAAGAATATTAGCTTTTAATAATCATTGACAAAAAGAGTGATTTGAATTAATATTATATATGTATTTTATTGAGTTTTGAAAGAGCAAAAGAATTGAGTTTAAATGAATTTGATTCTTTGGATTAAATGATGTTTTGAGCAAGATGTTTTGATGAGATGTAAATGATTTTTTTGAAGTATAATGATTGATGAAGAGGTAATGAGATGGGTTTGATGATTTACATTAAATTCCAATGATACTAGATGATGTGGTTAATATGAGCACATATTTTGGGAGTAGTATTGAGTACCGAGTTGGGTAAGAGTTTAACTGACTCAAACCCCAGAACTACGTAGCCAGTGTATGATGGAGGTTATGCCTCTTAATTCCCAAAAAGAGGACTTTAATGATTGAATCTAAGATGATGATGTCCTTTACCCTGGCAAGGTATTGGATGGATGTGGCAAAAACATCGCTTCGTTGTATCATCACTAGCTCATAAGTGATGGTTGTCGGTTATAGAAACTCCCAACTGAGTAAGCATTGCTTATTATTATTTTTAGATTTGCATTACATATTAATATTGAGATGATGTTGAGTTCTGAGCCGAGTCTTCTTGAGAGGAGTTTTTTAATATTTGTCCTTACTTTTCTGCCATTTTACATACTTGTACATTCCATGTACTGGCGTCATTCGACCTGCATCATGTTATGATGCAAATACAGGTGTTAGAGATTCTCAACAGGCACATCGTTGAAGATCATTTCTTTTCAGTTATTTGGTGAGTCCTTCTTATATTCGGAGGAACTCCTTATCCTTTTATTATTGTTGAGTGTGATGTTTCTTTTAAGGTAGCCATATATATGTCATTGGCACCACCTGATAGCATTAGAGGCTTCATAGACAGAGTTTAATGATTTAATTGGAGTAGTTTTCCTTTGAAACTACTTCTCTTAAAAATTTCTTTCTTTCATTTGATGTTGATGATGGAGATCTCACATAAGTATTAATATTAAGTCTTCCGGTGATGAACGAATAAGTAATGAGACTGTAACACCCCTCAAAAATTTTCCCTAAGATTTGGACCCTTCTTGTATACGGGTAGGGTCAAACTCGAGTATTGTGGGGCATTTGTATGAGTAAGATGAGTCTCTGAGAAACTGAGCAGTGTTAGAGGTGATGTGGGGTCATGAATGACCCCTAGGACCAAATCAATCCAAAAGATTCGTCATGGTTAAGTTTGAGGAGGAGTTCGCATGAAGGGTTGACTTCTAATGACCCTATCTTTTGATATATGACGATCTGGGTGGCCCACGACCTATTAAATTAATGGTCGTCGAGTCTTCTTTCCAATGCCACCAAGAATGTGCATTTTGGAGTTTCGAGTCAAAAGATATGATGATCCTAAGATGAACTAGCATAGCACAGATTTTCAGGCCTGGGTTGTAATTGCTAGAAAACTGGGCTTGGCGCCGCAGGGGCGCGACGCGCCACTATCGCGCCAGAAACATGCCTCAGTAGTTTGGTATCTAGCGCGGCGCGCCACTAAAAGGTGTGCAGGGTTTTCAAGCCAATTTCCAAAACCCAGAAAATATTGGCCTTGACGCTATAAGGGCGCGACGCGCCACTATCGCGCCAAGAATGTGCCTTAGTAATTTGGTCCTTGGCACGGCGCGCCACTACGAGGTATGCAGGTTTTAGGTGTAATCAGCCTAACGCTGTAATGGCGCGATGAGCCACTATCGCGCTAGATGTATTTTTGCCTATTTTTCAGAACTTTTGAGAAGGGGCAATTTGGGAACTTACCCAAATTATATATGTATCACCCTAGACTATTTTGAGATCATATTTTCAGCCTCCACTCTCTCTCTAAAAAGCCCTAGGAGTTCTTCTCTCTCTCTCTTCTTCTTCTTCTCCATTTCCAACAATAAGAGTTCCAAGAGCTTCAAGATTTGAGTTCCCCATTGAAGACCCAACATCAAGATTTTCTTCAAGTCTTCACTAAGGTATTTAAGGCTATCCAAAACATGGTTTGAGTCCACCCATGTGCCCTACTCTTTCTTTGAGGTTAGAGGTCCATGAAAAATGGAGTTTCTTGGTATGGTTTATGTTTATATGAGTTTTGTGCCCTACTTAATAAATGCTATATGTGTTGATGTTGTTGAGCTAAGAAGTTCCTAAAATCTCCATATTAGTATGAGTTGATAGAGATGACCTGTTGTTATGTTTCGTTGATCTCTTTAACCATGTGATTATGTTGCATAGGTCAATTTCTTAAATGTGTTATTCTACTTGAATTGTTGAGCTAAAGTCATAGAGTTATGATAAGTCTTGAGGAGATGTCATAAATGCTTATCTAAATAAGGCTTGTTTGAGTTAATTGGATGATAGAATTGACGAGTGGATGAGGTCCTAAATGGAACTTGCCATTATGACTTAATTGAGTTGAAAGGAGAATAGAGTTGAGGGGTTGGCAATGACCCACAAGAAACTAGCCGTGAGGGCTTGTTTGAGATGATTGGAGTGAGTCTTATGAGCATGGAGTCATGGGAGGAGTATCGAGCACCGAAGCGAGTAAGAGTATAGTCCATACTCGAACCCTAAAAACTACGCCACTAACGTAGGTAGGGATGGAACCGTTAGAGTCGGATGCTTCCCATGGGATCGAACCGTTAAAGTCAGATGTTTCCCATTTTATTATTCTGAAATGATAAGACTTGACTAATCGATGGTATCCATGATTAGGGAGGCATTCATGCCCTGGCAAGGTATGGACGGACATGGAAACAACATCTGATTGTTGTACTATCACCGGCACATAGATGATGGTTGTTGGATAAGAGAAACTCCCATTTAGGTCTTGATAGTGCTCTGAGTCAGTTGAGTTAAGTGGTTTATGAGTTAGTCCCATATAAACTATTCTTGTTAGACTTAGGACATTTGAGTGAGTTGTCATGTATATATGTATGAGTTGAGATCCTGAGTTGATACTGATGTTTTCTTGATATTGTTTCATCCGCCCATTTTACATACTCGTATATTTCACGTACTGACGCCATTTGGCCTACATCATTTCATGATGCAGAGACAGGTACCAGAGATCATCAACCAGCGCACCATTGATTATCTACGCATTTTCAGCTACGTGGTGAGTCCTCCTAGTTTCCGAAGGATCTTGAGCTCCCTGTATAGCTTCATGTTGTCTTCTTTATTTTGATTGTGGTAGCCATGGGCTTGTCATTGGTACCTTCTAGACTTTAATAGAGGCTTCATAGACTAGAGTGTGGATAGCTTGGACTATTATTTTGGGAGGTTCTATTATTTTTTTTTGTTGAGTTAAACATGTTTGGCCTTCGGCCCCTATATTGTAAATAACATGTTATAATTGAGCCTTCCTTTGAGCATATAGGACCGAATGACAGAATGATTGAGTAAGGTGGTTCGCTTGGAGGTCAGAAATGGCTTTCAAGTGCCGGTCATGTCTAGGGTACCCTTCCGGGGAGTGACAAACATGGTATCAGAGCCCAAAGTTCAAGTGTCCTAGGGAGTCTGTGAAGCCGTGTAACACCCCTCAAAAATTTTTCCCTAAGATTCGGGCCTTCCTTGTATACATGTGGCGCCCATCGTATTTATTTTGAAGTATGTACTTGAGTTAAGATGAGTCCCTGATAAATTAAAGAGCATTGGAGGTGATGTGGGGTCATAGAGGACCCCTAGGACCGAGCTAAGTTAGGATGAGTTCGTGTATGGGGTCGACTTCTAATGGACCTATCTTTTGAAAGACGGAAATCTAGGTAGCCCAAGATCTTTTAAATCAAAGGTCGTCGAGTCTTCTTTCCAACGCCACCAAGAATGCGAATTTTAGAGTTCGGAGTCGAAAGATATAACGCTCCTAAGACGAACTAGCGCGGCAGGAATTTCATTTTTGGCTTGGGTTGCAACTGTTGAG
This sequence comes from Solanum dulcamara, assembly GCF_947179165.1. Taxonomy (NCBI): domain Eukaryota; kingdom Viridiplantae; phylum Streptophyta; class Magnoliopsida; order Solanales; family Solanaceae; genus Solanum; species Solanum dulcamara. The sequence goes on along the minus strand of NC_077240.1, from coordinate 70,464,060 downwards.
GAAATGGACTTGGCGCTGTAAGGGCGCGATGCGCCACTATCGCGCCAAAAACATGCCTCAGTAGTTTGTTCCTTGGCGCGATGTGCCACTAAAAGTTGTGCAGGTTTTTTCAGGCCAAATTTCCAGAACCCAGAAACTTTGGCCTTGGCGCTATAAGGGAGCGACGCGCCACTATCGCACAAGAAATATACCTCAGTAGTTTGGTCCTTGGTGCGGTGCGCCACTGCGAGGTGTACATGTTTTAGGCGTAATTGGCCTGGTGCTGCAATGGTATGACGCGCCACTATCGCGCTTGATGCGTTTTTGCCTATTTTTCAGAACTTTTGAGGAGGGGCAATTTGGGAACTTACCCAAATTATATATATGTTACCCTTGGTCTTCTGGGAACACATTTTTGCAGCCTCACTCTCTCTCTCTAAAAAGCCCTAGGAGCTTCTCTCTCTCTTCTTCTTTTTCTCCATTTCTAACAAAAAAAGTCCAAGAGCTTCAAGATTTGAGTCCTCCATTGAAGACCCAATGACAAGGTTTTCTTCAAGTCTTCACTAAGGTATGTAAGGCTATCCAAAACATGGGCTAAGTCCACCCATGTGCCCTACTCTTGCTTTGAGGTTAGATATCCATGAAAAAAATGGAGTTTTTTGGTATGGTTCATGTTTAAATGAGTTTTGTCCCCTATTTATTTAATGCCATATGTGTTGATGTTGTTGAGCTAAGAAATTCCTAAAACCTTCATGTTAGTATGAGTTGATGGAGATGACTTGTTATTACGTTTTGTTGATCTCTTTAGCCAAGTGATTATGTTTCTTAAGTCATTTTCCTTAAATGTGTTATTCTACTTGAATTGTTGAGCTAAAGTCATAGAGTTGTGATGAGTCTTGAGGAGATGTCATAAATGCTTATCTAAATGAGGTTTGATTGAGTTAATTGGAGGATAGAATTGACGAGTGGACAAGGTCCTAAATGAGACTTGCCATTATGACTTAAATTGAGTTAAGAATGAGGATAGAGTTGATGAGTGGGAAATGTTCCACATGAAACTAGCCATGAGGGCTTGTTAGAGATGATTGGAGGGAGTATTTTGAGCACAGAGTCATGGGAGGAGTATTGAGCACCGAAGCAGGTAAAAGTACAGTCCATACTTGAACCCCAGAAACTACGCCGCCAACGTAGCTAGGGATGGAACCATTAAAGTCGGATGCTTCCCATGGGATCAAACAATTAAAGTCGGATGTTTCCCATTTTATTGTCCTGAAATGATAGTACTTGACTAATCGATGGTATCCATGATTAGGGAGGCGTTCATGCCCTAGCAAGGTATGGATGGACGTGGCAACAACGTCTGATTGTTGTACTATCACCGGCTCATAGGTGATGGTTATCAGTTAAGAGAAACTCCCATTTAGGCCTTGATAGTGCTCCAAGTCTGTTGAGTTAAGTGGCTTATGAGTTACTCCTGTCTAAACTATCCTTGTTAGACTTAGGACATTTGAGTGAGTTGTCATGTATATATGTATTAGTTGAGATCCTGAGTTGATATTGATGTTTTCTTAATATGGTTTCATCTGGCCATTTTACATTCTCGTACATTCCATATACTGATGCCATTTGGCCTGCATCATTTAATGATGCAGAGACAGGTACCAGAGATCATCAACCGGCGCTCCGTTGAAGATTCACATACACTTCTATCTAGTTGGTGAGTCCTCCTAGTTCCCAGAGGATATTGAGCCTTCTTGTACAGTTTTGTTGTCATTTCTTTTATTTTGATTGTTGTTTGCCATGAACTTGTCATTGACACCTTTTAGACTTGGATAGAGGCTTCATAGATTGGAGTGTGGAGAGGTTGAGCAGTTAATTTGAGGAGTCTTATTATATTTGTTGTTGAGTTGATGAATGCTTGGCCTTCGGCCCTCATATTGCAAATAGTATTTCATTAATTGAGTTTCCGCTAAGAGAATGTGATTGAATGAATGTGTGACTTGACCAGGTGGTTCGCTCGGAGGTCAGAAATGGCCTTCTGATGCCGGTTACGTCTAGGGTACCCTCCCAGGGCGTGACAAACATGGTATCAGAGCCTAGAGTTCAAGTGTCCTAGGGAGTCTATGAAGCTGTGTCTAGTAGAGTCTTGCTTATGGGTGTGTTGTGCACCACACTTATAATTAGGAGGCTATGGGACATTAGGAATTGTTTCACTTTTTTCATACTCTGAATTCGTGCGATGGAGTTAAACTCTATGAAACTTTCCTTCTAATTCGTGTGTTTATACGTTATAGATAATGCCTCCTAAACATACTGCTAGCCAGAGGAATGTTGATAATGCAGGGATGCCACAGTCAGAGGTACGCCCAGCAAGGGCTAGAGGCCGACCTGCGAGATATGTGGAGGCACCTCAAGTGCCTGCTACTCCACCAGCGCCCACATCAAAAGCAGAATTTTGTGGGGCGATTACAATGCTCACGCAATTAATGTCTGCTCGAAGTGGTAACCAGAGTTTGCCGACTCTCAGCTCTAGTTCCCAAGAGCCATCTGCTGCCACTAGAATTAGAGACTTTTTGAGGATGAATCCACCTGCATTCACGTGTTCTAAGGTTGACGAAGATCCCCAAAATTTTATTGATGAGATGTGGAAAATTCTGAAAGCTATGCATGCTATGGAAATTGAAGGGGTTGAGTTGGTGTCTTATCAACTCAAAGATTTGGCAAACATTTGGTATAATCAATGGGAATAAGGTAGGGGTGAGGATGCTGAACCTACTAGGTGGGATAAGTTTGAGGGAGCCTTTCTTGACTACTTCTTTCCCCGAGAATTGAGGGAAGCGAAAGTGGAGGAATTTGTGAATCTGAAACAAGAAGGCATGAATGTTAAGGAGTATAGCCTGAAGTTCATCTAGTTGTCCAGGTATGCTCCAGAAATGATTCTAGATGTGAGGTCAAAGATGAGGAAGTTCGTCTCCGAATTAGGGAGGCATATGAAGAAGGAGTACAAAACAGCATTGTTGATCTCAGATATGGATATATCCACGTTAATGGTGTATGATCAACAGGTGGAGGAGGAGAAAAGAAAAGACAAAGAGGAGCACCTGAGCAAGAAGGTAAAATCAGCGGGCCATGGGAGTGAACAGAGGCAAAACAAGGGCAACAGGTCCTTCTTCCAGAAGAGGCCTTCCGACTATGCCTCATCTACCACCAGTGCACCTATGCTGCAGAACAGGTATGGCCGACAGGGTCAGAGTCGCCAGAATTTTAGACCCCAGGGCTCTCAATCCCAGGCCATTGTAAGTCAAGGTACGAGGGGGAAGCCACCATGCGGCAAGTGTGGTAGGCTCTACTTGAGAGAATGGAGAGCAGAAAGAGTTGGTTGTTATAAATGCGGCCAAATGGACCATCTTCAGAGGGAGTGTCCAACAGGGGGAAATAGAGTCCAACATTCTGCCACCGCACCGCTAGCTAGGGGTAGTCAGTGGGGCACTACTTCAGGTGCGAGTGGAGGTACAAACTGCCTATATGCCATGGGTAGTCGCCAAGATCAGGAGAACTCTCCAAACGTTGTGACGGGTATGATTCTCTTCTCTTCTCTTAATTATTATGTATTGATGGATCCGGGTGCCACCCTATCTTTTGTGACTCCTTATGTGTCTAGTAAATTCAATAAAGTTCCTGAATATCTTCGTGAGCCCTTTTGCGTAGCTACTCCTATCGGTGATTCTGTCTTAGCTAAAAGAGTTTATAGAGGTTGCACTGTGTCGATCTATCACAGGGACACCTTAGCCGACCTAGTTGAGTTGGACATGGTTGATTTTGATGTGATTCTTGACATGGACTGGCTTTATGTCTGTTATGCCTCTATTGATTATAGAACTCAGGTTGTCAAATTCAAATTCCCGAACGAGGCTGTCATAGAGTGGAGGGGTAGTCCTGTTATACCTAGGGGTAAGTTTATTTCTTATCTTAGGGCCAGGAAGTTAATCTCAAAGGGGTGTATTTATCACCTTGTCCGAGTGAAAGATGACAATATTGAGTCTCCATCCCTCGAGTCGGTTCCGATTATCAATGAGTTTCCCGATGTTTTTCCCGAGGATCTGCCTAGAGTCCCTCCTGATAGGGAGATCGACTTCGGGATTGATGTTCTTCCTGATACCCAGCCTATCCTAATCCCTCCATATAGAATGACTCCGGCCAAGTTAAAGGAGTTGAAAGAATAGTTGAAGGACTTATTAGATAAGGGATTTATTAGGCCGAGTGTCTCACCATGGGGTGCTCCGGTCCTATTTGTATGGAAGAAAGATGGGTCCCTTAGAATGTGTATTGACTACAGGCTGTTGAATAAAGTCACCGTAAAGAACAAATACCCTCTCCCTAGAATAGATGATTTATTTGATCAACTTCAGGGTGCCACATGTTTTTCAAAGATAGACTTGAGATCCAGCTACCATCAGTTGAAGGTGAGGGAATGTGATATTCTGAAGAATTCTTTTCAGACTCGTTATGGCCACTTTGAATTTTTGGTCATGTCCTTTGGGTTGACTAATGCCCCCGCAGCTTTTATGGATCTCATGAACCAGGAGTTTAAACCATATCTTGATATGTTTGTGATTGTATTCATAGATGATATTCTAGTCTACTCCAAGAATGCAGAGGAGCATGCCTATCATCTTAGACTTGTTTTACAAACTTTGAGAGACCAGGTATTGTATGCAAAGTTCTCTAAATGTGAATTTTGGCTTGCATCAGTGGCCTTCTTAGGCCACGTTGTGTCTAGAGATGGTATTCAGGTTGATGCTCAGAAAATTGAGGCAGTGAAGAGTTGGCCCAGACCCACATCCCCGATAGATATAAGGAACTTCTTGGGTTTGGCTGGCTACTATCGAAGGTTTGTAGAAGGATTCTTATCCATATCATCACCTTTGACTAAGCTGACCCAAAAGAAGGCTAAGTTCCAATGGTCCGATGCTTGCGAGGGGAGTTTTCAGAAACTGAAGGCTAAGCTAACCACTACTCCTGTCCTGACCTTGCTAGATGGAACAGAGGGCTTTGTGGTCTACTGTGATACATCTAGAATTGGCTTGGGCTGTGTACTGATGCAGAGGGGAAAGGTGATAGCCTATGCTTCGAGACAGCTTAAGGTTCATGAGAGGAATTACCCAACTCATAACCTCGAGCTGGCAGCCGTGGTGTTTGTGCTTAAAATTTGGCGTCACTACTTGTACGGAGTGCATGTTGATGTGTTCACCGATCACAAGAGCTTACAATACGTCTTTAGCAAGAAGGAACTCAACCTGAGGCAAAGAAGATGGCTTGAGCTACTCAAGGACTATGATATGAGCATCCTCTACCATCCAGGTAAAGCTAATGTTGTTGCTGATGCTCTTAGCAGGTTGTCTATGGGTAGCACTACCTATGTAGAAGAGGGAAGGAGGGAATTGGCAAAGGAGGTACATAGATTAGCCCGATTGGGAGTCCGCCTGGAAGAGAACAATGAAGACGGAGTTACTATTGAGGATGGGTCTACATCCTCACTTGTGGCAGAGGTAAAAGAGAAACAAGATCAGGATCCCATCCTTCTTCGGTTGAAGGAAGTTGTTCACAAACAAGGGGTGATTGGTTTCACCAAAGGGGGAGATGATGTGCTGAGGTACCGAAGTAGATTGTGTGTACCTGATGTCAATGATGTTCGAGAGAGGATTATGGCCGAAGCGCATAGTTCCAGATACTCTATTCATCCAGGCTCCACGAAAATGTACCATGACTTGAGGGAAATCTATTAGTGGAGTGGGATGAAGAGGGATATTGCGGAATTTGTTTCCAAGTGCCCAAATTGTCAACAGGTGAAGGTTGAGCATCAAAGGCCATGTTGTTTATCCCAAAACATAGGAATTTCAGAATGGAAGTGGGAGATGATCAACATGGACTTTATTACAGGCTTGCCGAAGTCCCGAAAGAAACATAATTCCATTTGGGTGATTGTGGATAGAATGATGAAATCAGCTCACTTCTTGGCGGTTTAGACTACTGACACCACAGAAGATTATGCAAAGTTGTATATACAGGAGATCGTTAGATTGCATAGGGTCCTTTTATCTATAATCTCAGACAGAGAAGCTCAATTCACCTCCCAATTTTGGAAATCCTTCAGAAAGGATTAGGTTCGAGGGTGAATTTGAGTACATCCTTCCATCCCTAGACAGATGGCCAAGCAGAGCGCACCATCCAGACATTGGAAGATATGTTGAGGGCATGTCTCGACTTCAAGGGAAATTGGGATGATCACTTACCTCTCATAGAGTTTGGATGCAACAATAGCTATCATGCAAGCATTCAAATGGCTCCTTATGAAGCTTTGTATGGGAGGAGGTGTAGATCTCCCATTGGGTGGTTTGAAGTTGGTGAAGCCGAGTTAATTAGGCCTGACCTTGTTCACCAAGCCATAGAGAAGGTGAGAGTTATCCAGGATAGGCTAAAGACAGCCCAAAGCCACCAAAAATCTTACGCCGATGTGAAGAGGAGAGACTTGGAGTTTGAGGTGGGTGATTGGGTGTACTTGAAAGTATCACCGATGAAGGGTGTCATGAGGTTTGGAAGGAAAGGAAAGCTCAGTCCTCGATATATTGGTCCTTACCATATTTTGAGGCGGATTGGGAGTGTTGCTTATGAGTTGGAGTTACCCTCAGAGTAAGCTTCTATTCATCCAGTATTCCATATTTCGATGTTGAAGAAGTGCTTGGGTGATCCGTCGTTGGTAGTACCCATTGATAGCGTTGGAATTAAGGATAGCTTGTCTTATTAAGAGGTCCCATTCCAAATTCTTGATCGCCAAATACGCAAACTGAGGAACAAAGAGGTCACTTCAGTCAAAGTCCTGTGGCAGAACCAATTTATTGAGGAAGCCACATGGGAAGTGGAGGAAGCCATGAAATCTAAATATCCACATCTATTTGTGCCTACCGAGGAAAATATTGAAGGTAATGACCATTTCCATGACTTGAATTCATTTGTGCATTTTGAGTTTTGATTGATAATTATTTGAGAATGTGATTGGTCGAATGACTAAAATTTCGATTGTGATTTGTACCCCGAGTCCATTCTTGGTTGCTCATCATTCGAGGACGAATGATCCCAAGGGGGAGATAATGTAACACCCCTAAAAAATTTCCCCCTAAGATTCGGGCCTTCCTTGTACGCGTGTGGGGCCCATCATATTTATTTCGAAGTATGTGCTTGAGTTAAGATGAGTCCCTGATAAATTAAAGAGTGTTGGAGGTGATGTGGGGTCATAAAGGACCCCTAGGACCGAGCTAAGTCCCAAAAAGGTTCGTCATGGCGACGTTAGGATGAGTTCGTGTATGGGGTCGACTTCTAATGGCCCTATCTTTTGAAAGACGGAAATCTAGGTAGCCCACAATCTATTAAATCAAAGGTCATCGAGTCTTCTTTCCAACGCCACCAAGAATGCGAATTTTGGAGTTCGGAGTCGAAAGATATGACGCTCCTAAGACGAACTAGCGCGGCAGGAATTTCATTTTTGGCCTGGGTTGCAACTGTTGAGGAGCGCTGTAAGGGCGCGACACACTACTATCACGCCAGAAACATGCCTCAGTAGTTTGGTCCTTGGCGCGATGCACCACTAACAGTTGTGTAGGGTTTTTCAGGCCAAATTTCCAGAACCCAAAAACTTTGGCCTTGGCTCTATAAGGGCGCGACGCGCCACTATCGCACCAGAAACATGCCTCAATAGTTTGGTCCTTGGCACAGCGCGCCACTGCGAGGTGTGCAGGATTTAGGCGTAATTGGCCTGTCGCTGCAATGGCGCGACGCGCCACTATCGCGCTAGGTGCGTTTTTGCCTATTTTTTAGAACTTTTGAGGAGGGGAAATTTGGGAACTTACCCAAATTATATATATGTTACCCTTGGTCTTTTGGGAACCCATTTTTGCAGCCTCACTCTCTCTCTAAAAAGCCCTAGAAATCTCTCTCTTCTTCTTCTTCTTCTTCTTCTTCTTCTTCTTCTTCTTCTCTATTTCCAACAAAAAGAGTCCAAGAGCTTCAAGATTTGAGTTCTCCATTGAAGACCCAACCACAAGGTTTTCTTCGAGTCTTCACTAAGGTATGTAAGTCTATCCAAAACATGGGCTCAGTCCACCCATGTGCCCTACTCTTGCTTTGAGGTTAGATGTCCATGAAAAAAATGGAGTTTCTTGGTATGGTTCATGTTTAAATGAGTTTTGTCCCCTATTTATTTAATGCCATATGTGTTGATGTTGTTGAGCTAAGAAATTCCTAAAACTTCATGTTAGTATGAGTTGATGGAGATGACTTGTTATTATGTTTTGTTGATCTCTTTAGCCAGGTGATTATATTGCTTAAGTCATTTTCCTTAAATGTGTTATTCTACTTGAATTGTTGAGCTAAAGTTATAGAGTTGTGATGATTCTTGAGGATATGTCATAAATGCTTACCTAAATGAGGCTTGATTGAGTTAATTGGAGGATAGAATTGACGAGTGGACAAGGTCCTAAATAAGACTTGTCATTATGACTTAAATTGAGTTAAGAATAAGGATAGAGTTGATGAGTGGGAAATGTTCCACATGAAACTAGCCGTGAGGGCTTGTTTGAGATGATTGGAGGGAGTATTATGAGCATAGAGTTATGGGAGGAGTATCGAGCACCGAAGAGGGTAAGAGTATAGTCCATACTCGAACCCCAGAAACTATGCCGCCAACTTAGCTAGGGATGGAACCATTAAAGTCAGATTCTTCCCATGGGATCAAATCGTTAAAGTCGGATGTTTCCCATTTTATTATCCTGAAATGATAGGACTTGACTAATCGATGGTATCCATTATTAGAGAGGCGCTCATGCCCTAGAAAGGTATGGACGGACGTGGCAACAACGTCTAATTGTTGTACTATCACCACCTCATAGGTGATGGTTGTCGGTTAAGAAAAATTCCCATTTAGGCCTTGATAGTGCTCCGAGTCAGTTGAGTTACGTGGATTATGAGTTAGTCCTGTCTAAACTATCCTTGTTGGACTTAGGACATTTGAGTGAGTTGTCATGTATATATGTATGAGTTGATATCCTGAGTTGATATTGATGTTTTCTTAATGTGGTTTCATCCGGCCATTTTACATACTCGTACATTCCATGTACTGACTCCAATTATCCTGCATCGTTTCATGATGCAGAGATAGGTACTAGAGATCATCAACCAGCGCTCCATTGAAGATCCATATACACTTCCAGCTAGTTGGTGAGTCCTCCTAGTTCCCGGAGGATATTGAGCCTTCTTGTACAGTTTTTTTGTCATTTCTTTTATTTTGATTGTTGGTAGCCATGAACTTGTCATTGGTATATTTTAGACTTGGATAAAGGCTTTATAGACTAGAGTGTGGGGAGGTTGAGCGGTTAATTCGAGGAGTCTTATTATATTTGTTGTTGAGTTGATGAATGCTTAGCCTTCGGCCCTCATATTGCCAATAGTATTTCATTAATTGAGTTTCCGCTAAGAGAATGTGATTGAATGAATGTGTGACCTGACCAGGTGGTTCGTTCGAAGGTCAGAAATGGCCTTCGGGTGCCGATTACGTCTAGGGTACCCTCCCGGGGCGTGACAAGCTATGTCTAGTAGAGTCTTGCTTATGGGTGTGTTGTGCACCACACTTATAAGTAGGAGTCTATAGGACATTAGGAATTGTCTCACTTCTTTCATACTCTGACTTCGTGCGATAGAGTTAAACTCTATAAAACTCCTTTCTAAGTCGAGCGTTTATACGTTACAGATAATGCCTCCTAAATGTACTACTAGCCAAAGGAATGCCGATAATGCAGAGATGCCCCAATCAGAGGTGCGCCCAGTAAGGGCCAGAGGCTCACCTGCGATGTATGCAGAGGCAACCCAAGTGCCTGCTACCCCGCCTGCACCCACGTCAGAGGTAGAATTTAGAGGGGCAATTGTAATGCTCACTCAGTTAATGGCTACCCGAAATGGTAACCAGAGTTCGCCGACTCTTATCTCTAGTTCCCAAGAGCCATCTGCTGCCACTACAATTAGAGACTTTCTGAGGATGAATCCGCCTGCATTTACGGGTTCTAAGGTTGATAAAGACCTCCAAAACTTTATTGATGAGATGTGGGAAATTCTAAAAGCTATGCATGCTACGGAGGTTGAGGGGGTTGAGTTGGTGTCCTATCAACTGAAAGATGTGACGAATATTTGGTATAACCAATGGGAATAGGGTAGGGGTAAGGATGCTGAACCTGCTAGGTGGGATGAATTTGAGGGAGCCTTTCTTGACCACTTCTTTCCCCGAGAATTAAGGAAAGCGAAAGTGGAGGACTTTGTAAATCTAAAACAAGAAGGCATGACTGTTAAGGGGTATGGCCTGAAGTTCATCCAGCTGTCCAGGTATGCTCCAGAAATGATCCTGGATATGAGGTCAAAGATGAGGAAGTTTATCTCCGGGTTAGGGAGGCATGTGAAGAAGGAGTGCAACGTGGCATTTCTAATCTCCGATATGGATATTTCTAGACTAATAGTGTATGCTCAACAGGTGGAGGATGAGAAGAAAAAGGTCAGAGAGGAGCATCTAAGCAAAAAGGCAAGATCAGATAGGCAGGAGAATGAGTAGAGGCAAAACAAGGGCAACAGGTCCTTTTTCCAGAAGAGGCCTCCCAATTATGCCTCATCTACCGTCAGCGCACCTATGCCGCAGAGCAGGTATGATCAGCAGGGATAGAGTCACCAGAATTTTAGACCCCAGGGTTCTCAATCCCAGGCCAGCGTAAGTCAAGGTTCGAGGAGGAAGCCACCATGCGGTAAGTGTGGTAGGCTCCACTTGGGGGAATGCAGAGCAGGAAGGGTTGGGTGTTATAAATACGGCCAAATAGACCATTTTCAGAGGGAGTGTCCAACAGGGGTAAATAGAGTCCAGCATTCTGCCACCGCACCGCTGGCTAGAGGTAATCAGAGGGGCACTACTTCAGGCAACAGCGGAGGTACAAACCATTTATATGCCATGGGTAGTCGCCATGATCAAGAGAACTCTCCAAACGTCGTGACGGGTATGATTTGAGTCTCTTCTCTTGATTGCTATGTTTTGATAGATTCGGGTTCCACACTATCTTTTGTGACTCCTTACGTGACTAGTAAATTCAATAAAATTCCCGAATGTCTTCTTGATCCTTTCAGTGTAGCTACTCCTGTCGGTGATTCTGTCTTAGCTGAGAGAGTCTATAGAGATTGCACTGTGTCAATTCATCACAAGGATACCTTGGCTGACTTGGTTGAGTTGGACATGGTGGATTTCGATGTGATCCTTGGCATGTATTGGCTTTATGTCTGTTATGCCTCCATTGATTGTAGGACTCGGATTGTAAAGTTCAAATTCCCGAATGAGGCAGTCATAAAGTGGAAAGGAATTCCTGTCACGCCTAAGGGTAGGTTTATTTCTTACCTTAGGGCCAGGAAGCTAATTTCAAAAGGGTGTATCTATCACCTTGTTCGAGTGAAAGACGACAATGTTCAGTCTCCATCCCTTGAGTCGATTCCGATTGTCAATGTGTTTCTCGACATTTTTCCTGAGGATTTGCCTGGAGTCCCTTCTGATAGGGAGATCGACTTTGGGATTGATGTTCTTCCTGATACCCAGCCTATCTCAATTCCTCCCTATAAAATAGCTCCAGCTGAGTTGAAGGAGTTTAAAGAACAGTTGAAGGAATTGTTAGATAAGGGATTCATTAGGCCGAGTGTCTCACCATGGGGTGCTCCGGTCCTATTTGTGCGAAAGAAGGATGGGTCCCTTAGAATGTGTATTGACTACAGGCAGCTGAATAAGGTCACCGTAAAGAACAAGTACCCTCTCCCCAGAATAGATAATTTATTTGATCAATTTTAGGGTGCCACATGTTTCTCAAAGATAGACTTGAGATTCGGCTACCATCATTTGAAGGTGAGGGAATATGATATTCCGAAGACTGCTTTTCAGACTCCTTATGTCCATTTTAAATTTTTGGTCATGTCCTTTGGGCTGACAAATACCCCCGTAGCTTTCATGGATCTCATGAACCGGTTGTTTAAACCGTATCTTGATATGTTTGTGATTGTATTCATAGATGATATTCTGGTCTACTCCAAGAATGAAGAGGAGCACACCTATCATCTTAGAGTCATTTTACAAACCTTGAGAGACCAGGTATTATATGCGAAGTTCTCTAAATGTGAATTTTGGCTTGCATCAGTGGCCTTCTTAGGCCATATTGTATCTGGAGATGGCATTCAGGTTGACGCTCAGAAGATTGAAGCGGTGAAGAATTGGCCCAGACCCACATCCCCGATGGAGATAAGAAGCTTCTTAGGTTTGGCCAGCTATTATCGAAGGTTTATAGAGGGATTCTCATCTATATCATCACCATTGACTAAGCTGACCCAAAAGAAGGCTAAGTTCCAATGGTCTGATGCTTGCGAGGGGAGTTTCCAAAAACTGAAGGCCAAGCTAACCACTACTCCTATCCTGACCTTGCCCGATGGAACAGAGAGATTTGTGGTCTACTGTGATGCATACATAATTAGTTTGGGTTGCATGTTAATGTAGAGGAGAAAGGTTAGCCTATGCTTCAAGACAACTTAAGGTTCATGAGCGAAACTACCCAACTCATGACCTTGAGATGGCAGCCATGGTGTTTGCGCTTAAAATTTGGCGCCACTACTTGTACGGAGTGCATGTTGATGTGTTCACCAATCACAAGAGCTTACAATATGTCTTTAGCCAGAAGGAACTCAACCTAAGGCAATGGAGATGGCTCGAGCTACTCAAGGACTATGATATGAGCATCCTCTACCATCCAGATAAAGCTAATGTTGTTGCTGATGCTCTTAGTAGGTTATCTATGGGTAGTACTACCCATGTAGAAGAGGGAATGAGGGAATTGGCAAAGGAGGTACATAGATTATCCCGATTGGGAGTCCGCCTGGAAGAGAATAATGAAGGCGGAGTTACCGTTCAGGATGGGTCTACATCCTCACTTGTGGCAGAGGTAAAGGAGAAACAAGACCAAGATCCTGTCCTCCTCAATTTGAATGAAGGTGTTCACAAACAAGGGGTGATGGTTTTCACCAAAGGGGGAGATGGTGTGTTGAGGTACCAAAGTAAATTGTGTGTACCTGATGTCGATGATGTTCGAGAAAGGATTATGGCCGAAGCGCATAGTTCCAGATACTCTATTCATCCAGGCTCCACAAAAATGTACCATGACTTGAGGTAAATCTATTAGTGGAGTGGGATGAAGAGAGATATTGTGGAATTTGTTTCTAAGTGCCCGAATTGCCAATAGGTGAAAGTTGAGCATCAAAGTCCATGTGGTTTAGCTCAAAATATAGAAATTTTGGAATGGAAATGGAAGATGATCAACATGGACTTTATCATAGGCCTGCCGAAGTCCCAAAAGTAACACGATTCGATTTGGGTAATTATGGATAGAATGACAAAATTAGCTCACTTCTTGGCGGTTAAGACTACTGACACCGCAGATGATTATGCAAGGTTGTACATTCGAGAGATCGTCAGATTGCATGGGGTCCCTTTGTCTATCATCTCAGACAGAGGAGCTCAATTCACTTCCCAATTTTAGAAATCCTTTCAAAAGGGACTGGGTTCGAAGGTGAACTTGAGTACGGCTTTCTACCCCAGACAGATAGCCAAGCAGAGCGCACCATTTAAAAGTTGGAAGATATGTTGAGGGCATGTGTGCTTGACTTCAAGGGAAATTGGGACAATCACTTACCTCTCATAGAGTTTGCATATAATAATAGTTATCATGCAAGCATTCAAATAGCTCCTTATGAAGCTTTGTATGGGAGGAGGTGTAGATCGCCAATTGGATGGTTCGAAGTTGGTGAAGTTGAGTTAATTGGGCCTGATTTTGTTCACCAAGCCATGGAGAAGGTGAGGGTTATTCAAGATAGGCTAAAGACAACCCAAAGTCTCCAAAAATCTTACGCTGACTTGAGGAGGAGAGACTTAGAATTTGAGGTGGGTGATTGGGTATACTTGAAAGTGTCACCCATGAAGGGTGTCATGAGGTTTAGAAGGAAAGGGAAGCTCAGTCCTCGATATATTGGTCCATACCAGATTTCAAGGCGGATTGGAAGTGTTGCCTACGAGTTGGAGTTACCTTTAGAGCTAGCCTATATTCATCCGGTATTCCACATATCGGAGTTAAGGATAGCTTATCCTATGAAGAAGTTCTGGTCCAAATTCTTGATTGCCAAATTATCAAACTGAGGAATAAAGAGATCGCCTCAGTCAAAGTCCTGTGGAGGAACCAAATTGTTGAGGAAGCAACATGGGAAGCGGAGGAAGCCATGAAAACTAAATATCCACATCTATTTGTGCCTACCGAGGAGAATGTTCAAGGTAATGTTCATTTCCTTGTCTTGAGTCCATTTGTGCATTTTGAGTTTTTATTGATAATTGATTAAGAATTTGATTGATTGAATGACTGAATTTTGATTGTGATTTGTACCCCGAGTCCATCCTTGATTACTCATAATTCGAGGACGAATGATCCCAAGAGGGAGATAATGTAACACCCCTCAAAAATTTTCCTAAGATTCGGACCCTTTTTGTATACGGGTAGGGTCAAACTCGAGTATTATGGGGCATTTGCATGAGTAAGGATGAGTCTATGAGAAACTGAGCAGCGTTAGAGGTGATGTGGGGTCATGAAGGACCCCCAGGACCAAATCAATCCAAAAGATTCGCCATGGCTAAGTTTGAGGAGGAGTTCGCATGAGGGGTTGACTTCTAACGACCCTATTTTTTGATATTTGATGATCTGGGTGGCCCATGACCTATTAAATTAATGGTCGTCGAGTCTTCTTTCCAACGCCACCAAGAATGTGCATTTTAGAGTTTGGAGTCAAAAGTTATGACGATCCTAAGATGAACTAGCACAGTAGAGATTTTCAGGCCTGGGTTGTAATTGCTGGAAAACTGGGCTTGGCGCCGCTGGGGCGCGATGCGCCACTATCGCACCAGAAACATGCCTCAGTAGTTTGGTCTCTGGTGCGGCGCGCCACTAAAAGGTGTGTAGGGTTTTTCAAGCCAATTTCCAGAACCCAGAAAATATTGGCCTTAGCGCTGTAAGGGCGCGACGCGCCACTATTGCGCCAAGAATGTGCCTCAGTAGTTTGGTCCTTGGCGCGGCGCGCCACTATGAGGTGTGCAGGTTTTAGGCATAATCAGCCTGGCGCTGCAATGGTGCGATGCGCCACTATCGCGCCAGGTGCATTTTTGCCTATTTTTCAAAACGTTTGAGAAGGGGCAATTTGGGAACTTACCCAAATTATATATGTATCACCCTAGACTATTTTGAGATCATATTTTCAACCCCCACTCTCTCTCTAAAAAGCCCTAGGAGTTCTTCTCTCTCTCTCTTCTTCTTCTTCTCCATTTCCAACAATAAGAGTTCCAAGAGCTTCAAGATTTGAGTTCCCCATTGAAGACCCAACATCAAGGTTTTCTTCAAGTCTTCACTAAGGTATGTAAGGCTATCCAAAACATGGGTTGATTCCACCCATGTGCCCTAATCTTGCTTTGAGGTTAGAGGTCCATAAAAAATGGAGTTTCTTGGTATGATTTATATTTGTATGAGTTTTGTGCCCTACTTAATAAATGCTATATGTGTTGATGTTGTTGAGCTAAGAAGTTCCTAAAACCTCCATATTAGTAAGCGTTGATAGAGATGACCTATTGTTATGTTTCATTGATCTCTTTAACCATGTGATTATGTTACATAGGTCAATTTCTTAATTATGTTATTCTACTTGAATTGTTGTGATAAAGTCATAGAGTTGTGATAAGTCTTGAGGAGATGTCATAAATGCTTATCTAAATGAGGCTTGATTGAGTTAATTGGAGGATAGAATTGATGAGTGGACGAGGTCCTAACTGGAACTTGCCATTATGACTCAATTGAGTTGAAATGAGAATAGAGTTGAGGGGTTGGCAATGACCCACATGAACCTAGCTGTGAGGCTTGTTTGAGATGATTGGAGGTAGTCTTATGAGCATAGAGTCATGGGAGGAGTATCGAGCACCGAAGCGGGTAAGAGTAACGTCCATACTCGAACCCCCAAAATTACACCGCCAATGTAGGTAGGGATGGAACTATTAAAGTCGGATGCTTCCCATGGGATCAAACCGTTAAAGTCGCATGTTTCCCATTTTATTGTCCTGAAATGATAGGACTTGACTAATCGATGGTATCCATGATTATAGAGGCGTTTATGCCCTAGCAAGGTATGGACAGACATGGCAACAATGTCTTATTGTTGTACTATCACCGGCTAATAGGTGATGGTTGTCATATAAGAGAAACTCCCACTTAGGTCTTGATAGTGCTCCGAGTCAGTTGAGTTAAGTGGCTTATGAGTTAGTCCCATCTAAACTATTCTTGTTGGACTTAGGAAATTTGAGTGAGTTGTCATGTATATATGTATGAGTTGAGATCCTGAGTTAATACTGGTGTTTTCTTGATGTTGTTTCATCCGGCCATTTTACATACTCGTACATTCCACGTACTGACACCATTTGGCCTGCATCGTTTCATGATGCAGAGATAGGTACCAGAGATCATCAACCAGTGCACCGTTGATTATCTACACATTTTCGGCTACGTGGTGAGTCCTCCTAGCTTCCGGAGGATCTTGAGCTCCCTGTATAGCTTCATGTTGTCTCCTTTATTTTGATTGTGGTAGCCATGGGTTTGTCATTGTCACCGTCTAGACTTTAATAGAGGCTTCATAGACTAGAGTGTGGGGAGTTTGGACTGTTATTTTGGGAGGTCCTATTATATTTATTTTGTTGAGTTAAACATGTTTGGCCTTTGGCCTCCATATTGTAAATAACATGTTATAATTGAGCCTTCCTTTGAGCGTATAGGACCGAATGACGGAATGATTGAGTTAGGTGGTTCGCTTGGAGGTCAGAAATGGCTTTCAAGTGCTGGTCACGTCTAGGGTACCCTTTCGGGGTGTGACAGAGACCAAGTTGTTCTCTTGGAGGCCAGATATGATTTCTAAATGCCGATCATGCCTAGGGTACCCTCTCGGGGCATGATATTTTTACATCTTCTAAATCTTTGAAGAATGCCTGAGTTTTAAGAAATGGCTCTGGTGGTTCTTCTTTTCTCCTTTTCATCTTTTCTTTGTGGGGTTGTAAAGAACCTTCCAATTGCTCTGTTGCCATACAGTCTAAATCTTCAGACTCCTCAATAGCGCATATAACATAATCAAATTTAGGTTAAAGAACAAAGGATCTTTTCTACCATACGCACATTATCTACTTCCTCCCCGTACCTTCTTAGTTGACTCACATCGGCCATCAATCTTGAACAAAAATCTGAAATGGATTTTGATTTTTTCATTTTTAAAACTTCAAAATCATCCATTAGAGTTTGAAGTTTTATCTTCTTTACTTTATCAACTCCTTGAAGAGAATTTTGTAAAATCTCCCAAGCTTCTTTTAAGGTGGTTACATCAACCACCTTCTCAAACATGACATCATCCAAACACTGGTGGATGAGAGTGAGATCTTGTTGATCTTTCTTACTTGTCTTTAACAAGAACTCTTTTTCATTTTGGGACAAAATTTCCTTATTAGCGGGTTTTGTATACCCTTTGTCAATAATGTCCCAAAAATCTTGAGAACCAAGAATGACTTTCATTCGTAGACACTATTTTTCACAATTTTATTTTGTGAGACAAGGGTACTAAAAAGATAGTGGACTTTGTCATGGCTTTGATACAACGTTGTTGAAAAAATGATAATCCCACTCAAGATAATATTCACACTAAATAGAAATAACAAGAGAGTAACAACAACACCAAATATTATAACGGGGTAAATATGATACAATAATAGTTATGTCAACTTGGTAATGTCAAAAGACGTGTACTCCTTTTAAAAGAACAACGCTTTTTTATTTCACACAACTCACTAAAATACTCCCGTACTATTTTCTCACAAACAAAAAATAGACTATGGATAACTCTCAATGCTCTCTCTATTTTTGGTGTATTTTCAAATGCTCAATTGCTACTCTCTATATTCACAGAGTTATTGAACATCTTGATTACATCATTAGTGACATAAATGTGGATACCAATTTCTACAAAGTTTGGTTGCCAACTTTCACCAAAATTTAACTAACAATTTTAACAAATGTGGAAGTCAATTTCTACAAAGTTTGGCTAACAACTTTCACCATAATTTGACTACTAATTTCAACATGTGGCTACCATTACTACCAAAATTTGATTTCCACAACAACATTATCTCTATATACTGTTGATTTTTGTTAAGACTGAAAATAATTAGGTGACATGCGAAAGCTAGCAAAGTAAAACTCAAAATACCATGAGGAGATGAGCAATTCACTATATAAAACAGAGTATACAATATAGAAAAATAACCTCATAGATTTCGTTTGGAATACAAAGAGGATCATACGAGTGTTAACGTAACACTTATGTCTTACAAATTCTCCAGCTATACAAAACTCTCAAAACCCCTAATAATATTGTACTAACCCTCTAGGTCATTTTTGCCTTAATGCCTTCTTTTCATCATTTAGAGCATTCATGTGGTGACCCCAAGTCATTTATGACTTGCTGGCACTGACTGTTTGATCGTCTGGTCATTCGTTTGGGTTTTAGGCCCATTTTTCTATTTTGGAGCTTTTGAAACTTGAAAAGTTGGCTTTGGTTATAACATTAGGTAAATAACCTTAGAATGGAATTGTGAAGATTTCATCAGCTTCGAAATGACCAAATTAGGCAAGTATCATGGCCAACATGAGTATCAAAGTAATCGATGCGAGTTTGGGGTTATTTGGCATTTTAGCCTTTAAAATTTGGCCTAAGATCGACTTTGGTCAACATTCTTGGAAAACATGCTCGAAAAAAATTTCCATCAGTGTGGTTAGTTCTATAATGTCGAGTTTTATCTAGAACGGCCTTTTATTCGCTTCTCGATGTTTCTGGTCTAATCTTGAGGCTCATTGTGAAATTTAGTTTAAAATGACACATGAGTGTGGGACCTACTATTTTATTAAAATGACTCTTATTAGAATTTGAAATACTCCATTGAATTTGGAATATCGAATTTAGTGGGGTAGTATGTTCTAATTTCACGCATAGGAGACCGAACGAATTCCGAGCACCCCATTGGAGACTTGGACAATACCAAAATTTAAAGTTGAAGTAGCTGTTGGTGCAAGGGTGATTTACCCTTCACATTCCCTGGGTAGAGGGACGTGTTTGCAAAGGTTTGGTGAACTGGTCTCTGCATTCACGAGACCCTTGTCGCATTTGCAGAAGTATGTTAGCCAAGCCTCCCTATTTGCGAGCCACGGGCTGTGTTTGCAAAGAGCTGCCTCCCTCTTCTCCATATTTTCGTGGAGGCCTCCCCAATTGTGAAGGTATGAATTTATCTTATCCACATTCATAGGATACTATAGCCATATTCGCGAAGAGTAAATCCCTAGTTTTTTAATTAAAGACCAAGGACGAACTCAGCTCACTTCTAATATTTCAAATCTCAATTGTATGAGCTATACAACTCCAATTTGGGTGATTTCAAGTCCTAGGAGTTCGTAAATGTTGTGTCTACATGATTTCATGATCAAAAAGTGTTGAAAAGGATTTTTTGGAGGTAAATTATAGCTTGTAGCTATTGTCCCATAGCTTTAATGGTGATCAAATTGTAAAATTCTTGCATGTGATTGTTTAAGCTGTTTCAAGAATCGAATTGTGTTCCAATTATGAACACATGCTCGGAGAGGTGATTATAAACTTTTTAAGCCATCAATTTTAAAATTTCCAGTACGGGTCGCACATTCCTGTTTTTGACTCTGAAATTGGCCCATCTCTGATTTTAGTAATTTTAATATCAAAACGACCATATTAAAATTGTGCACCTATTTTTGATAGCTGAAAGCATTTGGAGGCTGTGCGGAAGGAAAAAGCTCTGATATAGTTATTATGGAGCATGCGTGACTGGCCTACAAGTAGGCTACGACTTTTTCCTTTTAAGATAAAGTCTGTTGATTAGTTAGAATTCTGGTTTGGTACTTGTGAGCATGCGACTTTCCTTGTTGATCATCCATGCCTTGTTGTATGTTCATATACTTGTTTTATATTCTGTTTGGAGCATGTTTGGCCTTAGCCTAGGTCTGACTAGACTTGCTGTAGAAATGCATGATTTGGACCAATAAGCCTTAGCCTTTCCCCGACGCCATTTCAACCGTCTTAGATCCTTGTAGATTGGTGTATAAGAATTGAGTCTGATAGTATAAGCCTTATCTAGGAGGTGCGCTTGCTTCAATGACTTTCTATCCTTACTCTCCAACTCTACGGTTTTATGAGTTTCTAGTGATGATACTGAGTTCTGTTCTGTAATTCAAGATTTGATTTGGAGTTTAGCTCAACTAGTTTAATTGATTGAGTAGGTGTGGACGGCGATCCACAGAAATTAGTAACTTTTGACCTTTGGGAGCACTTGAAGAAGCTATATTTGATATTTTTTTGGGCATCCAGATTCAAGCTCCAGCCTCGACCACATTGACATTTCTAAGAGCATCCGGTTAGAGGTATGGCCTCATTTATTTGGATCTTTGTAAACATCATCCAGTTAGAGGTCTGACCTCGGTTACTCGATACTTTTGTTTGGTTACTTGGGTACTTTTGGTGAGCATTCGATTAGACATCTGACCTCCATCCTTTCAGATTCTACTAGTTCGGTTTGAGATTTGGGTTCTACATTCTTCAGTCTTGGGTTCTCAACTTTGGTTCTTGTAGTAGCTATTCTCTGTATCCATCGCGGTCTTATGGTGTCCATTCGAATTTTATTTAAATTTATACACGAGTGTGCCTTTTAGGCTTATGGGGGTTCAGTTAAGTGTAGTTAGCTTGTATAGTACTTTAGTTAGTTCTTTCTACACTCGTTTACACTTCATTAGTTTATTTAAGATTTTCGGTCTTGACCTTGTTATGTCCTATTCTTCCTTTTCATATTACTTTTACTTTTTTAAAGCTTAAAGGGCCTATAATGCCTACTGTGTACCTATTGTTTTGGTACTTATACTACACTCTGCATCTATTTTTCGTGATGCAGGTCCAAGCACCAGTGGTCAGTGTTGATTCAAGCTTGGAGCAGTCTAATCCAGAGATGGGGGTGAGCACTTGGCGTTTTGTACTATTTTGGTCTCCATCTGTATATACATATGACTGATTTTTTGTTTTTGAGACAAGTTTTGTTTCTGTGGTCCACCTTTGAGACTTGTACTCCTTTTGCTTAGTCAGCTCTGTACTAGTGACTTTCAGGTTCTAGGAGGAATAAATTATATATATTTATTTCAGCTTGTCTTCCTCTTATCTATGCTGTTATATTAGAATTGCTTATTCTTATTTAGTTTCTACCCTTATACCCAATACTAGCTATTTCGGATTACGGATTGACTTACTTACTGGTAGGTTATAGTCAGTGTCATCATGGATCGAGAAATCGGGCATGTCAACTACATTGTGAATGCTACATGTAAAAACGAATGATTTTATTTATAAAGTTATAAACATTTTCCTACAAGAAAAAGAACTATCCAAATATGGAGAGTTTGTGTTTTTCTTTTAGGAAAAAAAAATCCAATAACGATAAGAAACTCAGGGCAAATACCCAACAATCAGTTGTGTAATTTGAGTTACTCCAATGCCGTATAAAAAGAAACTATAGGGAAGAAGGGATTTTGGAAAAAATGAAATAAAAACATGGTTCGGATGACTGTTGATATAAACTTTAAATATGCTATTAGATTTCTTTGACTAATTATAATGAAGCCTTGAAATGACATGCCATAATATGGCTGCAGTGTTGTGCAGATTAGGAATCACTATTGGTGATAGTACTAATCATGAGTTCTGTTTACAATTTGGCTCTCGTTCATTGGGCCTGAATTGCATGTGAAAATTTCGTTGCCTTTTATCTGCATAAATCCATCTGTCTGCTCAACCCTTTTGTTATAATATAATTTAGCCAAATGGCTGAAAGGTGATTTATTTGTTACTTCTAGATAAATCTGAAGACTAAAAGCTTTCTCTGGTGAAAACTCCTAATGCCTAGTAGTTTATATTAAGGGCTGCCTTAGGGATAACACTGAACTTTTACAAGGACGCACATGATTAATGTTGTTTGTATTGGGGGGAAGCACCACAACTAAAGTTTGATATGATAATTAATATGAAAATAAATTGGACACCAGAATTTTACGTGGAAACCCTTCTAACAGATAGAAGGGAAAAACCACGGGGTAGAAGGATCTCACTATTCAAGTATGGAGTACACTGCTCTCAAATACAAGAAGAAAACAACAATTAACACTTCTCTCTTGTAAAAGGAACAACTACTAAAGAAGACACTCAAGACTACAATATTTATCTTGCTGTATATCTCTCTTTGTATTCTTACTCTCTCTTTCTGGGATGATTTAAATGAGGGCAAAAGGCCCTCTATTTATAGGAGAAAGAAAATACGTATACGCATTTTCAAAACGTATGATGAGCAAGTTTGTCAAAAAAGGTTGCTGCCTAATCTTTGCCTTTTAAGGCTGCTAACAATCCTTTTTGACTTTTGCATTCTCCCACTTGAAGATTTAATTGAGAATCAATTAAGTCTTCACACCACATTTTTCACCCAACTGCTGCAATGCTATGTTTCTGCTAGGCCAATGGAAGATCGACACCATATGAACTTGTTACTGTTGATCGGCTTCGTAAACATATCTGCTAGGTTGTCACTAGTGTGAATTTTCTGAATATCCACACTGCCTTCTTCCACCTTCTCACAAACAAAGTGATATTTAACTCGTATGTGCTTTGTCCTTGAGTGAAATGCTGAATTCTTTGCAAGATGCAAAGCGCTCTGACTGTCACAAAATAGAGCAACCTTCTCTTATTTGTGCCCGAGTTCCTCCAGTAACATCTGCATCCATATTGCCTCTTTGCCAGCTTATGTAGCTGCTACATATTCTGCTTCCATCGTAGATGTAGCTACGATATATTGTTGTTTTGAAACCCAGCTTACAGCTCCTCCAGCAAGAGTAAACACATAACCTATGGTGGACTTGCTTTTATCAAGATCACTTGCATAATCTGAATCAACATAACCTTTAACAGTAAAGTCTGATCCTCCATAACACATTGTAACATCTAAGGTACCCTTGATATATCTCAGGATCCTCTTAATAGTATTCCAATGCTCTCTACTAGGATTAGCCATGTATCGATTAACCACTCCTATAGCTTGTGCAATGTCAGGTCTTGTACATACCATGACGAACATTAAACTTTCCACTACTAATACATACGGTATTTGATATATCTCCATCCTCTCTACTTCATTGCTAGGACTCATACTTGAGGATAACTTAAAATTAATAGAAAGTGGGGTAGAAATTGACTTACAGTCTTGTATCTTGAAGCGCCTCAAGATTTTCTTCAAGTAGTTCTTTTGAGAAAGCCAAATCTTCCTATTATTTCTGTCTCGGTGAATTTGCATCCGTAGAATCTTGTTTGTTGGTCCCAAGTCCTTCATTTCAAACTCCCTAGCCAACTATGACTTTAAATTTATAAGATGATCTTTGTTGGGGCCTGCTACCAACATGTCATCAACATACAACAGCAAAATAACAAAATCGTCATCACCAAATCTCTTGTAATAAACATAAGGATCTGAACTATGTATGTTGTATCCAAGGCCTATAATGAAGGAATCAAATCTCTTATACCAATACCTTGGTGAATGTTTGAGACCATATAGAGCTTTGTTCAACCTGCAAACCAAGTTCTCTTTTCCCTGTTCTTCAAAACCTTCTGGTTGGAGCATGTAAATTTCTTCTTCAATTTCTCTATGAAGAAATGCAGTTTTGACATCTAACTGCTCCAACTACAAGTCCAATATAGCATACATCGCTAGGACCACTCAAATTATTGTAAGTCAAAACACCACAGAAAATATCTCATTGAAGTTTATACCTTCTTTCTGAGCGAATCCTTTCACCACCAATCTTGCATGATACTTCTCCACTTGATCATTACCATTGCGTTTGATCTTGTAGATCCATTTGTTTATAATGGATTCCTTTTTTGTGGTAATTAAACAAGATCTCATGTTTTATTTTTATGAAGAGCTTCAATTTCTTCTTGCATTGTTGCCATCCAAAAAGATGATTCTTGGCCTTTCATAGCCTCATGAAAAGTTGAAGGCTCTTTATCTTCGATTAATAGACAGTATGCAATATTGCTCTCCATAGAATAATCTGAGTGCCAAGCTGGTTCTCTTCTCTCTCTAGATGACCTTCGAACTTATGGAGTTTCGATCTCAGCTTGCTCTTGTTCTTTGTGCTCTGGTGCTGCTTCAGAAGAACCTGGAACTTCTCCTATTTATTCAACTTCAACTATAGTAGTCTCTGATTTTTCTTTTGAAGTGCTACCTTCTTTTGCTTGTATGTTGTTTTCAACAGATATAACATCCCAGCTGATTACCACTTTGCGGGTAATGGGATCCCATAAGTGATACCCCTTGACTCCATCAGCATACCCTAAGAAAATGCATTCCCTGGATTTTGGATCCAACTTTAGTTTTTCTTAGGTGTTGTACATAACATAAGCATGACTTTCGAATATATATAAGTGAGAATAATCGGTTGGTTTTCCTATCCACATCTTCATTGGCGTTTTCAGATCAATTGCGGTTGATGGTGACCGATTGATCATATAACAGACGGTTTTGATTGCTCCTGCCTAGATTTGTTTTTCCAACCCTACAGTTGCCAACATAGCTCTTGTCCATTCTAACAAGGTTCTGTTCATCTGCTGTGCTACTCCATTTTGTTGTGGAGTATATACCATAGTGAACTGTCTTTTAATACCTTCTTATTTACAGAAGCTATCAAATTCATTACCAGGGTATTCTCCTCCATTATCTGTCCTCAAATACTTGATCTTTTTCTCAGATTCAAGTTCCACCCACACTTTGATCTCTTTGAAAATTGGAAAAACATCTGCCTTTCTCTTGATTGGATACACCCAACTTCTCCTGAAGTAATTATCAATAAATGACACAAAATATTTTGCTCTTCCTAGGGACTCTACCGGTGCTTGCCAGACATCAGAGTGGACCAGATCTAATATTTCCTTGCTTTTTGCAGAGGAACTGCTAAACTTCAGTCTATTTTGCTTACTGGTAACACAATGCTCACAAAAGGGTAGTGAAACCTTTTTGAGCCCTAGAAGAAGCTTTTGCTCAACAAGAATCTTCAAACCTCATTCTGACATATGACCAAGTTTACGATGCCATATCATTATTGATTCTTCAAATGAACTTGCTGACGCGGTTGATGCTTCTCCTTCTTAGTGTGTTTCACCTTTAAGCACATATAGATTTACAATAAGTTTTTCCGCTTTCATCAATACAAGCGCTTATTTTGATATTTTCATGACTCCACCATGAGTCTTATATGAACATCCATTATCATCTAATTATCCCAAAGACAATATATTCTTCCACAAATCTTTTACATGTCGTACCTCCTGGATGATACATATCATTCCATTATATATTTTTATTTTGATGGACCCAATACCAATAACATCTAAAGCATGATCGTCTCCCATGAACACAAACCCTCTTGAGATAGAATTATATTGATGGAATCATTCTCTCTAAGAAGTCATGTTCCATGTTGCTCTTGTGTCCATGATCCAGACATTAGTGAAATATTTTCTGCCTTTATTATTTGATATTGCTTCACTACATAAAATGTCGCCATCATCTGAGGTACATGCAACATTCCCTTGAGCATTTGATGGCTCAAGGTGTTCACTCTTCTTTTTGAACCGACAATCTTTCTTGAAGTGCTATTTCTTGCTACAGTTGTAGCACTTGATATTCTTCTTACTTCTTGATTGAGATCTACCATAATTGTGACTCCCACTGGGGCCATGTTCCATTGGTCTTCCTCTCACCATCATCAAAGCTTCAACTTGCTGTGAACTTACTTGTTTGTCTTCCTTAGTTTTGCGCCGATTTTCTTCTTCCAAGACAACGGCTGTAATATCATCAAAAACTAAACTATCTATATTGTTCATCACATTGATAATGAGTTGATCATACGAGTCAGGCAGACTTTGAAGTAGAAGCTTCACATGTTCAGTCCTCTCTATTTTGCAGTCCATTGTTGTAAGTTGCGAAAATAGAGTATTCAAAGTATTGATGTGTTCAGTAACTAACATAGACTCTGCCATTCGAAGAGTATACAATCTTTTTTTTAAGATGATTTTATCATGTAAATACTTGGCCTCACACAATCCCGTAAGAGTATTCCATATTTCCTTCGTCGTTCGTTTTTCAGCCACACTAGACAATACTTGATCAGCTAGTGCCAAGTGTAGATCAGCAACTGCGTTGCTGTCTATGGCGTTCCACTTGCCTTCATCAACAACGTCTATGGGCCTGCCTTCAATTGAAGCTAAACAATTGTCTTTTCTCAATATCGCTTTTATTTTCATTTTCCATAATGAAAAATTAGTTCCATTGAATTTTTCAACGTCAAACTTTGTTGTATTCGACATTGTTATTTTCTTCATACCCTTCTAGATTGTTTCTGAATATTTTTATGAACAATCGTGATAAAATGTACCATCACCGAAATTTATTATTTACGTAAATAGTACTTTTTAACGAATTTTACTATTCACAAAAAAAATACTATTCATAGATAGTACCTTCGCATAAAATAGACAAAATAACTGTGGGCTCTAATACCACTGTTGGGGGGAGGAAGAACCATAATTAAAGTTTGATATGACAATTAATATGAAAATAAATTGGATATGAGAATTTTATGTGGAAACTCTTCTAACAGATAGAAGGGAAAACCACGGGGTAGAAGGATCTCACTATTCAAATATGGAGTATACTGCTCTCAAATACAAGGAGAAAACAACAATTAACACTTCTCTCTTGTAAAAGGAACAACTACTAAAGAGGACACTCAAGACTACAATATTTATCTTGGTGCATATCTCTCTTTGTATTCTTACTCTTTTTTTCTGGAATAATTTAAATGAGGGAAAAAAGACCTCTATTTATAGGAGAAAGAAAATGCGTATACACGTTTTCAAAATGTGTGATGAGCAAGTTTGTCAAAAAAGGTTGTTGCCTAATCTTTGCCTTTTAAGGCTGTTGGCAGCCCTTTCAGTTTGAACCCTCATTTTTGGTTCCTTTCTCTCTTCCCCTACCTACATGAGCTATCAAATGCTTAGTGTTTAACTCAAACTCATTCATATATGTATCAAAATGGAATTTACCTCCTCTTCCCCCGCCATCACCTTCATTCTCTATTTCTTGCACTCTAAATACATGTCTTAAGATGTGTATGCCTCTAAATCTTGATTTATGAGAATATTTTGATGCCAAACTTATTAAGGCTAGAACACATAACAAGCTAAAGGTCTTTGATTTGTGCTACTCTCATCAATAGGTGTCTATATAACACAACTAAGAATCTAATCTTGAGGTCAACGAAGTAAGTAAAACTTACGGAGAATCATGACTCAAATTCCAATAAATTTGAAAATCTCACATTTGGTCCCTTAATATTAAGTGGAGCCAAGTCTTGCCACTTAATTTAAAATCTTGATTCCTATTCATAGCTCATTTGCATAAGGAGTCGAGGGTCTTTCGGAAACAACCTCTCTATCTCCATGAGGTAGTGGTAAGGTCTACGTACATCCTACCCACCCCAGACCCCACTTGTGAAATTTCACTGGGTAAGTTGTTGTTGTAGCTCATTTGCATAAGTTCTCTAATTTGCCTGATTGTGTTGTGTTTATTTAACTAATAATTCAAAAGATTTTAAGTCCCCAAAGGTTATAAAAATTGGCATTGAATTGGTAGATTTGATCACTAAGTTTACCTCAAACTGCCTCGAATTAGTTCCTGGATGTTAGATTTGTGCTAACGTGTTGAAAATCTAATGCTTATACATATTCGCTGGAGTCATATATCGCCATGATTCTCTTGGTATTTAGTAATTTCAATGCTTTAACCAGATTGTATTGATTCTCTTGGTATTTAGTAATTTCAATGCTTTAACTAGATTGTACTAAAATACTAAATTTATAAATAAAAATAAAATAAAATAAATATTTACACACATGGAGGCGCGTGTTATACAATGCAGTCGACTCGACCTGGTTGAATGTGTCACATCAGCATAAAAATGCATGAAAATACAGATAAAATAAGTTTGGAGAGGTAAAAAATACCTAGTTAAGTTAAGGTATTTCACTAGGTTTTCATTCATAGTTTAGAATGTACTTATGCCTTATTCCTTATATTAACAAAAACTAGTTGCAATATTACACGCAATTGATGCAAGCACTACTGAGATTTTGGAGAAGTTTGGAGATATAGAATATAGGTTAACTTTACCACCAAACCTTCAAGTTCAATTTCTTCAAATCTTATTGTCATGATCCAAGCTAGGCCCTAAGCATGACACGGTGGTCAAAATCCCTAAGGATCCCAACCAAGCCTCTTAGCATGAATTACATGCATAAGGAAACTTAAAACATCAATGAAAAACATAAGCGGAAGATAAATAAGTCTCAATAAGAGAAACACTTAAAGCAATATGTCTGAATAATCGGAACTACAACTCAATAAACATCTAACATGCCTCTAATACGTTCTAGATGGGGGCATAAGACATGTTCCGAGCTCACCCATAGAAGAAAGAAACGTCAAGACAAAAAGGAACAAAAACTCATATTGGTTATGCCCTCTAGACATGAGGACTCACCAATCAAGAGGTAGCAACCGAAGTAACTCTAGCCATGAGCGGGAGAAGCGTGATCGTCGGACCCTACATTATAATACAATGTAGGAAAGAGTATGTGTCAGAACATGAAATATACTAAGTATGTGGAAAATATACATGAACAATAATAATAAGACATGAGCAATATGAACTTGGGATGCATGACCAATATCTTTGAAAACATGAGTAAAACTTGAGAACTTTTAAAACATCGCAATCATGTGGTCAATGCATCATGAAATTGATATAAGAGGTCACATCATAGTATATACCTTTGTTTGGGATAGGAACTTAACCGACACTTAAGACCATGCGATCTATAACATGGAATACGATGTAACTCCCACATTGAGAAAGGAGAGACTACTTGCCAAGGTAACTCCCACATCGAGAAGAGAGAGGCTACTTGCCAATGTAGACTCTGTGAGAACATCTTAACATCATTAGCTATACATGGATTCACTAACTAGCCATAAAGGACACCTACGGTGGCAACGAAGTTAGGGACTATAGGTTGCTACTAGAATTTC
This sequence comes from Solanum dulcamara, assembly GCF_947179165.1. Lineage (NCBI taxonomy): Eukaryota > Viridiplantae > Streptophyta > Magnoliopsida > Solanales > Solanaceae > Solanum > Solanum dulcamara. The sequence continues at coordinate 70,434,596 of NC_077240.1, read as the reverse complement.
CTTGGGTAGCTACTTTGCCTACCGGACCGAACCCCACCTAAAACTCCTCGGTGCTTAGTAATTATCCCAACGGAATTCATCAAAACATCATCATAATATTATCATAAAATAATCATAACAGTTGCTTATTACATAAGTGATTCATAGGAATCCATGAGTTGGTGAGAAAGCCTTTTACCTCTTAAACATGAGTTGTGAGAAAACCTTTCACATTCTTTATACATTGCTTGAAACATCATCGAAACATAATTCATCATCATCATAAATATGTCATCAAATTCATGATCACAATTTCATAAGTTCAATATTTTAAGAGATACGTGTCAAAAGCATACCTAAACTATCCGTCTTTTTTGAGTTTCATACCTAAACTATTGAGAGTGTGAGTTTCATACATAAGCTATCACTTATTAGTTTGAGTAACACATCTCTCTCTCTTTTATTCCACTCTTATCATGGTGTGTGTACTACACTTTCTCTTTCATTTAATTTTTTTTATCACATTACGCTCCACATAGATAAAACATTTCATCTTAACAAAAATTAAAATAGAATTAGTTAAAATTAAGATTAAAATATTACTATCTCTCATCCAAAAAAATATAAATATTTTTCTTACCTCACTCCACCACTTTCTCTCACCATTCCCCCCCTACCTTTTAATTTTTTAGTTTTATTTTTATTTAATAAATTTCTTTTAGAAAATTTTGCAAAAAAATCCATACTTCATCTGCCCCCCTCAAATAGTAATTTAGATATTTTATTTATTTATTTATTAAAAAAATTCTACCCCGCCCTACCTAATCCCCTGCTTTCAATTTTTTTCTCGTTTTGTGTTAGATATATATATTATTTTAAGAAAGTATTTTTTACTCGCCGCAATACTTTTCTATAAAAAAAAATTATTTCAGTTATATTCGGTACGCAAGTAGGAAAAATATTTTCCTAAAAATATATGTACATATCTAACACAAAATGAAAAAAATATAAAAATTAAGAGCGGAAGGTTAGATGAAGTGGTATAATTTTATTTTATTTTTTAAAAAAAAATATTTAAATAGGAATGAGGGGAGGGGGTGAAGTATGAATTTTTTAAAAATATTTTATAAAAGAAATTTAAAAAAATGAAAAGTCGGGGTCCTCGCTAAATAAAACCAAAGTTCCACAATCCCTTACCTAGGGGAGAGGGGGGGGGAGTGTGTGAGCAAAATATTTTAAATTTTATTTTTTAAAAATTAATTTCTTTTTTAAAAAGTTATTTATTTTATAAAAAAATACTTTTCTTGTTGGGATAAAAATACTTTAATCTTTAACTTTTAACTAATTTTTCTAATTTATCTAATTTTTGTTAAAGTGGAATATTTTATCCATGTTGAATGTCATGTGGGAAGGACTTTTAAAAAAATCGAGAGAGTAGAGAAAGTGTATTACAGACGCCACTAGGTGTGTTTATCAAACTAATAAGTGATAGTTTAGATATGAAACTCACACTTCTGATAGTTTAGGTATGAAACTTAAAGAAGGGAGATAGTTTAGGTGTATTTTTTACACTTATTTATATTTAAAATTTAAAATCATAGCTCAATGCACGGGTCCATGTGAAATAAAATGGAAATCATGTATTGTAGTAAATTCATGCATGATAATGAAGAATAACATTGATTGAAATTGAATAAAAAGGACTCATGAAGAATTGACATGAAGCCCTCGTAAGTTGGGTGAAATTGAATTTGTAAAGTTGGGATCCTTTAGGGACCAATGAATGAATGGAATCCATTGATGAACTCCCATATACCTTGATCAGTATAACCTTAAATATAAAGATTATGGAGACTTAGAGCCTTGGAATTCTTGAACCCTGACTTGCTTTGAAGATGCAACCCTTGGGAGAGTGTTTTAGAGAGAGAAATATTGTAAGTGAGGATTGGGGAGATAATGAGGGCAATTCAAAGGGTTTAGGTAGTTATAGTAATAGGATTTAGGCTTAAAATGGTGTAGTCTAGGTATTAAATGAGCTAGAAAGGATAAAAATGCCGTTACTTAACATTGGCGAGGGGCCTTTTTGGCGAGTTCAGACAAGCTTGCCTTTCAAGTTTGCAAGTCGCTGACCTCTGGCTTGGCTCACCTAGTCACCTCGAGATACTACTCTGGAAACTTCAGAACATTTCGGCGGGATAGCCTGGCTCACCGATCCACTCGACGAGTTGCTGTTCTGCCCTTCATCCTCGCTCCTTAAACCAAATCTCTACTAAATACTTTGAAGTTTTGTGCAAGGAAACTTGCCCACCTTTTCCAACTCGGCGTTTTGCCGATTCCTCTTTCTCCTCACAAACTTTCCTTGACCACTGAACCTCCTACCCATACCTACTTGGTGAGCTTGTGGGAGCTTGGACAATTTTCCCAACTCACTTGGAAAGTATCCAAGTACCATTTGGCGATCTTTATTGCCAAATTTCCACTGATTCCTCTTATCAACTCCAAATTCCAACATTTCAACTTTCGGGGCCTCATAATATCTCCCCCTTGGGAACATTCATTCTCAATGGGACTCACGCTAGCATGAATAGAATAGGAAAGAGTCATAGCATCCCAACATGAATTCAAAAACATATCAAAAATGCATAAAACATGGAATATTCAATCCCAAGCTAAAACATGACTTTAAAACTCATTTCATGAACATAAATGCATCTGAAAACACGAGAATGACTTAGACACTTGATTTCTAAGGAGTGATCATGGGAGAAATTTATTACCTCAACTAGGAATGGAAGGAAAGATATGAGGATATTGTGATATCATATCGTCTTCGGCCTCCCACGTAGTACCTTCAACCTCTTGGTTTCTCCACAACACCATAACATATGGAATTTCCTTATTCCTCAACTTTCAAACTTGTTGGTCTATAATCTCTACTGGAGCCTCCTCATAAGACATACTCTCCTTTACACCCACACTATCCAAAGGAAAAATTGAGCTATGGTCACCAACATATTTCTTCAATATGGACACATGAAACACCAGATGCACTGATGCCAACTCTAAAGGCAAATCCAAATCATATGCAACCTTGCCAAATCTCCTTAAAATTTGATATAGGTCTACATACTAGGGACTAAGCTTCCCTTCTTTCCAAAATACATCACACCCTTCACAGGGAAAATTTTCAAATAAACCCAATCATTAACCACAAACTCAAACTCCCTTCTTCTTACATCCTTATAGGACTTTTGTTGAATTTGAATGATTTTAATCTTTCTCTAATGAGTCTAACCTTTCCCATATCATCACACACCAACTTAGGGCCTATCAAGGAAACTTCACCAACTTCAAACCATCTAACAAGGAGACCTACATCTTCTACCATATAAAGCTTCAAACATAGCGATTTGGATACTAGAATGATAACTATTATTGTAGGCAAACTCAATGAATGGTAGATGTTCATCCCAATTTTCTTCAAAATCAATAACACACGCCCTCAACATGCCTTCTAAGGTTTGAATTGTTTTTTCAGTTTGACCATCAATTTGAGGGTGAAAAGCGGTACTTAGCTTAACTTTAGTACCAAAATCCTTTTGCAAGGACTTCCAAAACAGAGATGTAATTTGTCTGCCTCAGTTCAAAATGATGGAAAATGGAATTTCATGAATCTCAACCAACTCTCGAATATAAATATTGGCATATTCATCAACCAAATAGGAAGTTTTAATGGGAAGAAAAGAATCCAACTTAGTCATTCGGTCAATTACAACCCAAATCGAATCATGTTGCCTACGAGTACGAGGCAAATCCATAATGAAGTTTATATTCAAAGTTTTCCACTTCCAAATAGAATTCTCAATTTCTTGAGCTAAACCTCCCACGTTTTGATGCTCAACCTACACCTATTGACAATTAGGACATTTGGCCACAAAATCTGCAATATCCTTCTTCATGCCATTCCACTAATACACTTTCCTCAAATCTCTATACATTTTTGTGGAGCCTAGATGAATGGAATACTGTAAACTATGAGCTTCAGGAAATATCATTTATCTCAACCTATCGATGCTGGGAACACACAAATGGCCTTTATATCTCAATACACCATCTTTTCTTCGGGAGAAAGCCTCAATGGCTTTTTTGGTAACAGATTTCTTCAACTAAACCAAATGTAGGATCACTTTCTTGGCTTTCCTTAACATCCACCACAAGAGATGATTCGGAACCATGTCGAACAACCAATCTACCATCCTCCGAATCTATCAAGTAAACACCCAAATGAGCTAGTATATGATCATCTCAAACTAACTCTTTCTTACCATCTTAATATGGAAAATACTATCAATAGACAATCTACTAAGAGTGTTGGAAACCATATTCACTTTTTTTGGATGGTACAATACACTCATGTCATAATCCTTCAACAACTCAAGCCATCTCCTTTGATAAAGATTTCAATCCTTTTGAGTGAACACATATTGCAAACTCTCTTATAATCGGTGAATACATCAACATGGACACCATAAAGGTAGTGTCTCTAACTATTCAAAGCAAAACCAACTGTCGCTAACTCTAAGTCATGGGTTGGGAAGTTGATCTCATGCACCTTGAGTTGCCTAGAAGCATAGGCTGTCACTTTACTATTTTGCATCAAAATACAACCAAGACTAATCCTTGAAGCATCATAATACACAACAAACCCATTGAAACATTTTGGTAAGGTCAACACTAGAGCGGAAGTCAGACGATCTTTCAAATCTTAGAAAATCTTCTCACAAGTTTCCGACCATTGCAAATTTCACCTTCTTTTGGGTTAACTTGGTCGAACGTGAAGCAATCGATGAAAATTATTGCACAAACCTTCTATAGTAACCACCTAAGCCCAAGAAACTCCTAATATCTGAAGGAGACAGGGGTGTAGGCCAATTCTTAATCACATTGATTTTCTTAGGATCAACCATGAACCTTCACTAAAGACAATATGACTTAGAAAATCAACCGATCTTAACCAAAGTTTAGACTTGCTAAATTAGCAAACAATTGACTGTCCTTAATCACTTGCAACATGATCTTTAAATGATTGGCATGCTCCTCTTCACTCCGAGAGTAGAACAAAATATCATCAATGAACACAATTACAAACATATCTAAAATATTGCTTAAATACCCTATTCATTAAATCCATATAAGCTGTAGGAGCATTCATTAGTATAAAAGATGTAATCAAGAATTCAAAGTGACCATACCGGATTCTAAAAGTGATCTTCAGAATGTCACATTCTCTTACTCAAAGTTGATGATAACCCGATCATAGATAGATCATTAAAAATTAACTCGCTCCTTGAAGTTGATCGAACAAGTCATCAATCCTCAGAATAGGATAATTATTCTTAATAGTGACCTTTTTCAATTACCGATAGTCAATCCACATTCGAAGAGAACCATTATTCTTTCTAACAAAAAGAACTGGAGAAACCTACAGAGAGATACTCGGCCTAATGAAACCCTTATCCAATAAATTCCTTAATGGATCCTTTAATTTCTTAAGTTTTACAGGGGCCATACGGTAATGAGGAATAGATATAGGTTGGGTATCAGAGAGAAGATCGATACCGAAGTCTATTTCCCTTTCGGGAGGGATACTTGGGAGATAATCAAGGAAAACTTTCAGAAAATCGTTAGCAACAAAACCGACTCAAAAGTAGGATCTTCAGAATTCATATCCCTAACCCCGACTTCATGATAGATGTAACCCTTGAAAATCATTTTCCGAACTTTAAGGTATGAGATGAATTGACCCTTAAACATAAAATAACTACTATTCCATTCTAGAATGGCTCATTAGAAAACTAAAACTTGACCACACAGGTTCTATAATATATGAAAGCATAACATGAATGAAGCCAATCCATACCAAAGATAACATCAAAATCAATCTTATCAAACTCTACAAGATTGCATAAGCTAACTTTATGAAAAAACATGACTGGATAATCTCTATAAACTCTCTTAGCCATAATTGAATCACCAACCAGAGTATAAACCAAAAAAGGCTCTATCAATATATCGAGATCAACAATAAATCTCATGGCAAGGTATGGAGTAACAAAATGTAGTGTAGTACCCAAATTTGGATTTGGTAAAGCATAAATATCAAAGTCAAAGACTTTCAGCATACGGGTCATAACATTGGGAGACTCCTCCAAATCTCGCCTAGTGTGAAGAGCATAGAATTGGTTTTGGCGTTGACCGCCCTCAGCACCCATAATAGAACCCTGCTGAACCAGATGGCCTGTAGCCTGAGTCTGAGCCTGGGGTCGAACACCACCTCTATAATCCTTTGCTTGATGACCCGGCTTGCCACACCTAAAGCATTCATTTGAATATTCCAAGCATTCTCCATTATGGTTTCTCCCACACTTCTTGCATGCGGGGATAACTTGACTACTCAGTGCTCCTGCTTGAGCCTTAGGGTTGGACACCCTATTTTTATAAAACTTTGGAGTCTAAGCATTTGAAGAGTTTTGGCCCAAATACCATTGGAGAAATTGAGGACGGACATCATTTCCGGACCTAGAGTGTGAAAAGTTACCACCATCGGTCCTATCCCTCTTAGACTCTCTTTCCTTCTCCCTAAGCTTCTTATCCTTGATTTGTTTGACATATGTTGATACTTGAGATATACATCTCTCTAATTAAAATAACGTTCTTGCACTTCTTGACGCCAAGTCCAAAACACTTGCAAACTTACTCATTCGGGCTCTTGAGTCGGATACCATAAACGGTGCATACTATGACAACTATGTGAACTTGAGGGAAAAATCCCTCACACACATGTTACCTTGACACTAGTTGATGAACTCTTGGATCTTAGCCTTCCTTAGCTCAATGGGAAAGAAACGGTCAAGAAACACTTTCTTGAACTCATCCCAAGTAATGGGTCTGTTTCTCTAGCCTACTCAACTTTCCATTCACTACTAAAAAACTGTCAAAAACTTACGCAAAAAAGCAATGGACTGAGCTACTTTTTTGGTCAAACTTGACAAAAAAGTGACGTTGTCACTTCCATCACTTTTTTGCTCGACACTTTTTTAAAAAGTAATGGATTACGTCACCCCCTTCATTTTTTTTAAAAATATCTCTAAAGCGATAGACTGCATCGTTTAAATTTATTTTAATCATTTAAATTATTACAATGGACAGCATCGCTATTTTTAAAATTTTTTAATTATATTTTTCATAAATACGATGACCAAGGGGTCCTCCGCCACTTTTGTTCTTGATACTCTTGAAATTGTTTCAGAAAAGCGACGGACATGGATCATATGTCCATCACTTTTCAGGAAATTCTTTTTAAAAAAATCCAGAAAAGTGAAAGACTAAAGGACCCTATCCGTCTCTTTTCAGAATTTTCTTTAAAAAAATATCCAGAAAAGGGACGGACTAAAGGAACTTATCCGTCACTTTTTTTGCAACATTTTTGACAACAGAAACCTGCCCACCTACAATTAAAATTCAATTCAATTCAGCCCATTTCAACATAACTAACAATAAATAAATACGCAAAATACATAATAACAAACATAATTAAACACTCAAAATGAATAAAGTCATAATTTACAATGATTTAAAGTCTTTCAAAGTAACAAAAAAATTCAAAATGTTCATAAACTAACAAAGGGGACCTAAAGACTATTTGTTATGTATTCATCACTATCGTCGGAGTCATTCAGAGTGGACCCTCTTGAAGAATGGGGCAGAGGCTGATGTGTGAGGTTGAACACTTCTTGTTTGATTTGCTCAACTTATTCATTCATACTTCTTTGATACTCAACCCTTTTTGTCTCAAATGCTACAAATGCGTGTGTAAGTTCTGTGATTTGATGAGACATGGTAACTATCTGAACTCCGTCAATGACTTCGGCTTGACGTGACGATCCAATACCTTCTAAACCTGATTGAAGTTGTCAAACATCATTTCTAGTGCCCATTCCATGTATTTGGCCTTTGTGGCTCTCTTCAACCACATTTTTTATCTAAATTTGAGTGGACTGTTCAGGAGTTAGTTGGACCAATATCCCATTTCACGTATCTTCCACTTATACTCTTGCTATATATTACAAAATAAAAGTTATAATCAATATATATTATATATTATGTTAAATATGTTAAACAACTTGCGTAGGCTCATTCAGCCCTTTCCTCCACCCACTCATCCAGATCCAACACATTAGTCTTTTTCATCACATTAGTCTTTTCAAAGACTTCATGATTATAGGAAGTGCGTTCCAATTCTTTTTTCTATAAATAAAAATATAATTAATGAAATAATATTTTGTCAAATATTTTATTTTGGAGTATGAATTTAAACTTAAAATTTAGAAACATTACCATCTCTCTCTGAATCCTACCAACACTCTTTGCACCTGCAGTGTGCAACAAGGCACCTTTAGGCGGGCTCTAGCTTTTTTTCCTTGATCGGAGCCTCAAATTTTTTGGTATTTCAATACTGACATAATTCTTCAAATATATGAGGAGGAATCCAACTCGAACGTGCTCGATCATCCCTAGCTTTCTTTAGCCAGCTAGACATTCTAGCGCTCGCTTTTCTTTTAAAAGTGGTCGCAATGACCATATTGTACCTTGACTCCCATGTACATAAAGTTTGAAAAAAAATAGCGTTAAATAATTAGTTAATTAATGTATACTAAAAATATTAAACTTAACTAAAATAATATATCTAAACATATATATACCTTGAATTCATTAAACATCGCTTGGAGGATATTGTTTGGCATGTCCCGCCAAGAGTGATAGGGCTCAGTATATAGCCTCCTAAAACTCTCTTGAAAAGACCTAGCAGCCTCCTTCGAAGGATGCCACCTGCAAGACACATAATAATCATGTTAGTTTATGAATAATTTATTAATGTAGAAAGAATAAATAAATAAAAGAATAAACTTACCAGGATCCATTAGGCTAAATCATGACTCTCCCAAGTCTGTCGCTCTGCCCAGGGGTTAACTCAGGTACATCCTATGCTGCCTCGGGTATATCAGCAGAAGAATGTGAAGCTGATGTTGTAGGATGTACATACTACTGAGTCAAGGAAGGAGTGTCAGTCTCAATGCTAGAATCTCTAAGCCTCAGGGTACATAGGTTAGGAGACTGAGATGCGAGAGATGGAGCATCGGGAGATAGAGTAGACAAAGATGATAATTTGTGGGGTCGAGTAACCTCTGTGGGTAGCTGGTAGGTCTTCTCATATAAAGTAAATCCAACATGTGAAGAAGAAGAAGCATTGTGTGGTTGGAGGAACTTACTATGGTAAACCAAATGATCCATACTCCCAAAAGGCACACCATGAATATGTGTAGGACTAGTTTGGCGGCTTGCATATCCGACACTAAAGAAATATGTCCTGGGATATCCTCAGGATCAACAGGTCTCCTAGACTTCTTATTTCAACTCTTACCAGAATGGCTAACCCAAGATGATTCCGGTATCTATCACCATCACCAGATGACATAGGTATGTAAAGTAACAATACAATATATTAAAAACATAAATTAAATAAATTTAGTGTTAGCCAAATAAATTAACTTACATACTAGTTATAATCTACCACTCTATTCCTCCTCACTTGTTTCATTTTTATTATCCTCTTATTCCTCCTCTCCAGTTGTTTAATAGTCCTTGTCCTGCCATTCCTCCTCTCAAATGATTCTTATTCCTTGTTTACTTCTTCCTCAATATTTGGCATTATAACTCATCATCTTTTTCATCTCCGATTACTCGATAATTTCCACAAGCACAAATTCCGCTTTTTATAGGACCAAAAATTAGAAATCTCTTCTAGTAGGTGTTGAGGATGTTCTAGTGTGGTTTCCAACTCAACATCAACTTGTTGTTGAACAAATGCAACATTATTTTGGTACTGCACATCTAATACATTCTCAATTTCAATTCTTTCCAAAGGCTTTGTCTTAATAACAATCCACCAATCAGCCTTATCTCTACGCAATGGATATGCAACGTAATAGACTTACTTACCATTTTGGGCAATGATAAAAAGGATCATAACATCTGTATTGTCTGATGTGCTTGGTTTCAATTATATTATGTTGATGGTCCACCCTTTTACTTCTGTGTGATGGGTTAAACCAGTTACACCAAAATAATACTATCTTTTTTTAGGCCAACCTGAATATATTACTTCAATAATCTCTTGAATGACTCCATAATATTCAACAGTTTGGCCATTACCATCGACATCAACTTAAACGCACACACTACTATTATTGGTTTTATTGTGCATAGAAACTTCTTCAATTTGAAACTTAAAACCATTTATACAATATTTGTTCATTGTATGAATTTGAAATTCAGGCTTGAGTGCAATCACTCTTACTAATAGAGAATGTTCGACATGTGAGCATTCATCATAAACCTACAAATTGATTTCAAAATAATATAATTTACTATAAAATAAATAGATTATACTTATTGATTCAATATAAGCTTTCACACTTACATAATCATTTAGCCATTTTGGAATACCTCGTATATATAGCTTCATTGCACCATGTGTTTACGAACAAGCTGATATTGATATGTATAATTTTGTTAGTTAGTAAACACTTATTACTATGCAATTTGATAATATAATTTAACACTTACTTAAGATATGGCTGAATTTCTGTAAAATTAAGCAGAATATGGGTCACAACTATTTGTCTTTCCATAGTCATGAAGACTCGTTTTTCGTTCCTTTTAGATCCTCGACCACTTTAATTAAAAATTGAAATCGGTGTAAATATTGGATCACTATGACCCTTATCATTATGATTGGGCTTATTGCTCCTACATGGAATTTCATCTCCAAAATAATAGGAATAAAAGTCACCAGTTTCTCTCGCAATATAAGCTTCAACAATTGATCCTTCAATCTTTTCCCTCTATTTAACTATTTGTTTACAGCTTCCAATTTATCTATATGTATATATCAATATATACTAACTAATAATTATAATATATATATATATATATATATATATGTATATATCAATATATACTAACTAATAATTATAATATATATATATATATATATATATATATATATATATATATATATATATAATATAAATAACTAAATTACTTATATACGAAACGAATTACCTCTGAAATGGATAGGTCCACCTTGTTTGACTTGGACTATCACGATCCAAATCTAAGCCATAATGGTGCCTATTATAACCCTCGAGTAGGGAAGCCAAACCCAACTCGACGAAAGTTAACCCTCAAAGTCAAATAAATATATAATAACATAAGAAGGCGGAAGCAAGAACAATATAACAAAGAAAGATTGGACCAAGGTACACAGATGTAAATGCGATACAAACTATACAAAAGGCCCGAAAGTGACCAAAAATGAAGAACTAATACTAGACCATACCCCAGATCTGGTGTCACCTATACAAGAGCTACTAAGTACAAAAGTTGAATATATATATATATATATACAAAATACTAAACTGACTATCTAAAATACAAAATATGAGCCAGTATAAAAGAAGGAAGGTAGCAAGTCTCTAAACGCCAGGATCTCACCACAATTCGGATCTGGCACAGCTACGGATGATCAGGCGTTCACTGGGGGTTGCTCAAACTGGGAGCTGCATCAAAAAGATGTAGAAGTGCAGTATGAGTACCAAAACATAGGGTACCCATTAGGCATCATAGGCCGAATGATCTAAGAAAAATAAATATGCATACAAGCAGCAGTGTAGCCCAATAACAAGGAAAAACTATAAAAATAACCCCAAAAGTATTACGGAGCACCCGAAATAAACCTCGAGCTCATCAATATCGAAGTAATAACCGAAATTATGTATCAATGGACCACTCAAAATTCACATCTCGAGCTTATCAATGGTGAATATAATAGTGTAGCCCATAGTCAAGAAAATGGCCACCGAAATCATACCTTGAGCTCATCAAATCATAAAATGAGATAAGCAAGATATCACCAGTATTTTGTTTAATTGATTATACTTATCCATTAACTAAAATATTAGGCTCATCACTTATTCTTTTATTAACAGGATTCTTAAGCATCAACAAAGAAATTAATATAAGTACCAAGTCAAAATTATATATCACTCAAAGTTGGGTAAAAACTCATCAAAGGCATCAAATCACTAACTTGAGACTCCGGTGTACCAAAAGCAAGGCCTTGAGCACAATATTTCAATGTCATAAGCAAAAAGGATATAAGCATAAGCTAGAACTCATGATAGAATGGGAAACCGAAACCAAACAAGTTATTCAAGGGGCATCTCAAGTTCAAGTTACCTAGAAGCAAGTTTTAAGGATTCTAAGTGATGCAAACAAGTCAACAAAGCACCTAATATAAGGCTCCAAAGACTAAAATCCAAATTAGATACCAACAATGGCCGTCGCCTCCTAATTTTCTAAAAATGGGTACCAACACCTCGAACCAACCTAATGATATAATAGTACTCATAGTATATCAATTCTAACCGAACCAAGTCTAATAGAGAGAAACCATAGCCTACCACAAGGCCGAAACCGCACACGAACCGCTAAACTGGAGCTTTTTCTTTTTGGGCCGCCATCGAATGATGCCACTCTATCAATTTATCAAAGAATACATCAAAACAAAGCCAATGATACCCATTTTACTATAATTAAAGATAGAGCCAAAATTGGGTCAACATTCAACATTAGGACCCATGCATGAAATCGAGAAACCAACTCTGTCACAAGATCCCAAATAGCTCAAGGAACATATGCCAAAAAAATATGCACATTTCGAGCACAAGAAGAGCTAAAAATAACACCACCAATTTCAAGCTCTAGAATAGCCAAAAAGTGAGAGAACAATTAATTTACACAAGTCTTACGAGGATTTTTGGGATAAGAAAGGGTCTCGAAACATCCCTGTAAGAATTCCCAACTCATCAAAATAGGAGTCACCAAAAATACCAAGAAGATCTCTCCAAAATTGAAATTTACTAAGTCCCAAATGGGACTTAGCTGCTAGAAAAGGTTTGATTTATTCACTGAAGTTAGTGAAAATAACTCTTCGCGATTGTGGGTTGGGCCTCACGATCATGAGGTTTGATCCATATAACCTATCCCTATCGCGATGGTAAACCATGCAATTTCAATGCTCAAGGTTCTAGGCCTTCATGATTGTGAACTCGTAGGTCGCGAATGCGATGAATAAAAAGGCCCTACACCAGCAGTTCAGCTGGTGTTGAAGTTGAAAGCTTTGAATTTCCTCCAAAGGGGGTCCAAAATTCATTGGAGCCCTATCAAAGCAAATGAACTATGCTAACCAATCCATTTCTCTTATAAATATCTAGTGTCATTGCATGATCAATAAAACTTCTTACACCATCAAAATATTCAGATTTCACTCCACCACCAACTTCATAATACATCTTATACATCCACAAACGATGATCCATCTACAAAATTATGCATATTCAAGCTTAATTAGTTCATAAAAACTACAATTTATTGAGATTTCTAAAGTTCACAACCTAATTAGTTCAAGTTATAATTAAGTTCACAACATAATTAATTTAATATATAATTAATTCAAGCTTTAATTAATTCATGTTCTAATTAATTCAAGTCCTAAATAATTGAAGTTATAATTAATTCAATTTATAATTAAGTTCAGAACCTAATTAGTTCAAGTTATATTTAAGTTCAAGTTCTAATAAAGTTCAAGTTCTAAATAATTCAAGTTATCATTAAGTTCTAATTAAGATGTAATTACAAGTTCTAATTCAATTCAATTCAGCCCATTCCAACACAACTAACAACAAATAAAATACGCAAAATACATAATAAAAAATATAATTAAACACTCAAAAGGAATAAAGTCATAATTTACAATGTTTTGAAGTCTTTCAAAGTTGACAACTTAAAGTTCATATATTACCCTACAATAATTCATCACTTCTAAAGTTCAACATTTCTAAAGTGCAAGTTGGATTTTCCTTGGCAATTAAAGTACAATCTAATTCCAACAACTAAACCAAATCAAAGATTTAACAACCTTTCCCAATCATTATGGATAGCCAAATAGGGAAGGAATTTGGGCCAGAAAACTTTGGATAGTAACTTCAGAAAAATTTAGCCTAGGCTAGACTTGGACGAATTCTGAGTCAGGTAAGGTCTAGGGTTACCTTTTGATAGGTGGAGGATCAATATTTAATTCGGTTGGGTTAGTTGATCGCCAAGATGAGATGGAGCTATTACGGCTTCCTGAAATTTCATTTGGGTGAATAAAACTCCCAGAACTAAATTCGGCGTGAAATGTACGATTTAAGATTCCATGGGTAAGGGGTGTGTTAAGAAATGGTAGTTTGGAGCTCAAGTTCTGAGCTCTCTATTTCCATGCCACTTACTATTTCGCCAAAGCGGTATGGCCCCACTGTGGCAGGACAGTCGCGAAGTTAAAGATGGAAAAAAACCCCAAAACGGTATTATTCTGTAAAAATTGTTCTTAAGATGTTAGGAGGAAACCCAGGGTGATTTTATTATTTTTTCACATATTTTCATGCTTAAGGTAAATTGTTTACTCCCTAAACTCATCATTCGATTCCTAAAACCCAAAAACTAGGATGGGTGGTCATTCTGGGAGGGTTTTGGCCTATGGGTAATGGTGGAAATTATCCCTAGGAGGGGTTTAGGATCATGGGTTGGTCTAAGAGGTGAATTATACTATAATTTGAATAAGGTAGACTATTATATTGATCCTTTGTATTGTATGTACTATTTAGACCAAGAACAAGCGGAACGAACCAAGAATGGAAAAACTATTGCATCTTAGACTGGTTGAAGCTAGAATTCAAGGTAGGTGATGATTTTGTTTCCTGTATGGGTTTGATGTACTTGATAAATCACTTCATGGTATGCATATGCATATATGAATAGAAAAGCATGCAAGAAATTATATGAAATGATCACTTACTAGCCTGATTTTTTATGAACCTATTCTTGGTGACATAATGTTGTCTATTAAACGTAAGTGTGGCTGCTTTGTATATTTGGATTGAGTGTCATGTTATGATACATAATTGGATTGGATGTCACGTTCTTACACATATTTGGATCGTATTTCATGTTCCGACAAAAACTTTGGATCGGGTGTCACATTCCGACATAAATTAAGTGTTTGTGAGTCCCATGAGAGGACCCTTATATAGAGTTGCATGATATTGAGGTGTTGAATTGTGTGTCACGACCCAACTCCATAGGCTGTGACTAGGGTCCGGCAAGGACCCCCATATACGTAACTATCAACTATAGCCAAATTGAACTATACACAATGTGATACTACAGGCAAAAAACCCCAATCGGTCAAAACCTTTTTTTCATGTACATGTAGCCCCTTTTATTTGTACCATATATTGAAAGGGCACACGAGCTGACAAGAATGCCATAACATAAACATATTTACAACACGTTGTATAGGCACAATTTAGACAACTTACACTTAACCCATATACATGTGACTACAGACCTCTAAGAATAGTAACAGCAACCTATGATGGGATAGAGCCCCCGTCATACCCCTGAATAAACAAACATATACATCGCAGGACCAGCACCCAAAAGCTAGGCTCCGGAATAGTGGAGCACTTCCAATATAGCTGAGCGGAAATCCTAAGCTGGTGGATCTCCAAAATGAACACTTGTACCTGCGGGGCATGAAACACAGCCCCTAGAAGAAGGGGGTCAGTACGATACATGTACTGAGTATATAAAACATAAAATATCATAAATGAGACAACAACTAAAATAGGGATGCAGGGGGAAAGTATAACATTTAGCCATCTACCGTACCTACATCTTATAAAATAAAGGCATACATACTATCATTGCGTAATGTATCCAGCCCATTCGGGGACTCGGTGTAACAACTACATCATTTTATCATCATAAGTACATATGTACCATTAGAATTGTAGAACATACAGCCCGATCCATGTATATAGAAAGTACATGCCGAGGAATGATGGTCCAATCCACATATTATATAATAATGCTGAGGAATGACAGCCTGATCCGTGTCTCATATAATAATGTCGAGGTACGATGGACCGATCTCTATATAACATAAAATTCCATGTAACGTATGGCTCGATCCCTATATAGAAAATAATGCCGAGGTACGTTCGGCCCGATCCATATATCTCATAATGTATATATGTGCACATAAAACTCTGTAACATATCAAACATCCCTCCGGTATAACCATAAAGTATGTTCAATAGCTCCTAGGTATAGGAGCTTACACATCCCATCACTATTCAGCCTATAAAAGGCTCAAGGGTCATAATTCAACTACTTCAAGGCCCTTATCAATCAAAAGTTAGTACAAGTCATGAGTTACATCCAGAATCTATAAATGGAATTATGTCTAACTCACATCACATATAGTTTTACTTACATTAAGCCATTTCAAGAGAATGGAGGGATAGGCTTCACATGTAATATATTTCATCACGTAAAAGGCTTACAAGACAATAACTCAACTATCGTAAGAGTTTTAATATCAAGAAGTGAATAATATTTATGAACCATACTCGGGATTCTATGAATGGAATTATCCCCACATTGCATATACCATCCACTTATGGCTAACACATGCCAAGAGAAAAGAAGAGTTAAGCCTTACATACCCTCTGTTTTTCATCATCTAGGAGATAGTATGAGACATTAACTATATTAGCATAGGAGCTCTCACTTCAAGAAGTAGTAGGAGTCGTGAATCATATTCAGAGCTTCATGAGTAGATTTGTCCCCACATTTCATATGCACATCATACTTAAGACTAAGACACGCCAAGAGAAAGGAAGGATAACTTTACATACTCATCACTTCCTAATGTATGAAAGACTTGAGAACCCCTAGTTCAATTACTGTAAGAGTGCTTTCATCAAGGAATAAATAAGGACTATGATTTACTCTTGGAATTTATGAGTAGATTTACCCTCAAGCTCATATCATTCATTACTTATGTGAAGACATGCCAAATGAAAGGAAGAAATAAGATTTACATACCCGTTATGCATTACTCGCATCCAAGCTTGCTTCGTTACTCCTTTAACCTATTTATAAAATAAAGGCATACATACTATTATTACGTACTCTATCCTGCCCATTTGGGTACTTGGGGTAACAACTACATCATTTTGTCATCATAAGCACATATGTACCATTAGCGTTGTGGAACATACAACCCGTTCCATGTATATAGCAAGTACACACCAAGTAACGATGGACCGATCCACTTATCCTATAATAATGCTGAGGAACGACATCCCGATCCGTGTCTCAAATAATAATGTCGAGGTATGATAGCCTGATTCGTATATAACATAACATGCCGTGGAACGTACTGCCCAATCCCTATATAGCAAAATATATCAAGGTATATTCAGCCTGATCTATATATCTCATAATATATATACATGCACGTAAAACTCTGTAACATATCAAACATCCCTCAAGTATCCCCATAAAGTTTGTTCAAGAGTCCTAGGTATAGGAGCTTACACATCCCATCACTATTCAGCCTATAGAAGTCTCAAGGTTTATAGTTTAACTACTTGAAGGCCCTTATCATTCAAAAGTGAGTACAAGTCATGAGTTACATCCAGAATCTATAAATGGAACTATGTCTAACTCATATAATATATTGTTTTACATATATTAAGCCATTTCAAAAGAAGAGAGGGATAGGATTCACGTGTAATACTTTTTATCGCGTAAAAGGCTTACAAGACAATAACTCAACTATCGTACGAGTTCTAATATCAAGAAGTGAAAAAGATTTATGAATAATACTTGGGGTTCTATGAATGAAATTATCCCCACATTGCATATACCATCCATTTATGGCTAAGAAATTCCAAGAGAAAAGAAGAGTTAAGCCTTACATACCCTCTATTTTTCATCATCTAGGAGACAGTGAGAGACACTAACTCAATTAGCATAGGAGCTCTCACTTCAAGAAGTAGGTAGGAGTCATGAATCATATTCGGAGCTTCATGAGTTGATTTGTCCCCATATTTCATATGCACATCATACTTAATACTAAGACACGCCAAGAGAAAGGAAGGATAACTTTACATATTCATCACTTCCTAATGTATGGAAGGCTTAAGAAGCCCTAGTTCAATTACTGTAAGAGTGCTTTCATCAAGGAGTAAATAAGGACTGTGATTTACTCTTGGCATGTATGAGTAGATTTACCCTCAAGCTCATATCATTCATTAATTGACTGAAGACATGCCAAATGAAAGGAAGAAATAATCTTTACATACCCGTTATGCATTACTCGCATCGAAGCTTTCTTCATTACTCCTTTAACCTATTTAGTACGAAACTAATACTAAGGTTAGTGACCTTCAAATTTCCAGTTTGTAATTCTACCACCAACTACCCATAGGAACCAATTCTTTATTTTCCTTTCACGACTAGTCTCGACTAGTCTATTAGTTAGTTAGAAGTTAACAGAATTCGGGCAGCATCTCCTCTATAACTCACCCTATTCGAACTCCCAGTTACAACTTCAATTAGTACAGCCAACCAACAACCACAAAGAGCATACAATACACAATTATAACACTTCAACACTACACAAAACAAGTCCCAAATAACTCGCCCAAAACCATGAAATAAAAATAAGGTTTTCAATCATTAATTTGTACAATCTTTCTTATGGGAATTGTACTCTCTTTCTAGACTTAATAGTTCTTTAGAGTTTTGGTACGAATGATTTTTAGTTCCTAGGATATTTTCCTCATGTTTTAAGTTGTTTGCTAGACCTTCTTGAGTTTATGGGAACTCAGGCTTATATCTTTAATTAAGACTGCTTCCGCATCCTTATCTTATTTGTTTACTGCATTTGCCAATTGTTAGGCTGTTGAAATGGTTCTCCCATTGGAGGGTTAGTAAGGGTGCCAGTTACGGCAGGTCAGGGTCATGACAAAATGTTATACACCAAATTTATTTTAACTAAGACCCGAGCCATTCTTCTTATGCGTATAGGCCCGATCCCGATGGCTACTAATTGAATATATGTTTTTGGATCAACTCCTAAGTATCTGAAGTGTATTAGAGGTGAATTAGGTTCATGAGGAACCTCTAGTACTAAGTCAAATTCAAAGATCCTTTACCAATTGTGTTTTTGTATAAGATTATATAAGGTTCAACTTCAAATGACCATAACTTTCAGAATATTAAGAGTTAGGTGTCCAATTACTATTAAATTACAGGTCTTTGAGTCCTTTTTCAAATGCCACCAAGTTTTCCTTATTCTGAGTGAGGCATAAAAGGTTATAACCGTTTTACCAAAGATTGGTGCTATAGTTGTTTAGGGTCTGGTGCTCCAGCAGTGCACCTGACCCTAATTTATAGATATTTTCTTAATGAGGAAATTTCGGACCTTTCCCCACCCCTCCTATACCTAATCCACGTCCTTTTGGGACTAAAATCTGCCTCATATCAATTCTTAATGCTAGTTTTCTGTCATTAATGCCTAAAAGCTTTTGAGAAAAGAGAGTAGATAGAACCAGAAGGGCTAGGGTTCAAAGTTTTTAAATGAGGTCTTTGATTTTTGATGAAATATTCTTCATTCTAGGTATGTAAGGCCAACTTAAACCTGGACTGTGTTCTTCCATGTGCCCCATAGACGTGTTTGATGGAATAGTGATACACTTGAACCTTTCATGAATGTTTTCTTGAATTTTCCTAAACTTTAGAGTAGTTTTACATACTATTAATTGATTGATGATTTTAATGAATTGAATTCTTGAGCAAATACTTACATATTTTATTTCATAAGACCCTAGTTATATTTTGATCATAATTGAGTATTTATACTTAATGATTTAGTTTAGAGTCTTGAATTACGAGTGCTTGAATGTGAATGAGATATGAATATGATGATAGTCTTAACAAATTTGAAGGTCTTTTGCATTTTCATAACTTGGACCCAAATGATTGAACCTAACTGAATGTGTTCATAAATGTGAGACTAACTACTCTTGAACATGTGATTGGGATGGTATGGATAGATTGAATTGTTGAAAGGTTGATTTGATAGAACTGGTGAGTTGATAATAGAAATTTGAGACTTGTTGATTGGATTGAGTAAGATTGAGCAGATAGAATCTTATGAGCATTGAGTCTTGGGAGGAGTATCGAGCACCGAATTGAGTAAGAGTAAATAATAACTCGAACTCAATAACTACGTCGCCAAACATAAGAGAAGATTGAACTGCTAAGTCAGATGTTTTCCCTATTTTATTATCCGGAAAAGATAAGACTTGATTGATTGATTGGATCCATGATTGGATGATTTTCCCTTTACCTTGGGAAAGTATTGGACAGTTATGACAACAACAACAAGCTTGTTGTACGATCACTGACTCATAAGTGATCGTTGTCGAATAAGAGAAACTCCCAGATAGGTCTTGATAGTACTCTAATGATTGGATTGGATTTCTTTTGATTGATCAACGTTTAAACCTTATTCTTACTTTAGATTTGGGACATTTTGATTGATTACGTCATCTTTCAGATTTGAGATATCTGAACTGATATGATTCTACCTTGATGCATGTTTTATCCTGCCATATTACATACTTATACATTCCATGTACTGACATTTATTTGTATTTGCATAGTTTTATGATGCAGAGATATCTTCTAGAGATCATTAACAGGCGCACCGTTAAGGATATGTTCATAGTTAGCTGATAGGTGAGTCTTCCCCTACATTCGGAGGATACCAATTATGTTATTCTTGCCTTGAGTTTAGTCTTTCCATTTTGATTTAGGGTATCCATGAACATGTCATTGGCACCACTTAGATAGTAATGATAGAGGCTTCATAGACTAGATAGAGATGGGTTGGTTGAGGATTTCTATTCTTTAAATTAGTCTTGTCAGACTATTTTCATGACATAGATTGGAGTTGCATTTGTTTGCCTATGGTCTTCATTCCTAAAGTTAGATTGTTGATTGAAATTGTCCATTTATTTATCTCTTTATTTTAAGTCTTTCTCTAATTGAATGAATGAACGGATGTGTGATCAGGCCAAGTGGTGTGCTTGGGAGGCAGTAATGGTTTTTGAGTGCTGGCCATGTCTAGGCTACTCTCATGGGATGTGACACAAAACTAAGCGTCAACACTAGATGGATACAAATCAATTTTGCAAGAAAATCAATTTTTTCATTAATAGGATCAACTAGTATTGTCACTTATGCTAAAATAACACATTATCACTAAAGCACACTCTAAAAATTCAAACATATCCTATGAAATCAAACAAACCCTAACCAAAATGCAAGTGTTGTACATTGAATTAAAAAATCTAATAAAGGGCGGCCTGGTGCACTAAACCTCCCGCTATGCGCGGGGTCCGGAGAAGGGCCTTACCACAAGGGTCTATTGTACGCAGTCTTACCTTGCATTTCTGCCAGAGGCTATTTTCAAGGCTGAACCCGCGACCTCCTGGTCACATGGCAGCAACTTTACTAGTTACTCCAAGACTCCCCTTCAAATAAAAAATAACTCAATTTTTTTCAATTATGGCTAAGATAGAGGGGTTGGTGGTAGTGGGTTTGATGGCGTTGAATATTGGAATCTTTAATTAGATTGTACCCCTGAACTTAAATTTTGTACAAAAATATTCAACCTTAATTTAATTATTTCAAGTATGCCAAGTTCAAGTATCTAAAGTTGAGAATTTATACAAACCAAAATAATTTCAAACTACTTAATTAAAAAATCCTAAAGTTCAAGTTCTAAAATCTAAGTTCAAGTTAAAAAATCCTAAATTTCAAGTTCTAAATTTAAGTTGAAAGTTCAAAACTTAAAAGTTTACATATCCTTTAAGAATTTTCAAGTTCAACATTTCTAAAGTTCAAGTTAATTTTTTTCTAAGTTAAAGTACAAACTTTCAAATTTCAAGTATAAGAAAAGTTCAACTATCTAAAGTTGAGAATTTATAAAAACCAAAAACAATTCCTAAGTACTTCAAAAATCCTAAAGTTCAACTTAAAAAATCCTAAATTCCAAGTTCAAAATTTAAGTTGAAAGTTCACAACTTAAAGTTCATATATCTTACAACTAAAGTTTAAGCTTAATTAATTCTTAAAGACTACAATTCATGAAACCAAAGTTAATAACTTTCATGGACAATATAAATAATTCACAATTTCTAAAGTTCATAACCTAAGTTCAAATAAGTAACAAAAAATTTTTTTATGTTCAACTTAAACAATCTGGCCTAAAGGTCAAGTTCTAAATTCAAGTACAAAGTTCTAAGTTCAATACAAGTTATGATTAAGTTATAATTTGTAATTAGAAGCTCTAAATAAGTTCTAGGTTCATGATATTCCAGTTCAATTTTTCTAAGTTCAACATTTCTAACTTCTAACTTCTATAATTACTTCTTAAACCTAACTTTCAACTTCAACAACGCTTCAATTCAAACTAAAAAATACCCAAATTTATAATCTAATTCAAAAAACCCAATACAAACTAAACCCAAAAATTTTCATTCATTAATTCAAAATTAAATATACAAACTAACAATGTTAATAACATTATAACTTCAAAAACACTTCAATTTCAACTCCAAAAAACCCAAATCACAAACTAATTCAAAATATCCCAATTCAAAGTAAAACACTAAAATCAAAACTAGAACTTTTTGTTCACTAATTCACAATCAATATTAAAAATTAACTATTTAACAACGTATATTCAACAACATAAATGAAATAAACTAACTAACAATTCAAAATTTTCGCACTTTACAAAAAATAAAAATCTAACTAAGTTTAATAAGGAGAGAAAAAGAGAAGAGAGAGGGATGGACTACTTGAGAGAGAGAGAGGGACAACGGCAGCAGGGAGCTCTATGCGACGGGGGTGGGCGTCCGGGTCGGGGTTTGGGGGAGGGGATCGAAGAGAGAGAGAGAGTAGATAAAAAAATGGAAGAAGGTGGTTGATATTTAGTAAGGAGCGACGGACAGGGTCGCAAAGTCTGTTGCTCACTTTAAAAAGTTTTGACCAAAGAAGCAATGGACTAAGTACGCAGTCCGTCGCTATTTCAAAAAATAATTTATAAATAATAAAATAAAATGTTATAAAATTTTTTCATAAATTAAAATTAAAAATAATCGATGAATTTCGTCGCTTAATTAAATTTAAAAATAATTATTTTTTATCGAAAGCGATGGATGGCATCGCAATGTATATTAAATAAATAATTATTAATTAAAAATATTTTTGGAGCAAAACTTCGCCAAACAAAAATGACGGACATAGAGTCATTGTCTGTCACTTTTTAAAAAACAACAATTAAAAAAAATACAAGCAAGTCTCTTTATCAATAGCTTATAATCAACGACGCAATCTATCACTTTTTTCCGTTGTTTTTTCATAATTTTTTAGTAGTAATTGGTCAAACCAAATCCTTGCAACCCCTTTCATGATAAGTGTCCAACTCCACCATCTCCACGGGACTAACTCCCTTAATCCCACAATCTTATGAATGCTTTCAACGAACTCTTATGGATGCTCGTCAACCTTGGACCCATAAAACTCCGGGGGACTTATCCTCATGAAATCACGAACTCTTATCACCGTTATATCCACATTTGGGTTAGCGGAACCAACTACCTCTCGGCTAGATTGAGCCGCCACCGCTTGAGCAAGTACTTGGAATGCTACTCAAAACTCCACATGAGAGACTTGCTCATTTAAGGAATCATTTGGAGCTTGTTGCTCCTCCTCAACTGTAATAACCCTAAAGATTATTTTCGATATTTTTGATAAAATTGTTGTTTTACCCCTCCCCCCTTCCCCCCCCATTATTTTCTCCGAGTCTCTTTTGGTTGGGTCTGAGAATTAGTTTTTAAAAATCTTTTAAAAAGTTGAGGTTTTGCAAGAGAAATGACTTTTAAAGTCATAAGTCAGGGGCGGAGCTATGTGGTAGTGTGGGGGTTCACCCGAACCCCCTCAATCAAAAAATTACGTTGTATATATAAGGCTATATTTGAATATTATGGATATATACCTTTTAATGAACCCCTTAGAACAGTTAAAAAGAGTGGCTCAATGGTCAAAGGGGTTCAATTCACAATTGATGTCGTGGGTTCGATTCTCGCTCAAGTCTTCTTTTTTTAAAAGGTTTTTAAAAGTTTCTCACTCCCTTTTCTATTTAATGTGCATTTGGGCTTTAAATATGTTGTTGGACTTGGGCCTTTCTCCTATAAAATGAGCAATTGGGGCTGAGTAGACAAATTAGTTAACCCATTTGTGTGTATTTGTTATTTACTTAATAGTTGATTATTTTTCATTTTTCTCAAGTTTAAATATCGTATTTAAAATAGAAATATTTACATAGATATACCATATTAAGAAAATATTTACCATTTCTAACAATAATATTTTTTTACTGGACACTTATAATACATTTATAATATAATTTTAATACATATTAGAAAAATAATTTATAAAGGTCATATAATACAAGTTTTATACACTTTAATATACATATAATACATTGTGCCAATTTCATACCAAGAAGACATAATATATTTTACAACACTTATAATATATTTATATTGCATACATAATTCACTTTTAGTACATATAAGATTTTATCACAATACTGCTATGTATTGTTATAAATGGTAATAAATAATTTTTTTTACTAAAATCAGTAATTATTTATTAAAAAGTGTTCACACAAGTAATATTTTCTTTAAAATATTTGTATATATTTTTTATGTAATTGGATGAAAAATATTCCTATTCTCTCTTTTTCATGCTCGCATACTAATTTAAAGCCCTAGCTAGATTTCTACAATTTCCAATTGACTTTCAATATTAATACACTTTTCAACCAAAAGAAAAGAAATAACACACTATGTATATCTTGTTTTGTTATGTTTTATATAATATTTATCGAATTACATAGTGCGTACTTTTCAACTATATATTTATCATTTTACATATTAATAAATTGATGTTGTTCAACATCTTAATTATTATTACTATTATTATTGAGTACTAAAAATATATTATTCTTAAAAAAGTGTAAATATTAAATTATTAATATCATATTATATATATTATGATATTAATAATTCAATACTTACATTTTTTTAATAAACTTTTTTTTGTGGGGTATTAATTTAAAATAAAAAATAGAAAATTTAAAATAAAATAGGACACTACAAAGTGAAAGTTAAAAAAATATGAAATTTTTAAAAAAAGGTTCAACGGTGTAGAGAAAAATGGGAAGAAATATTAAAAGGCTAAATAAGAGGTTTAAAATTTAGCTGGCATCTGCTTTGATTTTTCTTTGCTTATTTATTCATATGTTCGACCCCCTGAATTGAAATTCCGTATCCGCCACTGGCTTAAGTTATCAAATTTTGAGTTTTGGATTCACTTGGAGTTTCGTGTCTTGGAATCAAAATCCTTCAATGCCATCAGTTCTGGAATGTGGAATTGGTCTAGGAGAGTTGTCGGAATAAAATTTGGAGTTGAAACGTAGATT
This sequence comes from Solanum dulcamara, assembly GCF_947179165.1. NCBI lineage: Eukaryota > Viridiplantae > Streptophyta > Magnoliopsida > Solanales > Solanaceae > Solanum > Solanum dulcamara. Next base: position 70,408,975 of record NC_077240.1, on the reverse strand, counting down.
TTAGGTTCCAAGTTGGAAATTGAATTAAGTTTGATCCAAGTTTGACTTTGGTCAACATTTGGTATTTGGGTATTCGAATTGAATATTTGATGGTTTCAATAGTTTCGGGAGGTGATTCTAATGGTAGAAATCACTTCGTTATAATGTTTAGAGGTTCCGACGATATTTTTGATATTTCAAGTGCCGAAACTAGTTTAGTTGCGACTTATCAGATTCTGGGACAAGGAGACCTTGAATTATAATTTTGATTCTATTGAGGCTGGAACATAGAATTTAGTAGGATTGCATATATGGTTTGCGTACATAGGGTCCTGAACTGTCACGCCCTGGGAGGGTACCCTAGACGTGACCGGCACTCGAAAACCATTTCTGGCCTTCAAGCGAACCACCTGGTCTAGTCACACTTTCATTCATTCACATTCTATCAGCAGAAGATTCAATCATAAGGATACTATTCATAATTTTGGGCCAAAGGCCAACAAATACCAAACCAATAACTAGGTGAATTAAAACTAAGGAAAACGAACAATTCAACACTTCTACACTCTAGTCTATGAAGCCTCTATCAACAATCCAGGAGGTGCTAATGACAAGTCCATGACTACCAAATATCAAAATAAGGGAAATAAATCAAAACGATAAAGAAAATATCGGTATTCTCTGAAAACTGGGAGGTCTCACCAACTAGCTGAAAGTGAATAGATCTGCAACGATGTGTCGGTTGATGATCTCTAGTACCTGCCTCTGCATCATGAAATGAGACAGGCTAAATGGCATCAGTACATGGAATGTACGAGTATGTAAAATGGCCAAAGGAACCAAACATCAAGGAAGAATCAAATCAACTCGGAAAGAAGAACAACTCAATCAAGTGTCCTAAGTCTAAACAAGAGTATAGTTTAGACGGGACAAATCACATACAATTCAACTCAATCCGACTCAAAGTACTATCAAGACCTATATGGGAGTTTGTTTTATCCGACAACCATCACTTTTGAGCCAGTGATAGTAAAACAAGCCGACGTTGTTGCCACATCCATTAATACCTTGCCAGGGTATGAACAAATCAACCAATCATGGATCCAATCCAACCAAGTCCTATCATGTCAGGACAATAATTTTGGGGAAGCATCTGATTTTAACGGTTCAATCCCCTCCTACATTTCGCGATGTTGTTATTGGATTTGAGTTATTACTTACTCTTACCCAATTCGGTGCTCGATACTCCTCCCAAGACTCAATGCTCATAAAACTCCATCCAATCAACTCAATCAAATCATATCGACAAGTCTCATTTGGAACCTAGTCAAATCATCAATTCTATCACAATCAACCCTCCTCCAATCACAATATCCGATCAATCTCAATTGTATCTTTCAAATAAAATTTAAAAAATGCATTTTATAACATCATACAATCCTATCCAATCATTCCTCTATTCATTTAGCTAATCTTCCCGGGACTCATCAAGACTCCAAGGTTCTAAATCAACAATTTAGGGAAATCAACATATTTAAGAAAGTTAACATATTTAAAGAAATCATCATAGTTAGAAAATCAACAAAATATGTTTAACCACTCATATCAATCAACTAATACCAACATGTATCACATCACTTTCTTAACTCCACAACATCAACATAATAAAAGTTAGGTTAATAGATGAAAAAGACCTAGTTGGACATAAATCTACCAATAAACTCCATTCTTATGAACAATCAATCTCAAAGAAGATGTAAGGCACATGGGTGCACTGAACCCATGCTTTGAGTAGCCTTACATACCTAGTGAAGACTTTGAAGAAACCTTGATGTTGGGTCTTCAATGGAAGGCTCGAATCCTTGAAGTTCTTGAAGGCAATCCTTGTTGGAGATGGATTTGGATGAGAAGATAGTGGATTTTCTAGGTCTTTTAGAGAGCGGAAGGGACTGAAAATAATGGTCCAAAACGTCCCAAGTCTAATGTATATATAATTTGGGAAAATGTCCAATTTGCCCTTCCTAAAAAATCTGGAAAAAGGGGCTAAAATCCTCCTAGCGCTATAGTGGCGCGCCGCGCCACTGCAGCGCCAAGTCGAATATAGGCTTAAAACCTGCACATCTGATAGTGGCGCATCGCGCCAAGGAACAAAATATTGAGTCTTTTTCCTAGCGCTATAGTGGAGCATCGTGCCCCTACGGTGCCAAGCCTAGGTTTTCTGCAGTTATAGCCTAGGCCTGAAATTCCTACAGTGCTACTCCATCTTAAGATAGTCATAACTTTTGACTCCGAATTCCAAAAATTACAATCTCGGCAGAGTTGGAAAGAAGAATCAAAGACCTTTAATTTAATAGGCCATGGGCCACCCAGATCGTCACATTCAAAAATATATGGTCATTGGAAGTCGACCCTTATACGAACTCATCAGAAAACTTAGCCAAGACGAATTCTTTGGACTTAGCTTGGTTCTAGGGATCCCTTATGACCCTATATCACCTCTAACACTCTTCAATTACTTAGGAACTTATACTAACTCAAGCATACACTTCACAATAGTCGAGTTTGATCCTACACATACACGAAGAAGGGTTCAAATCTTAGTGAAAATATTTGAGGGTGTTACATTATGTCCCTCTTGGGATCATTCATCCTCGAATGACGAGTAACCCAAGGATGGACTCGAGGTAAAAATCACAATCAGAATTCATTCATTCAACCAATCAAATTCTCAAAATAATTTACCATCCGAACTCAAAATACACAAACGAATTCAAGTCAAGAAAATGGACGTTACCTTTAACATTTCATCGATAGGAATGAATAGGTGTGGATATTTAGCTTTCATATCTTCCTCCGCTTCCCATGTGGCTTCCTCAACAAATTGATTTCTCCACAAGAATTTGACTGAGGCAATCTCTTTGTTCCTCAATTTGCGAATTTGGCAATCAAGAATTTGGACCGGAACCTCTTCATATGACAAGCTATCCTTAACTCCAATACTATCAATGGGTACTACCAATAAGGGATCGCCCAAGCACTTCTTCAACATCGAAATGTGAAATACCAGATGAATAGCGGCTATCTTCGAGGGTAACTCCAATTCATAAGACATACTCCCAATCCTCCTCATAACCTGGTAAGGACAAATATATCGAGGACTAAGATTTCCCTTCCTTCCAAACCTCATGATGCCCTTCATGGGTGACACTTTGAAGTACACCCAATCATCCACCTCAAACTCTAATTCTCTCCTCCTCACATTGGTGTAAGATTTTTGGCAGTTTTTGGCTATCTTTAGCCTATCTTGAATAACTCTCACCTTCTCTATAGCTTGTGTACAAAATCGGGCCCAATCAACTCAACTTCACCAACTTCAAACCACCCAATTGGTGATCTACACCTCCTCTCATACAAAGCTTCATAGGGAGCCATTTGAATACTTGCATGATAACTATTATTATATGCAAACTCTATGAGAGGTAAGTGATCATCCCAATTTCCTTTGAAGTCAAGTACACATGCCCTTAACATATCTTCCAATGTCTGGATGATGCACTCCACTTGGCCATCTATCTGGGGATGAAAGGTCGTACTAAGATTCACCTTTGAACCCAGTCCCTTTTGAAAGGATCTCCAAAATTGAGAAGTGAATTGAGATCCTCTGTCTGAGATGATAGATAAGGGGACCCCATGTGACCTGACGATCTCCTAGATGTATAATTTCGCATAATCTTCTACGGTGTCAGTAGTCTTAACTGCCAAGAAGTGAGCTAATTTTGTCATTCTATCCACAATCACCCAAATTGAATCATGTTGCTTTCGGGACCTCAGCAAACCCGTAATAAAGTCCATATTGATCATCTCCCACTTCCATTTCGGAATCTCTATGTTTTGAGCTAACCCACATGGCCTTTGATGCTCAACTTTAATCTATTGGCAATTCGGGCACTTGGAAACAAATTCTGCGATATCTCTCTTCATTCCACTCCACCAATAAACTTTTCTCAAGTCATGATACATCTTTGTAGAGCCAGGATGAATAGAGTACTTGGAACTATGCGCTTCGGCCATAATACTTTCTCGCACATCATCAACATCTGGGACACACAATATATTTTGGTACCTCAACACACCATCTCCCCCTTTGGTGAAAACCATCACCTTTTGCTTGTGAACAACTTCCTTCAATTGGAGAAGGATAGGATCTTGGTCTTGCTTCTCTTTTACCTCTTCCACGAGTAAGGATGCAGACCCATCCTGAACATTAACTCCGCCTTCATTATTCTCTTCAAGCTGAACTTCTAATCAAGCTAGTCTATGGACCTCTTTATCCAATTCTTTCCTCCCCTCCTCTATATGGGCAGTGCTACCTATAGACAACCTGCTAAGAGTATCAGCAACAACATTAGCTTTACCTGGATGGTAGAAGATGCTTATATCATAGTCTTTGAGTAGCTTGATGCATCTTCTTTATCTCAGGTTGAGTTCTTTCTGGCTGAAGACGTATTGCAAACTCTTATGATTGGTAAACACATCAACATGCACTCGATACAAGTAGTGGCACCAAATTTTAAGAGAAAATACCACAGCTGCCAGCTCAAGGTTATGAGTTGGGTAATTTCTCTTATAAACCTTAAGCTGTATTGAAGCATAGGCTATCACCTTTCCCCTCTGCATCAACACACATCCCAAACCAACTCTAGACACATAACAATAGATCATAAAATCCTCTATTCCATCGGGAAAAGTTAGAACAGAAGCAGTGGTTAGCTTGGTCTTCAATTTCTGGAAACTCTCCTCACATGCATCAGACCATTGGAACTTAGCCTTCTTTTGGGTCTCTTGGTCAATGGTGATGATATGGATGAGAATCCCTCTACAAACCTTCAATAATAGCCATCCAAACCCAAGAAGCTTCTTATCTCTATCGGGGACGTGGATCTGGGCTAATTTTTCACTGCCTCGATCTTCTGAGCATCAACCTAAATACCATCTCCAGATATAATGTGGCCTAGAAAAGCCACTGATGCAAGCCAAAATTTACATTTGGAGAACTTTGCATACAATATCTGGTCTTTCAAAGTTTGCAAGACGACTCTAAGATGATAGGCGTGCTCCTCCTCATTCTTGGAGTAAACCAAAATATCATCAATAAATACAATCAAAAACATATCAAGATACGGCTTAAATACTCGATTCATGAGATCCATAAAAGCTATAGGGGCATTGGTCAACCCAAAGGACATAACCAAGAACTCAAAATTGCCATAACGGGTCTGAAAAGCTATCTTTGGTATGTCACCCTCCCTCACCTTCAACTGATGGTAACCCGATCTTAGGTCTATCTTTGAGAAACAAGTGTCACCCTGAAGTTGATCAAATAAATCATCTATTCTGGGGAGAGGATATTTTTTCTTTATGGTGACCTTGTTTAGTTGCCTATAATCAATACACATTCTAAGGGTCCCATCAAATAAATCATCTATTCTCGGCCTAATGAATCCCTTATCTAACAAGTCCTTCAACTATTCTTTCAACTCTTTCAACTCAGCCGGAGCTATTCTATATGGAGGGATAGAGATAGGCTGGGTACCAGGAGGGACATCGATTCCAAAGTCGATCTCCCTATCAGAAGGGACTCCGGGCAGATCTTCAGGAAAGACTTTAGGAAACTAATTGACAATCGAGACCGACTCAAGGGATGGAGACTAAATATTGTCATCTTTCACTCAGATGATGTGATAAATACACCTTTCGAGATTAGTTTTCTGGCCCTAAAGTAGGAAATAAACTTACCCTTAGGCACGACAGCACTACCCTTCCACTCTATGACAGCCTCATTAGGGAATTTGAACTTGACAATCTGAGTCCTACAATTAATAGTGGCATAACAGACATAAAGCTAGTCCATGCCAAGGATCACATCAAAATTGACCATGTCCAACTCAACTAAATCGGCCAAGGTATCTCTATAATAGATTGGCATAGTGCAATCCCTATAGACTCTCTTAGCTAAGATAGAATCACCGACAGGAGTAGCTACACTGAAAGGCTCAAGAAGACATTCAGAAATTTTATTGAATTTACTAGCCACGTAAGGAGTCACAAAAGATAGTGTGGCACCCGGATCAATCAAAACATAACAGTCAAGAGAAGAGACTGAAATCATACCCGTCATGATGTTTGGGGAGTTCTCCTGATCTTGGCGACTACCCATGGCATATAGATGGTTTGTTCCTCCGCTCATACCTGGAGTAGTGCCCCTCTGATTACCCCTAGCTGGTGGTGCGGTGGTAGAATACTGGGCCCTGTTGCCCCATGTTGGACACTCCCTCTGAAAATGGCCCACCTGGCCACATTTATAACAATCCTTATCCCCCTTTCTACACTCTCCCAAGTGGAGCTTACCGCATTTACCGCATGGTGGCTTCCCTTTCGAACCTCGACCCACGTTAGCCTGGGATTGAGGACCCTGGGATCTAAAATTCTGGTGACTCTTTCCTTGTCGATCATAATGTTATGCGACATAGGTGCACTTGTAGTGGATGAGGCATAGTTGGAAGACCTCTTATGGAATAAGGACCTGTGGCCCTTGTTCTGCCTCTGTTCATTCTCATGTCCAGCTGATTTTGCCTTCTTGCTCAGATGCTCATCCCTGTCTTTCATCTTCTCATCCTCCATCTGTTGAGCATACATTATTAATTTTGAAATATCTATGTTGGAGATCAATAATGCCGCTTTGCACTCCTTCTTTACATGTCTTCCCAGTCCAGAGATAAATTTCCTCATCTTCGACCTCATATCTGGGATCATCTATGGAGCATATCTAGACAACTAGATGAACTTTAGACTATACTCTTTAATGGTCATGTCCTCTTGTTTCAGATTTACAAACTCTTCCACCTTTGCTTGCCTCAATTCTCTAGGAAAAAAGTGGTCAAGGAAGGCTCCGTCAAATTCATCCCAAATAGCAGGCTCAATATCTTCACCTCTACTTTGTTCCCACTGGTTATATCAAATTTTTGCCATATCCTTGAGCTGATAAGATACCAACTCAACCCCCTCAATCTCCGTAGCATGCATAGCTTTCAGGATCTTTCACATCTCATCAATAAAATTTTAGGGGTCTTTATCTACCTTAGAATCTGTGAATGCCAGTGGATTCATTCTCAGAAAGTCTCTAATTCTTGTGGCAGCAGACGACTCTTGGTAACTAGAGCTAAGAGTTGGTGAACTCTGATTACCATTACGGGCAACCACTAATTGAGTGAGCATGGCAATCGCTCCTCCAAAATCTGCATCTGAAGTTGGTGCAGGCGAAGTAGTAGACACTTGAGGTGCCTCAGCATACCTTGCAGGTTGGCCCCTATTCCTCGATGGGTGTATTTCTAATTGTGGAATCTCTGTGTTATCGGTATTTCTCTAGCTGGTGGTACATTTAGGAGGCATTGTCTGCAATGTATAAATGCATGAATTAAAAAGGAAGTCTTATAGAGTTTAACACTATCACTCGAGTTCAGAGTATGAAAGAAGTGAAATAATTCTTAATGTCTTATAGCCTCCTGATTATAAGTGTGGTGCACAACACACCCATAAGCAGGACTCTACTAGACACAGCTTCATAGACTCTCTAGGTCTCTTGAACTCTGTGCTCTAATACCATGTTTGTCACGCCCTAGGAGGGTACCCTAGATGTGACCGGCACTCGAAAGCCATTTTTGGACTTCAAGAGAACCACCTGGTCCAGTCACACTTTCATTCATTCACATTCTATCAGCGAAAGATTCAATCATAAGGATACTATTCATAATTTAGGGCCAACGGCCAACAAATACCAAACCAATAACTAGCTAGATTAAAACTAAGCAAAACGAACAATTCAACACTTCTACACTCTTGTCTATGAAGCCTCTATCAACAATCCAGGAGATGCCGATGACAAGTCTATGGCTACCAAAAATCAAAATAAGGGAAATAAATCAAAATGATAAAGAAAATCTCGGTATCCTCTGGAAACTAGGAGGACTCACCAACTAGCTGGAAGTGAATAGATCTTCAATGGTGCATCGGTTGATAATCTCTAGTACCTATCTCTGCATCATGCAGGCTAAATGGCATCAGTTCATGGAATGTACGAGTATGTAAAATGGCCAAAGGAACCAAACATGAAGGAAGAATCAAATCAACTCGGAAAGAAGAATAACTCAATCAAGTATCCTAAGTCTAAACAAGAGTATAGTTTAGATGGGACCAATTACATACAATTTATCTCAATCCTACTCAGAGTACTATCAAGACCTATATGGGAGTTTCTCTTATCCAATAACCATCACTTATGAGCTAGTGATAGTACAATAAGCCGACGTTGTTGCCATGTCCGTTCATAACTTATCAGGGTATGAACGAATCAACAAATCATGGATCCAATCCAACCAAGTCCTATCATGTCAGGACAATAATTTTAGGGAAGCATCCGACTTTAACGGTTCAATCCCCTCCTACGTTTGGTGATATAGTTATTGGATTCGAGTTATTACTTCCTCTTACCCAATTTGGTGCTCGATACTCCTACCAATACTTAATGCTCATAAAACTCCATCCAATCAACTCAATCAAATCATATCAACAAGTCTCATTTGGAACCTTGTCAAATTATCAATTTTATCACAATCAAACCTCCTCCAATCATACTATCCGATCAATCTCAATCGTATCTTTCAAATGAAATTTTAAAAAATGCATTTTATAACATCATACAATCCTATCCAATTATTCCTCTATTCATATAGCAAATCTTTCCGAGACTCATCAAGACTCCAAGGTTCTAAATCAACAATTTAGGGAAATCAACATATTTAAGAAAGTTAACATATTTAAAGAAATCAACATAGTTAAGAAAATCAACAAAATATATTTAACCACTCATATCAATCAACTCATACCAACATGTAGAACATCACTTTCTTAACTCCACAACATCAACATAATAAAAGTTAGGTTAATAGATGAAAAAGACCTAGGTGGACATAAATCTACCAATAAACTCCATTCTTATGAACAATCAATCTCAAAGAAGATGTAAGGCACATGGGTGGACTCAACCCATGCTTTGAGTAGCCTTGCATACCTTGGTGAAGACTTTGAAGAAATCTTGATGTTGGGTCTTCAATGGAAGGCTCGAATCCTTGAAGTTCTTGAAGGCAATCCTTGTTGGAGATGGATTTGGATGAGAAGAGAGTGGATTTTCTAGAGCTTTTAGGGAGAGGAAGGGACTGAAAATAATGGTCCAAAATGTCCCAAGGCTAATGTATATATAACTTGGGAAAATGTCCAATTTACCCATCCTAAAAAATATGGAAAAATGGGCTAAAATCCTCCTGGTGCTATAGTGGCGCGCTGCGCCACTACAGCGCCAAGTCGAATATAGGCTTAAAACTTACACATCTGATAGTGGCACCTCGTGCCAAGGATGAAACTACTGAGTCTTGTTCCTGGCGCAATAGTGGCGCATCGCACCACTGCAGCGCCAAGCCCAGGTTTTCTGCAGTTATAGCCCAGGCCTGAAATTCGTGCAGTGCTAGTCCTCTTAAGATAGTCATAATTTTTGACTCTGAACTCCAAAAATTACAATTTTAGCGGCGTTGGAAATAAGACTCAAAGACCTTTAATTTAATAGGCCACTGGCCTCCCAAATCGTCACATTTAAAAATATATGGTCATTGGAAGTCGACCCTTATACGAACTCATCGGAAAACATAGCCAAGACGAATTCTTTGGACTTAGCTTGGTTCTAGGGATCCCTTATGACCCTAAATCACCTCTAACACTCTTCAATTACTTAGGAACTTATCCTAACTCATGCATATACTTCACAATAGTCGAGTTCGATCCTACACATACATGAAGAAGGGTTCGAATCTTAGTTAAAAAGTTTTAGGGGTGTTACATGAACAAACCCCGAGAGTTTATTTCGTGACTTTGAGACTTGCTAGAATCTGCTATCTATTGCCTGTAAAATCCTTTCCTGCATTCGCGAAGTGTGATGATTTCCTTCTCGGCATTCTTGGAGGCAAGGTCGCATTCACGGAGGGTTGTTTCTGCTATTCCACTTTTGCAGAGTAAGTCATATGGATTCACAGAGAACAAAATTTGCCTGAACAGTGTTAAGTTAAGATTTTGCCATTTTTATCATTTCAAAGCTTGGTTTAGGCAATTTTCAAAGTGTGTTTTCATCAGAAATCATTGGTATGTAATTTTCAACTTATATCTTTGATTTCCATTGATTAATTTGTGATTTTATCTTCAATAATTGGATTTCAAATTGGAGATTTGGGGGGGGCTTACCTAATCCAAAATTCTATCAAAAATAGGTTTGTGAACTCATTTTAACCCTATTTTTGGAATGATTTTCACCATTAGATTCCTTACTACTTGAAGAATATTTTCATCTTAAAATATCTAGATTTCGAGTTCATTTTCCGACATGCGATTTTTGACTCTTTTTCCCTATTCACCCTAATTTTTTGATCTTAATGTTAGTAACTTCAAAATGTGATTGTCAGTCTATATTTTATTATATTGTGGTATTTTAGAGTATCATCAGAGATGAAAAACTTTGATTTCGGATTGTTTGTGACTTTTGGCTAAGGTAAGTGAAATTTTAACATTTGTTAAGTATGTTGAACCTTGTATTTTTCTATTTGAGTGAACTAGGGTGTATTGGGTTATTGAATTGAGTTGAACTATATTATTTAAAGTGTGATCATAGAATTTGGATTGGGTAATTGTCTAAATATTACGAATTACGAGATATTGACTTATTGTGTGATTGTGGGCTATATGACATCATATGTGTATATTTATCCTATTTCACTCATTACTTGTGCATATACTTATCTGTGATTGGATGGAAAATTATATGAGTGAGACATTACATATTGGCACCAAGATTTCTATCGGTCGAGGTAATTTGATGAGGTCTCTTCCGATGGTTGAGGTCCTTTACGACATATATTATGGCCGACATCTCTTCCGGTAGGTATTGGACGAGGTCTCTTCCAATAATGATGATTGATACATGGTTTATGTGAGGCCTCATGGGTTTTAGTCTGAGATAATCAGCGGATGTGTATCGTAAGACAAATATGCATCACGATATTTGATATTGTATTTGCACCTATTTTATCATGTGGCTGTATATGATTGAGGTTACCTATGTGTGCTGAGTATGGTGATGAGAACATATATTTATATACTCTCTATTTGTGGACTGTCTAATATTTCTGAGATAATTATTGTATAAACTGCATAGACTAGGTTGTCTGAGTGCAGGTGTGTAGTTGTGGATGTATGTGGTTGGGATGTCAGGAGTACCTATGTTCCGCATTGCTTTAGTCAGGGTTTAGTTTCCATTTTTCTGAGTACCATGTTATTATTTCTCACTCCTTGCTTCTACACCTATGTATGATCTGAGCCGGTACCTCCTTCTCTTAGCGTTTTTGTGGATTGGACCGAGCCTTCGAACGTGTGAGAGGTAGTTGCTTGTCTTCTCCGGCAGACTCTCGCCACCCATTTATTTTATGTTTAGTTCTATTTGAGGATTGAGACATTTGTATTTGTACTTTCTTATTTCTATCAAAAACTAGTAGCTTGTACATGTGACACCAAGTCTTGGGTGGTTTAGAATCTATTTTTCCATTTATCCTTATATATATCATACTAGACTTTATATTTTTGCTTTTATTTTTGTTTATGTTAAATTGTTCAGACTTTTAGGCTGACTTGCCTTGGCCGATTAGGCTAGTGCTATCACACCCCGAATACGGGTCGTGACATCAACATTCCTTCGAATAGGGTTTCTTCATGGAGGCATCATTATCAAATTGCAAAGATAAAGCATTAGAGGGAAAGCCTTAGATTTCAACTCTATCACATGCTAAGATCATTAAAAAGTGTAATTTCCTAAAATGCCTCATAGCCTTATATTCATAGATATGGTGCACTTCACACCGATGAACTAAAATCAACTTGAAGCGGCATGTTATACTCCTTTGAATACTTTAAACCTTATGCTCTGATACTAAGTTTGTCACGACCAAAGCTAGACCCTAGGCGTGATACGACGATCGAAATCCTGAGGGATCCCAACCAAGCCTCTTACCATATATTGTATACATAAGGTGACTTAAAATATCAATCAATGAAAAACATACGGGAAAGATAAGTCTCAATAAGAGGAATGCTTAAAGCAATATGTCCAAACAATTGAAACTACAACTAAATAAACATCTAACATGCATCGAATTTGGTCCAGATGGGGGCATAAGACATGTTACTAGCTCACCCATAGAAGAAAGAAATGTTAAGACAAAAAGGAACATAAACTATATTGGTTACGCCCTTGAGACATGAGGACTCACCAATCAAGTGGTAGCAATCGAAATAACTCAAGCTACGAGCTTGATCATCAGACCCTACATTATGATATAATATAGGCAAGAGTATTCATTAATACATGCAATGCACTAAGTATGTAGGAAGCATGCGTGAACAATAATAATAAGACATGACCAATATGAACATAGGATGTATGACCAATATCTTTGAAAGCATGAGTAAAACTTGAAAATATTTAAGACGTTGTAATCATGTAGTCAATGCATCATAAAATCGATGTAAGAGGCCATATCATAGCATATACCTTTGTGTAGGATAGAATACTAACCAATACTTAAGACCTTACAAGCTAACACGGAATCCGATGTAATTCCTACATCGACAAGAGAGAGGCTAATTGCTAAGATAGTGTAACACCCTAAAATTTTTCACCAAGACTCGAATCATTCTTCATATGTATATAGACTCGAACTCGATGAATTCTAATTTTTATATGAGATAGGATCAATTCCTAATTATTTGAAGTGTATTAGAAGTGAATTATGGTCATAAGGAACCTCTAGTACTAAGTCGAGTTGTAAGATCTTATAAGGGTCAACTTCAAATAATCATAACTTTCAGAATATTAAGGTTTAGGTGTCCCATGACTATAATATTAAATTTATTTGAATCCTCTTTCCAATACCACCGACTTTTCCTCATTCCCACTTCGAAGTAAAAAGTTATGACCATTTTATCAAAGACTATCACTGCAGTAGTTTGGGTGATGGCATGACACGCTACTATAGTACCAGTAGACCACAGAAACTAGTTGTAGTAGTTTTGGCTTAGGCACGGTGTGCCACTATCACACGTGCAGGCCCTGAACTAGTTTTTTTTAGATTTTTCATGATGAAGGGAATTCTAGACTTTTTCCTACCTTTCTCAAGCTTAACCCTAGCCATTTTGGGGACTAAAAATCAGTTCCCTCATAATATCCAAGGAAGTTTTCCTCTCATTCACCTTAGAAAATTTGAGAGAAGAGACTAGAAAGGATAACAAGAGCTAAGATTGATCTTCAATTCATGTCTTTGTTTTTCGATAAGATAATCTTCATTCCAGGTATGTAAGGCTATTTACAATATTGGACTAAGTTCGTCCTCGTGCTCTACTTCTTTATTGATTCGAGTTGAGTTGAGTTTAGAGATTCCATGAATTGAGTTCTTGAGTTATCTATAAATTCTATTGAGTTTTTGTATATAAATTCATATGCATTGATGATGAATTTAAGTTATTTAAAATTTCTTGAGTTGGGTTTTGTTGAGAGTATCGATTCATGTTTTCATTCATATGAATCCAAATTGAGATTTCATTTTGTTATGTTATGCAATGATGGAATTTTTAAAATATGATTTGTGAAGGTTTTGAATGAGAAAATGCTGAGTTTTGAGGAGTCCTATAATTACCATTTTGAATATGAACGAGTCAAAATTTTATATATTTTCTTTTAAAACATATATTTGAAAAAGAGTTGAGTCTGAGAATGTCTTAAATTTTGTTTTTTTGAACATGAGTATTTTGAGTATCAATGATTGTTTGAGATGGAGTTTTGGAAAGGTATGAATGAGTTTGAGAAGTCTTTAATTATTATTTTGAGCATGAGTTTGACAAGTCTATTAATTACTATTTTGAGCATGAATATTTTGGGTATAAATGAATTGAGCATTATTATATTAAAAGATCTATTTTGAGATTGAGTTGAGGAGTTAAAAATCATATTTTAAATGTAGTCATTGAGTTGAGATTGTATCAAATTTAAAGAGAAGATTTTAACAATTGTGATGAGTTGATTTTGATGAGAGTCCAATGAGACTAAATGAATTGATTTGAACTAAGTCCAAAAGAGACTAAATGAGTATTTTGAATATTTTACTCACCTGATAGATATGAGCATATTGAGTCTTGGAAGGAGTATCGAGCACCATATTAGGTAAGAGTAAGTAATAACTCAAACTCAATAACTACGTAGCCAAAGAAGGAAGGGATTGAATTATTAAAGTCGGATGTTTCCCTATTTCACTGTCCTGACATGATAGGACTTGATTTATTATTGGATCTATGATTTGTTGATTCATTCATACCGTGGAAAAGTATTGAACGGACATGACAACAACGTCGTCTTATTTTACATCACTAGCTCATGGTGATGGTTATCGGTTAGATAGATCTTAAATTGAGTGGATTGTGCATGATATGATTGGTTTGATTGAGATTGTACATGTTTGAGTCGAATTGTAAAACATTGTTAAATTCTAATTTGCATATCTATTGAGTTGAGTCATTTGACTTTATTATTGAGTTGATTGTATATGATTGGATTGAATAGGATGGTATGTGATTGGATTGAATCCGATTGTATATGATTGGATTTGATCGGATTGTATATGATTGGATTGGATCGAATTGTATATGATTGGATTGGATCAGATTATATATGATTTGATTGTATCGAATTGTATATGATTGGATTAAATTGGATTCTATATGATTGGATTGAATCGGATTGTACATGATTGAATTAGATCGTACATGATTGGATTCTATTGTATATGATTGGTCTCTTTATAAAACATATTATTACTTTAGACTTATGACACCTTGATTGAGTCTCTCACCTTTCGATTTGAGTTATCTGAACTGATATTATTCTACCTTGATGCATGTTTCATTCTGCCATATTACATAGTAGTATATTGCACGTATTGACGTCTATTTGGACCAGTATCATTTTATGATGTAGAGACAGGTTTAAGAGATCATCATAGGTGCACCGTTGAGGATCTGTTCACACTCATCTTATTTGTGAGTCCTCCCCTACATTCGGAGAATACCATTTATGTTATTCTTGCATTGAGTTTAGTCTTTTCATTCTTATTTGAGGTAGCCATGATCCTGTCATTGGCACCAATTAGATAGTAGTGATAGTGGCTTTTTAGACTAGATAGTGATGGATCGATTAAGTATTTTATTTTGTTGAATTATTCTTGTTACACTATTTAATGACATATATTGGAGTTCGATTTGTTGGACCATGGCCTTTTTTCCTTGAGCTAGATTGTTGATTGGAATTGCCCATCTAATTATCTCTTTATTTTAAGTCTTTCACTGATTGTATGAATTAACGGATGTGTGATCAGGCCAAATGGTTCACTTGGAAGCTAATAATGGTTTTTGAGTGCCGGCTATATATAGGGTACCCTCTCAAGGCGTGACAAACTTAGTATCGGAGTACAGAGTTCAGGAGTCCTAGGAAGTCTATGAAGCTATGTATAGTAGAGCCTTGCTTATGGGTGTGTTGTGCACCCCACTTATAATCAGGAGGCTATAGGACATTAGGAATTATTTCCCTTCTTTTATATTCTGAGTTCGTGCGATACAGTTTAAGTCTATAAAGGTTCCCTTCTAATTATTGTGTTGCTCAAATCCATCTGAATAACCTTCATACTTAAGGTGGTTGGAATAGTAAACCTCAGATTCTTGTTGATGAGTTAAGATAAATTCTTAAGAAAGTAAAGAGACTGCACCAGGCTTATGAGGAGTCGATTAGTTTTCTTAAGTCTATTGATTCCAAAGAATGCACTCTTATTCATGTGAATCGTGCGTTGAGCCTGAGAAAGATGTATCCCAGACTATCTTCTGTAAACCTTGATTCAGGTATTAACTTTGATGGAGAATTTATGTCTCTACATATTAGTGTCACCATTAGATGGAATGTGATTTGAGGCATGGTGAGCTATGATTTGTAGAATAATCCTAGAGTTAGAAAGAGGGAGTTAGAGGAGTAGAACTCAGATAGTGAGAATGGTGGTTGATTGAGGCTTGTAACTAGAGTGAAGTACCTATAATGTTAGGAATGAGGTATAATGAATGATTGTGATAGTGCTAGTTTTAAGATTTGATTTAGTAGGCTTGACATGGCATATGTGAGAGATTAAGATATTAACTTGCGAGGGGTATGTGAACCTCAGATGAAAATAGTGAATTGAGGCTAATTCAATTTGTAAGAAGAGGCTTAAGATGTGTATGTGATGTTATACCCCATACTTTCGCACCTTAGAACATTGTCTTAAGCATCTTGAAAAGTGCCATGTGATCTAGATTATCTACCAAACTATCAAATAATTCTAAGGAAAGGAGAATGAGATATCCCATAATAGAGAAGATGGGACATAGGGTTATAAGAATTCGGAAGGATTTGGAGGCCGAGTAATGAGTCGTAGGACTCAATTTACTTGCGTAAGCTACCAACTTGGATGTATTACATACTTAAGCTACTTGAGTGCATGTTGATCTTATGTAGCAAGGATTACATAGTTTTTTAAAGTGAGATGAGGTTATGAACCCACGGAATAGGAATAAGGAGACGTGGCACCTACTTGAAACAAGTAGGTGATGCACCTACTTGGACTAAGTAGGTGATGCATCTACTTGGACCAAGTAGGTGACACACCTTCTTGGGGTAGACCCCACGCTGCCATGTGGCAGCATATGAGTGGCCGTATGGATGAGGTAGCGCCCTAGGAGGGCTTCCACGTGTCACCCTAAGGGGATGCCATGTGTCACCTCCTAAGGAGGTTTATATATATATATATATATATATATATATATATGTATTACATGCTTTACATAGTTCATTCTTCAGCATTTAGAACAAAAAAAAGAAAGGAAAACCTAGAGACTAAGAGAGAGGCAACCACAGATTTGGGCAAAATAAGGTAAGCGCTCCAATTTTGTTCCATAAATTAATTATCTACGGTGTAATATGATGGAAAAAAGGTATTAATATTATAAATTTTCTATTTGGAGCAGCACCAAAAGGGTAACGAGCAGCCACCATATTTTCAGCCGCGTTAAGGACTTCCGAGGCAAGTTTTGGTGAGTTTTGGCAAGGTAAGGTTTTTCCTTTCAAGTTGGAGTTAATAATGTTTTTATGAAGTGTGTTACATGTGGTAAATGAAGCTATAAATAGGAAAATTGCATAAGTATACTTGGCGTTAGAAACAAACTAAATTTAAGTTGTTTTAGTTAAATCAAAGTCGAGTAGTGTGTTGTGATTGTGGTGTTGTGGATTTGAGGTGGTTTGGTTGCATGTTATAGGGATGGAAAGTGTTATAAAAAGTGTGTGGGTGCTTCTGTTTGCAGCCAAACGACCGTCCATTTCGTATGATTAAAGGTTTTATGAAATAAATTTTAAACACCGTATTTTGGTATTGTAATTTTAAGTGAGTTGGTTGGAGTTTGTATTGTGTAGTGTTGAAGTGTTTTCCTTGTATATAACCTGCTTATTGATGTTTTTGGTTGTCTGTAGTAATTGAGGATGTAATTGGATGTTCGGATAGGGCATGTTATAGGGGAGGTGCTGCCCGATTTCCGTTAACTTCTTAACTAACTTATAAACTAGTCGAGAAAGAAGAACAAGGAAATGGTTCCTATGGATACTTGAATACAAATGTAGTAACTGGATGTAATGGTTCCTAACGTACGATGCGAATGTGGTTACGAGTAACCCATAAGAGGTATGTAAAGCTTATCTCTTCCTTTCTTTTGGCATGTCTTTAAGTTAAGTAATGTATGGTATGAGCTTGAGGGTAAATCTACTTATAAATGTCAATCATAATTCATGGACCTTATTTACTTCTCGATGATAGCACTCTTACACTAATTGAACTAGGGCTTCTCCAGCCTTCCGTACGTTAGGAAGTGAAGAATATGTAAAGCTGCCCTTCTTTTCTCTTGATATGTCTTTGACATAAGTTATGATGTTATGATGAGATGTTTATGGTACCGGGTTCTTTTATGGGACAGGTATGGTATATGTGTATAAGAATCGGGCTGAATGTTCCTCGGCATATGTTACTATCTAAGGACCGGGTCGTACATTCCTCGTCACATGTGTATATGACGACTACATAAAGGAAAGTAGAGACTATGGAAAGCTTATCCTTGTTTTTTCTTGGTATGTCTTAGCCATAAGTGGTTGGTATATGCACTGTGGGGATAATTCCATTCACAGAACCCCGAGTATAGTTTGTAGATCTTATTCACTTCTTGATGTTAGAAATCCTGCGATAGTTGAGTTATTGTCTTGTAAGCCTTTTAGGTGATGAAAAGTAGTATACGTGAAGCCTATCCCTTCCTTCTCTTGTAATGGCTTAATGTAAGTGGAACAATGTATAATTTGAGTTAGAGGTAATTCCATTTATAGGTTCTGGGTATAACTCATGACTTATACTCACTTTTTGAATGGTAAGGGTCTTAAAGTAATTGGATTATGACCCTCAAGCCTTCTATATGCTGAATAGTGATTAAATACGTAAGCTCTTA
Source organism: Solanum dulcamara (assembly GCF_947179165.1). Lineage (NCBI taxonomy): Eukaryota > Viridiplantae > Streptophyta > Magnoliopsida > Solanales > Solanaceae > Solanum > Solanum dulcamara. Next base: position 70,390,237 of record NC_077240.1, on the reverse strand, counting down.
TACCTAAAGGCTCTTGGATATAATTTATGATGGTATTTGAGGGATGTTTGATCTGTTACCAAGTTTTACATGCATGTATGTGCATTATTATACGATATACGGATCGGGCCGTTGTACCTTGGCATTATTATATGATATATGGATCAGGCCATTGTACCTCAGCATTATTATACGATATATGGATCGGGCCATCATTCCTCAGTATTATTATATGATATACGGATCGGGCCGTCGTACCTTGGCATTATTATACGATATATGGATCAATTAGTCATACTTCGGCATTATTATAAATATATGGATCGGGCCGTCATACCTTGGCATTATTATACTATATACAGATTGGGCCATTGTACCTCGGCATTATTATATGAGGCACAGATCGGGCCATCATTCCTCGGTATTATTATATGATATATGAATCGGATCATCGTTCCTCAGTGTGTAATGCTATATATATGGATCAGGCTGTACGTTCCACAGCGCTAATGGTACATATGTGCTTATGATGACAGAATGATGTAGTTGTTACACCGAGTCCCCGAACGGCTGGTTACAGTACGTGATGATAGTATGTATGACTTTATATTATAAGATGCAGGTACGGTAGATGGCTAAATCTTATACTTGCCCCCTGCATCCCTATTTCAATTGTAATTTCTTTATAATGTTTTATGCTTACATACTCAGTACATATGTTGTACTGACCCCCTCTTTTCAGGGGGAGCTGCATTTTATGCCCGCAGGTATAGACACAGGTTTTGAGTGTCCGCCAGCTTAGGATTCCGCTCACCCAATTTGAAAGAAGCTCAATTGCATCAGAGCCTAGTTTTTGGTACTAATCCTTGGTGTATATATTTTATTTCATTTATTCAAAGGTACGGTGGGGGCCTTGTCCCGCCATATGTTACTGTTACTACTCTTAGAGGTCTGTAGACATGGGAGTGGGTTTTGTATATCTATGTGCCCAATCGTGTCTTTATGATTTATGTTTAAGATGTTCCCTCTGTCGTGGCAGCCTTATCGACTCGTGTGTATGTATATAATAGGACAACCCCACATGCTATATAGCCTCATCGACTTAGGTGTTATGCTTTCTAAGTGATAAGTTGTGGCCTCTAAGTAGACAAGTTGGGCCAATACGTGATCATGCGATAGATTTACTTATAGTTAATAGGGTATAGGTGAGTGTCCATCTTAGATAGCCATCACGTCCTTTGGGGTGGGGTCGTGACAAAAGTGGTATTAGAGCATTTGTCCTTTGAGTGTCTACAGATCGTATCTAGTAAAGTCATTTTTATCGATGTGTTGTGCACCACATCTATAAACAGGAGGCTACAGGAAATTTAGAATATTACTCTCTTTCATATCTAAGATTGTGCGATAGAGCTAAGTCATAGGGAATGAAATTCCTCATACTAACCTGTGATTTCAGTAGAACGACAACATCAATAGAAGAAACTCACTGACGATATTGGAAATTATAGAGTACGCTGGTAAGGTATGGAAATATGATTGACATGTAAAGTTGAAAGGTGAAAGGAAAAGTAGATAGGAAAGTGTAACAGGTGCAGTTTGAGTGGACATATGAGGTAAGTCCACTATTTTATACTATTATTGATATTGGAAGCCCTATGTGGCTGCGATATGATGTGATATGAATATATATGTTGGCCCTGTGAGGCATTGTTGGTATTTTCTGCATGTATATTTTGAGATAGTAAGAAATACAGAGGAAACTCTGCCAAATTTTTTTGAGAAATAAAAAGAGAATGAGCTACAGGGTTATAATATGCCTTAAAAGGTCGTGTCCACTGTAACGATAAGATTTGACTAACCTATGAGTATAGCTGACCTCGAGAACTAAGTTAATTGCTGAATTGATGGCAATAGCAACTAGGAGGTCGATACTGGTATGGTAAAACAAAGTTGGAAAAGACTTGTGATACTAAGAGATGATTTGGGGAAGACCGGTAGATCTTGATAGGTTGAAGTATTAAGGCATTGACTGAATTAATACACAAGGATAAATTATGACGAGTTATGGTTAAAAGAAGTAATGGTGTGAGTAAGACAAGAGTACAAAGGCAAGAGAATTATGACGGATATGAAGTATCAATAAGACAGCTTGTTAGATATTAAGGATAAAATTGACTAAGAAGGGAAAAAGGGTAGGTACACTTATTTCATCGAGCGTAATTAACCCATAGTAAGAATCGTGAAAGAGGTTAAACAATGTTGTACGGTGAGGTGGGATACGAATACGATATACTGTGGAAGATAATGAGGATCGTTATGAAAATAAGTAAAAGTGGAAAAGTGGCCAAAGATATGATGGCAAAGTGAACTATACGACCCATAAGAGAGACTTATCAAGTGCTAAAGAAAAGGTTTAAGCAAGGTTATACAATAACGGAGATGATGACTGACTGAAAGGAGTAAACAAGAAGAAAGAGAGATAACAATGGAGCAATAGGACATGACATGTGGAGCTGAGGATATGAATGCTAAAAGTGATAGAACTATGGAAGATCAAGCTGTAGAAAACTGAGCAACGAAGTAAAATGGGTGCTAGAAGAGGACTTGTATAATACAAATAAAGATGGATGAACAGAATGCATTGTGGAAATAAGAAAAAAGGCTTATGCAAAAATAATGTGTTCCAAATGATACAGAAGTAGTATAAGATCCCTCGTGTACAGAACATAAGATAGACACGGACGGGAGAGATGATAAGGAAATTTTACCATAAGCGCCCAAGATAGACATAACTAATTGAATACGACAGTTGAACGTTTAAACTTAAAGGTGTAGTACAACGATATGATGTTGAGGTAAAACCATTATTAAGGCAGACTTGGTATGTTGTTGAACAAATTGAAAGCCTGTGTTGGGTACAAAATAAGTGTACATGATCCAAAAGAAGATACAGAGATGGTAAAATATACCAAATGTATAGGCAAAGAAGCATATGCATTTGAAAAGTTAAAAATAAATAGTGAATGACATGGATACGCCCTAAAGGGGGGGGGAGTGGACAAGTAAAATATAAGCGCGAGATGAAATCAACTAACATTATCACAAATTAACGTGAACACTTTAAACGTTAAGTGAGATCCCATGTTGAAACGAGCTAGCAAGATTTAAAAGCCAACAATAGATAGATAAAAGTCAAAATGATAGCTGAGACAGTGCTGAGGGCTATTGGTAAAGACCTCGTATGGTATGAAAACAAAGAATGGGTGTGTACAAAAGAGATGAATACGACAAGAGAATAATAATGAGTAACGTCAAGGTATTCTAAAGGATAGCAAGGCTATACATGACTAAAGTTTAGAATGTTGGCAATGGAGTTGTTTTCTACTGATATGGCGGCATACAAGTAGCAAAAGAGAAGGGATAAAAAATCTCTCCTATAGTAGAATATGAGAAGACTTATGAGTAAGTAAAGGAAATGAAACAAGTGTGATAACATAGACCGCGAGTACAGGTCGATATAATAGAAATACGTAAAGCAGAATAAGCCAAGAAGAGGGAAGACTATTTCTGGCCCAGAGTCGACAGAAGTCATACGTAGATAACTGACGTCGACACATAAAGTTTGAGGTGGAAGTATGGGTGTTCTTGGAAGCATCACCTAAGAAAAAGAGTAATAAAACTCGACTAGAAAGGGAACCTTGGCCCGAGACAGGTTAGCCCTTATCAGATCATTTGTGGAATAGGCAAGGTTGCCTATGAGTTGGAACTATCATCTGAGTTGGAAGTAATATATTTGAATCTCTCACATCAAGGTTCCACCAATATATAACTGAACCCTTCCAGAACATTCTCCGTGGTTAGGATCCGCGTAAGAGAGAGATTATCCTATAAGGAGCAACCTGTACCTACAGGACATATAAGCTCTTAAAATTGCTTATATTAGCTAATAAGGAGATTATGAATGATAACTATTATAAAGACCTCCCAAAATCCTCCTAAGACCCTATAAGATGAGTTAACATTCGAGGACGAATGTTCTAAAGGGGTAAAGATGTTATACCCCATACTTTCGCACCTTGAAACATGGTCTTAAGCCTCTTGAAAAGTGCTATGTGATCTCAATTATCTACCACGCTATCAAATAACTCTAAGGAAAGGCGAATGAGATACCCCATAATAGGGAAGATGGGACATATGGTTATAAGAATTCGGAAGGAGTTGGAGGCCGAGTAATGAGTCATAGGACTCAGTTTACTTGCGTAAGCAACTTGGATGTCTTACATACTTAAGCTACTTGAGTGCATTTCTTTTTTAGTGCATGTTGAGCTTACATAGCAAGGATTACATAGGTTCTTAAAGTTAGACAAGATTACAAACCCATGGAATAGAAATAAGGAGATATGGCACCTACTTGAAACAAGTAGGTGATGCACCTACTTGGACCAAGTAGGTGAGGCACCTACTTGGGGTGGACCCTACGCTGCCATGTGGCAGCATATGAGTGGCCGTATGGATGAGGTGGAGCCCTAGAAGGATGCCACATGTCACCTCCTAAGGAGGTATATATATATATGTAATACATGCTGTACATATTTCATTCTTTAGCATTTAGAACAAAAAAAAGAAAGGAAAACCTAGAGACTAAGAGAGAGGCAGCCACGGATTTGGGCAAAATAAGGTAAGCCCTCCGATTTCATTTTGTTAATTAATTATGTATGGTCTACTATGATGGAATGAAGGTGTTAATAACATAAATTTGCTGTTTGGAGCAGCACCAAAAGGGTAACGAGCAGCCACCACATGTTTAGCCGCGTTAAGGAACTTCCGAGGCAAGTTTTGTAGGTGTTACACTGCGTACTTTGGTACCTTGGAACGCTTCGTAAGCTTCTTAAGTTTCTAGGAAGGCTCTTAAGTTTCTTAGAAGTCTTCATGTGAGTCGGGTAATCTATAACGCTATCAAATAATCCTAAGGAAAGAAGAAGGAGATACTCCATAAGAGAGAAGATTGGAAATAGGGTTACAAGAATCCGAAAGAAGTTGGAGGCTAAGTAGTGAGTCGTAGGACTCGACGTACTTGTGAAAGCTATTACTTGGGACATTTTTCATACTAAGCTACTTGAGTACACGTCGAGCTTAAGTAAAAAGGAACACATAGGCTCTTAAAGTGAGACAAGATTACGAAACTACGGAAGAGAAATAAGGAGATGATACACCTACTTGAAGCAAGCAGGTGATGCACCTACTTGAAGCAAGCAGGTGATGCACCTACTTGAAGCAAGAAGGTGTTGCACCTACTTGAAGCAAGAAGGTGACTCACCTACTTGGTGTGGACCCCACATTGACATGTGGCAGCTTTGGGTTGGAAGTTCGGATGAGGTGGCACCCTAAGAGGCTGCCACGTGTCACCCCTAGGGGGCTGCCACATGTCAGATCCTAAGCTAGTGTATATATATATATATATATATATATATATATATTACATGACTCTTAAGGTCATTTCTATCGAGAAAACTTCAGCAGCAACCAAAAAAAAAGAACCCTAAGTCTAGAGAGAAAAAGAGGAAGGCTTGGAGAAAAAAATAGGTAAGTTCCGATTTCGTTCCGTAAATTAATTATCCAGAATATACCACGATTATATGGAGGTATTATAAGTTTAAAATCATGTCTTGGTGCATCCAAAATGGACAGCAAACAGTCCATGCAACTTCCAGCACGCTAAAGAGGTTTCCGAGGTGCTATTTGGCTAGTTTTGGCCAATTTCGGGTAAGGTAAGGTTTCTCCTTTAAATTTGGACTTTATGGGGTTGTTATGGAGGGTATTTTTTACCTTTTATACTTCTGGAAGTATAAAAAAGTCGTGGATATGCTCAGCGAAAGAAACAATCTAAATTGAAGTTGTCGTAGTTAAATTGTAGTTGCAGTAAGGCGTTGTGTGTTTGGAGGCAGCTGATGGTTGTGTGGTGTGTGTTTCAGGGACTAAATGTGTCCTAAAATAGTTGGGGGAGCTTCTTTTTACATCCACACGACCCCCTCCTCATACGGTTAAAGGTTTTGCAAAACAGAAATTAGAAACCTTATTTTTGTATCGTGGTTTCGAGCGAGTCATTTGGAGTTTATGTAGTATAATATTGATGTAAATTCTAAATATATATGCTGAAGGTTATTTTTGTTGGTTGTATGTATCTATTAGGAGTATAATTGGAAATTCGGATTGGGCACATTATAGGGGAAATGCTGCCCAATTTTTATTAACACCTTAACTAGCTAAAGGACTAGTTGAGAAGATGAGCGAGGAAATGAGTTCTATGAATACTCGTATGTAAATTAAGACGTTGTAAAGTCGAGTATTGTTGATTCTCCGATTTCTTTCATGTTAAATAGGTTCAAGAGATGACGATGCAAACGTGTTAAGAGTAACCCATAAGAGGTATGTAAAGCTAATGTTTCCTTCTTTTGTCATTTTTTGGCATAAGTATGTAAAAGCTATCTTTTCTTTCTTTTGGGAATGTCTTAGATTTAAGTGAAAAATGATATGTGTATGAAGCTTGGGTTAACTCTATTCATGAGATATGAACATGATTCATGATTCTTAATTCGTGTTCACTTCTGAATGTTAAGACTCTTAAAGTAGTTAAGCTCCCATTCCTCAAGTCTTCTATATGCTGAAAAGTAGTGTATGTAAAGTTATTCTTCCTCTCTTTTGGCATTACTTAGATGTAAGTATTACGTATATGAAGTTGAATTTATTCCACTCTTAAAACTCTGAGTGTGAGTAAGTGTTATGCCCCGTACTTCTGAACTTTGAAAAGCCTTCTTAAACTTCTTAAGAGTTGCCATGTGACCCTGATTAGTTACAACTCTATCAAATAACTCTAAAGAAAGGAGAATGAGATACTCCATAATAGTGAATATTGGAAATAGGGTTAGAAGAAGTTGAAAGGAGTTGGAATCCAAGTAATGAGTTATAGGACTCGATCTACTTGCGTAAGCTACCGATTTGGACATCTTGCATAATTAAGCTCCTGGAGCACATATCAAGCTTAACTAGCAAGGAATACGTAGGCTCTTAAAGTGAGACGAGATTATGAACTCACGAAAATGAAGCAAGAAGGTGAAAAGTAGGTGACACACCTACTTGGGCTAAGTAGGTGACCCACCTATTTGGGGTGGACCCCATGCTGCCATGTGGCAGCGTATGATTGGTTGCATGGCGTGCGGTGGCACTCTAGGGGCTTCCACGTGTCACACCTAGGGGATGCCACATGTCATATCCTAGGGAAGGCTATATATACTTAGTCTTTTATAACTAAGACTTCATTTTCCATCCTTTTTACACTTAAAAAAAAGATGAGAAACATTGAGGAAGAGAGAAATGAGCTACGACAGCCATGGCTTTGAGGTAAGGCCTCCATTTTTGATCCATGAATTAATTATTTAAGGTATCCTACGGTGATATAGTGGTGTTTAACAACATAAAATTTATATTTGGGGTTTCGAGGAGGTTCTCATTTTTGTCAACAAACCCATTTTTGGAATGGGACTATTGTTAGTAATACTAGTATAACTCCTTATGTAAAGCTTCGTTTTGAGTGATTCAAGATGTTTTAGAAAGATATTTCATAAGTCTATAACTTTTATTTAGCCTCTAAAATCCATTCCTGCTTTTATCTGCTTGAAAAAGGATGACGAAGTATAGGTGAGGTGCTGCCCAGATTTCGTTTTGGAAATTCTACACGGACTGCTATTGGTATTTTGGGGATATCATTTTGTACAAAATTAATGTAGGGGTGATTAGAAATTTTATGCGGCTCTAAGAAACATGTATATAACTTTCATTAATGCCACAAATATTGTTTCCCTCAATTACCCCTTTGAAACTAAGCGACAATACAAGACAGTAGGCTTTCTAGAATTCACGTTTTGATAATTTTGGCGAGTTTGACGAGTTTAGGTTAAGGTGAGGGTTTTTCTTTCAATTTGGAGTTTATGGTGTGGTTATGAAGTGTATTATACGTTGTTTAAGTGGCTGTAAATATGTAAATTCCATAAATATGCTTGACGTTCGAAACAAACCAAATTGTAGTCGCTATAGTTAAATTGTAGTCGAAGCAAGGTGTTGTGCTTGTGGTGTGTGGATGAAGGTGCGTGGTGATGTGTTCAAGGGCCTAAAATTGTTCTAAAATAGGTGGGAAAGCTTCTGGTTGAAGCCACATGACCCCCCCCCACTTTGTACGGTTAAAGGTTTTACAAAATTGAAACTAGAAACCCTATTTTGGTTGTGTAATTTCGAGCGAGTTGTTTGGAGTTTATGTTGTATAATGTCTATATGAATTGATTAAACATATGCTCTAGGTTGTTGTTGTTGGTTGGCTGTAGGTATTAGGAGTGTAATTGGAAATTCGGATAGGGCACATTATAGGGGAGATGCTGTCTGATTTCCGTTAATGCCTTAACTAGTTAAGGAACTAGTCGAGAAGGAGAGTGAGGAAATGAATGCTGTGAATACTTGTAGGTAATATAAGATACTGGAAAAGTCTAAGGTGGTTGATATTCATATTGCTTTCATGTTAAATAGGTTTGGAGGACGACGACATGAATGCGATTAATAGAAGTCCATAAAAGGTATGTGAAGCTATCTTTTCTTTCTTTTGGGAATGTCTTAGATTTAAATGAAAAATGATATGTGTATGAAGCTTGGGGTAACTATATTCATGAGATATGAACATGATTCATGATTCTTAATTCGTGTTCACTTCTGAATGTTATGACTCTTAAAGTAGTTAAGCTCCTATTCCTCAAGTCTTCTATATGCTGAAAAGTAGTGTATGTAAAGCTTAACTCCTCTTTTCTTGTGGCATGTCTTAGCCATAAGTGGTTGGTATGTGTGATGTGGAGATATTTCCATTCTTAGAACCCCGAGCATGACTTGGTAATCTTAGTCACTTCTTGATGTTAGAACTCCCGTGATGGTTGAGTTATGGTCTTATAAGCCTTCTACATGATAAAAAGTAATACACGTAAAGCCTACCTCTTCCTTTTCTTGAAATAGCTTAATGTAAGTGAAACGATATATGATATGAGTTAGAGACAATTCCATTTATAGGTTCTGGATGTGACTCATGACTTGGACTCACTTTTAAATGATAAGGGTCATAAAGTAGTTGAACTACGACCCTTGAGCCTTCTATATGCTGAATAATGATTGAAGGTGTAAGCTCTTATACCTAGAGACTCTTTGACATACCTTATGATGATATTCAGGAAACGTTTGTTAAGCTACCAAGTTTTATGTGTACATATATGCATTATTATATTATATAGGGATCGGACCGGACGTTCCCCGGCACTAACGTATTATATATATATGGATTGGACCGAACATTCCTTGGCACTAACGTGCTATATATATGGATCGGGCCGAATGTTCCTCGGTACTAACCTGTTATATGTATGGATTGGGCCAAATGCTCCTTGTCACTAACCTATTATATATATGGATCGGGCTGTATGTTCCACATCGCTAATAGTATGCATATGCCTATCATGACAGATGATGTATTTGTAATACCGAGTCCCCAAATGGGCCGGATACAGTACGTGATACTGGTATACAGGAATTTATTTTATGAGGTGCAGGTATAGTACCCTACTAAATGCTATACTTGATTTCCTGCATCCCTGTTTCAGTTGTTATCTCAGTTATGTTATGCTTATATACTCAGTACATATGTCGTACTGACCCCCTCTTTTTTGGGGGGGCTGTGCTTCATGCTCGCAGGTATAGACATAGGTGTTGGGAGTCTTCCAGCTTAGGATTTCACTCAGCCAATTTGGAGGAAGCTCCATTGATTCAGAGCCGAGTTGTAATACCAAACCTCCTATGTATATATTTGTTTATTTAGGAGTACGGTGGGGTCCCTGTCCCGCCATATGTTACTATTAATGTTCTTAGAGGTTTGTAGATATTTGTGTGGGTTATACGTGTAAGTTCTGTTCAATTATTTCTACATGATGTATTGGAAATATTAAGATACTATGGCAGTCTTGTCGGCTTACACGTCCTTTTATGATAAGATACAAATGAAAGAGGCTGCAGGTGTGAAAATGCTATGATCCACTAGGGTTCTTATGTACAGTTTTTATATTGATCATTATAGCTGATAGATACATATACGGGGGGTCCATTTTGGAACCCAATCACGGCCCACAGGGTTAGGTCGTGACAGAAGTGGTATTAGAGTAGTTCGTCCTTAGAGTGTCTACAGACCGTGTCTAGTAGAGTCGTGTTTATTGGTGTGTTGTGTGCCACATCTATAAACAAGAGGCTACAGGACATTTAGGATGTTACACTTATTTCATAGCTAAAGATCGTGTGATAGAGCTGAGTCATAGGAAGTGAAATTCCTTATGCTAACCTCAGATTTTGGCAGAAGGACAACACTGATAGAAGAAAGTGACTAACAATATTGAAAGTTACAAAGCACGAAGGTAAGACAAGGCACAAAAGATATGTGCCAGGTAAGGTATTGAAATATAATTGAAATGTAAAGTCAAAAACTAAAAGAAAAAGTAGACAAGGAAGTGTAACAGATGCAGTTTGAAGTTGGACATATGAGGTAAGGCCATTATTTATACTGTTGTTAATATTGGAAGCCCTGTGTGGCTACGATATAAAATAAGATTGAAAGACCTGTGTGGCTGTCATATGATATGAATATATATGTTGTCCCTATGAGGCATTATTGGCATTTTCTGTATACAGGTTTGAGATAGTCAGAAATACAGAGGAAACTCTGCCCAAATTTTCCCAAGAACAAAAAAAAGGGGGAAGAGAATGAGATAAAAGCTCGTAATACGTCTTTGAAGTTGATATCGATAGGGTGAACTTAATATGTTAAACTAAAGATGAAAGAGGTACCCTCCAAGTTATCGGTGAGGGGCACTACTTCTACTTGAGGAGTTTTATTTCGGACAAAGCCTATATGAGCAGCAAAGTTCAGAATTTATTTGAACGTAACCAAGATATTTTCCAGCCGTATTTTTTCCTTGGAAAAGGCTCATGTTGAAGGACAAGATGTCCAGCAATTAAGTTTCACTTCCATGAAAAAGTACAAAGCCCTCAACCCCTAGTTATGAACCTGACAATTTGTTCATGACTCAAGAGTGAAACAAGAGGGGGACCATGTGAGTCAAGCACTAAAAAGTACTAAGGTGGTTATTGGATTCTAGTTCCTTTCGAGCGGTGGTTGAAGAATGTTCCATCGCAATATTTTACTAGCTCTTTTCCTACTAATTGGGAATGTAACTTGCGACCGGAAAACATAAATTCGTGGGCTATTCAAGGTCTTGTGTTGGTGGTAAAATGCTAAGGTAATTTAGAAGGGCTTGTGATACTAAGGGATGAATTAGGAAACGGTTAAGAAGTGTTATACTATGAGATTGAATACGAACCGGGTATTATGTAAATATAAAGGGGCTCGTTATGGGGATAATTAAAGCCTAAGAATGAAGCAACTAAAGGATACGATATTAATTGTGGAAAATAAAAGAGCAAATAGAGAATGCATAAGAAGGACCTACACAGATTTGAAGGGGAAGTTCAGAATAGAAGGTCAAGTGGTAGCGAAAGAAGAGGCAGGCAACCAGACAGGATAAATCCCAGAGATGACTGGTATGTTAAGAACAGATTGACATGAACTAAGAATGTTTAAAAAAAATAAGAAAGAAAGGTTATGTAAAACTAGTGTTTCCCGAAGTATATAAGAATAACATGGAATTCGTTCTGCACAGAAAACAAATGGATATAGACAGGAGAAATGAAAGGACTATTAAACAAAGCACTGACGTGACTAATTAAGTATGAGTATCGGACAAAAAAGGGAAATAGACAGCTATGAACTGGAGGTATAGTGTGATGAAAAGGTGATAAGACAATGCCACTATTAGAATAAAGTTAATATGGTTTTAAAGAAAATTAGAAGTTGGCTTCACATACACAACAGGGATGAAAGCCCATGAGGCATAAAGGAGTAAGGAGTATACGTGACTCCACCATGGAAAATAGTAAGATCCTTAATAGATAGGGAAAGTAGATTTGCAAAACAACTGATGCATTGTGAATTTGTTAAAAGAACAAGTAGTATCTACTGGAATAAAAAAAATAAGGGTTATGACCATGCTTGACACACATATCATTAGAATACAAGTGCTCCCGAATGGAGAATCTGAAATGACTAAACACACTGGTTTACTACTGATGGGGATAAAGGGAAGGTGACCTTGAATAAGTTGCTACATACCTCGAGTACCTACGATCAGACCAGATGGGTACTGTACATCAAGAATTCTAAGCACCCCACAGTAAGTCTCTTATTCACTTCTCGATATTAGAACTCCTTCGATAGTTAAGTTATGGACTTGTAAGTCTTCTATATGACTAACAGTAGTACACGTGAAGCCTATTCCTTCCTTCTCTTGAAATAGTTAAGGTAAGTGAAGCGATATATGATATGAGCTAGAGGTGATTCCATTATAGGTTTCGTGTATGACTCAGGACTTGTACTTACTTTGGAATGATAAGGTCCTTGAAGTAGTTGAACTACGACCCTTGAGCCTATTATAGGTTGAATAGTACTGGGATGTGTAAGCTCCTATACCTAGGGGCTCTTGCACATGCTTTATGGTGATATCTAAGAGATGTTTGATATGTTACAGAGTTTTACATGCACGTATATGCATTATGATATATATGGGTCGGGCCGAACGTACCTCGACATATCTTGCTATGTAAGGATCGGGTCATATGTTTGATGGCATGTTATATGATATATGGATTGGGTCATTATACCTAGGCATTGTTATACGATATATGGATCGGACCATCATTCCTCGACATTATTATGCGATATCCAGATCGGGCCATCATTTCTCGGAATTATTATAAGATATGTAGATCAGGCCATCGTTTCTCGGCGTGTACTTTTTATATACATGGATCGAGCTGTACGTTCTATAGTGCTAATGGTATATATGTTCTTATGATAACAAAATGATGTAGTTATTACACAAGTCCCCGAGTGGGCCAGATACAATATGCGATGACAGCATGTATGCCTTTATTTTATAAAATGCAAGTACGGTAGATGGCTAAAGGTTATACTTGCCCCCTGCACCCTTATTTCAGTTGTTGTCTCAGTTATGATCTTTTATGCTTTATATACTCAGTACATATTTCGTACTGACCCTCTTTTCCTCAGAGGGCTGCGTTTCATGCCTGCAGGTACAGATGTTCATTTTGGAGATCCGCTAGCTTAGGGTTTCCACTCAGCGATATTGGAAGTGCTCCACTATTCTGGGGCCTAACCTTTGATACTGGTCATTTGATATATATATATTTGTTTTTTCAGGGATACGACGGGGTCCTTGTTCCACCATATGTTATCATTACTATTGTTAGAGGTCTGTAGACATGTGTATATGGGTAATGTGTGAGTTTTGTATGATTATAGTTATACGATGTGTTGTAAATGTTACTATGCTATGGCAGTCTTGTCAGCTGGCTTTCCCTTTCATGATATGATGCAAACGAAAGAGGCTACATGTGTATGAATATTTTATCACCAACTGAGTTCATCTATTTTGTTCTTATATCTGATAGATACATATACGGAGGTTCAGGTTTGACCATAGTCACCGACCCATGGGGTTGGGTCATGATAGTGAGGTTTTCTCTTTCAAGTTGGAGTTAATAATTTAGTTATGAAGTGTATTACATGTGGGAAATGAAGCTCGAAATAGCAAAATTGCATAAGTATGCTTGGCGTTAGAAACAAACTAAATTGAAGTCATTTTAGTTAAATCGAAGTCGAGTAGTGTGTTGTGATTGTGGTGTTGTGGATTGGAGGTGGTTTGGTTGCATGTTGAAGGGATAGAAAAATTTCTAAAAAGGGTATGGGTACTGCTGGTTGAAGCTACACGACCCTTCATTTTGTATGATTAAAGGTTTTACGAAATAAAGATTAAACACCCTATTTTGGTATCGTAATTTTAAGCGAGTTGGTTGGGGTTTTTATTGTGTAGTGTTGAAGTGGTTTCCTTGTATATAACTGCTTATTTTAGTTTTTGGTTGTCTGTAGTAATTGAGGATGTAATTGGAAGTTCGGATAGGGCAAGTTATAGGGGAGGTGCTTCCCAATTTCCGTTAACTTCTTAACTAACTTATAAACTAGTCGAGAAAGGTGAACAAGGAAATGGTTCCTATGGATACTTGAATATAAATGTAGTAACTGGAGAGTCGAAGGTTATTAATATGAGTATTATTTTTATGTTAAATAGGTTCAGAGGATGACGATGCGAACGTGGTTACGAGTAACCCATAAGAGGTATGTAAAGCTTATCTCTTCCTTTCTTTTGGCATGTCTTTAAGTTAAGTAATGAATGGTATGAGCTTGAGGGTAAATCTACTTATAAATGTCAATCATAATTCACGGACCTTATTTACTTCTCGATGAAAGAACTCTTACTGTAATTGAACTAGGGCTTCTCAAGCCCTCCGTATGTTAGGAAGTGGAGAATATGTAAAGCTACCCTTCTTTTCTCTTGATATGTCTTTGACATAAGTTATGATGTTATGATGAGATGTTTATGGTACCGGGTCCTTTTATGGGCCTGGTATGGTATATGTGTATAAGAATTGGGTTGAATGTTCCTCGTCATATGTTACTATCTAAGGACCGGACTGGACATTTCTCGGTACATGTGTATATGACGACTACATGAAGGAAAATAGAGACTATGGAAAGCTTATCCTTCTTTTCTCTTGGCATGTCTTAGACATAAGTGGTTGGTATATGCACTGTGGGGATAATTCCATTCACAGAACCTCGAGTATGGTTCGTAGATCTTATTCACTTCTTGATGTTATAACTCCTGCGATAGTTGAGTTATTGTCTTGTACGCCTTTTACGTGATGAAAAGTTGTATATGTGAAGCCTATCCCTTCCTTCTCTTGACATGGCTTAATGAAAGTGGAACAATGTATGATATGAGTTAGTGATAATTTTCATTATAGGTTCTGGGTATAACTCATGACTTGTACTCACTTTTTGAATGGTAAGGGTCTTAAAGTAGTTGGATTACGACCCGTGAGCCTTTTATAAGCTGAATAGTGATTGAATGTGTAAGCTCTTATACCTAAAGGCTCTTGGATATACTTTATGATGGTATTTGAGGATGTTTGGTATTTTACCAAGTTTTACATGCATGTATGTGCATTATTATATGATATACAGATTGGGCCATCATACCTCAGCATTATTATACGATATATAGATCGGGCCATCGTTCTTCGACATTATTATATGATATATGAATCGGGACATAGCACCTCGGCATTATTATACGATATAAGGATCAGGCCATCATACCTCGGCATTATTATATGATATATGGATTGAGCCATCATTCTTTGGCATTATTATATAATATATAGATCAGGCCATCGTACCTCGGCATTATTATATGATATACAGATTAGGCCATTGTACCTTGGCATTATTATATGATATATAAATCGGGCCATCGTACCTCGGGATTATTATATGATATATGGATCTGGCCGTCATACCTCAGCATCATTATATGAGGCACAGATTGGGCCATTGTTCCCCGGCATTATTATATAATATGTGGATTAGGCCATCATTCCTCCGTATGTAATTGCTATATACATGGATCAGGTTATACGTTTGATGGCACTAATGGTACATATGTGCTTATGATGACAGAATAATGTAGTTGTTACACCGAGTCCCCGAACAGGCCAGTTACAGTACGTGATGATAGTATGTATGACTTTATTTTATAAGATGCAGGTACAATAGATGGATAAATGTTATACTTGCCCTCTATATACCTATTTCAATTGTAATTTCTTTATAATGTTTTATGCTTACATACTCAGTACATATGTCGTAATGACCCCCTCCTTTCGGATGGGCTGCGTTTCATGCCCGCAGGTTCAGATATAGGTTTTGGGAGTCCGCCAACTTAGGATTCTGCTCAGCCAATTTGGAAGAAGCTCCATTGCATCGGAGACTAGTTTTTGGTACTGATCCTTGGTGTATATATTTTCTTTTATTTATTCAAAGGTACGATAAGGGCCTTGTCCCGCCATATGTTATCATCACTACTCTAGAGGTCTATAGACATGGGAGTGGGTTGTGTATATATATGTGCCTAATTGTGTCTGTATTATTTATGTTTAGAATGTTCCCTCTGTTATGGCAGCCTCATCGGCTCGCGTGTATGTATATAATAGAATGACCCCACATGCTATATAGCCTCATCAGCTTAGGTGTTATGCTGCCTAAGCGATAAGTTGTGGCCTCTTAGAAGACAGGTTGGGCCAATACGTGATTATGCAATAGATTTACTTATAGTTAATAGGGGTATATGCGAGTGTCTAGCTTGGACACCCGTCACGACCTATGGGGTGGGGTCATGACATGTGAGATAGTGTAGAGTCGTATGAGGCTCTAATTTTATGAGTTTCTTTGGGTGAGTAGTTAGTATCCTTTAGTTGTTAATGTGGAGACGGCTGGATTTGAGTTTGTTTTTCTATTTAGTATCCATAAGAATTATGTCGAAGGAATTTGTATATAGATAATGATGAGTCTCCCATTATATTTCAAGTTTCCTTCACCTGAGTTAGGAATATGTGAACCTAGAAGATGAGTGTTAGCAGGCTAAAGAGAAAAGTTAAGATCATAAGATTTAGAGAAAGTGGATGTGTATGCCAATAAGAGCAGCAAGTATAGAATGCTTCCTAAAAGATAGAATGAAGTTAAATGGAAGTATCTTAGAATGAGACCCAGTAGTAGTTTGGTATCTTTGGGTATAGTATAACCGAAGAGTTTAATTGTTCTTGTAAATAGTGATTCTATGTCTTGTAGAGCAATGTGCTTATAACTAAGTGTAGAGAATCAATTCACAGACATAATGAGATGACCTTTGAGCTAAGGGGGAGATGATAAGGTAATGAGCCTAAGTAACTCTTGAGCTTTCAATAGTGATGAGTTGATCAGGATAAAACATCAATGTTTTCTCCATCTCCTATATTCCTAACACTTCAGTCGATGTGATACTATATTCTTTTCATGTGTATTAGCACCATGCCCATAGCCTAGACTCATGCGCCCCCATGTTGATGCATATCCATGTTGAGTTCAAGGATGAGAAGTGATGCTTTCATTCAGCAATCCTGATTTTGTCTCATGAATCTAAGAGTTTTTATCCCTATGTTACACGATACATGACTTGAGTTTCATAATTTGTATAGTTCCATGAACTCATGAAAGGCTAGAGAGACCATATTAGTTATGGGTGTTCCAAAATCAGACTTTCTGAATGAATTATGCTTATGATTTTTTTTTCTCTAAACGTTTTCAGTGATTCTTCCTTTCCAGTTCTGATAGTGATGTTGATGATAGTAGACTGAGTTGAGTAAGAGCAAATGGGGGAAAGTGAGTATTTCCTGATTGTGATAGTTGTGTTGTACTTATCTAGTTAAGGATAGAGGTGTGGAAGAAGAGAGATATGAGACCCTGTGATGTGTAATAGATAGGTAAGAGTATGTTTGTATGTCTCTAGGTAGGAGCTCATGAAATAATGGAGGTAGAAGTGTTAAAGTAGGCCTGACAATTCTTAGATGTGGTTAAGGTGGTTAGAGTGATAGGCTTGAGTGTGTGGTTTTCATTATGAGAGTAATGGTAGTAGGATATTGATGACTTTTGGGGGAATGATTGGATGTACATGAAGGGTTTTATGAGGCTTAGAAAGAACAGGAAGCTTGGGTACCGATATATTGGCCTTACGAAATGTTGAAGAGGATTGGAGATATCACTCATGAATAGGTGTTACCTTCTGAGTTAGCCATCTTTCATCCGGTGCTTCATTTCTCGAGTATCAAAGGAGTGCTTGGGAGATCCTTTGTTGGTAGTTCCCATTCAAAGTGTTGAAATCAAAGATAGTCTGTCCTATGAGGATAATATGAAGACAAAATATCCACTTCTATTCGTCCCATCAACTATGATGTTGAAAGTAACGTCCTATTCTTGATTTGAGTTGATGATTTTTTCTTGAGTTCGATAGTTGATGATCAAGATGTTTGAATGATTGAGTTTCCATCTTCAATTCATGCCTAATAATGAGAATGAAGAAGGTAATGTCCCAAATTTGGAGTGTGAATAGCTGATTGTCTAGATTGCTTGATTTGGTTGATTGGTTAATTTGATGGAGTATCAATTGTTATTCATGACTCAATTCAAGCTCTAGTTGATCTTCATTCGAGGATGAATGATCCCAAGAAGGAGATAATGTTATATTCCGTATTTTATACAGTTGGATATTTTAAAGTAGCCGTGGTAAAGTGAAGGGAATGACCATCTTTCAAAATTTATTTTAATATACAAGTTGGTTATGAATATTATTTATGAACATTAATAGTGTGGAAATATTGGGAAAGGCAAAGGGAATAAAGAAAAATTCACAAAGTATCTTATGGTAATATTGTGGAAGGCTAGGGGTAAAACGGAAATTTCACAAAGTGTTCAAGAAAGTTCTTGAAAGACCAAAGTGTTCAAGAAAATTCATGTAGGGGTGCACTCTTTTATGGCCATGTGATGAATATATATGAACCAAAGAGAATATATATATTTGAGGGACTTATTTTCAATATATATATAAGTCTCCGATTTGATTTCATAAATTAATTATCTAGGGTATACCAAGATGTTACTAAGGTATTGGTAATGTAAATTTATGGTTTGGAGCAGCCCAAAATGTTACCAAACAGCCCCAAAATTTTAGCCTCAGTACGAGAGCTTCCGAGGTAAGTTTTGGTGAATTTTGAGCAAGGTAAGGCTTTATATTTCTATTGAAATTTATGAGGTTGTTATGGGGTATGTTAAATGTATTAAATGATGCTGGAAGTGAAAAAAATGTATAAGGATGCTTGACGTTAGAAACAACTAAATGGAAGTCGTAGTGGTTAAATCGAAGTCGCATAGTGTGTTGTCGTTGTGGTGCTGCAGTTGCAGCTGTTTGGGTTGCGTGTTGTAGGGCTTTAAAGTGTTTTAAAAAGGGTATGGTTGCTTCTGGTTTCAGTCACACGACCCCCCGTTTGGTATAGTTAAAGATTTTATGAAATAAAGGTTAAAAACTCTATTTTGGTATCGTAAATTTTGAGCTAGTTGTTCGGAGTTGTATTGTAGGATATTGAAGTGATTTAATGGTATATGTTCTGCTGGTTGTTGTTGTTGTATGGTTTTTGATATTGTGGCCGAGTTGAAATCTCGGAGATGGTGTATTTACAGGGGGAAGTCTTGCCGAAATTTCGATAGAAAACAATGTTAGTTTAGGATAAGAATCTTGGATATCTACAGCTAATGTTTGCATTCGTTAACATTGTTATAGATTTTTGGGAAGGCCAAGATTTAAGTGGGATTGACTAAGGAAGCGGACAAGGTATGTAAGGCTTACCGTTTTCTTTCAAGGCATGATTATGATGTTATGGTTTCATAAGTGCTTCCATATTTTCTTTGTTTTCAAAAGCTAGGTGTCAATGGTCCCAAGAAAATGACTACATTTCCTATAACCCGTCAATGTTTTCCAAAATGTCTATAGTTTCCCAAAACAAAGGTTTACAGTATTATAAGCTTTTATGACAATAACGATGGATATGTTTTACAACGACATTGATGATGTCGAGGATGAGAATATGTCTATGATGGCTATGATAAGAACGGCTTCATGTATGTAAGGTTTACCCTTCTTTCTCTTGGCATGTTTTGAAATAAGTATATACATCTAGTCTTTCGTTTGTCATGGGTTTTATGAAATAAGTATATGACATTTTATACAATTTCAAGGAAGTCCTATTCGTAGAGCCACGAGGATGGCCAATTTTCTTGAGTTTCCTAAAGATATTTTCTCGTGCTTAGATACGTGTATATGATTCCAAAAGTTTTAGTTTGATATAATCCATGGTAATTTTCGAAAGGTACTTGACATGACTCTTGTCTTGAATTTTGAATCATAGCTCATTCCGATTATTCTACGAGTCTTGAAAATTGGTCCTATGTGCATATGTATACGATTTGGTGCCTTACAAGATTGTGACCTTATTTTACGTTCTATTAATATTATCCTTCGTTGATAGTCTCATCTTATAATAATTGTTCCTTCAAGGTAAGACAAAGCAACCATGGTTAGTCTATTATACAATCGGAGGTTACCGACCTTCCGTCACTCCGATAGATACTTGACTTTCATTGAGTTCTCCTGCATGCTGTCTATATGTATATGTATATAGGGGATATGGGGAAGGTTCATATGTGGCGCTATAGACGCAATGCCACTTGGTCAGTTGGCGTAATATTCATCCCGAATGAGGGATGCCCGGATGCGGGACATATGTGGGCGATATGACATATTCTATTTTCTATGTATATGAAAAAGAAATGTTTTTAAAGGAAAAGACAAGCATGCATGGCATCCGGCCTAAAAGGACACTCATATGTACAGGTTACTTTCTTATCTCACTATATGTTCTATGATTCTATGATATGGTTGTTCATACCTTATGTTCTTTGTTATGCTGATTTTTATGCCTTACATACTCGGTACATTACTCGTACTGACCCTTTTTTCTCCAGGGGCTGCATTTCATGCCGTGTAGGTACACCTAGACGAGTAGAAGCTATTATAGAAGATGTTCCAGCGGGGTTAGCAACTCCACTTATTCTTGAAGTGCTGCCTAGTCAGAGTATATGCGCTATGGTGTTTCGTTCGAAGTTAGAGAATTTGCAGACAGAGTCGTGGGTATAGAGTATCAACTTTGTAAGCGGCGTCACCAGCCAATATGTTGTTATGTCATATGTCACGAGTTTTATGGGATGATAGATTTTGGAAAGCAATATTCGCAAAGCTTAGCTATGTTTTTTACATTTCTTTTGATGTACAAATCTAAATAGATTAAGTATGTAATATGAGGTAACGGGTTTGCTTATCTCTGAGCATGGGGTCGGATGCCCATCACACCCTATTAAGATCGGGGTGTGACAGATAATGTAATACCCCAAATTATTTTGCCAAGACTTGAATCAATCTTTATAGACGTATAGACTCGAAATCGATGAATTCTAATTGTATATATGATTTTGGATCAATTTCTAAATATTTAGAGTGTATTAGAAGAGAATTATGGTCATAAGAAACCTCTAGTACTAAGTCGAGTTGAAAGATCCTTTACCGATTAAGTTTTCATATAAGATCTTATAAGGGTCAATTTCAAACGACCATAACTTTCAGAATATTAAGAGTTATATGGCCCATGACCTATCAAATTAAAGGTCTTTGAATCCTCTTTCCAACTCCATCAAGTTTACCTCATTATGATTTTTGAGTAAAACATTATGACCATTTTATCAAAGACTATCGCTGCAGTAGTTTGGGTGATGGCACGGCGCTCCACTATAGCGCCAGCCGAGCGCCGAAACTAGCTACAATAGTTTTGGCTCGGACGCGGTGCGCCATTATCATGCCTACAGGCCCTAAACTCATTTTTAAAGATTTTTCATGATGAAGGGAAATACGGACTTTTCCTACCTTTCCCAAGGTTAACCCTAGCCGTTTTGGGGACTAAATATCATTTCCCTCATAATATCCAAGGAGGTTTTATTCTCAGTCACCTTAGGAAATTTTAGAGAATAGACAAGAAAGGAGAAGAAGAGATAAGAGTCAAGATCTTCAATCCATGTCTTTGATTTTCGGTGAGATAATCTTCATTTAAAGTATGTAAGGCTATTCACAACATTGGATAAAGTTCGTCCTCGTGCTCTACATCTTCATTTATTCGAGTTGAGTAGAGTTTAGAGGTTCCATGAATTGAGTTCTTGAGTTATATATAAATTCTATTGAGTTTTTGTATATAAATTCACATGTATTAATGATGTTCTTAAGTTAGTTAAAATTTCTTGAGTTGGGTTTTGTTGAGAGTATCGATTCATGTTTTCATTCACATGAACCCAAATTGAGATTTTATTTGGTTATGTTATACAGTGATGAAATTTTTATGATTTGTGAAGGTTTTGAATGAGAAAGCGCTGAGTTTTGAGGAGTCCTATAATTACCATTTTGAATATGAAAGAGTCGAAATTTTATATATTTTCTTTTAAAACATATATTTAAAAATTAGTTGAGTCTGAGAAGTTCTTAAATTTTGTTATTTTGAACATGATTATTTTGAGTATAAATGATTGTTTGATATGGAGTTTTGGAAAGGTATGAATGACTTTGAGAAGTCTCTTAATTATTATTTTGAGCATGAGTTTGAGAAGTCTCTTAATTACTATTTTGAGCATAAATATTTTGAGTATAAACGAATTGAGCATTAATACATTAAAATATTTATTTTGAGATTGAATTTAGGAGTTAAAATTATATTTTAAATGCATTTATTAAGTTGAGATTATATCAAATTTAAAGAGATGAGTTTGATGATTGAGATGAGTTGATTTTGATGAGAGTCCAATGAGACTAAATGAGTTGATTTGAACTAAGTCCAAAAAAGAGTAAATGAGCATTTTGAGTATTTTACTCACTTGATAGATATGAGCATATTGAGTTTTGGAAGGAGTATCGAGCACCAAATTAGGTAAGAGTAAGTAATAACTCAAACTCAACAACTACGTAGCCAACGTAGGAAAGTATTGAACCATTAAAGTCGGATGTTTTCCTATTTCATTGTCCTGACATGATAAGACTTGATTGATTATTGGATCCATGATTTATTGATTCATTCATACCCTGGAAAAGTATTGAACGGACGTGACAACATCTTCGGCTTGTTGTACATCTATGGATCATAGATGATGGTTGTCGGTGAGACAAACTCTCAAATTTAGTAGACTGTGCATGATATGATTGGTTTGATTGAGATTATAGATGATTGAGTCGAATTGTAAAACATTGCTAAATTCTATTTTGCAAATCTACTGAGTTGAGCCCTTTGACTTTATTGTTGAGTTAATTGTATATGATTGGATTGAATAGGATGGTATGTGATTGGATTAGATCGGATTGTATATGATTGGATTGGATTGGATTGTATATGATTGGATTGTATCGAATTATATATTATTGGATTGAATCAAATTCTATATGATTGGATTGTATATGATTGGATTGAATCGAATTGTATATGATTGAATTGGATTGTATATAATAGGTTTCTGCCTAAACCGTATTCTTACTTTAGACTTATGACTCCTAGATTGAGTCTCTCACCTTTCGGTTTGAGATATCTGAACTGATATTATTCAACCTTGATGCATGTTTCATTCTACCATATTACATACTCGTACATTCCATGTATTGACGTCCATTTGGACTTGTATCATTTTATGATGTAGAGACAGGTTTAAGAGATCATCATAGGTGCACCGTTGAGGATCTGTTCACACTCATCTTATTGGTGAGTCCTCCCCTACATTCGGAGGGTATCATTTATGTTATTCTTGCATTGAGTTTAGTCTTTTCATTCTTATTTGAGGTATCCATGATCCTGTCATTGGCATCAATTAGATAGTAGTGATACAGGCTTCATAAACTAGATAAAGATGGGTTAATTGAGTATTTTATTTTCTTGAATTGTTCTTGTCGGACTATTTAATGACATAGATTAGAGTTTGATTTGTTTTCCCATGGCCTTTCTTCCTTGAGATAGATTATTAATTGGAATTTCTCACCTAATTATCTCTTTATTTTAAGTTTTATGCTGATTAAATGAATTAAGAGATGTGTGATCAGGACAAGTGGTTCGCTTGAGAGCAAGTAATGGTTTTTTAGTGCCGGTCATATCTAGGGTACCCTCCCGGGGAGTGAAAGATAGACTCCGTGAGAAGGTCTTAACATCATGAGCTATACGTTGATCTACTAGCTAGCCATAAAGGCAACCTATGGTGCAAACGTAGTTAGGGACTATAGGTTGCTACTAGGATTCCATTTGGTATCTACTTTGGCTACGGAATCGAAACCCACCTAAAAGTTCTCCCGGTGCTTAGTCATTATCCAAATGGGATTCATTAAAATATAATTATACTATCATCATAAAATAATCATAAGAGTAGCTCATTACATGAGTGATTCATAGGAATCCATGAGTCGGTAAGAAAGTCTTTCACCTCTAAAACATGAATTGTGAGAAAAACCTTTCACAATCCTTATACATTTCTTGAAACGTCATTGAAACATAATTCATCATCATCGTAGCTTTTAATAAAATATTTCATTAAATTCATGATCATAATTTCATAAGTTCAAAATTTATAATTTAAAACCATAGTTCAATGCATGGTGCATGTGAAATAAAATGGAAATCAGGTATTGTAGGAAATTCATGCATGATAATGAAGAATAACATTGATTGAAGTCGAATTAAAAGGACCCATGAAGAATTGACATGAAACCTTCGTTAATTGGGTGAAATTGAATTTGTAAAGTTGGGATCCTTTGGGGCCCAATGGGTGAATGGAACCCATTATTGAACTCCCACATACATTGATCAATAGAGCCTTAAATGCAAAGTTATGGAGACTTGGAATTTTTGAACCCTAACTTGCTTTGAAGATGAAATCCTTGGGATAGTATTTTATAGAGAGAAATATTATAAGTGATGATTGGGGAGAGAATGTGTTATATTATGTATTTTTGCATCTTGGATTATTCATGAGCTAACAGATATAAATTCAAGGACTTTTAATTTTGAATTTTAAAATAACATGATTTTTTATAAATGCCAAGTTATATGGATAATTTATGTGAAGTTAAACACAACTCAAGAAGGACCCTTGAGCCAATTCAAAGTGGAAGTCATCAAAAAGATTTTTTTTAAGTCACGTTTTTGGATAATCTGATTTTGGGAGGCCATAACATCTTTAGAATTTGGTAATTTGGGAAACCTCTCAAAATAAAAGTTGTATATAATTGAAATATCTTTCCAATCATAGGTCATGGTACGAAATATGATATCAGAATAATAAGATACAAACATTTTAAGTCTAACAGATCAAACTAAATAGTGAATTCGGCCCAACCCAATTCTAACTCGGGTCAGGCCCAATGCCCACGAAATTAAATCTAATTTTTTTGCTCTTCCTTCATCTTTTAGACCAAGACATATCTGGAAATTTCCAGAGAGAGTAAGAGAAGAGAAACCTAGAGAGAAACACCAATATCTACCACAATTAAAGCCCCGAATCTCAAAGCTCTTGAAGAGAAAAGTGTTGTACGTCGGGTTGCCTTCAATTTAAGCTAAAAATCAGCCAATAAGGAGAATATTTAATGTGGTTGCTTCACATTTAATGTAATATTGAAGTCTCTTTTTCATTTTTAACAAGTTTAGTTAGAGTTTTAACGGATTAGAACGGAGAAAATAGCGTTATAAACTCGTTTCGTGATTTGTTGAGATTTATGGGTTAAAGGGTTATTTTAGGTAGCTTAAATGGATGGAATTAGCTTAGTGATGATGTATAATAATGGTTGATATTATTTTGATATTGTTGATGAGTTGTTGTTCATGAATTTGGAGGAATAAGGTGTATGAAGATTGTGAGTGTTCAAATCTATTTTTGGGATTGTGTAGCTGGTAGTAATTCTTGAACATCTCATTGTGTAGACCTTTGATTTTAGAAATTAAACATGTTTTGGAAAGCTAATAAACGTACCTACAACTCTTATGTTTATGTTGTAGTCTATATCTGCTGTTATTATGTCGAAAAAAGAGGATGAATCATAAGATAAAATCTGTCCAGATTCTGGATTGAAAAATCCCTCATGTATAGCTGTTAGTGTTTTGATGATATCGTTTTGTAAAAAATGAGTTTTGAGTTGATTTCTTTTGTATTGAAAACTTAAGACAGATATCTAAAAGTTTTATGCAGGTCATAAAGTCCAGTTTTACAGTTTTCATTTTCAAAATTTAGATACAACTTGAGGTACTCGGCTTTCTGAATTTACTGCTTTAGTAACATAATTCGGGTGGAAACATTCTAGGCTTATTGTTAATAATAAATCTTATTTTATGTCAATATTTTGGATTGTTGATATTTCTTGATGATTATGTGATTGGTTTGAAAGTGGGAAAAATGAGCGGTATAAGGGAGGTATTGTACATTTTCTTTTAGAAATAACCTACAAACGATAGAGTATGTTTTATTCCTGTCCGTAGCTTAACCATAATGCTTAACGTTTTAATATAGGTTGAGATAATATTGGACAATATATATGTATAAACATTAAAGGTATGTAAAGCCTATCCCTTCTTTCTTTTGGCATGATCTTATGAAATAAATGGACGACGAATGTATAAAATTCCAACGAAGCTCTTATTCTTAGATATACTAAGATGGAGAATGTTCTTAATTTTCAGAATTTATATCAGTATGTATTGACTCATATGTATGATTCCAGCCATACAAGTTGGTATAAGTCATATTTTAGTATAAATCATACTTCTGTATAATTCATATTTGGAATAATTTATAATGTCAATCGGAGGTTACTTGAAATGAATATTGTCTTGATTTTCAAATGATTGTTCATTTGAATTATTCTATTGAGTCTCAAATGATGATTTAAATGCATATGGTTACTCACTACTCTACTCATTTATGCCTTAATGTATCTTTCATCGAGTCCCAGGCCGGGTATGTATTCGTGCACAATTTCACTGTATTATTCACCAAGTCCATCACTAGAGGGTCGGGTATGATATATATATATATATATGATGATATGATATGATGACATGGTCATATGATGATGGTGCCGAGCCCCATGATGGGCTGAATATGATATACATGTATATGAAAGATTCACCGAGTCTATAATGGGCCGGATATGATATATAATATGATCATGCATGATTTTATTTCATAAGGCATAGGTACAGTGATTTCTTGATTATCGGTATTATACTTGTCTCTTGATTGTCCCTTTCAAATGTTATCTCCTTTATGGTATTTTATGCTTTATATACTCAGTACATATGTCGTACTGATCCCCTTTTTTCAGAGAGCTGCATTTCATGCCCGCAGGTACAGATGCTTATTTTGGGGATCCGCTAGCTTAGGATTTCCATCCAGCTATTTTGAAAGTGCTCCATTGTTCCAAAGCGTTGAAGTTTGATATCGACCTTTTGATGTATATATTTGTTTATCCAGGGGTATGGTGGGGCCTTGTCCCATCATATGTTATTATTGATATTCTTAGAGGTCTGTAGGCATATATGTGTGGGTTGTATATAGATGTTAGCTAGCTGTACTAGTATGACTAATGTTTTGAAACATCCCCATTCATAGTGGCAGCCTTGTCGGCTTGCGTATATATATGTGTATTTGGAATGTGATGTGTAGTGGCAGCCTTGTCGGTTTGCGTATCTGTATATGATATATAGCGGGACATTCCTACATGTAATTAAAGCCTTTTTGGTTTACACACTGTGTTATCTTTTGACGATTGTGACTCTCCAGGAGACAGGTGGTGTTGATATATATATATATGACTGTTTTGAGGCAAAGTTCTGCCCGTATAAGTCCCCTATCATGTTTAGTTACTGACAGGTGTATAAATGAGTGTCCAGTTTGGGCACTAGTCACCGCTCACGGGATTGGGTCGTGACAGAATGGGAGGAACTTAAAGGGTTTAGGTAGTTATAGACTTAAAATTTAGGATTACAATGATGTAGTCTAGGAATTAAATGAGCCAAAGAGGAAAAAATGCCCTTACTTAACACTAGCGAGGGGCTCTTTTGGCGAGGTCAGTCGAGCTCGCCTTTCGATTCAGTGAGCCGCCGACCTCAGGATTGGCTTGCCTATTCACCTTGAGCTACTGCTCAGGAAACCTCAAAACATTTCAGCAAAGCGGCCTGACTTGCCAATCCATTCGGTGAGTTATCATTTTGCCCTTCATCCTCGCTCCTTAAACCCAATCTTTGCTAACTTCTCCAAAGTTTTATGAGAGGAAACTTGCTAAGCTTTTCCAGCTCAGCATGTTGCCAATTTCTCTCTCCTTGCCAACTTGCCTTTACCATTGAAACTCCTACCCATACCTATTTGGCGAGCTTGTGGGTTCTTGGGCGAGTCTCCCAACTCACTTGGCAATTATCCAAGTATAATTCGACAAGCTTCAGTGCCAAATTTCCACTGTTTTCTCTTGGCAACTCCAAATTCCAACTTTTCAACTTTTGAGGCCTCAAACTTATATTTCAAAAACAAGTCAAGTAATATTTCAAAAGTGGATTTTGGGATTGTTTTTACCCCAAATTGAAAATTGATATTTCTTTGATTTGAGACCCAGTTCCTACTCATTTTTATTGGGTTTTCACCCATAAACTCCTTTTTACCTGAGGAATGTGCTTTTTAACTGAAATTCTTATTTTATCCTTTTTTTAATGAGATTTTTGGATAATTTTAACCTTGATTCCTTAACTAAGCAATATGGGTATCATTGGAACCCTCTTGGTGTGTACCTTCTATTTATTGATAGTTGGGGATCATCCCAGGGCTGTTAATAAAAAAAACCTGCAGAGTGGTTGGGGAGAAGTTTTGACCTTCGAGGCTGGTTTAGCTTATCCTTTTTTCTAGACTTGTGAATATCTAATCATTCTTATGAACTAAACTATGATATGGGATCATAGCATGAGCTTGAGAGGTTGAAAATTGTTTATTGTATTATTTCCACCACTTAGGGACTTATTTTGCGTATCTCGCCCGTGTGGGATCTTATTTGTGTTGCTTCATCAGTGTGGAAGCTTATTTGTGCTGCTTAGCCCGGTGTGGGGCATTATGTGATATTATTATTCTCTTTGAGGGCATGTGGTTCATGAGATTACCCTAGAGAGGGATTTGAGTTTTTTTGATAAGCATGATAGATTTATATATAGAATTAAAGATGCAAGGTTCGGAGCGTCTCTAACATATTTTCATTGGCCATGGAAAAGTTTTGGTCTACACTATTAATATTATAATTAATAAAAATAGTTCCTATAGTGTCTACTTCCAACAATTTCAGGACATACACTGGTGGAACTTCTGCGAAAGTAGTTTCTTCCAAAAAGGGCCTTCACGCTCCTTCCTTTGTAGGATTTGATTTGAGTTGATTATTCTAGCATGTTTGATTTAAAATGCCCGACTTAGGGACTTGAACTGATTTTATCACTTCTTAAAATAAAAGGAACGTTTTTCAAATGGTAAATGCATATTAAATGAATTCTTCCACTACTTTTGCCATGTAAGGGTGTATATCATGATTTACTGAGTTTGGGGACTTTGGATACTTTTAGACTTATATTGAATTGATTATGTCTCCGTGTTGTATTTGTTGTGAGTAGTCATCCTCATTCATCATATTATTGTACATGGGAATCTGAGAAATGCGAAAGTACTATTTTGAAAAAGAAAATGAAACATCTTATATATTCTTGACCACGAGCTTGGTGGCAAGTGGATGAGATTTTGAGATCATGAGATTTGGTATTTGGAATGAAAGTCCCCCATGGGTCCTTGTCTTGGGAGCTAAAGCTCGGCAAGGTGTATACGACAGGTTGTGCAACAACTTTGATTCCACCACATCATTTCATAATTGCATTGCATTGCTTTGGCCAGCTTTGTTTTCTGTGAAATTAGCCTTCTGATATGAGAATTGTGCGTTTACTTTACGCACGCTGTTCATGTATACATTTGGTCCCTTAATAAGGTTTGAAATCTCAAATTTTGTCCCTTAATATTAAGTTGAGCCAAGTCTTGCTACTTATTTTAAAATCATGATTTCTATTCATAGCTCATTTGCAGAAGCTCTCTAATTTGCCTGATTGTGTTGTGTTTATTTAACTTATAATTCAAAAGATATCAAGTCCCTAAAGGTTAAAAAAAACTGTCATTGAATTTGTAGATTTGATAACTTAGTTTACCTCAAAGTGTCTCGAACTAGTTCCTGGATTTTTGATTTGTACTAACGTGTTGAAATCTAATGCTTATATGTAATCGGTGGAGTGATTGCCTTTCGTGCTGATCAATGAAGTTGGATTTCTCATGGAAGTGAATTGGGAGCTAATTCATCCATTAGATAATCACTCAGCACATCTAAGAGCAGATCTCAACTGCCCAGATTTTCAAAATGTCAAACAAGTCAACAAAATTCAAAAGGGAAGTACATTGTAATTAAGGTAAAAAACATACTATTTTTTTAAAATTTCTTCCGCTATTTCCAATGGTGTAGAATTCAATGTATTTCCTTGTATATTTCACAATGGCGATTTACTATGTCCACAATGAAACTCTATCCTTTCTCTATAAATTGTTAAATTTGAATACTCAGCTACACATATTGTTCAAAGATATATATTAAATGGCTAAGTCTCAAATTCAGTATGCTGCCTTTCTTGCTCTCTTCCTTTTCTTTCTCTTTGCATCAAATGGTGAGTAGCCCACAAACTATAAATTATTCGACCTAATACTATCAGTTAATCTAACATTGTACAATTTAAATAATATTTAATACTCAATCCGTTTCAATTAATATAGCAATATAGCGGCAGTAGATCAATTTCAAGAATAAAAGAAAAATTTCTAAATATAGTTTGAGGTATTAAATATGTCATGACATTTAATAAGAGGATGTCATTATGGGTATATGCGTCGATTTGACTTTGTTTTTATCATGAATTAATAAGGAAAGAGTATTACGTAAGCTGAAACATAATAAGTACATCTTTGTAATATTATCTATAAACTTCTGCATTGTTATTTTCTTTTCTTTGCAGAAATGCAAGTAGTAGAATCAATTGGTTGTGAAAAACTGAGCGTGACATGGTCTGGGCCTTGCTTTGATACTCATGGATGTAACAATCAATGCATCAATTGGGAACATGCTATTCATGGAGCTTGTCACATGGATTGGACTGGTCCTGCTTGCTACTGCTACTTCTGTTGATAGAGGATTTTTGTCATCGTAATTGATGCTATCAATTGAAAAAAATAAAAGATATACATTTTGCAATAATGTTGAAAATTTATAAGATGTCCGAGTATAATCATTCTACAAAAGTATAAATTGTTCTGGTGCATGATTTGCTCCTAATAATATCAACAATGTGACTTTTCCGATTGTCATTCCTTGTTATTCTTTGATTTCTATATGGTCTTGATCATTTGTGCTTTTGGGTGTTTCATTCCAAAAAATTGAAGATGGATTATCCAAATTCATATTCATCAGCAAATTCATATTCATCAGCAAACTCAAATCCAAGTTAATGTGCATATACTAATAGACGCTACACGTGATTTGCCTAAGTTTGTGTTTAACTTGACAGTTCTAAAAGACAATGCAAAATTAATATGACAGAATTTGAGGGATGGATGAGAAAACCAACAATGATAATTGTTGGTTGTGACTGTGGGAAGAGCCATTCGGGAGATGACATGATCCTAAAGGGCAGGAAAGGGAAAAAGTAAAGTTAAAATTAGCCGCAATAAATGAATTAAAAAAAACTCAAGAATATAGTAGTTCATATAATCCGAATAAATCGAAAATCTGGGGAAAAACTCTCACCTTTTTGTTTTTTGTATACGTCTTTTGATTTCTCAAGCACACTTTATAACACTTTAACTCTACAATGTACTTAATTTAACCTTTGAGTGAGCACCTTTACTTTATAAGTGGTGTTTTGATTCGCACTACTAAAAACAGTTCAAAAAACGACGAAAATATTAGCGACGGACTGCATCGCTAAAACAAAAAGGATTTTGAGACCCTGTCCGTCGCTTTGTTTTGTATATATATATTTTTTAATTTTTTTAATAAAAAGCGACGGATAGGATCTAGTTATCCATCGCTTTTTTGGGCGGATTTTTGCGCCATATATAAATATATTTTAAAAGTAATTATAAAATAAAACTAATGATGGAGTCCGTCGCTTTTAATTGAAAATAATTAAATATTATTTAAAACTGACGTCTCTGTCCGTCGCTTTTTATTACATTTTATTTATTAATTATGTTTTAAATAGGCGACGGACAGTGTCGCCCTGTCCGTCACTTTTTTGGTCAAAATGGTGGTCAACTACTTAAAAAGGCGACGGACAAGACCACACTGTCCGTCGCTCTTTCTGAAATATTTCAAACCAGTTGCCCGACTTTTTGTTATTTTCTTTGCTCTCTCTCTCTAAACCCTCACTCTTCTTTCTAAAAATCCGACCCTCACCCCCTTAATTCGCCGCATCGCCGCTGTTTGCCGCCGCCATGCCCTCCCCATCGCCGTCGTTGCCGTCGCATCTCTCCAACGTCAGCTTCTCCGTATTGTTAATAATAAGGTTAGTTAGTTTAGGGTTTTAATTTTGAAAAAAAAAATTTGTTCATTTAATTTTTTTAATGTATCTTTCTAGAAGATACATTCTAATAGTTGCGTCATATATGATTGCGTTCTTGTCAAACTGAATCTCTGTTTTCTATTTACTTGAATCTCTATGATTTGACTCTTGGTGAGTTGATATTTTTTTCATTTTCTAAATTGGATTTGTTGTTTTTTTGTTTAAGTAATTACTCTTATTGTTCGAGTTACTCATTTTTCTCTTGCGCTGCTAGTCATTTTCATAATTTGATAATGTTTTTTAAAATCATTAACCTCTGAAACATTTCCAAGAAAATAGGGATGAAATTAGAATCATTATTAACATTAGCTTTAGGATTACTCATCAGTATTTCACTTGTTGAAAGGTTACTAAAACTGCACAAGATTTTTCTATTGCAACTCATGAGTTATTCAGGCAAGCTAATGAAATATTTGATCTAACAATGCCACCTATTCAATTTTCAGAGATTCATAGCAACCTAATGTCTTCGTCAAATGTAAGATGCAATATAATGTATGAATTTAAGTTCACTCTTCATAATTTGGCCATATTTCTTAATTAATTTCACTAATTCATGACAAATACTTGGTCCAAATTTAGAACTATTTCACAATCTGGTCATCATACTTCTAGCCAAGAATACGCAAACTTTAAAACTTAATTAGATTAGTTTAGGTCTTTACTTTGATTTGGATTATTTTTTGAATTAAATTGTGAATATAATATAGAACTTGAACTTAGAACTTGAATTGTGAGATTGAACTTAGAAATTAGAACTTGAAATTTTGTTGACTTTAGAAATTTTGTTGAATTGTAGTCCTTATGAACTAATTAAGCTAATTAATTAGAGTTAGACAATATTCAAAGTCATGAACTTAAACTCTAGGAATTTTGAAGTTGAACTTTGAAATTTTTAGGTTTGTATATGTTTGAACTCTTTAAACTTTAGAAGTAACTAGAACTTAGAAGTTCATGTGGTTATTAACTTAAACTTTAGATACTTGAATTTTAGGAACTCGGAACTTTATAAATTATTTTGGTTTGAATAAATTTTAAACTTTTAGACTTTAAAACTAATTAATTAGAACTTTATGTTGTCATGAAATTAAACTTTAATTAGATACTTGAATACTCGTATTTTAGAATTTTAATTTGTATATACTTGAAACTTGTAATTTTGTTCTTATTTAACTTAGAACATCATACTTGAATTAATTAGGACTTGAATTATTTATAATTTGAACTTAACTATAAGTTGAACTTAATTATTATATGAATTAATTAATTACAACTTGAACTAATAATAACTTGAACTTAATTATTATATGAATTAATTAATTATAACTTGAATTAATTAGAATTTGAACTTAATTATAAGTTGAATTCATTATAACTTAAACTTAATTATTATATGGATTAATTAAATTATAACTTGAATTAATCATAACTTGAACTTAATTATTATAACTTGAATTAATTAGAATTTGAACTTAATTGTATGTTGAATTAATTATAACTTGAACTTAATTATTGTATGAATTAATTAATTATAACTTGAATTAATTAGAGTTTGTAGTCTTGATGAATTGTAGTCATTATGAACTAATTAATTAAGCTTGAATATATGTAATTTTGTAGATGGATCATCATTTGTGGATGTATAACATGCATTATGAAGTTGGTGGTGGTTTGAAACCTGAATTTATTGACGGTGTAAGAAGTTTTATCAATCATGCCATGACACTTAATGTTTTTAAGCGAAATGGATTGTTTAGGTGTCCTTGTCGTGAATGTAGGTGCTTGAAATTTTTTAATCCAGATATAGTTATGGTTCATTTGTATGATAATGGATTTAAGCCTAGATATTTTGTATGGGTTGATCATGGAGAAATAGATGGTTTGAATAATATATTTTTATAATCTGCTGTCCGTAGATGAATATAATATGTTTGCACCACATGGTCAAATTAGGGTTGAACATGATAGGGTTCTACATGATAGAGTTCAACATTATACATTTTAACATGATAGAGTTCATGAAATGGTTAATGATGCGTTCGGGGTTCAAGGTGGGATGGAACCCGAATAATATTTTGATGAAACTCCTAATGAAAAAGCAAGACGCTTCTATCATCATTTAGAAGAGGCTAGTCGTCCACTATGTGAAGGGAGTCCGCATTCTGCTTTGTCAGTGTGAAAGCTTATATTGAATCAATAGGTATAATATTTTCATTTTATAGTAAATTGTATTATTTTAAAATCAATTTGTAGGTTTATGATGAATATTCAAGTGTCGAACATTCGCCATTTATGAGAGAGATCGCACTCGGGCCTGAATCTCATATTCATACAATTAATAAATATTGTGTGAATAGTTTTAAGTTTCAAACTGAAGAAGTATCCATGCACAAGAAAACCAATAATAGTGGTGTGTGCATTCAAGGTGATGTTGATGGTAATGGACAAATTGTAGAATACTATGGTGCAATTCAAGAGATTATTGAAGTAAGATATTCAGGTTGGCCTAAAAAAAGATAGTATTATTTTGGTGTAAGTGGTTTGAACCATCACACAGAGGCACAAGGGTGTACCAACAACATAATATAATTGAAGTTAAGCACACCAGACAATACAGAAGTTATGATCCTTTTATCATTGCCCAAAATGCTAAGCAAGTCTATTACGCTCCATATCCATTACGTAGAGATAAGGCTGATTGGTGGGTTGTTATTAAGACAAATCCTGTGGGAAGAATTGAAATTGAGAATGTATTAGATATGGCGCACCAAAATAATGTTGCACTTGTTCAACAACAAGTTGATGTTGAGTTGGAAACCACACTAGAACATCCTCAACACATAGTAGAAGAGGTTTCCGATGATGAACTTATAATGCCAAATATTGAGGAAGAAGTAAACAAGGAATATGAATCATTTGAGGAGAAGGAATGGATTGACAATGAATATGAAACAACCGAGGAGGAGGAATGGAAAGATGATGAAAATGAAACAAGTGAGGAGGAATAGAGTGGTAGATTATCACTAGTATGTAAGTTATTTATTTCCCTAATCCTAATTTTATTTAATTTATGTTTTTTATATATTGTATTGTTACTTTACATGCAGATGTCATCTGGTGATGGTGATAGATCCCAAAATTATCATGGTGTTAACCATTCTAGTAGAAGTAAAAAGAAGTCTAGGAGATCTGTTGATCCTGAGGATATCCCAGGACATATATCTTCAGCGCCGGAGATGCAGAACCGCCGAGCTAGTCCTACACATATTCATGTTGTGCCTTTTAGGACTATGGATCCTTTAGTTTACCATAGTTAGTTCCGTCGACCAGCGGTACTTCTTCTTCTTCACAGGTCAGATATACTTTATATGATAAAACCTACCAGCTACCCACAGAGGTTATTGCTCGACCCCCGAGAGTATCATCTTCTTCTACTCCATCTCCCACAATTCCATCTCCCGGATCTCAGTCTCCTCACATATCTACTCTGAGACTTAGATATTCTAGTGTTAAGGCTGACACTCCTATAGCATCATCTACACCTTCTTCTGCTGCTAGACCAGAGGCAGTACATGATGTGCCTGGGTTAGCTCCTAGGCAATGGGACAGACTTGGGAGAGTCATGATTGAGTCGGATGGATCCTCGTAAGTTTAGTGTTTTATTTATTTATTTTTACTACAGTAATAAATTATTAATGATATAATTACATATTTATTATGTGTCTTACAGGTGGAATCCTTCGAAGGAGGCTGCTAGGGCTCTTCAGGAGAGTGTTAGGAGGCTATGTACTAACAGACTACAATATGATCATTGCGACCACTTTTGAAAGAAAAGTGAGCGCCAGACTTTCTAGCTGGCTAAAGAAAGTTAGGGATGATCGGGCACCTTCAAGTTTGATGTTGCCTCATATATTTGAAGAATTATGTCGGTATTGAGATACCGAAGAATTCAAGACTCCGATCAAGGAAAAAAAGTAAGAGCCATCCTAAAGGGTGACTCGTTGCACACCAGAGGTGCAAAGAGTGTTGGTACGATTCAGAGGGAGATGGAAAGGTTTCTAAATTTTAAGTTTACATTCATTTTCTAAAATACATTATTTGACAAAATATTATTTCATTAATTGTATTTTTATTTATAGGAAAAAGAATTGGGACGCATTGCCTATCGTCATGAAGTCTTTAAAAAGATTCATGTGAAGAAAAAGACTAATGAGTCAGATCCGGATGAGTGCGTGGATGAAAGGGCCGAACGAGCCTATGTAAGTTATTTAAGATATAATGTATAATATAAATATTCTAAGTTTTATTTTTAATATATATATATATATATATATATATATATATATATATATATATATATATATATATTGATTATAACTTTTATTTTCTAATATGCAGCAAGATTATGAGCGGCACGTACGTGAGATGGGATATTCGGTTCATCTAACGCCTGAATAGTCCACTCAAATTTGGACAGAAAAAGTGGTTGGAGGTAGCCACAATGGCCGAATATATGGAATGGGCTCTAGGAATAATGTATGACGACTCCAATTAGGTTTAGAAGGTATTGGATCGTCACGTCAAGCCGAGGAAATTGATAAGGTTCAGATAGCTGCAATGTCTCAGTAAATTGTAGAACTTACACGCGCATTGGCAGAATCAGAGAAAAGAAGGCTCGCGGATCAAAAAAGTATGAATGAACAAGTTGAGCAAATTAAAGAACAAGTGTTCAACCTCGCCCATCAGCCTCCACCCCGCTTTTCAAGAGGGTCCACTCCGGATGATTCTGACGATAGTGATGAATATATAGCAAATAGTCCTTAGGGTTCCCTATGTTAGTTTATGAACATTTTTTAATTTTTTTGTTAACTTTGAAATACTTTAAATCGTTATAAATTATGATTTTATTCATTTTAAGTGTTTAATTATGTTTGTTATTATGTATTTTGCATATTTTATTTGTTGTTATTTGTGTTAGAATGAGTTAAATTGAATAAAAGTGAATTGAATTTTGATTGCAGGTGGGCAGCAGAAACTGCAAGTTTCTGCTATCAAAAATATTGCAGAAAAGCGACGGACAAGGTCCTTTAGTCCGTTGCTTTTCTGGTTTTTATTTTTATATTTTTTTAGAAAAACAACGGACTAAAGGACTCTGTCCGTCGCTTTTCTGCAAAATTTTAAGAAGACCAATTGTCACTCCCCGGGAGGGTACCCTAGGCGTGGCCGGCACTCGAAAGCCATTTTTGGCCTCCAAGCGAACCACCTGGTCCAGTCACACGTTCATTCAAACACATTCTCTCAGCGCAATACTCAATCAAAGATGTACTATTCATAATTTAAGGCCAAAGGTCAAACACTATTAACTCATCAAGACAAGTACAATAAGACTCCTCAAAATAACAGTCCAACCTCCCTACACTCTAGTCTATGAAGCCTCTATCAAAGTATAGGAGGTGCCAATGACAAGCCCATGGCTACCAACAATCAAAATAAAGGAAACAACACAAAACAATACAAGGACCTCAACATCCTCCAGAAACTAGGAGGACTCACTAAGTAGATGGAAGTGTGTAGATCTTCAATGGTGCGCTGGTTGATGATCCCTGGTACCTGTCTCTGCATCATGAAATGATGCAGGCCAAAAGGCGTCAGTACATGGAATGTACAAGTATGTAAAATTGTTGAATGAAACAGACATCAAGGAAGAATCAAATCAACTCGGAAACTCAACTCAAGAGAAATAACAACTCAATCAAGGGTTCTAAGTCTAAACAAGAATATGATTTAGACGGGACCAATCACATACAATTCAACTCAGTCTGACTCAGAGTACTATCAAGACCTATTTGGGAGTTTCTCTTATCCGACAACCATCACTTATGAGCTAGTGAAATTACAACAAACCGATGTTGTTGTCACATCCGTTCATACTTTGCCAGGGTAAGAACGAATCAACCTATCATGGATCCAATCCAACTAAGTCCTATAATGTCAGGACAATAAATTTGGGGAAGCATCCGACTTTAACGGTTCAATCCCCTTCTATATTTGGCGACGTAGTTATTGGGTTCGAGCATGGACTATACTCTTGCCCAATTCGGTGCTCGATACTCCTCCCAAGACTCAATGCTCATAAAACTCCATCCAATCAACTCAATCAAAACATATCGACAAGTCTCATTAAAACCTTGTCAACTCATCAACTCTGTCACAATCAAACCACTCCCAATCATACAATCCGATCAATCTCAATCATATTTTTCAAAGTAAATTTAAATGCATATTTATAGCAACATGCAAACATAACCAAACATTTCCTTTATTCATTTAATCAATCTTTGATACTCAACACCATTTCAAGGCTTTAAATCAACAATTTAAGATAAGCAACGTTATTAGGAAAATAACATTTCTTTATCAAAATCAACATAGTTTGGAAATTAACAAAATATGCTACATACCTCATCTCAATCAACTCATAACAACATGTATCATATCACTTTCTTGACTCCACAACATCATCATAAAGGGAATTAGGATAATAGATGAAAAAGGACCTATTTAGACATACCTCTACCAATAAACTTCATTTTTATGGACAATAAAACAAAAGAAGATGTAGGGCACATGGGTGGACTCAACTCATGTTTTGGTTAGACTTACATACCTTAGAATAGATTCTTGAAGAAACCTTGTTCTTGGGTCTTCAATGGCAACTTGAATTTTGAAGCTCTTGGAACAACTCTTTGTTAGAAATGAAGAAGAAGAAGAGAGAGAGAGACTTCTAGGGCTTTTAGAGAGAGAGAGAGGTTGAAAGTTATGTTCCCAAATGCTCAAGGATGATACATATATAATTTGGGACAAATTCCCAAATTGCCCCTTCTCAAAAGTTTTGAAAAATAGGCTAAAACGCTCCTGGCGCGATAGTGGCGCATCGCGCCACTGCAGCGCCAAGTCGATTAGGCGTAAGAAACCTTGCAACCCAAAAGTGGCGCATCGCACCAGGGACCAAACTACTGAGGCTGTTTTATGGCGCGATAGTGGCGCGTCGCGCCCTTACAGCGCCCAGCCAATTTTCTGGGTTCTGGGAAAATTGGCCTGAAAAACCTTGCACACCTCGTAGTGGCACGCTGCGCCAGGGACCAAACTACTGAGGCTGTTTTGTGGCGCGATAGTGGTGCATCGCGCCACTGCGGCGCCAATCCCAGATTCCCAGCAGTTGCGACCCAGGCCTAAAATTCCTGTTGTGCTAGTTCGTCTTAGGATCGTCATATCTTTTGATTCCGAACTCCAAAATTTACATTCTTGGTGGCTTTGGAAAGACGACTCAACAACCTTTAATTTAATAGGTCGTGGGCCACCGGGCCACCCAGATTGTCGTCTTTCAAAAGATAGGGTCATTGAAGTCGACCCCTTTAAACAAACTTATCCTAAAACTTAGCCACGATGCCTCTTTTAGACTTAGCTTGGTCCTAGGGATCCTTTGTGACCCCACATCACTTCCAACACTCTTCAATTACTCAAGGACTTATCTTAGCTCAAGTATATGCTTCACAATAAATAGAGTTCGACCCTACCCGAATACAAGAAAGGTCCGAATCTTAGGGAAAACTTTTGGGGGGTGTTATAATATCTCCCCCTTGGGATCATTCGTCCTCGAATGACGAGTAACCAAGAATGGACTCAGAGTATAAATCACAACCAAAATTCAGTCATTCAACCAATCAAATTCTCAAACAAATTACCAATCAAACTCAAACTGCACAAACAAATTCAAGTCAAGGAAATGGACATTACCTTCAACATTCTCGTCAGTAGGCACGAATAGATGGGGATATTTAGACTTCATATCTTCCTCTGCTTCCCATGTGTCTTACTCAACAAACTGATTCCTCCACAGGACTTTGACTGAGGCGATCTCTTTGTTCCTCAATTTGCAAATTTGGCGATCGATAATTTGGACCGAAACCTCTTCATAGGATAAGCTATCCTTAACTCCAATACTATCAATAGGGACTACTAATGAGGGATTGCCCAAGAACTTCTTCAACATCGAAACGTTGAATACTGGATGAATGGCGGCTAGCTCCGAGGGTAACTCCAATTCATAAGCGATACTTCCTATCCTCCTCACAATCTGGTAAGGACCAATGTATCGAGGGCTAAGCTTCCCCTTCCTTCCAAACCTCATGACACCCTTCATGGGTGACACTTTCAAATACACCCAATCATCCACCTCAAATTCTAATTCTCTCCTCCTCACATTGATGTAAGATTTTTGGCGGCTTTGGGCTATCTTTTGCCTATCTTGAATAACTCTCACCTTCTCCATAGATTAGAGAACAAAATCGGGCCCAATCAACTCAACTTCACCAACTTCAAACCATCCAATTGGCGATCTACACCTTCTCCC
Source organism: Solanum dulcamara (assembly GCF_947179165.1). Lineage (NCBI taxonomy): Eukaryota > Viridiplantae > Streptophyta > Magnoliopsida > Solanales > Solanaceae > Solanum > Solanum dulcamara. Next base: position 70,349,361 of record NC_077240.1, on the reverse strand, counting down.
ATACAAAGCTTCATAAGGAGCCATTTGAATACTTGCATGATAGCTATTATTATATGCAAACTCTATGAGAGGTAAGTGATCGTCCCAATTTCCTTTGAATTTAAGCACATATGCCCTCAACATATCTTCTAATGTCTGGATGGTGCGCTCTGCTTGGCCATCTATCTGGGGATGAAAGGTCGTACTAAGGTTCACCTTTGAACCCAGTCCCTTCTGAAAAGATCTCTAGAATTGGGAAGTGAATTGAGCTCCTCTGTCCGAGATGATGGAAAACGGGACTCCATGCAATCTGACAATCTCTTGAATGTATAATTTTGCATAATCCTCTGCGGTGTCAGTAGTATTAACTGCCAAGAAGTGAACTGATTTCGTCATTCTATCCATAATCACCCAAATGGAATCGTGTTGCTTTCGGGACCTTGGTAAACTTATAATAAAGTCCATGTTGATCATCTCCCACTTCCATTCCGGAATGTCTATATTTTGAGCTAAGCCACATGGCCTTTGATGCTCAACTTTCACCTGTTGGCAATTTGGACACTTGGAAACAAATTCTGCAATATCTCTCTTCATCCCACTCCACCAATAGATTTCCCTCAAGTCATGATACATTTTTGTAGAGCCAGGATGAATAGAGTATCTGGAACTTTGCACTTCGGCCATAATCCTTCCTCGAATATCATCGACATCTGGCACACACAATCTATTTTGGTACCTCAACACACCATCTCCCCATTTGGTAAAAACCATCACCTCTAGCTTGTGAACAACTTCCTTGAATCAGAGAAGGACAGGATCTTGGTCTTACTTTTCTTTTACCTCCGTCACGAGTGAGGATGCAGCCCCATCTTGAATATTAACCCCACCTTCATTGTTCTCTTCAAGACGAACTCCCAATCGGGCTAATCTATGTACCTCCTTCGCCAATTCTCTCTTTCCCTCCTCCACATGGGCAGTGCTACCAATAAACAACTTGCTAAGAGCATCAGCAACAACATTAGTTTTACCTCGATGGTAGAGGATGCTCATATCGTAGTCTTTGAGTAGTTCGAGCCATATTCTTTGCCTCAGGTTGAGTTACTTCTGGCTAAAGACGTATTGTAAGCTCTTGTGATTGGTGAACACATCAACATGCACTCCATACAAGTAGTGGCGCCAAATTCTAAGCGTGAACACCACAACTGCCAGCATAAGGTCATGAGTTGGGTAGTTCCTCTCATAAACCTTAAGTTGTCTTGAAGCATAAGCTATAACCTTTCCCCTCTGCATCAGCACACAGCCCAAACCAATCCTAGATGCATCACAATAGATCACAAATCCCTCTATTTCATCGGGCAAAGTCAGGACAGGAGTAGTGGTTAGCTTGGTCTTCAATTTCTAGAAACTCTCTTCACAAGCATCGGACCATTAGAACTTAGCCTTCTTTTGGGTCAACATAGTCAATGGTGATGATATGGATGAGAATCCCTCTACAAACCTTCGATAATAGCCATCCAAACCCAAGAAGCTTCATATCTCTATCGGGGATGTGGGTCTAGGCCAATTCTTCACCACTTCAATCTTCTGAGCGTCAACCTGAATACCATCTCCAGATACAATGTGGCCTAGGAAGGCCACTGATGCAAGTCAAAATTCACATTTAGAGAACTTTGCATATAATACCTAGTCTTTCAAGGTTTGCAAGACGACTATAAGATGATGGGCGTGCTCCTCCTCATTCTTGGAGTAAACCAAAATATCATCTATGAATACGATCAAAAACATATCAAGATACGATTTAAATACTCGATTCATGAGATCCATAAAAGCTGCTGGGGAATTAGTCAACCCAAAGGACATAACCAAGAATTCAAAGTGGCCATAATGGGTCCGAAAAGCTGTCTTTGGGATATCACACTCCCTCACCTTCAACTGATGGTAGCCCGATCTTAGGTCTATCTTTGAGAAATAGGTGGCACCCTAAAGTTGATCAAATAAATTATCTATTCTAGGGAGAGAGTACTTGTTGTTTATGGTGACCTTATTCAGTTGCCTATAATCAATGCACATCCTAAGGGACCAATCTTTCTTTCACACAAATAGGACTGGAGTACCCCATGGTGAGACACTCGGCCTAATGAATCCCTTATCTAACAAGTCTTTTAACTATTCCTTCAACTCTTTCAGCTCAGCCGGAACCATTCTATATGGAGGGATAGAGTTAGGCTGGGTATCAAGGAGAACATCAATTCCAAAGTTGATCTCCCTATCTGGAGGGACTCCAGGTAGATCTTCAGGAAAGACATCAAGAAACTCATTGACAATCGGAACCGACTCAAGGAATGGAGACTCAATATTGTTATTTTTCACTCGGACAAGGTAATAAATGCACCCCTTTGAGATTATCTTCTTGGCCCTAAGGTAGGAAATAAACTTATCCTTAGGCACGACAGGACTCCCCTTCCACTCTATGACAGCCTCGTTTGGGAATTTAAACTTAACAATCTGGGTCCTACAGTCAATAGAAGCATAACAGACATAAAGTCAGTCCATGCCAAGGATCACATCAAAATCAACCATATCTAACTCAACTAAGTCAGCCAAGGTATCTCTGTGATGAATTGACACAGTGCAATCTCTATAGACTCTCTCAGCTAATACAGAATCATCGACAGGAGTAGCTATACTGAAAGGATCAAGAAGACATTTAGGAATTTTATTGAATTTACTAGCCACGTAAGGAGTCACGAAAGATAGCGTGGAACCCGGATCTATCAAAACATAACAGTCAAGAGAAGAGACTCGAATCATATTCGTCACAATGTATGGAGAGTTCTCTTAATCTTAGCGACTACCTATGGCATATAGACGATTTGTACCTCCTCTCGTACTTGAAGTAGTGCCCCTCTAATTACCTCTAGCTGGTGGTGCAGTGGTAGAATAGTGGGCTCTGTTCCCCCATGCCAGACATTCCTTCTGGAAATGGTCTATTTGGCTGCATTTATAACAACCAACCCTTCCCGCTCTGCACTCTCCCAAGTGGAGCTTACCATACTTGATGTATGATGGCTTCTCTTGCGAACCTTGACCCATGCTAGACTGGGATTGGGAACCCTAGGGTCTGAAATTCTGGCGACTTTGTCCGTGCTGATCATACCTATTCGGTGGCATAGGTGCACTGGCGGTAGATGAGGCATAGTTGGAGGGCCTCTTTTGGAAGAAGGACTTGTTGCCCTTGTTTTGCCTCTGTTCATTCTCATGCCCAACTGATTTTTCCTTCTTTCTCAGATGCTCCTCTCTGTCTTTCCTCTTCTCTTTCTCTACCTGTTGAGCATACACCATCAATCTGGAAATATCCATATCAGAGATCAACAATGCTGCTTTGCACTCCTTCTTCACATGTCTCCCCAATCTGGAGATGAACTTTCTCATCTTCGACCTCATATCTGGGATTATTTCTGGGGCATACCTGGACAACTAGATGAACTTCAAGCTGTACTCCTTAACAGTCATGCCTTCTTATTTCAGATTCACAAACTTCTCCACTTTTGCTTCCCTCAATTCTCGGGGAAAGAAGTGGTCAAGAAAGGCTCCCTCAAATTCATCCCACATAGCTGGTTCAGCATCCTCACCTCTACCTTGTTCCCATTAGTTATACCAAATGTTTTCCACATCCTTGAGTTGATAAGATACCAACTCAACCCCCTCAATTTTCGTAGCATGCATAGCTTTCACAATTTTCCACATCTCATCAATAAAATTTTGGGGATCTTCATCAACCTTAGAACCTATGAATGTCGGCAGATTCATTCTCAGAAAGTCTCTGATTCTAGTGGCAGCAGATGGTTCTTGGGAACTAGAGCTAAAAGTCGGCGAACTCTGGTTACCGTTCTGAGCAGCCACTAATTGAGTGAGCATAGCAATTTCCCCTCGAAATTCTGCCTCTAAAGTGGGTGCAGGTGGAGTAGCAGGCACTTAGGGTGCCTGTGAATACCTCGCGGGTCAGCCTCTAGCCCTTGATGGGCGTACCTCTGACTAGGGCATCTCCACGTTATCAGCATTCCTCTGGCTAACAGTACATTTAAGAGGCATTATCTGTAACGTATAAATGCACAAATTAGAAAGGAAGTTTATAGAGTTTAACTCTATTACATGAATTCGGAGTATGAAAGAAGTGAAACAATTCCTAATGTCTCATAGCCTTCTGATTATAAGTGTGGTGCACAACACATCCATAAGCAAGACTCTACTAGACATGACTTCATAGACTCCCTAGGACTCTTGAACTCTGTGATCTAATACCATGTTTGTCACGCCCCGGGAGGGTACCCTAGGCGTGGCCGACACTCGAAAGCCATTTCTGGCCTCCAAGCGAACCAGCTGGTCCAGTCACATGTTCATTCAAACACATTTTGTCAACAAAATACTCAATCAAATATATACTATTCATAATTTAGGGCCAAAGGTCAAACACTATTAACTCATCAAGACAAGTACAATAAGACTCCTCAAAATAACAGTCCAACCTCCCAACATTCTAGTCTAGAAAGCCTCTATCAAAGTCTAGGAGCTGACAATGATAAGCCCATGGCTACCAACAATCAAAATAAAGGAAATAACACAAAACTATACAAGGAGATCAACATCCTCTAGAAACTAGGAGGACTCACCAAGTAGCTGGAAGTATGTAGATCTTCAACGGTGCGCCGGTTGATGATCTCTGGTACCTATATCTGCATCATGAAATGATGCAGGCCAAAAGGCGTCAGTATGTGGAATGTACAAGTATGTAAAATGGCTGAATGAAACGGACATCAAGGAACAATCAAATCAACTCGGAAACTCAACTCAAGAGAAATAACAACTCAATCAAGGGTCCTAAGTCTAAACAAGAATATGATTTAGACGGGACCAATCACATACAATTCAACTCAGTCTGACTCAGAGTACTATCAAGACCTATTTGGGAGTTTCTCTTATCCAACAACCATCACTTATGAGCCAGTGAAAGTACAACAAACCGACATTATTACCGCATCCATTCATACTTTGCCAGGGTATGAACCGATCAACCAATCATGGATCCAATCCAACCAAGTCCTATAATGTCAGGACAATAAATTTGGGGAAGTATCCGACTTTAACGGTTTAATCCCCTTCTACATTTGGCGACGTAGTTATTGAGTTCGAGCATGGACTACACTCTTGCCCAATTCGGTGCTCGATACTCTTCCCAAGACTCAATGCTCATAAAACTCCATCCAATCAACTCAATAGGCACAACTCACATTTCTCAATCATTCTTATGGTCCTTAAACTTAGTCTAGGCTAGAATAACATAGGGTGTTACACTAATACGACGGGTGTATGGCTCAAGGTTCAAAAGGAAAGTCACTTTGTGGCAAGTGTGGTAAGCTCCATTTGAGAGAGTGTGTAGAGGGCGCCAGTAGGTGCTATAAATATGGTAAGATGGGCTATTTTCAGAGAAAATATCTGATGTGGGGTGATAAAACTCAGTCTTGTACCACGGCACCACCAAGTCGAGGTAATCAGAGAGGTACCACTTCAGGGACATACGGGGGTTCAAACCATCTATATGTTATGGCTTGCCGCCATGATCAGGAGAACTCGCCAGATGTTGTCACTAGTATGCTTCGAGTTTTTTTTTGATGTCTATGCTTTAGTTGATCTGGGTGACACTTTGTCTTTGTGAATCCTTATGTAGTTAATAAGTTTGAGATCTTTATTGAGCATCTTCTTGAGCTCTTCAAAGTTTCTACTTTGTTTAGTGAGTCTATTCTAGTTGAGAGGATCTGTAGAGATAATCATGTGTCTATCTATCACAGAGATACCATGGATGACTTGGTTGAGTTGGACATGATTGATTTTGATGTTATTCTTGGCATGCATTAGCAATATGCCTGTTATGCCTCAGTTGATTGTAGAACTCGAATTGTCAAATTTCAGTTTCCAAATGAACCTATCATAGAGTGAAAGGATAGTCTAGTAGTGCCTAGGGGTAAATTCATTTCATGCCATAGTGCCAGAAAGTGAATCTCCAAGGGTTGTATCTACCACATAATTTGAGTTAGAGATGATAGTGTAGAGACTCCTTCCCTTGAGTCATTTCATATAGTAAATAAGTTTCTCAAAGTTTTTCCTGATGATCTGCTCGGAGTCCCTCCTGAAAGGGAGATCGACTTTGAGATTAATGTTCTTCCTAATATGCAAACTACTAATCTGCTATATAGGATGGCTCCTACTGAGTTGAAAGAGCTGAAGTAGAAGTTGAAAGATCTCTTAGATAAGGGATTTATTAGGCCGAGTATCTCACCTTGGGGCGCTCCTATCCTATTCGTGTGAAAGAAAGATAGCTCCCTCAGAATGTATATTCACTATTGTCAGTTGAACAAGGTCACTATTAAGAATAAATACCCTTTTCCAAGAATATGATTTGTTTTACCAACTTTAAGGTGCTATTTGTTTCTCAAATATAGACCCTATATCAGGCTATCATCAGTTTAAAGTGAGAGAGCGTGACATTCTAAAGACAACTTTTTGAACTTGGTATGGTTAATTCGAGTTTCTTGTTATGTCATTTGGTATGACCGACTCTTCTGCATCATTTTTGGACTTAACGAATTGAGTGTTCAAACAGTATTTGGACATGTTTTTGGTTATGTTTATCGATGATATATTAGTCTACTCTAGAAATGAGGAGGACCATGCCAACCATCTCAGGATTATTCTTCAGACTCTCAAAGATAGGGAGTTGTATGCTAAGTTTGCAAAATGCGATTTTTGGCTTGCTTTTATGGCATTCTTAGGCCATGTTTTATCAGGTAAAGGCATTCGAGTCGATTCACAAAAGATTGAGGTGGTAAAGAACTTGCCAAGGCCTATATCTCTAATTGACATAAAGAGTTTCTTGGGTTTGGATGTCTCCTACCAAAGGTTTGTTGAGGGATTTTCATTTATATCATCTCCATTGACTAAGTTAAATCAGAAGAAGGCTCAGTTCCAATGGTTAGACGCTTGTGAGAAAAGTTTTCAAGAGCTGAAAATGAGGTTGACTACTACTCTAATTTTTTCCCTACCCGAGGGATAGATGGTTTTGTTATCTATTGTGATGCATCTTGAGTCAGATTGGATTGTGTATTGATCCAGAAAGGTAAGGTTATTAAGTATGCTTCTAAGCGGATTAAGATTCATAATATAAACTACCCGACTCATGATCTTGAATTGGCAGTTATAGTATTTGGTCTCAATATTTGGCACCAATATCTCTATGGGGTGCATTTTGATGTGTTTACTAATCACAAAAGCTTGCATTATGTGTTTAGTTAGAAGAAGTTGAACATGAAGAAGATGAGATGGCTTGAGATGCTCAAAGATTATGACATGAATATTCTCTACCCCCCATGTAAAGCTAATATAGTTGATGATGCTCTTAGCAGGTTTTCTATGGGGAGAACTGCCCATGTAAAGGAAGAGAAGATGGAGTTGGCTAAAGAGGTGCATAGACTTGCACGTTTGGGAGTTCAGCTTATTGAATCTAGTGAGGGTGTTGCTATTATTCATAATGGGGCTGAATCATTTCTAGTTGTTGAGGTAACAGAAAAGAAAGAAAAAGATCCAATCCTACTCAAGTTGAAAGATGATGTTTATAAGTAGAAGGTTATTGCTTTTGCAAAAGGGGGAGATGGAGCACTGAGGTACCAAAGAAGATTATATATTCCAATTATTGATGGCATTTGAGAGAGGATCATGACAGAGGTCCATAGCTCCAAGTATTATATCCAACCACGTTCTACGAAATGTACCATGACTTGAGAGAAGTTTATTAGTTGAATGGAATAAAGAGAGAGATAGCAAAGTTTTTGTCCAAGTGCCTGAACTTCCAACAAGTCAAAATTGATCATCAATGCCTTGCAGTGTGGACCAAAACATTGATAATCTAGAATAAGAATGGGAGATAATTAACATGGAGTTTATCACAGGTTTACCATGACCTTGCAAGCAGCATGATTCGATTTGGGAAATTGTGGATAGGATGAACAAATCATCTCACTTGTTACCCGTTAAGACTACAAATTCAGTAGAGGATTATGCAAGTTTGTATATTTAAGATATTGTCAGATTGCACAGATTCCCCTTATCTGTTATCTCAGGAAGAGCTACCCATTTTACTATACAATTTTGAAAGTCATTCTGTAAAGGTTTGGGTTCAAAGGTGAATCTTAGTACCGCTTTCCACCCGCAGACGGATGGTCAGGTAGAGCATACCATCTAGACTCTTAAGGACATATTGAAGGCTTGCTTCATTGATTTCAAGGGAAATTGGGATAACCATTTATCGGTTATTGATTTTGCATATAATAAGAGTTTCTATTCGAGCATTTAGATGGCTCCATATAAGGCTCTTTATGGGAGGAGATATAGATTACCAATTCGTTGGTTCAAGGTCAGTGAAGTTGAATTGATAGGGAAAGACTTTGTTCACTAATACATAAAGAAGGTGAAGATCATCCAAGAAGCGATAAATACTGTTCAAGGTAGACTGAAGTCCTATACTAATGTTAGGAGAAAAGACTTGGAGTTTTAGGTGAATGATTGGATGTATTTTAAAGTATCTCCTATGAAAGGTGTTATGAGGTTTTGGAAGAAAGAAAAGTTAAGTCTATGTTACATTGGTGCTTATCAGATTGTGAAGAGAGTTGGCAATGTTGCATATGAGTTGGAGCTTCCGCCAGAGTTAGATATCATTCACCAGTGTTACATATCTCCATACTTATGAAATACTTGGGAGATCCTTCACTTGTTTTCCCTACTGAGAGCAATGGGGTGAAAGAGAGTTTGACTTACAAGGAGATTCCAATTCATATTCTCAATCATCAGGTTCGCAAGTTGAGAACTAAAGAGGTCGTTTCAGTCAAAGTTCTATGGTGAAACCAGTTTGTTGAGGAGGCTACATGAGAATGTTAAGAGGATATGAAGTCTAAATACCCTTATCTATTTTTGCCTTCTAATGATGATATTGATGGTAATACTCATTTTTCCTATCTTTGAGTTCGTGTTCTTTTTGAGTTTTTCATTTGCATTCATGCCTTGAGTAAAGTTCTTAGCTTAGTCATCATTCAAGGATGAATAATCCCAAGGAAAGATATTGCAACACCCCTGAAGTCCATAGCCTGAGTTAACTCTAAAAAATCTCAGGAAATTGCACCAGGTGCTAACTACAAGACCCTTCACAAATCGTAATCTGCTACACAACTCTTGAATAGGGTCCATAAAGGTGTCATGGATCAGTGGAAGAGAGGGTAAGGTTCTACAGAGGGCTCTACAGCCCGTGGAGTTTACCATAGACGATTAAGTCGTCTATGAATTGACCCCAAGACCTCCTTTAGTGCAGCGATGACCATGAAATGATCCATGGACTATGGAGGGATTTGCGGGCTATTATGACCTCCATGAAGTCGACCTTTACTGATCTAAATACAACCCCATAACCACGACCCTCACCATGACCTGTGTTGAGCTTCACGGGCCGTGGTGGCCTTTCGTGAAGGTGTTTAACTGAGTCTTTAATGAGGGTTATTCTAGTCTTTTTCTACTTTTTCTCCAACTGAACTTTGCACGTTTAAAGACCAAAATCAGTCCTTTAACATACCTAAAAGGGTTTTCCTCTCATTCACACTTATAACTTTTTAGAGAAGCGGTTGGAGAGAAGGAAGAAAGCTAAGGTTCAAGGTTTTCAAGCAATTCCTTTGAGTTTCTATCGTTCCTTCGATTTCTAAGTATGTACGGACAATCATAATATTGGACTGAGTTCTTCCTCGTGCCCTACATTGTAATTCAATCAAGGTTGAGTTTGAGTTAGAGTTTTGATTCCGTTTAATTGAGTTCTCGAGTTATCTATGTAATTCCTTACTGAGTTCCTTATACATATGAGTATATTATGATAATTCATACAATTTGAGTATGTGAATTGCTTTTCATGATTTTATTTCCATAAACCACAATTGAGTTGATGATTTTTACATTAAGCTGTATTCATTTTGAGTTGATGAGAAGGGTTTTATATGCATTAAATAAAGTATGATTTTTAACTGAGTCTATGCATATTTGATTCTGTTTTGAAAGAGCATAAGCATTGAGTTAAGTGATTGTTTTGAGATAGAGTTTGATGAGTTATGAACGAGTTTGAAAGCATATTTTAAATGAATGATTTGATGATTGAGATGAAATTGAGTTTGATGAGAGTGAAATAAGACTAACTAAGATGATTTGATCAAATTGATCTGATTGAGCATATGAGCATATGAGCATAATGAGTCTTTTGGGAGTAGTATTGAGCATCTATATGGGTAAGAGTAAATAACAACTTGAACTTCATAAACTACATAGCCAGCGTAGGATAGAGTCTTTGCCTCTTTAAGTCCCAAAATGATAGACTTTGATTGATTGTGGATCCAATAAGGTTGATCGTCCCTTACTCTGGAAAAGTAATGGAGGACTGTGTTAACGGATATGCAAAGCGTTGTATCATGACTAGCTAATGAGTGAAGGTTGTTGGTTAGAGAAACTCCCTAAAATGAATGGTTTGATTTTGTTGAGTTGCATATCCATTGAGTCTACTTCAAAGCATTGTATACTATAAAATTGCATATCATTTTAAGATGATATGAGTTACCTTTGAGTTGAGAATTTTGAGTTGAGTGACTTGATGTTGAGTTTGTTGAATCGTGTTTTCTTCAGCTATTTCACATACTTGTACATTCCATGTGCTAACGTCATTCGGCTTGTATCATTTTATGATGCAGCTACAAGTGCTAGGGATCATCAACAGGTGTTCCATTGAATATCCATTTCTTCCTTAATATTTGTGAGACCTCCTTGCTTCCGGAGGAATCATATTTATTTCTTGCACTGTTTTGAGTAGTTTCTTTGAGGTAGCCATGGACTTGTCTTGACACCTTCTTGACATTGGATGGAGGCTTATTAGACATAGATTGAGTAGATTTGAGTTGAGATCTCTTGAGTCTGTTTGTTATTTTGAAAAACTACTACTTTTGAGACTGAGTTGTCACTTAAGATTGTTTATTTAAATCATTCCTTTATTAAGCATTGAGTTGTTAGCCCACCTTAGTGTCTCCTTGTAGTTGTCTTAAGTTTTCTAATAATATGATTGAATGATTGATCGGACCAAGTGGTTCGCATGACACTAGCATTGGTCTTCGAGTGACGGCCATGCCTAGGGTACCCTCTCAGGGCGTAATATTTAGACACTAAAATCACTTAAAATAGAGACATCTCAATTTTTAAATCTAAAATGAGAATATGGGGACCACTCTAGAAATTTCAAAATTGACTTCGTGAAAAGGTCCTAATTAGCTCCCTGAACTTTTTACCAGAGTAGATAATAATTCAGAGCTCGAAACAACCCAAATGAGCATCATGCAATAAATCACCATTAAAATCTAAAAGAGGACGGCTGACAACAACTTTAAACCCAAAATTACCTCAAACAAATGTCCCCCAACAATACCAAACACTTTAACAAACTCCCAAATACACTGGACTTTGAATAACCAAATTTAGACCTTTATAGCTCCCATAATCGCAAATTGAAATAATAAACTCGAGCTAAATCGCGTCTGTCGTTTATTTAAAAGACCAGATGTAATTGACCTTTGCGAACGCAACAAGAAGAGTCTGAAAAGTGAAGGGTTGAAGGGTATACCTCCGCGATGTGGTGACTTTCTCGCGAATGTAACACCTTGCTCGCGAACACGACTGCTTGCTCGCGAACACGAAGAAAAGAGAGCTAAACATCTACGAAGGCAGCATATCCACGCAAATGCGGTAAGGCAACTGCCAGGGAGGGATCCGCAAATGTTGAGGCTAATTTCTTTGGCTACTGCGATTATAGCTCTGGGCGCGCGAACACAAAAGGAAAATAAAACCTGAACGAATGAGTTGCAACTGGTTTGGCCAAATATAAAATTCTCCGATGGGGTGTTCGTGATACATTCGGAACCTCGTGCGTGCAAATGAACTATGTTTTCCCACCAAATTTGACATTTTGGATTGAACAACATTGTCAAAATTTCCAACAGAGGTCATTTCGAAAAAAATATAGGTTCCACACCCAAGTGCCTTTTTGGCCAATTTCTACAAGGGAGCTTGAGATTAGATCAAAATCATCTTGAAGTGCACGAAGGGTCGTTTTAGACCATAGTAGACATTGCAGAGCTAACTACGCCAAGCCGAATTCTCATTTGAGTATGTTTGCCAAGAATGTTGACCAGGATCAAACTTAGGTCAAAGCTTAAAAGCTAAAATGTCTAATGGCATAAAGTCGCATCAAAAGCCTCGGGACTCGAGCCAACTATGCTGCTAGCCTAAAATAACTCTTTTAGAGCTGATGGAACCGTCAAAATTCCATTTTAGGGTCATTTACCCAAAGTTTTGACGGACATTAAGTTTTTAAATTTTAAAACCTCCAAAACACAAAAATAGGCATAAAATGCAAGCGAACCACCGGGTGACCGAACATTCAGCGCCAATAAGTCATAAATGAATGGGATCATTATAGGAACACTCCAACCAATGAAAAAAAGGCATTTTCACAAAAATGACCTGAAGAACACTCTGATGCTCTGTGCAATGAACCTAGATAAAGAGGACTCTATGAACCTATCCCAAGACAATGGAGGCGACCTTGTTGGAATGTTCTCTAAGTAGTAGCGCAACCACTACTTGTCTGGCCCAAAAAACTAATAAGAGGTGAAGTCGGCTCCTCTTAACTCTAGAAGACCCCAAAGATTATAGTTGCTCCCAACATATGGTCAGAAACTCGTGGTATCCTTTTCAATATGGCCATATTAAATAGTGGAGGAGATAGTCTAATGAAGATCTGGAGCATCTTTTGCTCTTCTAATGGCATAAACCTAGTCTGGGCAACTAGTTGGGAGGTAAAGGGTGTTGATGGTGGCTGAAATTGAGGTACCACTCTTGCAGGTTGACTCTATTGTGCTCACGCAACTGGAGTTGGGGCCTACTACATCCCCCTAAATATTACCAATATTTCGACAAACATCATCTGAAATTTCAAAGATGCTGCTGGTGCAAGCGGTGAATGGGTTGGTCCCAGCCCCACCAGTTGTAGAGGCACATAAGATGCCTAAGGCTTCGCCTCTAGATCTGGAGTCCTCTCTCTAACTAAGGTTGGTGCTGCAACCCTCGCATGACCTCAGAGTTGGCCTTTTTGCTTGGATGGGTCTCTACGTACAAGCTCGAGTGTATCACCCGGGCCGCTGAATGTGTATGAATGCTATCCTGTGAAAGAAAAAAAACAAGTGAGATCCCACGAAACCAACAAGACATTCACTGCATGAAATGATAAAAAAGAGGAATTTTTCCCAACGATATCCTGTAGCCTTCCGAAAATAAGTTATGGATGTCTTTGCACCGATCCGAAGGACTCTATTAGACTTTAGCTTTGTACAAGTGAGATCTGTGAACCTAGGGCTCCAATACCAACTGGCATGACCCGATTTTTTGAGTTATGATGGAACCTACTAAAAACCACCACTATGTGAGTCGACCCATATCCCAAAACTATAAACAATGGGATTAAGGGTAAAAACTAACAAGAATACTCAATTTACAGAATTATAAAAGATTTAAGGCGGAAGAACAAAACATATATATAGAATAAGAGACCCCTCCCAGAACCTAAAAGTCACATGTACAAAGCTACTACAAAATAAATACAAGCCACAAAAGTGGACTACTGAAACAAATACTTGTCTCAAAAGGCAAAAGACTAGTCAACTATGTACAGAAAGAGACAGGTAAAGTCTAGAACACCATGTTCTCATCCTCATCTCCGAATTAGATCTCAACTCTGGTAGCTAGAGCTCGGAATTGCATCACAAAAAAAGATGTAGAATGTAGTATAAGTACCAAAATAGTAGGTACTCAGTAGGCATCATAGACCGACTGAGCAAGAAAAGTAAACGTAATATAAAATGCCTAAAATCAAACATAATAGATGTCAAAGGCAGAAAACTAACAGGAATGCATACTAGTATACTATGAACAAAAAAAAAGAAAATACAACTATCTAAACCCAATTGAGCCCCCATAAGACCAGCAGGTACACTAGTGTGCAAGTTTAAGTAAAACTAAAATGGACCCCATAAGCCCGATAGGTGCACCGAAGAATTAAAAACCACGAAGAGAATCTTAAAGTACTTTCTATATTGCCATGATCTTTCACGAATTTAACTGAGTCCACTGAGTGTCGGGGACTCTAACCATGGAGGAATTGTAGCCAAGTACTTAAACCAAAATAGATAATGCATCGAGGACTCTAACAAGGCTAAGGGTACGCGATGGACTCTAACCAAGGCAAAAGATATGCCAAGGAGTCTAGCCAAGGTTAAATATATGTTGAGAACTCTAACCAAGGTGAAAGGTACGCCAACGACTCTAACCAAGATAAGATGAGGACTCTAACCAAGGCTGAAGATAAGATGAGGACACTAACCAAGGTTGAGATCAGAGGTAGGGACTTTAACTGTAACCCGGAGGAGTGAATTAGGAACTTTAATCGAGAATAGAGATGAGGAAGCTAGATTTAGGATCGGCGGTCAGAAGAGCATCAAAGGAAGAACCCTATTCTGAGTGCCATAAATAAATCACTCCAAGCTCAAACCAAATCCAACTTGAATCATGAGCGGCCTATGAAATAAGAACCAAGTACACAAGAGACGACGAAAGGGGGGATTATGTATATAAGGTCTCAAGAGCTAGGTTACTGATTAGCTAAGGCTCAAGGGCTATCAGACTCAAGTCTGTTATATTAGTCTATAAGGAGCTAGGCCATCTGAAGTGACATCGGAGAGTGTCTAAGGCCTAATGGCTCCAAATTGCACAAGTCTATGGCAATCACTAGTCTGAGCCTAGGCTAAGTCCAAACTTCCTTCCATATCAACAACAAACCATAAACAAGTCATACCACAAGGTAAGAATAATCAAATAAGGAAGCCAATATGCCAATTATCCTGAATTACCTTAAAAGGCCTAAAACATGGATTCTAGGAAGCTAAGAATGATCATCTAGATAACCCCCCCCCCAAATTCACACAAATCAACATACAATTACATATTCAAGTTCAATATGAAGGACGAGAAGTCATAGCCTACCCTTAGGCTGATAGCACAAGCTCCAAATAATTTCTCCAAAGCTTTTTCCCCCTTCCATACGGTCTTAGAATGCTGTCAAGCTATCAAAAAATAGGATCACAATATTAATATGATCCTTTAGACACTAAAATCACTTATAATGAAGACGAGCTAATTTTGGAGTCTAAAATGGTAATGTGGAACCCACATCGAAAATTCAAGAATTGAATCCTTGAAATGAT
The DNA here is from genome assembly GCF_947179165.1 of Solanum dulcamara. NCBI lineage: Eukaryota > Viridiplantae > Streptophyta > Magnoliopsida > Solanales > Solanaceae > Solanum > Solanum dulcamara. The sequence continues at coordinate 70,333,945 of NC_077240.1, read as the reverse complement.
CATAATTAGCTCCCTAAACTTGTTTCCCAAAACAAAACATAATTTGGCGCTCAGAGCAGCTTAAAGGAACATCATGCAAGAAATCACCATTAAAAGCTAAGAGTAGAGGGCTAGTAACAACTTTAAACCCAAAATTACCTCAAAGGAAGGTCCTCTGATAATCTCCAAAAATCCAACACATTCACACGGTCTCTTCAAACACACAAAACTTTAATCACCAAAGTTGGACCTCTATAGCTTCCACAATCGCAAATTGAAATAATGAATTTGAGTTGAATTGCGTATGTATTTTATTTAAAAGACCAGATGCGATTGACCTTCACGAACGCAATAGGAGGAGCATGCGAATGGAGGTTCAAAGGTCATACCACCATGAACGCAGTGCCTGTCCCTTGAATGCGGAGAAGAGAGAGTAAGACCTTAGCGAACAAGATGTGGTCCATGCGAACAAGGAAGGGCAACTACCAGGTCTCCACGAACGTGGCCCATGGCTCTACGAACGTGGAGGCCACTTTCATTGGCTACTGCAATCGTAGCCCTAGGTGAGTGAATACAAAGAGAAAAGAAGACCTGCACAAGATGGTTTGACCATATCTAAAATTTTCCGACAGGTTGATCGAAATTTGTTCGGAACCCCATATGCGCAAATGAACTATGCTATCCCATCAACTTTGATATCTAGATTCCATGAAGTAGGACCTATACGCCTCTCTGAGATCACCATAAGGGGCTTGAGAATGCCCTTATAAACCTGCCTGGTCCCGATCCAGGTCTTATATAAATATAAATATCAATCTATACATCTGATCATCAAAACTCCAGTCCATCGCGGTGACTTGAGATAAATAGTCAAATCAGTATAGAAAGGGTTTGGAACTCTCTCCGACCGAACCAGTATAAGAAAATGAGCACTTCTTTAATGCCTCCAGTCTACTGTAAATAATAGCAATAAAGGTAGTATAACCCTAATTTAGAAAATTTGTATATAAAATAGTGTGGGTTAAAACTCAATTTCCTTAAATCAATGCCAATAACCAATACATGCACTAGAGTCGACTACATCCGTGAGAAAACAAGGATCCGATGTAATGCATGCCATCACCAGCACCCAAATAACACGCACAATCACATACAATAATGATGCCACAAGCACCTTACCCTCTAGAGCATAGAACTAGGACTAATATATGCAAATGACATCTAACCAAGGCCTAGGGCACAAATCTACTCGTCTAACTCAACAACATAGCCCAAAAGGGAACTCAACCCTAACTGGGTAACAAGGAAGAGGATATAAGGAAACATGTGCTCAGCTAGTCAATCAATGGATCCAGATCCACCCAAAGTACACCCTCGAGAATAAAAACACAACTAGCCCCACCAAATGGCAACAAGAAAGCTAGAGCATTCTAACTCTAAATCCAGAAATAGGGCCCAACAATAATTCACAAGCCTAACTGGGTGAGAACCACTACACCAAAAGCTCCAAAATAGGTGCTACAATAGCATAGGACACTAAGTTTCAAAAGTTCCCTCCAACAACGGCTACATCAACTAAGAATCAACCCAAACTCAAACTAAGACATAATTCCACCAACTACCATAAATATTGCATAAGCCACCTAAAATAGCTAATCAAGGTCAAACTAAGGCATAATCAATAATCTTACCAACTAGACTAAAATTCTCATAAAGGCAACCTAGCCTAAGGCTTGTACTAGGACAAAGAAACAAGAAACTAGGAATTGAGCCTATCCTTCCACATACATACAAGCAAATTATACTATACAATACCTCATAAAGCTTGATCACAAGAAAGACGACCATAGCCTACCTCAAAGCCAAACACGCGTGCTTCAAGTCCACTTTTGGTAGATTTTTGCTCCAAAAACAACTCCAATTTCCTCCACATTATCAAAATGTTGATCACCTCGTCAATACAGATGTTTTGACACTAAAATCACATTTTTCAAAGACAGACCCAAAATTAGGATTGTGGGATCCATGATGAGAATCCCAAAATTTACTCCGTAAAAAGATTTTAAATGCATTATTGAGCTTCTATCCCAAAATGGGGCATAAGTTGATGCTCAAAGAAGGAGAAATTGGCCCAACAACAAATTTCACCATTAAAACTTAAAGTTAAGCTAGGGCAGCCCCTTTGGGGCAGAAATTACCTCCACATGACGCTCTCCGCACTTCCCCAAACATGCCAACATGTAGCCACGATCAACTCGAACAACGAGCAGTTGGAATGGCTCAATTCGGAGTTTTATAGCTCCAATATCGCAAAAAAATAGAATGGGGTCGGGGTTGTTCGCGTTTGGTCTAAGACCAGACAAATGCTCTCCGCGAATGCAGAAGAATAGGTCTGTGAACGCAAAAGCTAAGATCTTAAAGCTCCGTGAATGCGGCAGGGCCACCGTGAACGTGGAGGGAAAAACCATCAGGCTCCGCGAACACGACAAGTACCTCGTGAACGCAGAGGCCAATTACTTAGGCCTTCGCGAATGCGGCCCTATGTACATGAATGCAGAGACCAAGGCCTATGGCTTTCGCAAATGTGGCCCCTATGGCGCAAATGTGAAGGGTAAATTAGGTCTGCACCAGATTTTGCTGTAACATCAAATTCGGCAAAGTTCAAAGTCTCCGATCGGGTGCTCGAGATTAGTATGGAATTCCGTGCGCGCAAATGGACTTTGTTACCCCACCAAATTCGATGTTTCAGACTCAATGGCACATTTGAAATTTTCATCGAGGTCATCTTGACAAAAGTGGGTCCCACACCCATGCCTCATTTTTGCCAATTCTATAAGAAGGCTCGAAATGACACCGGAAGCCTCAGAAACTACACGAAGGGTCGTTCTACACCAAACTCAACATTCCGTAGCCAACCGTGCTAAAGCTTGAAGGCTAAAAATCCTAATAGCTCAAACTCGCACTGAAAGGCTCGGGACTCGAGTCGAGCATGCTAATAGCCTACAATGACCATTTCGGAGCTGATAGGACCATCAGAATTCCATTTTGAGGCCATCTTTCTAGATTTTTGACCTAAGTCAATTGTTCGAACTCTAAGAGATCCAAAATAGGGAAACTGGCATAAAACCCAAACGAACGACTAGGCGATCGAACTATCAGTGCCAACAAGTCATAAATTACTTGGAGTCACTACAAGAAAGCTCCAAATACTGAAAAGATTGAGAAACGATGAAAATAACCTGGAGGGTTATTAAAGCAAAAGTGCCTAAGTCGTGATCAAGAGAAAAAATTTGGGAAGTTGTTAACTCCTTCCAACCTTTTAAAGCTCCAGGACCAGATGGAATTGACCTTGTTTTTTCTACCAAAAGTTTTGGGACTCAGTTGGACCATCTGTCGAAGCTTTCTGCCAAAATACTTGGTCCAAGGGATTTTTACATTAACTCATAAATACTACTCAGATATGCTTGATCCCAAAATGTAAAAATGTTACCTCTCTAAAATACTTTAGGTGTATAAGCCATTGTAATACACCGTATAAAATAATCACCAAAATTATCTCAAATAGACTTAGACCTCTAATGGAAAATCTTGTTGGCACCAAGCAAGATTCCTTAAAAACAGACAGGTCACTGACAATGCTATTATCTTCAAGAAATAATCAACTATTTCTCTAGAATGAAAGGAAAAAAAGGTTATATGGTCATGAAAATTGATCTAGTAAAGGCCTTCGACAAAATTGAATGGTCCTTTATCAAGACAACCCTCCACGCATATAATTTCCCGCCAAAAATTATCAACCTGATAATGTCTTGCATAACATCTAGCAAGGTTTCAATCCTTGTAATCAGCACCAAAATTGAATTTTTTGAGCTTACTAGAGACATTCATCAAGGAGACCCAATTTCTCCATATATCTTGATATGATGCATGGAGGCTCTATCTTCTAAGATATACATAACAGTGGAAGCAAAGCTTTGGATACGAATAAGAATAGAGGTAAAGGGACCTAAACTTTCACACTTGTTCTTTGCAGACGATTTGGTGTTAATTACTAGAGCTGACCATACCACAATTACTACTATAAAAGATACCCTTGAAAATTTCTACTCCTTAAGTAGATAGAATGTTAACCATAAGAAATCAAAAATACTTTTCTCTAAAAATTCCTCTAAAACCTTAACTGAGAACATTAAAAAAATACTAGATTTCCAACAAATTTCAAATTTTGGGAGATACCTGGGCTTTCCCATCACACAAGGAAAAATTACTAAAAAAGATTACCAATTCATCATTGAAAACATCCAAAACAAGCTAGCGGGATGGAAAACTAGATTCCTAAACGTGGCTGGGAGAACAAGTCTAGCAAAGTGAGGCCTAAATAACATCCCAACCCATGTTATGCAACTCTCAAAATTACCAGCTAGTGTTACAAATAGAGTGGACCAAATCTAAAAGAGCTTCATCTGGGGTTCTACTACATCAAGGAAGAAGATGCACCTCGTACCTTGGGTTGTAGTAACAATGGATAAAGAAAAAGGGGGCTTAGGACTACAAAAATGTAAGTGGGAAAACATGGCTCTCTTGAGTAAACTAGCATGGAAGCTATTCAAACACCCAACTACCTTATGGGCGTCAACCCTTATTAGTATCTATGCTAGAGATAAGAGTTTCAAGAATACTGAGGAACACCAAAAAAACACCAGCAAAATATGAAAAAAATATCCTCTTTGGATGGAAAGAATGTAGCAAAAACATAATCTCAGTTCTGGGAAGAGGTGATAAAATAAAATTCTGGACAGATCAACGGATCTCTCATCACAAATCTCTACGAGAAAGGCTAATAGGCCCACTTAACTTTTTAGAAATCCATAACACAGACTATTATATCAAAGACAGAAAATGAAACATGGAGAACCTACCCATATCACTGCCGACAGAAACAAAACAACAAATTAAAGGTATTCATATACCCCTTCTAGATAACACTGAAGATACCCCATCCTGGTCATTAACAAGCTCGGGGATTTTTACTACATCTTATGCTTATCATTACTACAAATCCCAAAAGAAAAAGAATCAAATTAATAGAAATCTAAGCAAAAACTACAAATGGATTTGGAAACTAAAATGTCCAAACAAAATAAAATTCCTCCTATGGTTATGCCACCATGAAAGATTGCCTACATGTCACTACTTGAACTCCATTGGAATTGAGATAGATCCTAGATGCAAAGTTTGTGGTGATCCAGAATTACCGAAACACATTTTCCTTAATTGTCACCTTGTGAAGAGCTACTGGGGAAAAATAGAAATCCAAAGTACCATATCTATCATCAGCAACAATGGGGATCATCAATGGCTACATTCCATCAAAATATTTAAAAACTTTTAAATCCATCGATGGATAGACTGGGACTTAGGCTTTCCTTTCTATGTGTGAAATATCTGGCTAAACCGTAATCATACCTACCATGAGACAAAAGCAAAAGAGACATTACAACTTCTATATACCTTTCCATAGAGAATTAGAATACCACTTCATGATAGAGAATTAGAATAACACTTCATGACTAGTGGTGGAATAGATAAATCTCCAAGAATAAAGAATCTCAATAACTTGGAAAAACAAATGAAGGGTTACAAAATATATGTGGACGATCCTATGACCCTACCTCTGTAACACCCCTCAAAATTTTTCCTAATATTCGTGCCTTCTTTGTATACGTGTGATGCCCATCGTATTTATTTCGAAGTATGTGCTTGAGTTGAGATGAGTCCCTGATAAATTTAATTGCGTTGGAGGTGATGTGGGGTTATTGAGGACCCCTAGGACCGAGCTAAGTCCAAAAGATCCGTCGTGGCTAAGTTTAGGATGAGTTCATGTAAGGGTCGACTTTTAACGACCCTATCTTTTGAAAGACGTCAATCCGGGTGGCCCACGACCTATCAAATTAAAGGTCGTCGAGTCTTCTTTCCAACGCCACCAGGAACGTAAATTTTGGAGTTCGGAGTCAAAAGATATGACGATCCGAAGACGAACTAGCACGACAGGGATTTCATTTTTGGCCTGGGTTACAACTGCTGGGGAAATGGCCTTGGCGTTGTAAGGGCGCGACGCGCCACTATCGTGCCAGAAACATGCCTCAGTAGTTTGGTCCCTGGCGCGATGCGCCACTAAAAGTTGTGCAGGGTTTTTTAGGCCAAATTCCAAGAATTCAGAACAATGGGCTTGGCACTGTAAGGGTGCGACGCACCACTATCGCGCCAGAAACATGCCTCAGTAGTTTGGTCCCTAGCGCGATGCGCCACTAAAAGTTGTACAGGTTTTAGGCGTAATTGGCCTTGGCGCTGTAAGGGCGCGATGCGCCACTATCGCGCCAAGGGCGTTTTGGCCTAATTTTTCAGAATTTTAGAGGAAGGACAATTTGGGAATTTGTCCCAAATTATATATACCCAAGCCTTGTATATTTTGGGACCATTTTTCTTCAGCCCCATTCTCTCTCTAGAAAAAGCCCTAGAAAGCCTATCTCTCTCTTCGTCTTCTTCTTCTTCTTCTTCTCCATTTCCAACAAGGAATTATTCCAAGAGCTTCAAGACCTCAAGCTTCCATTGAAGACCCAACCACAAGGTTTTCTTTAAGTCTATTCTAAGGTATGTAAGGCTATCCAAAACATGGGTTGAGTCCACCCATGTGCCCTATTCTTGTTTTGAGGTTAGATATCCATGAAAATGGAGTTTCTTGGTATGGTACATGTTTGAATGAGTTTTGTTCCCATCTTATTTAATTATTTATGTGTCAATGTTGTTGAGCTAAGAGGTTCCTAAAATGAGTCCTTATGTGAGTATGAGATGATGAAGAAATGAGTTGCTAAATATGTTTTATTGATCGTCTTAATTATGTAGATTTGACAAAGTATTTTATTTTCTTAAACATATTGCCCATTATAAAAATGTCGATTTGAAGTCTTGAAGATGTGGTGAGTCACAAGGATTTTTCTCAAATGGATAGAGGTAATGATTGATTATATCTAGAAGATGTTATACATGAGCTTTTAAATTTTCTTTTGAAAATATGATTGAGATTGAGCAAATAGTATGCTTGAAAGAGACTTGATTATGATAGAGTTGATGAGTTGACAAGGTTGTAATGAGACTTGTTGATATGAGTTGATTGAGTTGATTGAGTTGATTTGATGGAGTTTTATGAGCATTGAGTCTTGGGAGGAGTATCGAGCACCGAATTGGGCAAGAGTATAGTCCATACTCGAACCCAATACCTGTGTTGCCAAACGTAGGGGGATTGAACCGTTAAAGTCGGATGCTTCCCCGAGAGCTTTCGTCCTAATATTATAGGACCTGGTTGGATTGGATCCATGAGTGTTCGTCGTTCATGCCCTGGCAAGGTATGAACGGGCGTGGCAATAACGTTGCTTTGTTGTACCTTCACTGGCTCATAAGTATTGGTTATCGGTTAAGAGAAACTCCCAAATAAGTTTTGATAGCACTCTGAGTCAGATTGAGTTGAATTGTATATGATGGGTCCAGCCTAAATCATATCCTCGTTTAGACTTAGGACATTTGATTGAGTTTTCATCCCTTTTGAGTTGAGCTTCCGAGTTGATTTATTCTTCCTTGATGTTCGTTGTATTTGGCCATTTTACATACTCGTACATTCCATGTACTGACACCATTTGGCCTGCATCATTTCATGATGCAGAGACAGGTACTAGAGATCATCAACCGGCGCTCCGTTGAAGATTCACTTACACTCCCAGCCAGTCGGTGAGTCCTCCTAGTTCTCGGAGGATATTGGGCCTTCTTGTACAATTTTGATTGACTTTTCTTTATTTAGATTATCGGTAGCCATGGGCTTGTAATTGGCACATTTTAGACTTGCATAGAGGCTTCATAGAGTGGAGTGTGGGAGGTCGAGCGGTCATCTTGAAGAGTCCTACTTTGATTATCTTCTTTGATTGTAAATGTTTGGCCTCCGGCCCTTATGATATGAGAAGAATTCCTTTAATTGAGTTTTCCGCTAAGTGAATGTGCTTGAATAAACAAGTGACTGTACTAAGTGGTTCGCTCGGAGGTCAGAAATAGCCTTCGGGTGCCGGTTACGTCTAGGGTACCCTCCCGGGGCGTGACAAACATGGTATTAGAGCCTAGAGTTCAAGTGTCCTAGGGAGTCTATGAAGTCGTGTCTAGTAGAGTCTTGCTTATGGGTGTGTTGTGCATCACACTTATAAGCAGGAGGCTATAGGAAATTAGGAATTGTTTCACTTCTTTTATATTCTGAATTCGTGCAATGGAGTTAAACTCCATGAAACTTCCTTTCTAATTCGTGCGTTTATACGTTATAGATAATGCCTCCTAAACGTACCGCTAGCCAGAGGAATGTTGATAATGCGGGGATGCCACAGTTAGAGGCACGCCCATCAAGGGCTAGAGGCCGACCCGCGAGGTATGTGGAGGTACCTCAAGTGCCATCTACCCCACCTGCACCCACATCAGAGGCTGAATTTTGAGGGGCAATTACAATGCTCACGCAACTAATGGCTGCCCGAAGTGGTAACCAGAGTTCACCGACTCTCAGCTCTAGTTCCCAGGAGCCATCTGCTGCCACTAGAATTGGAGACTTTCTGAGGATGAATCCGCCGGCATTCACGGGTTCTAAGGTTGATGAAGATGCCTAAAACTTTATTGATGAAATGTGGAAGATTCTGAAAGCTATGCATGCTACGGAAATTGAGGGGGTCGAGTTGGTGTCTTATCAACTCAAAGAGGTGGAAAACATTTGGTATAGCCAATGGGAATAGGGTAGGGGTGAAGATGCTGTGCATGCTAGGTGGGATGAGTTTGAGGGAGCCTTCCTTGACCACTTCTTTCCCCGAGAATTGAGGGAAGCAAAAGTGGAGGAATTTGTAAACCTAAAACAGGAAGGTATGTCGGTTAAGAAGTATGGCCTAAAGTTCATCCAGCTGTCCAGGTATGCTCCAGAAATGATTCCTGATGTGAGGTCAAAGATGAGGAAGTTCGTCTCCGGATTAGGGAGGCATGTGAAGAAAGAGTGCAAGGCAGCATTGTTGATCTCGGATATGGATCTTTCCAGATTAATGGTGTATGCTCAACAGGTAGAGGAGGAGAAAATAAAAGACAAAGAAGAGCACCTGAACAAGAAGGCAAGATCAGCTGGGCATGAGAATGAGCAGAGGCAAAGCAAGGGCAACAGGTCCTTCTTCCAGAGGAGGCCTTCCAACTATGCCCCATCTACCGCCAGTGCACCGATGCCGCAGAACAGGTATGATCGGCAGGGACAAAGTTGCCAGAATTTCAGGCCACAAAGTTCTCAACCCCTAGCTAGCATGGGTCAGGGTGCGCAGGGGAAACCACCATGTGTCAGGTGTGGTAAGCTTCACTTGGGAGAGTGCCGAGTGGGAAGGATGGGCTGTTATAAATGCGGCCAAATAGACCATTTTCAGAAAGAGTGCCCAACAAGGGGGAACAGAGCCCAGTCCTCTGCCACCGCACCACCAGCTAGAGGTAATCAGAGGGGCACTACTCCAGGTACGAGTGGAGGTACAAGCCGCCTATATGCCATGGGTAGTCGCCAAGATCAGGAGAACTCTCCAAACGTCGTGATGGGTATGATTCGAGTCTCTTCTTTTAATTGTTATGTATTGATGGATCCGGGTGCCACCCTATCTTTTGTGACTCCTTATGTGGCTAGTAAATTCAGTAAAATTCCCGAACGTCTTCTTGACCCTTTTTGTATGGCCACTCCTGTCGGTGATTCTGTCCTAGCTGAGAGAGTCTATAGAGATTGCACCATGTCAATTCATCACAGGGATACCTTGGCTGACTTAGTTAAGTTAGACATGGTTGATTTCGATGTGATCCTTGGCAAGGACTGGCTTTATGTCTGTTATGCCTCTATTGATTGTAGAACTCAGATTGTCACATTCAAATTCCCGAATAAGGTTGTCATAGAGTGGAGGGGTAGTCCTATTGTGCCTAAGGGTAAGTTTATTTCATACCTTAGGGCCAGGAAGCTAATCTCAAAAGGGTGTATTTATCACCTTGTCCGAGTGAAAGATGACAGCATTGAGTCTCCATCCCTTGAGTCGGTCCCGATTGTCAACGAGTTTCCGGATGTTTTTCTTGAAGATCTACCTGGAGTCCCTCCTGATAGGGAGATCGACTTCGGGATTGATGTTCTTCTTGATACCCAGCCTATCTCGATTCCTCCATATAGAATGGCTCCGGCTGAGTTGAAGGAGTTGAAGGAGCAGCTGAAGGACTTGTTAGATAAGGGATTCATTAGGCCGAGTGTCTCACCATGGGGTGCTCCGGTCCTATTTGTGCGGAAGAAGAATGGGTCCTTTAGAATGTGTATCGACTACAGGCAGTTGAATAAAGTCACTGTGAAGAACAAATACCCTCTCCCCCGAATAGATGACTTATTCGATCAACTTCAAGGTGCCACTTGTTTCTCAAAGATAGACTTGAGATCCGGCTACCACCAGTTGAAGGTAAGAGAATGCGATGTTCCGAAGACTGCTTTCCGGACTCGTTATGGCCACTTTGAATTCTTGGTCATGTCCTTTGGGTTGACAAATGCCCCCGCCGCTTTTATGGATCTCATGAACCGAGTATTCAAACCATATCTTGATATGTTTGTGATTGTATTCATAGATGATATTCTGGTTTACTCCAAGAATGAAGAGGAGCACGCCTACCATCTTAGAATCGTTTTACAAACTTTGAGGGACCAGGTATTGTATGCAAAGTTCTCTAAATGTGAATTTTGGCTTGCATCAGTGGCCTTCTTAGGCCACATTGTATCTGGAGATGGTATTCAAGTTGATGCTCAGAAAATTGAACCTGTGAAGAATTGGCCCACACCCACATCCCCAACAAAGATAAGGAGCTTCCTGGGTTTGGCTGGGTAATATCGAAGGTTTGTAGAGGGATTCTCATCCATATCATCACCATTGACTAAACTGACCCAAAAGAAGGCTAAGTTCCAATGGTCAGATGCTTGTGTGGAGAGTTTCCAGAAATTGAAAACCAAGCTAACCACTGCTCCTATTCTAACTTTGCCCGATGGAATAGAGGGTTTTGTGATTTATTGTGATGCATCTAGAATTGGATTGGGTTGTGTGTTGATGCAAAGGGGGAAGGTGATAGCCTATGCTTCAAGACAGCTTAAGCTTCATGAGAGGAATTACACAACTCATGACCTTGAGCTGGCAGCTGTGGTGTTTGCGCTTAAAATCTGGCGCCACTACCTGTATAGAGTGCATATCGATGTATTCACCGATCACAAAATCTTGCAATACGTCTTTAGCCAGAAGGAACTCAACCTAAGGCAAAGGAGATGGCTTGAGCTACTCAAGGACTATGATATGAGCATCCTCTACCATCCAGGTAAAGCTAATGTTGTTGTTGATGCTCTTAGCAGGTTGTCTATGGGTAGCACTGCCCACGTGGAGGAAGGAAAGAGAGAATTGGCGAAGGAGGTACACAGATTAGCCTGATTGGGAGTTCATCTGGAAGAGAATAATGAAGGCGGAGTTACAGTCCAGGATGGGTCTATGTCCTCACTTGTGGCAGAAGTGAAGGAGAAGCATGACCAAGATCTCTTCCTTCTCCAATTGAAGGGAGTCGTTCACAAACAAGGGGTTATGGTTTTTACCCAAGGGGGAGATGGTGTATTGCGGTACCAAAATAGATTGTGTGTGCCGGATGTCGATGATGTTCGAGAGAGGATTATGGCCGAAGCGCATAGTTCTAGATACTCTATACATCCGGGTTCCACAAAAATATACCATGACTTGAGGAAGATCTATTGGTGGAGTGGGATGAAGAGAGACATTGCGGAATTCGTTTCCAAATGCCCGAATTGTAAACAAGTGAAGGTTGAGCATCAAATATCATGTGGTTTAGCCCAAAACATAGAAATTCCAGAATGAAAGTGGGAGATGATCAACATGGACTTTATTATAGGCCTGCCGAAGTTCCGAAAGTAACATGATTCCATTTGGGTGATTGTGGATAGAATGACGAAATCAGCTCACTTCTTGGAGGTTAAGACTACTGACACCGCAGAAGATTATGCAAAGTTGTATAAACAGGAGATCGTCAGATTGCATGGGGTCCCTTTGTCTATCATCTCAGACAGAGGAGCTTAATTTACTTCCCAATTTTGGAAATCCTTTCAGAAGGGATTAGGTTCGAGGGTGAACTTGAGTACAACATTCCATCCCCAGACAGATGGCCAAGCAGAGTGCACAATTCAGACGTTGGAAGATATGTTGAGGGCGTGTGTGCTTGAATTCAAGGGAAATTGGGATGATCACTTGCCTCTCATAGAGTTTGCATATAATAATAGCTATCATGCAAGCATTCAAATGGCCCCTTATGAAGCCTTGTATAGGAGGAGGTGTAGATCGCCCATTGGGTGGTTTGAAGTTGGTGAAGCCGAATTGATTGGGCCTGATTTTGTTCATCAAGCCATGGAGAAGGTACGAGTTATTCGAGAGAGGCTAAAGACAGCCCAAAGCCACCAAAAATCTTACACCGCTGTGAGGAGGAGAGACTTAGAGTTTGAGGTGGATGATTGGGTGTATTTGAAAGTGTCACCCATGAAGGGTGTCATGAGTTTTGGAAAGAAGGGGAAACTTAGTCCTCGATATATTGGTCCGTACCAAATTTTAAGGCGGATCGGGAGTGTTGCTTATGAGTTGGACTTACCCTCAGAGCTAACTTCTATTCATCCGGTGTTCCATGTTTCAATGTTGAAAAAGTACTTGGGCGATCCCTCATTGGTAGTCCCCATTGACAGCGTTGGAATTAAAGATAGCTTGTCTTATGAAGAGGTCCCCGTCCAAATTCTTGATCGCCAAATCCGCAAATTGAGGAATAAATAAGTCGCCTCAGTTAAAGTTCTGTGGAGGAATCAACTTGTTGAGGATGCCACATGGGAAGCGGAGGAAGCCATGAAATCTAAATATCCACATGTATTCGTGCCTACCGAGGAGAATATTGAAGGTAATGACCATTTCCTTGACTCGAATTCATTTGTGCCTTTTTGACTTTTGATTGATATTTGATTGAGAATTTGATTGATTGAATGACTGAGTTTTGATTGTGATTTGTACCCCGAGTCCATTCTTGGTTGCTCGTCATTCGAGGACGAATGATCCCAAGGGGGAGATAATGTAACACCCCTCAAAATTTTTCCTAATATTCGGGCCTTCTTTGTATACGTGTGATGCCCATTGTATTTATTTCGAAGTATGTGCTTGAGTTGAGATGAGTCCCTGATAAATTTAATTGCGTTGGAGGTGATGTGGGGTCATTGAGGACCCCTAGGACCGAGCTAAGTCCAAAAGTTCCGTCGTGGATAAGTTTAGGACGAGTTCATGTAAGGGTCAACTTTTAATGACCCTATCTTTTGAAAGACGTCAATCCGGGTAGCCCACGACCTATCAAATTAAAGGTCGTCGAGTCTTCTTTCCAACGCCACCAGGAACGTAAATTTTGGAGTTCGGAGTCAAAAGATATGACGATCCGAAAACGAACTAGCACGACAGGGATTTCATTTTTGGCCTGGGTTACAACTGCTGGGGAAATGGCCTTGGCGCTGTAAGGGCGCGACGCGCCACTATCGCGCCAGAAACATGCCTCAGTAGTTTGGTCCCTGGCGCGACGCGCCACTAAAAGTTGTGCAGGGTTTTTCAGGCCAAATTCCCAGAATTCAGAACAATGGGCTTGGCGCTGTAAGGGCGTGACGCGCCACTATCGCGCCAGAAACATGCCTCAGTAGTTTGGTCCCTGGCGCGACGCGCCACTAAAAGTTGTGCAGGTTTTTTTGCATAATTGGCCTTGGCGTTGTAAGGACGCGACGCGCCACTATCGCGCCAAGGGCGTTTTGGCCTAATTTTTCAGAATTTTGGAGGAAGGGCAATTTGGGAATTTGTCCCAAATTATATATACCCAAGCCTTGTATATTTTGGGACCATTTTTCTTCAGGCCCATTCTCTCTCTAGAAAAAGCCCTAGAAAGCCTATCTCTCTCTTCCTCTTCTTCTTCTTCTTCTTCTCCATTTCCAACAAGGAATTGTTTCAAGAGCTTCAAGACCTCAAGCTTCCATTGAAGACCCAACCACAAGGTTTTCTTCAAGTCTATTCTAAGGTATGTAAGGCTATCCAAAACATGGGTTGAGTCCACCCATGTGCCCTATTCTTGTTTTGAGGTTAGATATCTATGAAAATAGAGTTTCTTGGTATGGTACATGTTTGAATGAGTTTTGTTCCCATCTTATTTAATTATTTATGAGTCAATGTTGTTGAGCTACGAGGTTCCTAAAATGAGTCCTTATGTGAGTATGAGATGATGAAGAAATGAGTTGCTAAATATGTTTTATTGATCGTCTTAATTATGTAGATTTGACAAAGTATTTTATTTTCTTAAAAATATTGCCCATTATAAAAATGTCGATTTGAAGTCTTGAAGATGTGGTGAGTCACAAGGATTTTTCTCAAATGGATGGAGGTAATGATTGATTATATCTAGAAGATGTTATACATGTGCTTTTAAATTTTCTTTTGAAAATTTGATTGAGATTGAGCAAATAGTATGCTTGAAAGAGACTTGATTGTGATAGAGTTGATGAGTTGACAAGGTTGTAATGAGACTTGTTGATATGAGTTGATTGAGTTGATTTGATGGAGTTTTATGAGCATTGAGTCTTGGGAGGAGTATCGAGCACCGAGTTGGGAAAGAGTATAGTCCATACTCGAACCCAATACCTGTGTTGCCAAACGTAGGGGGGATTGAACCGTTAAAGTCGGATGCTTCCCCGAGAGCTTTCGTCCAGACATTATAGGACCTGGTTGGATTGGATCCATGAGTGTTCGTCGTTCATGTCCTGGCAAGGTATGAACGGGCGTGGCAATGACGTCGCTTCGTTGTACCTTCACTGGCTCATAAGTGTTGGTTGTCGGTTAAGAGAAACTCCCAAATAAGTTTTGATAGCACTCTGAGTCAGATTGAGTTGAATTGTATATAATGGGTCCAGTCTAAATCATATCCTCGTTTAGACTTAGGACATTTGATTGAGTTGTCATCCCTTTTGAGTTGAGCTTCCGAGTTGATTTATTCTTCCTTGATGTTCGTTGTATTCGGCCATTTTACATACTTGTACATTCCATGTACTGACGCCATTTGGCCTTCATCATTTCATGATGCAGAGACAGGTACTAGAGATCATCAACCGGCGCTCCGTTGAAGATTCACTTACACTCCCAACCAGTCGGTGAGTCCTCCTAGTTCCCGGAGGATATTGGGCCTTCTTGTACAGTTTTGATTGTCTTTTCTTTATTTAGATTGTCGGTAGCCATGGGCTTGTCATTGACACCTTTTAGACTTGCATAGAGACTTCATAGACTGGAGTGTGGGAGGTCGAGCGGTCATCTTGAGGAGTCCTACTTTGATTATCTTCTTTGATTGTAAATGTTTGTCCTTCGGCCCTTATGATATGAGAAGAATTCCTTTAATTGAGTTTTCCGCTAAGAGAATGTGCTTGAATGAACGAGTGACTGTACCAAGTGGTTCGCTCGGAGGTCAGAAATGGCCTTCGGGTGCCGGTTACGTCTAGGGTACCCTCCCGGGGCGTGACAACCTCCTTCAAAGGAGGAACAGGGGGAGTTCTAAGAAACAAACACAGAAGCTGGATTATAGGGTTCTCTACTAAAATCACTGTTACAAGTGCCATCCATGCTGAAACTGTTTCCATCCTCAATGGGTTCAAATTTCTTTCCAGGATGTAACTATCCCACATTGAACTCATAGCCGACTCTACAGAGGCAGTAAGGTTTTTAAGTGTACTCATAGCCAACTCTACAGAGGCAGTAAGGTTTTTAAGTGAAGGCGATGAAACCTTTGCTAATATTATATCTGAATGTAGGGCATTAATCCAAGGAATGAGGCACCTAACGATCAAGCACAATCGTAGGACGCGGAACTAGGTGGCAGACTTACTAGCTAAGAGAGGGGCTAAGCTGGAAAGAGGAGAAGTTTTTGTGAAATGGCTGACTCCCCTACCTTTTGTTAATAAAGAAATAGAGGACGATCTGAAGAACACTAGTTTCGTTGGAATAGAACAAGTGAAGAATCGTCATGTATCTATATGTAATTTAACTAGCATAGCTATGAATGATACTGATTATCCTAGAAGCAGTAGTACCTTCGATATAAATAGTTCGTGAGCTAGAATGATCTGTGTAACCAACTGGGTTGTAATGATGGATATTATATATAAGTATTAAAATCATCCTTTTAACCAAAAAAAGAAGTTATTTTTCCGCTTTTGTGCACATCATAGAAAAAAATCAAGAACTATCAACATTGCCAAACATGAGTTAAGGAATTATATTAACAAAAAAATAGTTGCACTATTACATGCTACTGATGCAACCACCAGTGCATCACAAAAGCCAAGGACATGATTGTCGAACAAAACAACAAAATCCAAAAGGGAAGTATATTGTCATCAGGGCCGTCTCGACCATAAGGCCATTAAAGCAACCGCTTCGAACATCAAATTTTTTAGATCTCCCAATTTTTCCTAATATATATATAGTATTTGTTTACTTTATTTAATGTGGAGGTTATTGAAATAATTGAGAAATTGAATAGTATTTAATTAATTGTAGCATCTTTTTTACGTGGCTACCTATTTTGTTAACTTATTTATATGTTGGTGATTATCATGAACCACATTACAATTCTTACATTTACCTTTTTTATTCCCCAATCAATTTTTATTATCTCATTATTGAATATTCTAGCGGCTATCAAACGGTCAAACCTTTTGCATTATGCAAAATCTATTGTTTTGTATTTATAAAAAGATCAAATTTATTTTTTTAATGTATTCTTTAAATTTTATGCACTGCAACAAATTCATACTAGTATCATTATATAAACTTTTTAAATTTTGAGTCAGATTCTATTATTCTAACTTTACGTTATATTTCTTCATTGAATATTTTTATTGTTAACATTCTTATTTCATAAGATCTACGTACGTACTACCTTCTCGAGACTTCACTTGTAGAATTACATTGAGTATGCTATAGTTATTCAATTTACATATAACAACTAAAAGAAAAAAAGACTCTCTATGAAGTTTGGTTTTAGGCCCTCAAACATGTTGAGACAATCATGATTGTCATTAAGGTAAAAAAACATACTCCCACCGTCCATCTTTACCTGTCCACTCTATTATTTTCGAATGTCCAACAATACTTGTCCGGTTTATAAAACCAATAACTAGTTTACCATGTTGTGCCTACTTTACCCTTGCTATTAAATACTATTTGTTTTTCAATATTTAGAAGATTTATATTTAATAAGGGTGATTTGGTAAAATTACCTCTATCATTTACTGTTGCTTAATTCCTATGTCTAGAGGTGTCAAAATGCGCCCAAATATAGGTAACCCGCCCAAACTTTTATGGGTTGGGCTCAAGATAATTTGTATTGACTTCAATCTCAACTCATTCAAGTCTTAACCCATTTTTAAAAAATCTTCGATTGAGCCCAACTTAATCTTCAATTTCAATCCATTTTAAGGCTCTTTGTTTACATCAGTGTAATGTATGTTCTCATATTAAAGATATGAATTACTATCCATTTTATATTTTTTAGGATTAATCTATCAATTTGTAAATTTTTATTTTCTTGAGTTGAAATTCAAATTGTGAATATAAAAGGTAAATAATATTATGTTAAAATTTATTGAGATTAAGCGGGTCATGATCCAACCCAATTGAGCCCAATCCATTTGAGCCCAAAGTAAATTTGGACGAGTTATGACCTAATCCGATTTTTATTTCAATTCATTTTAATATTCTCAATTTTAATTCAAGCCGCTCATTTTACATGTGTCAATTCAATAGTGGACAATTATTGTTGAATAGATAACGAGTACTATTTTTTAAAATTTCTATCGCTATTTCCAATGGCGTAGAATTCAATGTATTTCCTTGTGTATTTCACAAGCCACCATTATTACCTGGCAATTTCTTATGTCCACAATGAAACTATATCCCTTGGCTTTCTCTATAAATTGCTAAATTTGAATACTCAGCTACTCATATTGTTCAAAGATATATATTAAATGGCTAAGTCTCAATTTCAGTATGCTGCCTTTCTGGCTCTCTTTCTTTTCTTCCTAATTGCATCAAATGGTGAGTATAGCCCTCAATTTCATACTTTTTTTTAACATATTATTTTAAATTTGAAACTTTAGAATTTTGAGTGGTCCAATAAATATTATAGTCCATAGATATTACTAACTATAATAATGTTCAAACTAAAATCAAATCAATATTAATACTAAATAAATAATAATTATTCAACACTAAGAATAACAATAATGTTGAATATTTGTTCTTTAGTTTACATTGGTTTATGCAATTAAAAAGTATAACCTAATTTTAATTTTTCTTTAATGTTTAGTCATGTAATTAATACTTATTAGACTTATTTTAGCATGATTTAGTACTTTTAAATTTTGATCATTTTTCATTATGACATATTAATTTGCAATATTTATTTTATGCGATTTCATTATTATTTTTTGTTGAATTTTTTAGTGTCATCATTCATGTCATATTTTATGTTATTTTCTTATGAAGCATCTTAGATAGTTGTATTTTAGTAGGACTAAAGAAATATTTGAATCACAAGTTAATTATATGTTGATATGAATTTTACAGGAAAAATTCAAAAAAAAAAACAAAAATTCGAGAATCCCAAAAAATTTTAAACAACTCGAGGTTGAAAAATTCGAGTTTAATTAGTTTAGTTTGGTTTATAGATTTTAAAATCCGACACAAATAGTTTGATTTTACATTTGAAAAACCCGAACCAACCCAGTCATGTACACCCCTAGTTAGTACGCCACAAACTATAAATTATGGAAAAATTACCTAAATACACAACTTATTTTATCATATTCTCTAAATCTCCCTACCATTTCAAAAATTACAAAAATCCTTACTCTTTCCTATTCTTGGATACATCACTTTACGCAATGTATCGAGACATCAGATACATCACTTTACGTAACTTATCGGGACATATGTGATGTATCGGGATGTTGAGTGGTGTATCTGAAATCGAAACGTGATGTATCAGAACGTTAAAGGATGTATTTGAAACTGGGATGTGATGTATCAGGACAACATTTTGGGATGCATCCAGATTCCACCAAATTTAAGAAATTTTTGTAATTTAAAAAAGAATAGAGATATAATATAATAGCTCTTAATAGTATAGCATAGAATTTGTGTAATCCCTGCGTAAATTATTCTGACACTATTAGTGCTAACATGGTACATGTTTGGATATATTTAATACTCTATCCGTATCAATTCATATAGCGGTGCTATAATGCTTTTACGAATAAAAGAAAAAACTAAAAATACATTGTAGTATTAAATTTATCATGACATTTAATTAAGGAGATGTTTAAGGTAAAATTATTTCTTTATATATATGTGGCCTTAGATATGAGGATGTGGAGGTCGCAGATAAAGTAGAAGGTTATTTCAAGTAGTAGATGCTCTCATATATTCATATGTGATACTTCATTCATAAAAATACTCTATCAACAGAAGTAGCAGTAGCAAGCGGAGCCAATCCAATCCATGTGACAAGCTCCATGAATAGCATGTTCATCATTGATGCATTGGCTGTTACATACATGCGTATTAAAGCAAGGCCCATACCATAACAGGCTCAGTTTTTCACAACCAGTTGATTCTGCTACATGCATTTCTGCAAAGAAAAGAAAGTGACAACATAAAATTTTGAGATGTTTGCTGGTAACTCCAAGTTGCTCACGAAGAGTTTCGAATCTGAATTTGGGAAGAGCTTTGGTAAATATATCAGCGAGTTGATCCTCAGAACAACAATGAGCAAGCTTGATTTCCTTGTTTTTCTCAGCTCCTCTAATGGAATGAAACCTGACAAGGATATGCTTTGTTTTACCATGCTGCACTAGATTTTCTGCAATTGCAATGGCTGATTTGTTATCACACTTGATCTTACTTGCAACTTCCAATTCCATTCCCAGAACCTTCAGAATTTTCCTCAACCAAATAGCTTGATTTGTTGTTGTAGATGCTGCTATATACTCTGTCTCTGCAGTAGATTGCACCACTATTTCTTGCTTCTTTGAATTCCATGAAAACACACCAGAACCCAAGGAAAAAGCATAGCCAGTAGTGCTCTTCATATCGTCAATATTTCCACCCCAATCACTATCACCAAAGCCAAGCAAAGCACCTTCTTCAACATGTCTGAACCATATTCCAAGTTTTACAGTTCTTTTTAAGTACCTAAGCACTCTTTTCGCAGCAAAAAAATGAATGTCGCTGGGACTTTGCATAAATCTTGAAAGCAAACTAGCAGCATACATTAAATCAGGTCTTGAAGCAGTCAAGTACAAGAGACTTCCAATCAAACTTCTATAAAATGAAGCATCACACTTTTCTGCTCCATCTTCCTTTAAAAATTTAGTATTCAAAATCAATGGTGTAGGAACTGGTTTGCAATTTTACATTTCGAATTTTTTCAGAATATCCAAAGCATACTTTTTCTGATTGAGAAAAATTCCAATCTCTGATTTGTGTACTTCCAGCCCCAGAAAATACTTCATCTCTCCCAAATTGACATTTTAAATTGTTTCTCCATTTTCACTTTAAACCTCTGCAACTCTTGCTCATCACTGCCAGTAACAAGCAAATCATCAACATATAAAGAAACAATTAATGAGCCATTATTAGGGAGTATCTTCACAAAGTGTAGCATGTCACTTTTTTGGAAACCTTGGTTGCAGAATTGAGCATCGATTCTACTGTACCAAGCCCTTGGAGTTTGCTTCAAACCACATAGAGTTTTTTGAAGCATATACATCTTACCTTCACTTCCTTGAACTACAAAACCTTCGGGTTGAGCTACATAAATCTCCTCTTCTAGAGAACCATTCAAGAAGGCAGATTTGACATCTAAATGCCAGATTTTCTACTTCATTTGTGTTTCCAATGCAATAAAAATTCTGATGGTGTCCATCCTTGCAACAGGTGCAAAAGTATCTGAGTAACTCCAGGCTGTTGAGAACTTTAACGACCAGCCTTGCTTTTGCTTGTTGATAGATCCATCCGCATTCAACTTCACTCTGTACACCCATTTAACTCCAATAACTTGTTTATTTTCAGGTTTGTCAATGAGTTTCCATGTCTTGTTCTTCTCATTCATGGCTATTTCCTCCTTCATTGCTTGCTTCCATTCTTCAATCCCACTTTCATCTTGAAAGTTTGAAGGTTCCAGGACAACAAGATTACATTGTTCATTAATTTCTGCCAAAGGTCTAGTAACTCTAATAGAAAAATCTTCATCATTCTCTACTTCCAAGTCTTCATTTGAATCTTGGAAAGAAGGTTCAACATCCATCTTTCTAACTTGAGAGATAGTCCAATCCCAATAAGCATCTTCATCCACTTTCACATCTCTACTTATATAAACTTTCCCAGATTCAATATTGTAAATTCTATAGCCCTTAGAGATAGAGCTATAACCAACCAATATTCCCTTTTCAGATTTTTCATCAAGCTTGCTCCGTTTGACAGTTGGTACATGAGTATAACACAATGAACCAAACACCTTCAGGTGTCTAATTGATGGTTTTATGCAATTCCAAGCTTCAACTGGCATCATTCCATCCATGGCCCTTGTTGGTAGTCTATTTTGCAAATAGATCGATGTGTTTACCGCCTCTGCCCAAAAAGACTCCGCTAACTTCTTCTCAAAAATCACACACCTGGCCATCTTAAGAACAGATCAATTTTTCCTTTCAGAAACTCCATTTTGCTGCATTGAGTAAGTGATTGTAAATTGATGCTCAATTCCCATATCATCACAAAACAAATGAAATTCACTTGAAGTATACTCCTTCCCATTGTCTGTTTTGAGAGTTTTCAACAAGCATTAACTTTGAGTTTCACAAAAAGCCATAAACTTCTTAAAAATAGCAAACACTTCAAGCTTTTGCTTAAGAAAATATACCCAAGTCATTCTAGTGAAATCATCTATAAAATGAATAAAATACTTGCTGCCATTGAGCAAATGAGTTTTCATTGGTCCACAAATATCAGAATGGACCAATTGTAACTTCTCACTTGCTCTCCATGTTGCTGACTTTGGAAAAGACAATCTGTATTGCTTTTCTAGTTGACAACTTTCACATACATCTGAACATAACTCAATTTCAGGCGAGTCCTTCACTAAATCATGCTTTTGAGCATATTGAATTGATTTCAAGTTATAATGGCAAAGTCTTTTATGTCATAATTTTGAATCCTTCTCACATCTACTACTTCGACAAGCTTGCTCAAAATTTGAGTTCCAATTCAAAGGAAAACTTCTTTTTATCATTTTAACAGTAATCACTTCTTGTCCATTAGGTTCAGAAACAACATAGTTTCTATTTTGAATAATAAAATATAGTCTTGTTCCAGCATTTGACCAATACTTAATAGATTTGGGTCAAGATTAGGCATCAACAAAATATCTTGAATAAATTTAGTACCTTTGGGAGATTCAACTGCCACGGTTCCTTTACCAACAATCGTCAACTTACTTTTATCTGCCAACTTGACAAGGCCTTTGGCAGATTCCAACTTCGTAAAATATTCTTGTTTTCTGGTCATGTGTTGTGTGCAACCACTGTCCAGAAACTAGGTGCTTTCATCATCCAATCTCATTGCTACCATCGCTGTAAACACAAACTCCTCCTGGTCCTCAACTTCTAAAATGCTAGATTTTTGAGTTTGTTGGTAGTTCTCCTTCTTCACTCTGCAAAACCTTTCAACATGGCCAATCTTGTTGCAATATCTACATTGAAGAGGCGGTTTCTTCCCTTTAAACCAACAATCATCCTCTTTATGATTGGTTTTTCTGCAGAACTTACATGGCGGAAAGTTTTCATTCTTCTTGGCCTCGTTCGAGAATCACCTTGTTTTCCCCCCTAAAATTAGTAGAAGCATCTGATATTCTTCCTTCATTCTACATCTGCATCTTACCTTTAAACTTGGCTTGAAGAGTTATTTCAACAACTTCTTCTAGCCTCAAGGATTTTCTCTGTTCCTGAGCTTGAAGAGCATGTACAAGCTGCGAAGGTGTCATTTTTGTGAGATTCTTTGAATCTTCGAGTGAAGAGATCTTTGCTTCAAATCTTTCTAGCAAACTCACAAGAACTTTTTCAACGATTCTTGTGTCGGAAAGCTCTTCTCCCAGAAGTCTGATCTGGTTTACGACCTTTATCAATTTGTTGGAGAATTCTTCAATGGTTTCTGAATCCTTCATTCTGAGAATTTCAAATTCTCTTCTCAAATTTATCACTTTTATTTGCCTGGTCTTATCACTTCCTTGGAATTCTTCTTTCAACTTGTCCCAAGTGTTAGACCCTAAGTTTGGACTTAGGCGCCTGGAGGCAAAGGCGGGGCCAAGGGCTTGTACATTGCCCCTTGACACGGGCCTATGCGGGTGAGACAAGTAATGTGCGGAGTTGCATGCCGATGGCATAATGTGCAGCCAGGTCAAGATGCTTGAGTGTTGCCAAGCAGCTTGAAGAATATTAGTGGCGCGAGATAGACGCAGGGCATCAGACGCAGGCATGCGCGAGACAGACGCATGACACCAGGCAGGCATGCGTGAGATAGATGC
This sequence comes from Solanum dulcamara, assembly GCF_947179165.1. Lineage (NCBI taxonomy): Eukaryota > Viridiplantae > Streptophyta > Magnoliopsida > Solanales > Solanaceae > Solanum > Solanum dulcamara. The sequence continues at coordinate 70,310,167 of NC_077240.1, read as the reverse complement.
ATGGCACCAAGCATAGGCATGCGCGAGATAGGCGCATGGCATGTAACACCCCCAAAATTTTGTATTAAGATTTGAAACCTTCTTCGTCTACGTGTAGGGTCGAACTCGACTATTGTGAAGTGTATGCATGAGTTAGGATAAGTTCCCAAGTAATTGAAGAGTGTTAGAGGTGATGTGGGGTCACAAAGGATCCCTAAGACCAAGCTAAGTTCAGAGAATTCGTCTTGGCTAAGTTTTAGAATGAGTTCGTGTAAGGGGTCGACTTCTAATGACCATATCTTTTGAAATATGATGATCTGGGTAGACCGTGACCTATTAAATTAAAGGTCTTCGAGTCATCTTTCCAACGCCACCAAGATTGTAATTTTTGGAGTTCGGATTCAAAAGTTATGACTATCTTAAGACGGACTTGCACTGCAAGAATTTCAGGCCTGGGCTATAACTGCAGAATACCTGGGCTTGGCGCCGTAGTGGCGCGACGCGCCATTATACCGCCAGGAACAAGCCTTAGTAGTTTGGTCCCTGGCACGGTGCACCACTATTGGATGTGCAGGGTTTTTAAGCCTATTTTCTAGAACCCAGAAAATTTAGGCTTGGCGTTGTAAGGGCGCGATACGCCACTATAGCGCCATAAAATAGCCTCAGTAGTTTGGTTCTTGGCGCGATGCGCCACTATCAGATGTGCAAGTTTTAAGCCTATATTCGACTTAGCACTACAGTGACGCGACGCGCCACTATAGCGCCAGGAGGATTTTAGCCCATTTTTCCAGATTTTTGAGGAAGGGAAAATTGGATATTTTTCCCAAATTATATATACACTGATTTGGTCATAATTTGGACCATAATTTTCAGTCCATTGCCTCTCCCAAAAAGCCCTAGACATCCTCTCTTCTCTCTCAATCCATCTCCCACAAGAAATTGCCTTCAAGAAGTTCTAAGGTTCAAGCTTTCCATTGAAGACCCAATATCAAGGTTCCTTCAAAGTCTTCACCAAGGTATGTAAGGCTACTCAAAATATGGGTTGAGTCCACCCATGTGCCCTAACTTTTATTTTGAGGTTAAATGTTCATAAAAATGAAGTTTCTTGATAGGCTTATGTCCAATTGAGTCTTTTCATCTATTATCCTAATTTTTGTTATGTTGATGTTGTGGAGTTAAGAAAGTGATGTGCTACATGTTGGTATGGGTTGATTGATAGGAGTGGTTAAACATATTTTGTTGATTTTATTAACTATGTTGATTTCTTTAAATATGTTGCTCACCCTAAATTGTTGACTTAGAACCTTGGAGTTTTGATGAGTCCCAGAAAGATTTGCTAAATGAATAGAGGAATGATTGGATAGTATCGTATAATGTTATAATTGTATTTTTAAATTTCACTTGAAAGATTCGATTGAGATTGATCGGATAGTATGATTGAAGGAGGTTTGATTGTGATAGAATTGATGATTTGAAAAGGTTCCAAGTGAGACTTGTCGATATGATTTGATTGAGTTGATTGGATGGAGTTTTATGAGCATTGAGTCTTGGTAGGAGTATCGAGCACTGAATTGGGTAAGAGTAAGTAATAACTCGAATTCAATAACTACGTCGCTAAACGTAGGAGGGGATTGAATTATTAAAGTCGGATGTTTCCCCAAAATTATTGTCCTGACATTATAGGATTTGGTTGGATTGGATCCATGAGTGTTTAATTCGTTCATACCCTGGCAAAGTATGAACGGATGCGGCAACAACATCAGTTTGTTGTACTGTCACTGGCTTATAAGTGATGGTTGTTGGATAAGCGAAACTCCCATAGAGATCTTGATAGTACTCTGAGTCAGATTGGGTTAAATTGTATGTGATTGGTCCCGTCTAAACCATATTCATGTTTAGGCTTAGGACACTTGATTGAGTTCTTCTTCTTTCTGAGTTTAGATTCCGAGCTAGTTTGATTCTCTCTGATGTTGTTTCATTCAGCCATTTTACATACTCGTACATTCCATGTACTGATGCCATTTGGCCTGCATCGTTTCATGATGCAGAGACAGGTACTTAAGATCATCAACCGGCGCCATATTGAAGATCCACTTACTTCCAGCTAGTTGGTGAGTCCTCCCAATTTCTGGAGGATATCGAGATATCTTTATAGCTTTGTTTTGTTTTCTTTATTTTGATCGTTGGTAGCCATGGACTTGTCATTGGCACCTACTGGATTGTTGATAGAGGCTTCATAGACTAGAGTGTGGAAGTGTTGATTTGTTCATTTTGACTAGTTTATTTCTAGCTGATCTATTGATTTGGTAGTTGTTTGGCCTATGGCCCTAGATTATGGATAGTAGTCCTATAATAGAGTCTTCCACCGATAAAATGTGATTGAATGAAAGTGTGACTGGACCAAGTGGTTCTCTTGAAAGCCAGAAATGGCTTTCGAGTACCGGCCACGTCTAGGGTACCTTTTGGGGGCGTGACAAACATGGTAGCAGAGCACAGTGTTCAAGAGTCCTACGGAGTATATGAAGCTGTGTCTAGTAGAGTCTTGCTTATGGGTGTGTTGTGCACCACACTTATAATCAGGAGGCTATAAGACATTAAGAATTGTTTCACTTCTTTCATACTCTGAATTCGTGCGATAGAGTTAAACTTTATAAAACTTCCCTTCTAATTCGTGCGTTTATACATTGCAGATAATGCCTCCTAAACATACTGCTAGCCAGAGAAACACTGATAACGCAGAGATGCCACAATAAGAGGTACGCCTATCGAGGACTAGGGGACGACCTGCAAGGTATGCTGAGGCACCTTAAGTGCCTATTACTCCACCTGCACCAACCTTAGAGGCAGACTTTCGAAGAGCGATTGTCATGCTCACTCAATTAGTGGCTGCCCACAATGGTAACCAGAGTTCGTCAACTCTTAGCTCTAGTTCCCAAGAGCCGTCTGTTGCCACAAGAATTAGAGATTTTCAGAGAATGAATCCGCCGGTATTCACGGGTTCTAAAGTTGATGAATACCCCTAGAATTTCATTGATGAGATGTGGAAGATCCTGAAAGCGATGCATGCTACAGAGATCAAGGGGGTTGAGTTAGTGTCTTACCAGCTCAAGAATGTAGCAAACATCTGGTATAACCAATGGGAATAAGGTAGAGGTGAGGATGCTGAACCTGCTATGTGGGATGAATTTGAGGGAGCCTTTCTTGACCACTTCTTTCCCAAAGAATTGAGAGAAGCAAAGGTTTAAGAGTTTGTGAATTTGAAACAAGAGGGTATGACCATTATGGAGTATAGTCTAAATTTCATCCAGTTGTCCAGATATGCTACAGAAATGATCCCAGATATGAGGTTGAAGATGAGGAAATTTGTCTCTAGATAGTGTATGCTCAACAGGTGGAGGATGAGAAGAAGAAAGACAGGGAGGAGCATCTAAGCAAGAAGGCCAAATCAACGGGACATGAGAATGAACAGAGACAGAACAAGGGCAACAGGTCCTTTTTCCAGAAGAGGCCTTCCAATTATGCCTCATCCACCGCAAGTGCACCTACGGTGCATAATAGGTAGGATCGGCAGGGACAAAGTCACCAGAATGTCAAATCTCAGGGTTCTTAATCCCAAGCTAGCGTGGGTCAAGGTTCAAACTAGAAGCCACCATGCGACAAGTGTGGTAGGATCCACTTGGGAGAGTGCAGAGCAGGAAGGGTTGGTTGTTATAAATGCGACCAAATAGACCATTTTCAGAAGGAGTGTCCAACATGGGGGAACAGAGCCCAGTATTCTACCACCGTACCACCAGCTAGAGGTAATCAGAGGGGCACTACTTCAGGTACGGGTGGAGGTACAAACCATTTATATGCCATGGGTAGTCGCCAAGATCAGGAGAACTCCCCAAACATTGTGATGGGTATAATACGACTCTCTTCTCTTGACTGTTATGTTTTGATGGATCCAGCTGCCACACTATCTTTTGTGACTCCTTACGTGGCTAGTAAATTCAATAAAATTCTTGAATATCTTCTTGAGCCTTTCAGTGTAGCTACTCCCATCGGTGATTCTGTCTTAGCTGAGAGAGTCTATAGAGATTGCACCATGTCAATCCATCATATACGTACCTTGGCTGATTTAGTTGAGTTGGACATGGTCAATTTTGATGTGATCTTTGGCATGGACTAGCTTTATGTCTGTTATGCCTCTATTAATTGTAGGACCCAGATTGTCAAGTTCAAATTCCCGAATGAGGCTGTCATAGAGTGGAAGGGTAGTCCTGTGATGCCTAAGGGTAAGTTTATTTCCTACCTTAGGTCCAGAAAACTAATCTCAAAAGGGTGTATTTATCAGATCGTCCTAGTGAAAGATGACATTATTGAGTCTCCATCCCTTGAGTCAGTCCCGTTTGTCAACGAGTTTCTTGAAGTCTTTCTTGAAGATCTACCTGGAGTCCCTCCTGATAGGAAGATCAACTTTGGGATCGATATCCTTCCTGGTACCTAGCCTATCTCTATCCCTCCATATAGAATGGCTCCTGCTGAGTTGAAAGAGTTAAAGGAACAGCTGAAGGACTTGTTAGATAAGGGATTTATTAGGCCAAGTATCTCACCATGAGGTGCTCCTGTCCTATTTGTGCAAAAGAAAGATGGGTTCCTTAGAATGTGTATCGACTATAGGAAACTAAACAAGGTCACCATAAAGAACAAATACCCTCTCCCCAGAATAGATGACTTATTTGATGAACTTCAGGGTGCCACTTGATTCTTAAAGATAGACCTAAGATCGGGTTACCATCAGTTGAAGGTGAGGGAGTGTGATATCCCAAGGACAGCTTTTCGGAACTGTTATGGCCATTTCGAGTTCTTGGTTATGTCCTTTGGGTTGACCAATGCCCCTGCAGCTTTTATGGATCTCATGAATCAAGTATTTAATCCATATCTTGATATGTTTGTGATTGTATTCATTGATGATATTTTGGTTTACTCCAAGAATGAGGATGAGTACGCCTATCATCTTAGAGTCATCTTACAAACTTTGAAAGACCAGGTATTGTATGCTAAGTTCTCCAAATGTGAATTCTGGCTGGCATCAGTGGATTTCTTAGGCCACATTATATTTGGAGATGGTATTCGGGTTGATACCCAAAAAATTGAGGCATTGAATAATTAGCTCAGACCTACATCTCCAATAGATATAAGAAGCTTCTTAGATTTAGCTGACTATTATCGAAGGTTTGTAGAGGGATTCTCATCCATATCATCACCATTGACCAAGCTGACCCAAAAGAAGGATAAGTTCCAATGGTCCGATGCTTGCGAGGAGAGTTTTCAGAAATTGAAGGCCAAACTGACCACTGCTCCTGTTCTAACTTTGCCCAATGGAACAAAGGATTTTGTGATCTATTATGACGCGTCGAGAGTTGGTTTGGGATGTGTGTTGATGCTGAGGGGAAAGGTGATAGCCTATGCTTCAAGACAGCTTAAGGTTCATGAGAGAAATTACCCAACTCATGACCTTGAGCTGGCAGTTGTGGTATTTGCTCTTAAAATTTGGCGCCACTATTTGTATGGAGTTTATATTGACGTGTTCACCGATTATAAGAGTTTACAATATGTCTTCAGCCAGAAGGAACTCAACCTGAGACAAAAGAGATGGCTCGAGCTACTCAAAGACTATGATATGAGCATCCTTTACCATCCAGGTAAAGCTAATGTTGTTGATGATGCTCTTAGCAGGTTGTCTATGGATAGTACTGCCCATATAGAGGAGGAGAGGAAAGAATTGGCTAAAGAGGTGCATACACTAGCTCGATTGGGAGTTCGGCTTGAAGAGAATAATGAAGGCGGAGTTAATGTTCAGGATGGGTCTGCATCCTCACTCATGGCAGAGGTAAAAGAGAAGCAAGACCAAGATCCCGTCCTTCTCTATTAAAAGAAGTTGTTCAAACACAAGAGGTGATGGGTTTCACTAAAGGGGGAGATGGTGTGTTGAGATACTAAAATAGATTGTGTGTCCCAGATGTTGAGGATGTACGAGAAAGGATTATGGCCGAAGCACATAGTTCTAGGTACTCTATTCATCCTGGCTCTACAACGATGTATCATGACTTGAGAGAATTTTATTGGTGAAGTGGAATGAAGAGAGATATCGCGGAATTTGTTTCCAAGTGCCCGAATTGCCAACAGGTTAAAGTTGAGCATCAAAGGCCATGTGGGTTAGCTCAAAACATAAAAATTCTAGAATAGAAATGGGAGATGATCAATATGGACTTTATTATGGGTTTGACGAGTTCCTGAAAATAACATGATTTGATTTGGGTGATTGTAGATAGAATGACGAAATCAGCTTACTTTTTGGAAGTTGGGACTACTGACACTATGGAAGATTATGAAAAATTATACATTAAACAGATCATTAGATTACATGGGGTTCCCTTCTCTATCATCTCAGACAGAGGAGCTCAATTCACTTCCCAATTTTAGAGATCCTTTCAGAAGGGACTGGGTTCAAAAGTGAATCTTAGTACGACCTTTCATCCCCAAACAGATGGCCAAGCGGATTGCACCATCTAGACATTGGAGGATATGTTGAGGGCATGCGTACTTGAATTCAAAGGAAAGTGGAATGATCACTTACCTCTCATAGAGTTTGCATACAATAACAGTTATCATGCGAGTATTCAAATGGCTCCCTATGAAGCTTTGTATGGGAGGAAGTGTAGATCACCAATTGGGTGGTTTGAGGTTGGTGAAGTCGAGTTGATTGGGCCTGATTTTGTTCACCAAGATATGGAGAAGGTGAGAGTTATTCAAGATAGGCTAAAGACAGCCCAAAGTTGCCAAAAATCTTATACCGATATGAGAAGGAGAGACTTAGAGTTTGAGGTGGATGATTGGGTGTACTTGAAAGTGTCACCCATGAAGGGTGTCATGAGGTTTGGAAGAAAGGGGAAGATTATTCCTCGATACATTGGTCCTTAGCAGATTGTGAGGCAGATTGGGAGTATCACTTATGAGTTAGAGTAACCCTTGGAGCTAGCCCCTATTTACCCGCTATTTCATATCTCGATGTTGAAGAAGTGCTTGGGCGATCCCTCATTGATAGTCCCCATTGATAGTATTGGAGTTAAGGATAGCTTGTCATATGAAGAGGTTCTGGTCCAAATTCTTGATCGTCAAATTTGCAAATTGAGGAGCAAAGAGATTGCCTCAGTCAAAGTCTTATGGAGGAATCAGTTTGTTGAGTAAGCCACATGGGAAGCAGAGGAAGATATGAAAGCTAAATATCCGCATCTATTCGTGCCCATCGATGAGAATGTTGAAGGTAATGCCCATTTTCTTAATTTGAATTCATATGCGCATTTTGAGTTTGGATAGTAATTTATTTGAGAATTTGATTGGTTGAATGACTGAATTCAGATTGTGATTTTTACCTCGAGTCCATCCTTGGGTTACTCGTCATTCGAGGACGAATGATACCAAGGGGGAGATATTGTAACACCCCTAAAATTTTGCACTAAGATTCGAACCCTTCTTCGAGTACGTGTAGGGTCGAACTCAACTATTGTGAAATTTATGCATGAGTTAGGATAAGTTCCCAAGTAATTGAGGAGTGTTAGAGGTGATGTGGGGTCACAAAGGATCCCTAAAACCAAGCTAAGTTCAAAGAATTCGTCTTGGCTAAGTTTTAGAATGAGTTCGTATAAGGGGTCGACTTCTAATGACCATATCTTTCGAGTCTTCTTTCCAACGCCGCCAAGATTGTAATTTTTGGAGTTCGGAGTCAAAAGTTATGACTATCTTAAGACGGACTAGCACTACAAGAATTTCAGGCCTGGGCTATAACTGCAGAAAACCTAGGCTTGGCACCGCAGTAGCGCGATGCACCATTATAGCGCCAGGAACAAGCCTCAGTAGTTTAGTCCCTGGCGCGGCGCACCACTATTAGATGTGCAGGGTTTTTAAGCCTATTTTCTAGAACCCAGAAAATTTAGGCTTGGCGTTGTAAGGGCGCGATGCGCCACTATAGCGCCATAAAATAGCCTCAGTAGTTTGGTTCTTGGCGCGATGCGCCACTATCAGATGTGCAAGTTTTAAGCCTATATTCGACTTAGCACTACAGTGACGCGACGCGCCACTATAGCGCCAGGAGGATTTTAGCCCATTTTTCCAGATTTTTGAGGAAGGTAAAATTGGATATTTTTCCCAAATTATATATACACTGATTTGGTCATAATTTGGACCATAATTTTCAGTCCATTGCCTCTCCCAAAAAGCCCTAGACATCCTCTCTTCTCTCTCAATCCATCTCCCACAAGAAATTGCCTTCAAGAAGTTCTAAGGTTCAAGCTTTCCATTGAAGACCCAATATCAAGGTTCCTTCAAAGTCTTCACCAAGGTATGTAAGGCTACTCAAAATATGGGTTGAGTCCACCCATGTGCCCTAACTTTTATTTTGAGGTTAAATGTTCATAAAAATGAAGTTTCTTGATAGGCTTATGTCCAATTTAGTCTTTTCATCTATTATCCTAATTTTTGTTATGTTGATGTTGTGGAGTTAAGAAAGTGATGTGCTACATGTTGGTATGGGTTGATTAATAGGAGTGGTTAAATATATTTTGTTGATTTTCTTAACTATGTTGATTTCTTTAAATATGTTAATTTTCTTAAATATGTTGCCCACCCTAAATTGTTGACTTAGAACCTTGGAGTTTTGATGAGTCCCGGAAAGATTTGCTAAATGAATAGAGGAATGATTGGATAGTATCGTATAATGTTATAATTGTATTTTTAAATTTCACTTGAAAGATTCGATTGAGATTGATCGGATAGTATGATTGAAGGAGGTTTGATTGTGATAGAATTGATGATTTGAAAAGGTTCCAAGTGAGACTTGTCGATATGATTTGATTGAGTTGATTGGATGGAGTTTTATGAGCATTGAGTCTTGGTAGGAGTATCGAGCACTGAATTGGGTAAGAGTAAGTAATAACTCGAATTCAATAACTACGTCGCTAAACGTAGGAGGGGATTGAATTATTAAAGTCGGATGTTTCCCCAAAATTATTGTGCTCACATTATATGACTTAGTTGGATTGGATCCATGAGTGTTTGATTCGTTCATACACTGGCAAAGTATGAATGGATGCGGCAACAATATCGGTTTGTTGTACTGTCATTGTCTCATAAGTGATGGTTGTCGGATAAGAGAAACTCCCATAGAGATCTTGATAGTACTCTGAGTCGGATTGGGTTAAATTGTATGTGATTGGTCCCGTCTAAACCATATTTATGTTTAGGCTTAGGACACTTGATTGAGTTCTTCTTCTTTCTGAGTTTAGATTTCGAGCTAGTTTGATTCTCTCTAATGTTGTTTTATTCGGCCATTTTACATACTCGTACATTCCATGTACTGACGCCATTTGGCTTGCATCGTTTCATGATGCAGAGATAGGTACTCGAGATCATCAACCAGTGCACTGTTGAAGATCCACTTACTTCCAGTTAGTTAGTGAGTCCTCCCCGTTTCTAGAGGATACCGAGATATCTTTATAGCTTTATTTTGTTTTGTTTATTTTGATCGTTGGTAGCCATGCACTTGTCATTGGAACCTACTGGATTGTTGATAGAGGCTTCATAGACTAGAGTGTGAAAGTATTGATTTGTTTGTTTTGACTAGTTTATTTCTAGCTGATCTATTAATTTGGTAGTTGTTTGGACTTTGGCCCTAGATTATGGATCGTAGTCCTATAATAGAGTCTTTCGTCGATAAAATGTAATTGAATGAAAGTGTGACTGGACCAAGTGGTTTGCTTGAAGGCCAGAAATGACTTCGAGTGCTAGCCACATCTAGGGTACCCTCCCGGGGTGTGGCATGGCACCAGGAGGACAGACGCATAGCACCAGGCGTTATAAGCGCATGACACCTGGTGGACATGTGTGTAGGCATGGGCGTGTTGAGGCCAAGGCCGATGGACGATGGCAAGGAGATGGCATGATGCTGGCAAGGCAATGATATTGGGAATTTTGCTAAGTGTTGGGGCGAAGCTGTGAAGGAAAAATCAGCTAAGGCAAAGGAACTAGGTAGGTGCAAGGCACGTGAGCGACACATGCGTCGGTTGAGCAGTGTGCGAGGCACATGCGACGATTTGCAGATTTTCTGAAGACTTCGCCCATGAGGCCAAAATTTAAGGGCACGTTTCCTAGCATGCTTCCCCATGATCCCTTGTAATGCTGGAACATGACCATGCATGTCCCTCCCCTTGTAGTGCTTGTAAACTTCCCCTGGAAGCTTGTATATATATAGGCATAGATTGGGTAAGGCAAGTAGCAAGAGTTTGTGAGCCTTTCCAAATACGAGAGTCCTTTTGTATATCTGGGTGAGAAATAATAATAAAAGGTTGGGCATCCGCCTGTAACTCTGCGTGTCTTGTTTATATTTTGTGTGTGTGTTTGATACAAATTTAAACTAAGTATCAAACGTGTTGGTAGGCTGAAGTTGGTGTGCGACGCTGACTGCCGGACGGTGGTATTTTGTGGAGAAAAAAAATCACCCTTATTTCACCAAGGCTCCCTTGCAGTCTCACAAGCCATAAATCTTGTGAAAATTACTTCTAAAAGTTATGCAAGAGAGAGCTTTAAAAAATTTTGAAACCTCTTCTTTGTGATTCTTAATTTGCTCTAAGGTTGGGTTATTTGGCAAAGGATTTGTATCTCCTTCAACCTCTACCACTTTTCACAAATCATATGCTCACAAATAAGTCCTCATTTTTACATCCCAAATTGGATATTCTCTCCAGAAAAATTAGGGGGTGAAGGAATTGAGAAATTGCTTGAAGCCATAACATTATTTGATTTTATGAGGTTTTCTTTTTGGTCGACTCTAACTCACAAGCCCTTAGAATCAAAAAGCTCCTGATACCATTTGTTATTCTTGAGAGAAGACCAAAAGACTACACAATCAAAAATATTCTGCTTATTTTATTCATACGAGACATGGAAATAAATATATGAAAGACTCCTATTCTATTTCAACTAAGATACTAAATAAACTCTTATTCTACCTCAACAAAATAACTAAATTAAAAAGAAACAATAACAGTAAATATCTCAGTACTTCAACATTAGTTAACAAAAATTTATTGTGTGCGCTTTTCATCAGATCAAGAAGAAATGAAAATACGACTAATGATTAATCTCATAATTTTTAGTAATCAAACACCTTATATTATACTATATTGCATAAACTTTTTAGATGGTGTACATGATATTTTTCATATAAAATGATCACTGAGCAAGTAAAAATCAACCCTTGGGTAAGAAAATATTTTAAAAATCAACTCTAATGTTAAATAAGAAAATAAAAGGCCGTGTATCATTTGGAGGATGCAAATTTGAGATGTCAGCTATTTAGTTTTATATATATATATATATATAGTGGGTAAGGCCTAAGGTATCAACTTGTGTGCTTGTTGAAATTTCTTTATAATAATTAAGAACATTTTGTCATTTCAGTTCGTTGTCCTTTCTGTGTTTTATTCCAGGTGGTTCGTCAAATTCCTCTCATTCATATGTGTAGAATAATATTCTCACCAAGACAATCTCCCATGTAAGCTTCTGTATTATATATAATGTTAAACAAAGTACAATATACCAAGTCGATCGGGACTCTGGTTAGAGTTTAAGGTTATATAGATAAGGGCTCTTAGAGTATAAAGTGTAAGACTAAAAGGGTTCTACCTATTCTATATGCATTAATACACCCCCTCAATCTGGACGGGCCGAAGTAAAGGACATATTCTCTCATAGAAAACAAAAGCAAGATGAAGGCAGGCCCTTTGTAAAGATGTCAGCTAACTGCAATTGTGTTGGAACATATTGAACTATAAGATCTCCTTGTGCAACCTTGTCAAGAATAAAATGAAAATCAACAGAAATATATTTCGAGCAATAATGAAAATCTAGATTACGGGTCATGTAGGTAGAACGGATGTTATCACACAATACAGAATTGGCTCATGAAGAAAGAGACCAAGCTCGCAAAGAATATGACGAATCCAACAAGTCTCTGCAACAATGTATGTGATAGCTTAGTACTCAGAGATAAGATTAGATCCTAGGAACACATTAAAACCTAAAGTAAAACATAGACTATCAGGACAACCAGCCCAATTAACATCTGAGTAAGCAATAACCATGGAAGTTGGTGATGAGGCACTGAAAGTCAGACCATAAGTCAGAGTACCCTGCAAATACTTGAAAATACGCTTGACACAATGCATGTGAGTGGTACGAGGGACATGCATAAATTGGGAGACAACAACATAGACAATATCCCGATGTGTCATAGCCAAATATTGAAGAGAAACAAGCACACTCCTATATTCACTAGGATTTGAAAGTAACTCACCGTCAATTAGAGAGAAGTGCAAGAAGCAAGAGTAGTACGGACAGGTTTGTATATGCGCATGTGAAATTTAAGCAATAAATTAGAAATGTACTTATGCTTAGACAAGTGAAGACAGTGAGATGAACGACCTGCTTGAATACCAAGAAAAAAATAGATTACCTAAATCCTTCATTGCAAATTGATGAGATAAACGAGAAATGAATCAATCAAGAAGACACTATCCAGAAGGGCATTAAATTCATCTGTCATTGCTTTTTTCCACTTCAGATTTTTAACAGCTTGAGAAAAAACAATAAGGTTCATGTTCTTGGATATTAGAACTCAAAGAAAAATGTTGATTTGGCTTAGAAATACCAGACTTAGATCGAGTTTGCATTGGATGCAGGGGAATGGGAGATGAAGAAGTTGATGAATTAATAACAGGTAATGAAGTAGATAAATGTGGTGAAGAGCCTAATGGTAACAACTTACTTGGACTACGTACAGTTAAATTAGACTCTATAATAGAGGTCTGGCAGCTTGTGGAATTCAGAGTTCTAGAGGAAGAAGGTGTTGGGTGTTTTCCCTGACTTTCCTAGTATAATTGAGTTTTCCTCTTTCTAAAAGAAAAAGAAACGGTATTCATATTTGGCTAATCCTTTTTTCTTATAGAAAAATGTTTATGACTCTATAAATAGAGGTTATGTCACGCTCTGCAAGGGTACCCTAGACGTGGCCGACACTCAAAAATTATTTCTGGCCTTCAAGCGAATCACTTGGTTCAATCACACTTTTATTCAGTCACATTCTATCAACGAAAGACTCAAATCATAAGAATACTATTCATAATAAGGCCAAAGGCCAGCCACATCTCCATTCAACAACTAGTAAAAATAAAACTAGTCACAACGAAATAATTCAACATCATCCACACTCTAGTCTATGAAGCCTCTATAACCAATATAAGAGGTGCCAATGAAAGGTTCATGTCTACCACAAATCAAAATACAGGAAAACTAACTCAAAGCTGAAAAGATAACTTCGGTATCCTCCAGAAACAAGGAGGACTCACCAACTAGATGGAAATGAATATATTTTCAACGGTGCGCCTATTGATGATCTCTAGTACCTGTCTCTGCATCATGAAATGATGTAGGCCAAATGACGTAAGTACGTGGAATGTACGAGTATGTAAAATGGACGAATGAAATAGACATCAAGGTAGAATCAAATCAACTTGAAACCTCAACTCAGAAGAAGAAACAACTCAATCAAGATGTCCTGAGTCTAAACAAGAATATATGATTTATACAAGGCCAATCCTATACAATTCAACCCAATCCATCCCAATCCAACTCAGAGTACTATCAAGACCTATATGGGAGTTTCTCTTATCCGACAACCATCACTTATGAGCCAGTGATAGTACAATAAGCCGACATTGTTGCCACGTTCGTTCATACCTTGCCAGGGTAAGAACAAATCAATAAATCATGGATCCATAACCAATCAAGTCCTACTATATCAGGATAGTAATTTGGGAAACATTCGACTTTAACTCCCATCCCTTCCTACGTTTGACGACGTAGTTATTGGATTCGAGTTATTACTTACTCTTACCCAATTTGGTGCTCGATACTCCTCCTAAGACTTAATGCTCATAAAACTCTATCCAACCAATTCAATCTAATCATATTGATCAGTCTCATTTGGACCCTTGTCAATTCATCAATTCTATCCTAAATTAAGCCTCTTGACCAATCATATTATACAATCAACCCCAACCATATTTTTCCAAGAGTAGTTTAGATATGTATTTATGACAACATTTAATTCTATCCAATCATTTCTCCATTCATTTAGTCAATTTTTTAGGGCTAAATCATGACTCACCAAGACTTTAACTCAACAATTTAGGATTCTCAAATATTTAAGTTTATAACAAAAATATGTTTAACAACTCATATCAATCAACTCTTAGACATAACAAAATATATATAACAACTCATATCAATCAACTCTTAGACATAAAAACATATGTATAACAACTCATATCAATCAACTCATATAAAACATGAAGTATTTATCAATTTCTCAACTTATCAATATCAACATACCAAAATCAAGTTAATAGATGTATAAACTCATTAGGACATAAATCTATCAAGAAAACCCAATTCCTATGAACATTCAATCTCAAAGAAGATGTAGGACACATGGTGAATTCAATCCATGTTTTTAGTAGCCTTACATACCTTAGAGTAGATTTTGAAGAAACTTTGATGTTAGGTCTTCAATGAAAAACTTGAATCCTTGATTTATTTTTGGCAAATCTTATTGGAGATGATTTGGAAGAGAGTAGAATGAATATTAGGGTTCTTTGGAGGTGAGAATACAGAAAAAGTGATCCCAAAACATTCTAAGTTCATATATATAGGTATTAGGTAATTTTCCCAAAATACCCTTATAAAATCTAGAAATCGGCCAAAGTTCACTGCACGTCCTCTCTGTTCTACCAAGCATAACTTTTAACTTGACGGCGTTGGAAATAAGACTCAAAGACCTTCAATTTGATAGATCATGGGCCACCCAATTCATTATAGTTTAGGAGATATGGTTGTTTCAAGTTGACCCTTATACGAACTCATTCGGAAACTTAGCTGAGAGGAATTCTTTGGACTTGGCTTAATTTTTGGGATCCCTTTTGACCCTAAATCACATATAATATACTTTAAATACTTATGAATCAATCATATATCATATATACAATTTGAAGCCTTCGAGTTCAAGCCTATACGCATATGAAGAACGATTTGAATCTTAGCGTAGAAATTTTGAGGTATCACAATATCTCCCCCTTGGGATCATTCATCCTCGAATGATGATTAAACCAATGATGGACTCAAGGTACAAATAAAAATCAAGAATCAATCATTCAACCAATCAAATGCTCAAAATAATTTACTATTCTAACTCAAGAATGGACATACCTATTCAAATCAAGAAAATAGACATTACCTTCAACATTCTCATCGATAGGCACGAATAGATGTAGATATTTGGATTTCATATCTTCCTCAGCTTCCCATGTGGCTTCATTAATAAATTGATTTCTCCACAAGACTTTGAATGAGGAAATCTTCTTGGTCCTCAATTTGTGAACCTGACGATCAAGAATTTGGATCGGAATCTCTTTATAGGACAAGCTATCCTTAACTCCAATACTATCAATGGTGACTACCAACGAAGGATCGCTCAAGCACTTCTTCGACATCGAGATGTGAAATACCAGATAAATGGCGGCTAGTTCATAAGGTAACTCCAACTCATAGGCGACACTCCTAATCCTCCTCACAATCTGGTAAGGGACAATGTATCAAGGACTAAGCTTTCCTTTACTTCCAAACCTCATGATTCCCTTCATAGGTGACACTTTCAAGTACAACCAATCATCCATCTCAAACTCTAAGTCTTTTCTTCTCACATCGGTGTAAGATTTCTCGTGGCTTTGGGCTGTCTTTAGCCTATCTCGAACCTTCACCTTCTCTATAGCTTGGTGAACAAAATCAGGCCCAATCAACTCAATTTCGCCAACTTCAAACCACCCCAATTGGTGATCTACACCTCCTCCCATATAAAGCTTTATAGGGAGCCATTTGAATACTTGCATGATAACTATTATTGTATGCAAACTCTACGAGAGGTAAATGATCATCCCAATTTCCTTTGAAGTCAAGTACATACTCCCTCAACATATCCTCCAATATCTGGATGGTGCGCTCTGTTTGGCCATCTGTCTGGGGTTGAAAGATTGTACTAAGATTCACATTTGAACCCAGTCCTTTCTAAAAGGATCTCCAAAATTGGAAAGTGAATTGAGCTCCTCTGTCTGAGATGATAGACAAGGGAAACCCATGCAATCTGACAATCTCCTGAATATACAATTTTGCATAATCTTCTGCGGTGTCAGTAGTCTTAACTGCCAAAAAGTGGGCTGATTTAGTCATTCTATCCATAATCACCCATATCGAATCTTGCTATTTTCGTGACCTCGGCAAACCTGTAATAAAGTCCATATTGATCATCTCCCACTTTCATTCTAGAATCTCTATATTTTGAGCTAACCCACATGGCCTTTGATGCTCAACTTTAACCTGTTGGCAATTCAGGCACTTAGAAACAAATTTAGCGATATTTTTCTTCATTCCACTCCACCAATAGACTTTCCTCAAATCATGATACATTTTTGTAGAACCAAGATGAATAAAGTATCTACAACTATGCGCTTCGGCCATAATTCTTTCTCGAATATTATCAATATCCAGGACACACAATCTATTCTAGTACCTCAACACACCATCTCTCCCTTTGGTAAAACCATCCCCTTTTGTTTTTGAACAGCCTATTTCAACTAAAGGAGGATGGGATCTTGGTCTTGCTTCTCTTTCACCTCTGCCACAAGGGAGGATGCAGACCTATTCTGAACATTAAGGCCACCTTCATTATTTTCCTCAAGCTGAACTCCCAATCTAGCTAATCTATGCACCTCTTTAGCCAATTCTTTCTTTCCCTTCTTTATATGGGCAATGCTACCCATAGACAGCCTGCTAAGAGCATCTGCAACAACGTTAGCTTTACCTGGGTGGTAGAGAATGCTCATGTCATAATCCTTTATCAACTCTAGCCATCTTCTCTGCCTCAGGTTGATTTCTTTCTAGCTGAAGACATATTACAAACTCTTATGATCGACGAACACATCAATATGCACTCCATACAAGTAGTGGCACCAAATTTTAAGAGAAAATACCACAGCTGCCAACTCAAGGTCATGAGTTGGGTAATTTCTCTCATGAATCATAACTTGTATTAAAACATAGGCTATCACTTTTCCCCTCTACATCAACACATAGACCAAAACAACTCTAGACGCATCACAATAGATTACAAAATCCTCTGTTCCATCAGGCAAAGTCAAAACAAGTGCAGTGGTCAGCTTGGTCTTTAATTTTTGGAAACTCTCCTCATAAGCATCAAACCATTGGAACTTATCCTTCTTTTGGGTCAGCTTAGTCAATGGTGATGATATGGATAAAAATCCCTCTATAAACCTTCGATAATAGCCAATCAAACCTAAAAAGCTCCTTATATCTGTTGGGGATGTGGGTCTGAGCCAATTTTTCACTGCCTCAATCTTCTGAGTATCAACCTCAATACCATCTCCAGATATAATGTGGCCTAGAAAAGCCATTGATACAAGACAAAATTCACATTTGGAGAACTTTGCATACAATACCTGGTCTTTTAGAACTTGCAAGATGACTCTAAGATGATAGGCGTGATCTTCCTCATTTTGGAGTAAACCAAAATATCATCAATGAAGACAATCATGAACATATCAAGATACAGCTTAAATACTCGATTCATAAGATCCATAAAGGTTGCAGGGGCATTAGTCAACCCAAATGACATAACCAAAAACTCAAAATGGCCATAACGGGTCTGAAAAGCTGTCTTTGGGACATCACACTCCCTCACCTTCAATTGATGGTAACCTGATCTTAGGTCTATCTTTGAGAAACAAGTGGCACCCTGAAGTTGGTCAAATAAATCATCTATTCTGGGGAGAGGATATTTATTCTTTATAGTGATCTTAATTAGTTGCTTGTAATCAATACACATTCTAAGAGACCCATCTTTCTTTTGCACGAATAGGACAGGAGCACCCCAAGGTGAGACACTCGGCCTAATGAATTCTTTTTCTAATAAATCCTTCAACTGTTCTTTCAACTCTTTCAACTCAGCAGGAGCCATTCTATATAGAGGGATAGAGATAGGTTGCGTATCAGGAAGGACATCAATCCCAAAGTCAATCTCCCTATCAGGAGGGACTCTGGGCAGATCTTCAGGAAAAACTGCAGGAAACTCATTGACAATCAGAACCGACTCAAGGGATGGAGACTTAACATTATCATCTTTTACTTACACGATATGATAAATACACCCTTTTGAGATTAAATTTCTAGCCCTAAGGTAGGAAATGAATTTACCCTTAGGCATGATAGGACTACCCTTCCACTCTATGACAGCCTCATTCGAGAATTTAAACTTAACAATCCAAGTCCTACAATTAATAGAGGCGTAACAGACATAAAGCTAGTCCATGCCAAGAATCACATCAAAATCAACTATGTCCAACTCAACTAAGTCAGCCAGGGTATCCTTGTGATAGATTGGCAATCTCTATAGACTCTCTCAGCTAAGACAGAATCACCAACATGAGTAGCTACACAGAAGGGTTCTAGAAGACACTCAAGAATTTTATCAAATTTACTAGCCACATAAGGAGAAATAAAAGATAGTGTGGCACTCGGATCCATCAAAACATAATAGTCAAGATTAAAGACTCGAATCATACCTATTATAACATTTGGGGAATTCTCCTAATCTTGGCGACTACCCATGGCATACAGAAGGTTTGTACCTCCGCTCGTACCTGATGTAGTGCCCCTTTGATTACTCTAACCGGTGGTGCAGTGGTAGAATATTAGACTGTGTTGCCCCATGTCGGACACTCCCTCTGAAAATGGCCTACTTGGCAACATTTATAACAACCATCCTTTCCCTCTCTACTTTCTCCCAAATAGAGTTTATCGCACTTACCGCATGGTGTCTTTCCCTTCGAACCTTGACCCATACTAGCTTGGGATTGAGATCCCTGGGATTTGAAATTCTAGTGGCTTTGTCCCTGTCGATCATACCTATTATGTGGCACAGGTGTACTTGCCACAGATGGGGCATAGTTTAAAGACCTCTTCTGAAAGAAAGACTTATTGCCCTTGCTCTACCTCTGCTCACTCTCATATCCAGTTGATTTTGCCTTCTTGCTCAAATTCTCCTCCTTGTCTTTTCTCTTCTCATCCTATACCTACTGAGCATACACCATTAATCTAGAAATATCCATGTTAGAGATCAACAATGCTGCTTTGCACTCCTTCTTCATATGTCTTCCTAATCTGGAGACAAATTTTCTTATCTTTGACCTCATATCTGGGATCATCTCTAGAGCATATCTGGACATATGGATGAACTTTAGACTATACTCTTTAACGGTCATACCTTTTTATTTCAAATTCACAAACTCTTCTACTCTTCTACTTTCTCTTCCCTTAATTCTCTAGGAAAGAAGTGATCAAGAAAGGCTCCTTCAAACTCATCCTAAATAGCAGGCTCAGTATCCTCACCTTGACTTTATTTCCACTGGTTATACCAGATGTTTGCCATATCCTTGAGCTGATAAGACACCAACTCAACCCCCTCGATCTCCATAGTATGCATCGCTTTCAGGATCTTCTACATTTTATCAATAAAATTCTAGGGTCTTCATCAACCTTGGAACCCATCAATACTAGCGGATTCTTTCTCAGAAAATCTCTAATCCTCGTGGCAGCAGACGACTCTTGAGAACTATAACTATTGCAGGCAGCCACTAATTAAGTGAGCATAGCAATCGCTTCTAAAAAATCTGCCTCTGAAGTTGGTGCAGGTGGAGTAGTAGGCACTTGAGGTGCCTCAGCATACCTTGCAGGTCGGCCCCTAGTCCTCAATGGGTGCATTTATGACTGTGGAATCTCTGTGTTATCAGCATTCCTCTAGCTGGGAGTGTGTTTAGGAGGCATTGTCTGCAACGTATAAATGTATGAATTAAAAAGGAAGTCTTATAGATTTAAACTCTATCGCACGAACTTAGATTATGAAAGAAGTGAAACAATTCCTAATGTCCTATAGCCTCCTGATTATAAGTGTGGTGCACAACACATCCATAAGCAAGACTCTACTAGACACGCCTTCATAGACTCCCTAGGACTCTTGAACTCAATGCTCTGATACCAAGTTTGTCACACCCTGGGAGGGTATCCTAGATGTGGCCGGTACTCAAAAATTATTTGTCCTTCAAGCGAACCACTTGGTTAAATCACACTTTTATTCAGTCACATTCTATCAGCGGAAAACTCAAATCATAAGAATACTATTTATAATAAGGCCAAAGGCTAGCCATATCTCCATTCAATAACTAGTAAAACTAAAACTAGTCACAACAAAATGATTCAGCATCATCCACACTCTAGTATATGAAGCCTCTATCAACAATATGAGAGGTGCCAATGAAAGGTTCATGGCTACCACAAATAAAAATACAGGAAAACTAACTCAAAGCTGAAAAGATAACTTCGATATCCTCCGGAAATAAGGAGGACTCACAAACTAGATAGAAGTGAATAGATCTTTAATGGTGCGCCTATTGATGATCTCTAGTACTTGTCTCTACATCATGAAATGATACAGGCCAATTAACATTAGTACGTGGAATATACGAGTATGTAAAATGGCCGAATGAAACAGATATCAATGTAGAATCAAATTAACTTGGAACCTCAACTCAGAAGAAGAAACAACTCAATCAAGATGTCCTGAGTCTAAACAAGAATATATGATTTATATAAGGCCAATCCTATACAATTCAACCCAATCCATTCCAATCCAACTCAGAGTACTATCAAGACCTATATGGGAGTTTCTCTTATCTGACAACCATCACTTATGAGCCAGTGATAGTACAACAAGCTGACATTGTTGCCACGTCCGTTCATACCTTGCCAGGGTAAGAACAAATCAATAAATCACGGATCCATAACCAATCAAGTCCTACTATATCAGGACAGTAATTTGGGAAACATCCGACATTAACTCCCATCCCTTCCTACGTTTGACGACGTAGTTATTAGATTCGAGTTATTACTTACTCTTACTCAATTTGGTGCTCGATACTCCTCCTAAGACTCAATGCTCATAAAACTCTATCTAATCAATTCAATCTAATCATATCGATCAGTCTTATTTGGACCCTTATCAATTCATCAATTCTATTCCAAATCAAGCCTCTTGACCAATCATATTATCCAATCAACCTCAACCATATTTTTCCAAGAGTAGTTTAAATATGTATTTATGACAACATTTAATTCTATCCAATCATTTCTCCATTCATTTAGCCAATTTTTTGGGGCTAAATCATGACTCACCAAGACTTTAACTCAACAATTTAGGATACTCAAATATTTAAGTTTATAACAAAAATATGTTTAACAACTCATATCAATCAACTCTTAGACATAACAAAATATGTATAACAACTCATATCAATCAACTCTTAGACATAAAAAAATATGTATAACAACTCATCTCAATCAACTCATATAAAACATGAAGCATTTATCAATTTCTCAACTTATCAATATCAACATAACAAAATCAAGTTAATAGATGTATAAACTCATTAGGACATAAATCTATCAAGAAAATCCAATTCCTATGAACATTTAATCTCAAAGAAGATGTAGGGCACATGGTGAATTTAATGCATATTTTTAGTAGCCTTACATACCTTATAGTAGATTTTAAAGAAACCTTGATGTTAGGTCTTCAATGGAAAACTTGAATCCTTGATTTGTTTTTGGTAAATCTTCTTGGAGATGATTTGAAAGAGAGGAGGATGAAGATTAGGGTTCTTTGGAGGTGAGAAGACTAAACAAGTGATCCGAAAATGTTCCAAGTTCGTGTATATAGGTATTAGATAATTTTCCCAAAATACCCCTACAAAATCATGAAATCGGCCAAAGTTTGGTGCAGGTCCTCTCTGTTCGACCAAGCATAACTTTTGACTCCAAACTCCGAAATATCTTGGTGGTGTTAGAAAGAATACTCAAATACCTTTAATTTTATAGGTAATGGACCACCTAATTCATTATATTTTAGGATATATAGTCATTTGAAGTTGACCCTTATATGAACTCATTCAGAAACTTAGCCGAGAGGAATTTTTTAGACTTGGCTTTATTTTTGGGATCCCTTTTGAACCTAAATCAAATCTAATATACTTTAAATAATTATGAATCAATCATAGATTATATATACAATTTGAATCCTTCTAGTTCAAGCCTATACGCATACGAAGAACAGTCTGAATCTTAGCGTAGAAATTTTGAGGTGTCACAGGTTATTCCTTCTAAGATGATAGCATTCATAATATAGTCCTAGAGGCTTAGAAGTTTTGTCTAGTAGGGAGAATTTGTGAGAGACAAGTATTACATTAACACTTGTGTGAACCTCTTTGTATTTCGAGTGAAATGTGTGGGGTTTTTTCTCTCGATATTTTGTACTAACACACATATATAGTAAATTGCTCATCTTCTCTTATGGATGTAAATTGGTTGACCAAACCACGTTAAACATTTATATCTCTTTTAGTATATTTCTCATTTGTCTTCTTACTCATGGTCTTTTAAGATTTGCTTTGCTAGATTCTGCATGTCACTTGAATATTTATGTCCTAACAAGTGTTATCAGATCCTTGGTTGTTTATCAAGAATTTTATGATAGAGGAGAATATAAGCAAGATGGTGTTTTAAAATAAGAATAACTACAACATATGGAAAAGCAAGATGAAAGATTTATTATTCGTGAAAAAGATGCATCTTTTCATTTTTGTTGCTCATAAAATTGAAACTATGAGTAATGAAAATTGGGATTTCGAGAACCAACAAGCATTAGGATATATAAGACAATGTGTTAAAGATATTGTTCTTAACCATATTGTGAATGAGACATATTCTAGAACATTGTGGGAAAAGTTGGAGACGCTTTATGCTTTAAAAATTGGCAATAACAATATGTTTATGCTAAAGCAATTGATGAACTTTAAATACAAGAATGGTGGTTCTATTCTTGATCACATAAATGGTTTTCAAGGTGCTCTTGATTAGCTACATGAGTGTTAATTTTGACGATGAAATACAAAGGCTTTGGCTTCTTAATACTCTACCATATTCTTGGAAACTCTTTGAGTTTTTTTTAAAAATTCCACTCTAGGTAGTAAGGTGTCTATGAAATATGTAAAAAGTGGTATATTGAATGAAGAAGTCAGAAGAAAATCACAAGGCACATTCTCACATTCATATGTTCTCTTCACAGAAGATCGAGGGAGAGGTAAAACAAGAGGTTGAAGAAGTAGAGATAAAGGCAGAAGAAAGTCAAGATCCAAGTATTAGAATCATTCATGTTATCACTGTGGAAAGAAAGGACATATTAAAAGGTTTTGCAACAAGTTAGCAAGACCTTAGAGAAGGAAAGAAGAAAGAAAATAATGGTGACAATGTTGTTGCTGTTGTCCAATATGGCCTTCTCTTTGCTTGTGATAAAAACGTCATTAATTTTGTACCTCAAGATATAAGAGATAGTATATTTTGGAGCTACATCGTATGCCACACCGAGGAAATACTTCTTTTTATCCTATACTCTTGTTAACTCCAACGTGTTAAATATGTGTAGTATTGGTGAGGTCAAGTTGTTTGGTGTTGGCACAGTCTATTTGAAGACCAAGCTTGGTACAACGTTAGTCCTTGAGAATGTCAAGCATGCTCTAGACATTCCTTAGAATATGATCTCTATAGGACAACTAGATGATGATGGATACCATAATGACTTGTTCAATGGCCAATGGAAGCTCACTAAAGGCTTATTAATTGTAGATCGAGGAAGAAAGCATTCAAATTTATACGTGACATAAGGATCAATTCTTGGTGACTTTATAAATTTAGTGGAAAGTGAGACTTTATCAGAATTATGGGCATAAAAGGCTTTGTCATATGAGCGATAGAGGGATCACCTATTTGTCTAAGAAGAATTTGCTTGCTGGTGTGAAAAGATATGTTCATTACTTAGATGGAAAATAAAAAAGAGTTTGTTTTCATGGTCATCCTCTTTCAAGAAAGTATGAACTACTAAATCTAGTACACTCTGAATTGTGTGGTCCTTTTAAAGTAAAGCCAAAAGGTGGTATACTTTAATTTGCAACTTTCATTGATGATCATTCTCACAAGCTCTGGGTGTATTCTTTAAAATTCAAATATTAAAGACTTGATGTGTTTAAGGAGTTTCAAGCCTTATCTGAGAGACAAACTAGAAAAAAATATATATTTACACTGACAATGGCAGTGAGTATATTGGTCCCTTTGATAACTACTGTAAAGTGCAAGAAATTTATCATTAGAAGACTCCTCCCAAGATGCCTTAATTTACTGGCTTAGTAGAATGGATGAATAGAAATCTAGTTGAGAGAGTTAGATGCATGCTTTTAGAGGCTAAACTTCCAAGTTCCTTTTGGGTGAAAGCACTTAACGCTTATGTTATCAATTTATGTCCTATTGTTGCTTTAGATGGTGATGTTCCAAATAGAGTTTGGTTTGCTAAGTATGTTTCCTATGATCACTTGAAATTCTTTGGGTGTGAAGCTTATGTGCATGTTCCAAAAGATGAGAAATCAAAATTGGATGTTAAAACTAAGTAGTGCATCTTTATTGATGTCAAGATGATTTTGAATATCTCTTTAATAATCCAATTGATAACAAGCTTATCAAAAGTCGTGAAACTGTGTTTTTTGAAGAACAAACTATTGAAGATATTAACAAGACTAAGAAAACAGATTCTCAGATTGATGAAATCTTAGTTGATGTTGATCCAGTCCTTAGGACTGATATATATTTTGCACATGAAGGAACACAAGATAATAATGTCGATGGGGATCAAGATCAAAGTAATCATCAGAGTGTAGAACATGAAGATCCTTTTGTTAATGATGTTTTGGCTAGTCATCAACCAACTCATGTTCAGATGACTACTTCAGATGCTCCAGAAACTACTTGTAGAAAATCTACTAGGGAAAAGCTAAAACCAACACGTTATTCTCCTAAAGAGTATATACTTTTGACTAACATAGGAGAACCTGAACGTTATGATGAAGTCATACTATATAATCATATAGATAAGTGGGTAGAAGTCATGGAAGATGAGATAAAGTCACTTCACGAGAATGGCACACATGAGTTTTGTAAAACTGTGGTAGGCATGAAGCCTGCCAAGAGTTCTTCCAGTTGAAGTCCATTTGGCCCCTCGTATAAAGGAGGAGTTTGTTGGGATATGACCCATCTTCCATCCAAAGGCCCATGGCCTAATCCTATTTGAAAAAAGATTGGAGTAGTTCTTCTTCTTTTTGGTTCCCAATCTTATTTGGAAAAAGATTGGAATTTTAGTCCTATTTGGAGTTGGGTTTGGCTTTAGGAAAAAACACCACTCTATAAATAAGATGATTTAAGAGAATTATTCAATTGATCATTTCTAGTCTCTTTGAAAGATATTAGGCACATAAGAAAGGTTTTTGAGAGAGCTTTCAACAAGAGAGAAAAGAGAAGAAAAATATATTTTTCGCAATAGTTTTTCCTCTTTGACTAGAAACCTTCAAATTACATTTTTTGACTCGTTAACGATTGGATCGGGATGAAATTTTAGCTGACTATTGCTAACATCTTTGTATTTAATTGGAATGGTGGAGATTGGATTTGAAGGTCATAAACATCCAGTTTTAGGTCCCAAACAGTAGCTCTGTTTGGGTGTTTTTTTTCCTATTTACTTTTGTTAGTGTAGCTATTTCTTCTCCTTGCTTGGCAACTGTTGTGTAGCCATTTAGGAGAATATTTATAACCTTCTTATTATTATAGTGGAGTAATTTGGATCTCAAAAATTTTGTAGTTGTTGCCTTTGATTTAAAGGATTTTTTCACGTTAAATTTGGTATTTTTTATTTTCTTTATTTCGAATTTGCGTCATTCCATCATAACAAGTGGTATCAGAGTGAGATTCAAAATGGATATTCATCTTGGCAGGTTCAGTTCTAGCCGCAACCTATTTGATAGTAATGAAGAATATTTTATTTTAGAAATATTTTTCAAGAGGTTCTCTATGCGAGACATAGATTTGATGGAGGAGATTTTGAAGATGGAGATGCAATTTGTTGAAGATTATGTGAAAAAGGTGGAGCAAAATCATTTTGTAAGAAATTCAGGCCAAGGGGGAGAATTGTTGGGTGTTTGCCCTAACTTTTCTAGTATAATTGGGTTTTACTTCTTCTAAAAGGATAACAAAAGGTCTCCATATTTGGCTAATCATTTTTGTTTCTAGAAAAATGCTTATGACTCTATATATAGATGCTCATTTCTTCTAACATGGTAGCATTCACAAATAGTTCAAGGGGCTTTAAGAGTTTTGTGGGGGGGAGGGATTATTGAGACACAAGTGTTACATTAACACTTGTGTGAACCTCTTTGTATTCCAAGTGAATTGTGTGAGGTTTTTTTTCGATATTTTGTACTCTCATAATTATATATTGAATTGCTCATCTCCTCTTGTGGATGTAGGTCGGTTGACTAAACCGCGTTAAACGTTTGCCTCTCTTTTGGTATATTTCTCATTTTTCTTTTAGAGGTTTACTTTCCTATATTCCACGTGACACCTGATTATTTCGGCCCTAACAGAAGGTTGAGACATATAAACAATACTTTGTAATAATGAAAGAGGTAGACATAGAAGATATGAGATGTGTTGGTGGAGTCCTATGATTTTGAGGTGATACAACAACAAGAGGATCAAAACTATAGGTTGGAAGATGGACGGTAGAGGGAGGACTAGACAACTCAAAATATAGAAAAACTAGTTTATGAAAAATAACATGTTGACTAATATAGACACGACCACTTTTAGGATCTAAACAACAATAGTTCTTATAGGCAGATGTGTATCCAAGAAAGATACATCTAACCGAACTAGGTGTAAGATTATGAGAAACTCTAGCAAAAAAATTTGGAAAGCACTCATAACCAAAAACTCAGAGAAAAGTATAGTCGGAAATTCTATGAAATTGTTTCTCAAATAGAGAAAAACCATATAAAACTGGTGTAGGTACCTATTAATGGTAAGGATGACATAAAATGCAACATCAACTCAAATTTGAAATGGAAGAGTAGCATATGTTATAACAATGCGTACTATTTCAATAATATATTGATGTTTTGGTTCAGCAACCTCATTTTGTTGAGGAGTGTCCGGACATATCTTACAAAGAGAAATGCCTAAATTAGTAAAATGTGAAACATGGACTTGTTGTCAAACTCACTGTAACACCCCCCAAAAGTTTTCGCTAAGATTCGTACATTTTCACGTGTGTGTACACCCGAACCAAAGGAATTGTAATTTTATATATGAGTTAGGATCAATTTCTAAGTAATTTAAGTGTGTTAGATGTGTTTAGGGGTCATAAGGGATCTCTAACACCAAGTCGATTCCAAAGAACTCTAATCGATTAAGTTTCTGGATGAGTTAGTATTAAGGTCAACTTCAAATGACCATATCTCTTAGAATATAATGAACTGGGTATACTAAGAACTACCAAATTAAAGTTCTTTGAGTCTTCTTTCCCACGCCACCAAGATTGTAATTTTTGGAGTTAGGAGTCAAAAGTTATGACCATTTTACTACAAACTAGTACTGTAGGAATTTCAGGTCTGGGCGACCACTGCAGGAAATCTAGGCTTGGCGCTCCAGTGGCGAGATGCGCCACTATAGCGCCAAAAAATAGCCTCAGTAGTTTGGTCCTTGGCGCGACGCACCACTATTAGATGTGTAGGGTTTGAAGCCTATTTTGGCTTGGCGCTGCAGTGGCGCGACGCGCTACTATAGCGCCAGCAAGAGTTTTGCCCAATTTTCCAGATTTTTGAATAGGGGCAACTTGGACTTTTCCCCTAATTATATATACCTATCCTTGGACATTTTGGGACCATATTTTTCAGCCCCTCTCTCTCTAAAAGCGCTAATATTTTCTCTCTTCTTCTTCTTCTTCTTCTTCAAATCCTTCTCCAACAAAGATTGCCTTCAAAATGCTTCAAGAATTCAAGCCTTTCATTGAAGAACTAACATCAAGGTTTCTTCAAAGACTTCAAACAAGGTATGTAAGGCTAACCTAAAATATGGATTGAGTTCTTCCATATGCGCATAGATGTGTTGGATAGGAGTTGTGAAAGAGTTGAACCTTCTAAGAAGGTTTTCTTGAAAGTTTTCCTAAACTATGGAATGTTTTTAGCTACTATTGGTTGATTGATGTTTTTAATGACTTAAGTTACTAAATAGTTATCTTTCATAATTATTGACTACAAATGTATCTTTGTATATAGATTTATAGATATTGACGATATTCTTGAGTTGAGTTTTGTTGAGAGTATGGATTCATGTTTCATTCAAATGAACCCAAGATGAGATTTCTTTGGTCATAATTTATCTTGAGTTGAGATGGATGGTTTTGTGTATATGTGTATTGATTGGAATGAAAAGAATGAATTAGATAGTTAAGAATGTCCCTTCGCTTCTATAAATTGAACATAGGACTAAAATAAGGATTTTGGAGTAGATATTTGACAATGATGTGATGATGATATTTGATAATGAGGTGATGATAATGTTTGATGATGATGATGATGTGATGATGATGTTTGATGACGATATGAATACTGATATTTGACGATGATGTGAATAAAGAGGTGATGTCGATAAGGATGTTGTGTGATGAAGTGGATTGGAGTCTAATGTGATTTTGTGGTATGTGATGTGCATAATTTGAGTTGATTGGACTCTTAGGAATATTTTGAAAATAAATTATCTTTTGAGGAGGAGCTTAAATAAATTATTTGTGAACCCTTTTTCATAAACTATTTACACACTATTTTGAGTCTAAAGAATTATTAGTTTCATCTTTGATTTAGAAAAGAGTTTAAGTATGAGTTCAGTATGAGGAGACTTTAAATGAGTTGAGTATTTTTACATTAAAATATCTATTTTGAGATTGAGTTGAGGAGTTGAAATTATATTTTAATGTACAAAATATTTTCTGCATTCATTGAGTTGAGATTGTACAAATTTTAAAGAGAAGAGTTTGATGATTTGAGATGAGTCGATTTAAAAGAAGTCCAATGAGGCCGGATTTGAGTTGAGTTTTGAAAAGAGTCCAATGGGACTTTCCATTATGACTTAATGGAGTTGAAATGAGAATAGAGTTGATGAGTTGGCAATGTCCCACATGAAACTAGCCGTGAGGGCTTGTTTGAGATGATTGGAGGGAGTCTTATGAGCATGGAGTCATGTGAGGAGTATCGAGCACCAAAGCGGGTAAGAGTATAGTCCATACTCGAACCCTAGAAACTACGCCGCCAACGTAGGTAGGGATGGAACCGTTAAAGTCGGATGCTTCCCGTGGGATCGAACCGTTAAAGTCGGATGTTTCTCATTTTATTGTCCTGAAATGATAGGACTTGACTAATCGATGGTATCCATGATTAGGGAGGCGTTCATGCCCTGGCAAGATATGGACGGACGTGGTAACAACGTCTGCTTATTGTACTATTACTGTCTCATAGGTGATGGTTGTCGCATAAGAGAAACTCCCATTTAGGTTTTGATAGTACTCCGAGTCAGTTGAGTTGAGTGGCTTGTGATTGGTCCCGTCTAAACCATTTCTTGTTAGACTTAGGATACTTGAGTGAGTTGTTACTTATTAATTGAGTTGAGTCCTTCGAGTTAATTGTTGATTTGAGGGTATATGGTCGGATTGGGTTAGACGAGTTGTGATTGGATTGTACATGATTTGGATGGATATATGAGTTGATTGGATTAGATGATATGTGATTGACTTCGAGTTAACAGTATATGATTGAATTGGATTGAATGATTTTATTGCACTGTATTGTACATGATTGGATTGGATTGTATGGTATATGATTGGTCTTTGTCTAAAAATGTATTCTTACTTTAGACTTATGACGCCTTATTTGAGTCTCTCTTATCTTTCTGATGTGAGATATTTGGATCGATGTTATTCTTCCTTGAGGTATATTTTATTCTGCCATATTACATACTCGTACATTCCACGTACTGATGTCCATTTGGACCTGCATCGTTTCATGATGTAGAGATAGGTTTAGGAGATCATCAATAGGAGCATCATTGGGGATCTTTTCACACTCAGTGTATTGGTGAGTCCTCCCCTACTTTCGGAGGACACCGCTTATGTAATCTTGCATCGAGTTAGCCCTTTCCATTTTTATTTGAGGTAGCCATGAACTTGTCATTGGCACTAATTAGATAGTAGTGATAGAGGCTTCATAGACTAGATAGTGATGGATCGATTGAGTACTTCTATCCTTGAGTTATTCTTGTCAAACTATTTTTAATGACAAATATTTTAGTTGATCTGTTGGCCCGTGACCTTTATTCTTTGAGTTGGATGGGTGATTTGAGTTGCCTGCTAACTTATTCTTTATTTTTCAACTTTCCTCTGAATGAATGAATGAACGGATGTGTGATCGGGCTATGTGGTTCACTTCGGAGCCAGAAATGGTTTCTGAGTGCCGGTTACGTCTAGGGTACCCTCCCGGGGCGTGACACTCACCTCCTCCATCACTTTGGAAAACTTTTATTCTAGTGTTAAACAAATTTCCACTAACTTTTGTAAAGCACAAAAATAAGGAAAAACTTTTGATTTATTTTTCACTAGATAAAGCCATGTAAATCGAGAAAAGTCATCAACAAAAAAACATAATATTTAAAGTCCAAATTAGATAAAATAGGGGATTGCAAGATATCTTAGTGAACAATGTCCAAAGGAAAAGAATTACAGTCGTCCACTAGATTGAATGATAAACGATTAGACATTCCTAGATGACAAGAGACACAATTATTACTAAACGAATTAGACAAACTAATAGATTTTTTCCTAAGACTAGCTAAAACATGAGTTCCATTGTGTCTCAAGAGACAATGCCATATATCCCAAGGATGACGAAGAGCAACATTCTCCCACGGGGGAGAAGACTTGGACCAAGGAGATAGAGGATATACTTTGCCCTCACTAGAAGCTTGAAGGAGAATTTGACCCAAGGCTTTGTCCTTAACAACAACAAAAGATGAGTCAAAACTAACGGAACAATTATTATCCTTGCATAGACTTTTCACAGAAAGTAAATGGTGGCAGAGCTGGGGAACATGAAATGTGGATTTCAAATGCAAAGGATGAGCAGGATGGGTAATTGAGTGTAGCCAATATTTGCGATTTTAAGCAAAGATCCATTCCCAACCAATACATTATTAGATCCATTGTAAGCAGATTTATGCATAAAATTACCTTAAGATAGAGTCATATGGCAGAAGCGTTGAATCAAAATACCAAGGAGAATCAATTTTTCACCAACCGACATAGCAGTGAAAGACTTAGGAAGATTATTAACAACAAAAGCATGGTAAAAATGATTGTTACACTAAAGAATAGAATGATCAGGATTTCCACAAATTTGACAAACAAGTGGAGAAGGTGGGGGACCTAAAATTCTAATGGACGATAAAGGTACACTAACAAAATGTGAAATATATGAAGCAGTTGGAATGCTACCAATGACTAACGATGATTGTCCAGATAAACCACCGCGAATAAAAGAGTTTCTAGAAAGAACTTGATGTTGTTAATTTCGACCAAAGGAGCCTCGACCTCTACCACTAGGGGTGTACATGGACCGGGTTGGTTCGGATTTTTTACAAACCAAACCAAACCATTTGTGTCGGGTTATTAAATCTATAAACCAAACCAAACCAATAAAATTCGGGTTTTTCGATATCAATTTTTCTCGGATTTTTCGGGGTTTTCGGGTTTTTCGGGTTTTTTCAGATTTCTGAATTTTTCATAGTATCTAATAAAAAGAACAAAACAGTGCTTCTTAAAAAGAGTTCTAGTACAAAATATCAACATATAAGATGGAGGTAGAACACTGTTCGAAGTTTTAACTTTATAATATAATTTTTTAAGATGGGCTTTATTTGTATATTATTTAGATGAGCTTCTCAAGTCCAAATCTAAATGTAAGAAAGAAAAAAAATATATGAATTTTTTTTAAAAAATATTTATAAATTACATTTTAATAAATATTTTTATGTATAACATAATTTAAAAGTAGTATATCTATAATCGGATCGGTTTGGGTTCGGTTTGACTTTTTTTAGTTAAAACCAAACCAACCCTATAATGGTCGGATTTTTTTTCCAAACACCAAACCAAGTCAAACCAAACCACTAGTCGGGTTTTTTTTCCGGTTTGGTTCGGTTTGTCGGTTTGGTGCGGTTTATCGATTTGCCCTGTACAACCCTATCTACCACCATGGCCTCGACCTCTATAGGAACAAGAACGACCTTTCCATGACCTCCTTGAGAAGAAGACTGAATACCCGAGACATTTGAGGGATTTGAGGTTATATTTTGAGTAGCAAGCGCTTGATGAGTGACAGCAGAGTCTATATCCTTGAAGCACTACAACCGTTGTTCATGGACTAGAAACTTCGTTCTGAGTTCTTCAAGCGACAACGAACCAGGAAAATGCGTAATAATCCCAACCAAAGTGTCATATTCCTTGCCTAATATAAGAAGCACATGATAAATAAAATCTTAAGAAAAATAGGAGAATTTATTGCCGCAAGTGAGTCAGCAATTTGCTTGGCGTCTCGAAGATACTAATCCATTGACGCAGAGTCTGTTTTACGAATAGTTGTAAGTTGTTTCTTTAGTTCTAAAGATTTTGCCTGACTTGCATTCATGTATCGACGTTGTAGAGAATTCTAGATATCACGTGAAGTAGGTAGTAAATGAGAATCCATAAGAACTTCTCGAGAAAGTATCTCAAATAACCAATAACCAACAGTTTGATCAACTTTGGGCCATGACTGATAAGAGAGTTAAGTTATTTAGTTCTGAATGCATCATAAACAAAGGGATTTGGTGGAGTATTGAATCATCGAGAAATCTAAGAAGTTCATGAAAGATCAAGAGATTGAAATTGCGTATGTCATGTGAGGTAATCTTCAATATATGCAAGCTTTATAGTTACCAGTTTTATGACGTTTGGTGTAGCAACATGATTATATGATGAGAGAGGTGTTGGATATGCAATTCCAATTACTGGAAATTGGAAGGAAAACTAACAGTGCTAGCAGATGGACCAAGGTAATGTAGTGGGAGAAGAAGTTTGATAAGGAAAAGAGGTTGGACTTGGCAGTGAGGAGAATGAATAAGATAGAGGGGGGAGACTAGAGAAAATACCTGATGATATTGCAGGTATGGTAGGGATAGTAGATTCTATTTGAGATGATGGGATAATAGGTTCTGAAATTGTTCCATAGGTTGCCATCATCTTTGCGTGGAAAAATTAAAATTGTTGTGAATAATTTGCTTTGGTGAAATATGTAAAAGCAACAAAAGAGTAGATGGAATAGGTTTGGCTATTAATGACTCTAATACCATGTGTAGAATAATATTCTCACCAAGATAATCTCCCACGAGAGCTTTCTGTATTATATATAATATTATACACAGTACAATATATCAAGTAGATTAGAACTCTGGTTAGAGTACTAGGTTTTATAGATGAGTAATCTTAGAGTACAAAGTGTAAGACAAAGGATTCTACATATTCTATATGCGTTAATATCAAACTCTTCTCTATAATAAAGTAAAAATTGGGTATTTTCCTTCCATAACTCTTCATCGTCGACCTTCTTCAAATATACTGCTGCATTCTTAAGGTAGTAATTTGTCATTCCTCTTCAATTTTTAGATTTGATTTATAAAGTTTTAGTCTTCCTATGTTTTTCATTGATTTTCTCTTGATGTTTAATTTATATTTTCTCTGATTTCTACGTCTGGCTAATAAAATTGTAAAGTTTTGATTTTAGATTTAGTTTTATAGGTTAATAAAATTTTGATTTCTACGTGGTCAAAATCATAGAAGAATCCAAATTTCTACATGGCAATAAAAAAATAATAACACGAAAATTTTAGCATCTTATCTGATAGGCGACAAACCATAACATATATTGAAGACTTAATATAAGTAGATTAAGCACAACATGATAGCCTTACCATATTATGAAATAAAGTCAAAACAATTGTTTTTCCGCTTTACTTATTACAACAATAGATGTCTAGATAGGAATTGATTCAAATCCAGAAAGAAGAAAAGGTGAATGGAAAAGAAAAAATACTCATCTATTGTATTTTCATGCAAATAGCTAGAGGGAAAGAAAACTCTATGAAAAGATGGTGATTTAATTCGTTAAGGAAAATAGAAGGAACGTGTCAACAGGACTGATCGACCTTACTGTAACTGAAATTTAAGGTTGTCACTTGAATGACATTATGTGACTTTTTCTTGCTGATAGCAGTCATTAGTTATGTACGTCTACACTTTAATGACTATGAGAGATTCTTATCTTAGAGTTTTATTTGTTTCCACCCCGGATGATCTAGGATAGTCATTAGTACTGACCACGCTGACAGATTTAATTATTTATCACAAATATGGTGTATTTTCTCACTTTTCCTCAACCTCTTTGGTTGTGATTGTTTGCTAGCTACTTCATTGTCTTATTGAGTTTTGCCTTCTTTTGTTACTGCAGTTTATGTGTTCCACTGTGGTAGCTCTCTTTTCACGATTCGATTACACGAGTCATGATGACACCTACCATAACCCACCAGTAGATAAATCAACTGTATCTCCGAACTGCAAGTAATGGAATTAAGGGTAGAAACTAAACCAAAACTTAAAAAAAAATAACAGAAATTACAAAAGAATGAGCGGAAGCAAGACAAAACATATATATACATATAAAAACCCCTCTAGAACCAGGAAGTCATAAATACAGAGGTACTACAAAATGTATGCAAGTCCCAAAACTGTACCACAAAAAAAAACTTGTCTAAAAATAGCAAAAGACTAGTCAGTTATATACAGATGGAGACATGTAGATCCAAAACGCCAAGTGCTCACCCTCGCCTCTGATGTAGATTACAACTGGCCCAAATCAGCACTGGTAACTAGTGCTCAGACTTGCATCACGAAAACAGATGCAATAGGTACTTAGTAGGCATCATAGACTGACTAAACTTGAAAAGTCAAAGCAGTACGAAAAGATAGAATCTAGGAACAACAGAAGTCAATCGGAAATAAAGGAGATGCATGCGAGTGTAAGGAACTAAAAGAACTAAGTACAACTAACTAAGTCTAACTGGCCCCCACAAGCGCAGAAGGTACACTCGTACGCAAGTTTAAGTAAAACCCCAAGCAAACTTCCATAAGCCTGATGAGTACACATAAATGCTACAACTACTAGAAATACAAAGTAGTGAGTCCGGAGTCGGAAAAGCATAGTACCGACCTCGAACCGCGGATAGCCTCCAAGTAACCAAAAACAACAATCTGGCTAAGAAGTCTAGCCCAGACCTCGAATATCGAATGAGTCTGAAAGGGGCAATTAGTTTGAAGCCAAAGCGAGGAAGTAGTAATCTCCAAATAACTAGTAGGGATAACCCAGATAAGAAGTACAGTGCGCGGACTTTGAACCGCATATGATTCTCAAAGGGGCAATAATCTGTGGCCAAAGTGAATCAACTCCGTAAGGATAAGAGAGCAGCATGAACAGATCTTAAATCTACCACGATAGTGGCTGCCAAATGATATCATGTCATCTCATCATCATGAAACAATCATGGATCGATGTCCACTCTCAGATAGTCAATCAGCCACTCAAAGCTTGAACCGCACCCAATCTCAAATTGCTAAGCAAAGCCAGAAAGCTCAAATTGTTAATGTACGGATCTTAATAAGAGAGAAAGGGTAGAAGGTCATCGAAGGTGAGGCAGCGCCTAATCTAAGGCTCAACTACTATAAGGAGCTAAGCCGTTCAAATCGACGTCGAAGTAAAACTCAAGGCCTAAAGGCTCAAATATAACAAGTCTATAGTAAACACTAGTCTAAGCCTAGAATAAGGCCAACATGCTCAACATCATCACAAAACAGCAACTACAAAGACACAATGCATGGATGATCACAAATAATTGGCAACATGCTCACAAGTACCCGATATTAGCCTAAAATAGCCTAAAGCATGATTTCTACACTATTAGACATAATCAAGAACCTAACCAACCCAAATTCCAACTAATCTTCGTGCTTTCACATAACCAAGCTCAATCTAAGGAGAGGGAAGCCGTAGCCTACCTTTAGGCCAATCAGACACGCCCCAAAATCAAGATTCTGGAGCCTTTACCTTTTGAATGGCCTTTGAATGTTGCCACACTATCAAAAATAGTTTCACAACGTCAATAGGGTTATTTTGATAATGAAATAACTAAAAATAGAGACGGGTCAATTTCAGAGTCTAAAATGAGAATGTGGAACCCACACCGAGAATTCCATAATTGACTCTGTGAAAAGAACATAATTATCTCCCCTAACTTGTATCTCAAAATAGAACACAATTCGAGGCTCAAAACAGCCCAAAATTGCGACATGCAATTTATTCACTATTAAAGCTAAGAACTAAACCATGGAAGCAATTAAAAAGATAAATTTACCTTAAATCGGGGGATCCCCAAAACTCCCCAAAGACTCCAATATGCTCCTATGATCACCCCAGACACACGAGACTTGAAATCATCGAAATTGGAGCTCTAAACATCAAGTTATGAGTTTTGAAGTTGTGAGACAAAGGTTGGTCTCTTCTAAATTTTAATTAAAAGACCAGATCAAACTGACATCAGCAAACGCGGCAAAATTGGCTCGCGAACATGGAATGAGGGAACCCACACCTTCGCTAACGCGAAAGGCAAATGTCCCAAGCCTCTATGAATGCGGAAGCCTTATCACGAAATTGGAAGGTAACCATTCGCCCCTATGCGGCTAAAGCTACGGAAAGAGGATACCAATTCACTTGGCCTCCATGAAAGCGTCCCAATGACTATAAACGTGAAGGGTAAAAGTACCTTGCACCATCAACTTCTGCAACATCAAGATTTGGCATTGTCCAATTCTCCAATGGGGTGCTGGAGATTCATTCGAAATTCCATGCGTACAAAAGAACAATGTTACCCCACCAATTTAGACATTTCAGACTCAATGGTACAGTCAAAATTGCTATTTGAGGTCATCTCGACAAAAAATATATCACACACCCAAGTGTCATTTATAGCCAATTCTAGAACGGGCCTCAAGATTTGACTAGAAGCCTCGAGAAATGCACGAAAGGTCATTCTAGACCAAACTCGATATTTCAGAGCTAATCTAGGTAATGGAATTTTCATCCAAGTATGCTTTCCAAGAAGATTGAGCAAGGCTAAAACACCTAGTGGTCCAAACTCACACTAAAAACCTCTAGGCTTGAGGACCATGCCACTAGCCTAAAATGACCATTCTGAAGATGATGGCACCATCCAAATTCTATTCTGAGATTATTTACCTGACATTTTAATCAAAATCAACTATTCAAGTTTCCAAAGCTCTAAAAAGAGGAAACAGGCATAAATTACAAACGAACGACAAGGCAATTGAACAGTTAGTGCCAGCAAGTCATAAATGACTTAGGATCGCTATAGGAAAGCTATAAATAACAAAAAGAAGGCATTTACATAAAAATGACCTGGAGGGTCATTAAAATATCCACTACTAAAATGACTTTCGTCTACGAAAGTAAGAGTCAAAAAGTACCTAAAGGCTTAAATAAGCAGTGGAACTGCTCTGGCTTCTCCTGTTTGGTCTCCCAGGTAGCCTCCTCGATGAGACGATGCCTCCAACAGACTAACCACATTAATGGCTCTGGATTGTAACCGGCTCACATCCATGGCAAGAATGCAATCTGTCTCCTCAACAAAGGTTAGATGATCATCCAACTCAACTAAATCATAATGGAGCATATAAGATTCATCTTGAACTTATCGGTGCAACATCAAAACTTGGAAAACTGGATGGATAGTTGAGAATGCAAGAGGTAATACTAACTCATAAGAAACATGTCCGACTGTTCTCAAAATCTCAAAATGCCCTATATACCTAGGGTTGAGCTTGCCCCACCTCTCAAATCTCATCACGCCCTTTATGGGCGATACTTAGAGGAATACTTGGTCACCAACTGTGAATATCAATGGACGATGCCTATGATCAGTATAACTATGGTATCTGCTCTGAGTTGTCTTGAGCCTATCCCGAATCACCCTCACATGATCTAAGGCCTTATGAATCAATTTTGTACCATACGACCTAGGCTCCGTAGAGTCAAACCATTCAACTAGAAATGAAAACTCCTACCATATAAGGCCTCGATCAAGGCCATCTAAATACTAGAGTGGTAGTTGTTGTTGTATGCAAATTCTGCCAAAGGTAAATATTGGTCCTATTTACCTACAAAATCCATAACGTAGGACAACTAAGTATCCTTAAGAACCTGAATAGAGGGATCTGACTGACCATTAATCTTTGGGTGAAAAGTTGTGCTAAGATCAACACGAGTGCCTAACTCCTCTTAAAAAGTCCTTTAAAAGCTAGAGGTGAACTGTGAACCCTGGTTTGAGATGACAGATACAGGCACACCATGAAGATAAACCACCTCTCGAATATAGATACAAACAAAGCACTCAACATTAAAGGAAGTATGAATGGGAAGAAAGTGTGCTGACTTGGTCAACACAATAAACCAAATACTATCAACACCTCT
Organism: Solanum dulcamara; assembly: GCF_947179165.1. NCBI lineage: Eukaryota > Viridiplantae > Streptophyta > Magnoliopsida > Solanales > Solanaceae > Solanum > Solanum dulcamara. The sequence continues at coordinate 70,271,300 of NC_077240.1, read as the reverse complement.
AGAAGTGCAAGGCAATCCTACAATGAAGTTGAAGGTGATACGCTCCCACTTTCACTCAATAATGGGTAATCTCTAAAACTTTCCACAGGACCTCAATTGCTCGACCTTCATCTGCTGAAAACACAAACAAAAAGACACATAGTCTGTAATATTTCTCCTCATACTGCTCCACCACTAATGTTGTCTAAAGTCACAATACATCTTAGCTATTCTCGAATGGATAGAGTATCTGGAATCATGGCCCTCGCTAAGGATCAACTGAATAAACCCCCTAACTCTTGGAACATACAGGTGGACATAAAACCTCAATATACCATTTTAGTCTAAGGTATCCTGACCAGTGTTACCTCCTAAAAACTCAATCTCGAAAAGCTACCAACTCCTCATCCTTGAACTATCGACCATGAATCTTATCTAATAAAGATGACTGAACCACCACATAGGCCAACACTCACTGAAAATCTAAAATATCAAACTGGATCATCCTATTGGCTAAGGACTAAATGTCCATAGCCAAGGGTCGATCCCCACCAAAAAAGAAAGCTAGACTACCAACACTCACCATCTTTCCACTCAAGGCATCCTCTACTACATTCTTGGCTGGATGATAGAGAATAAAGAGGCCATAGCCTTTAGGTGCTTAATCCAATAGTGATGTCTTAAATTACGATCCCTCTAGCTTATAATATACTGAAGGCTCCTATGATTATTGTAGATCTCACAACGAACTCCATACAAATAGTACCTCTAAATCTGAAGAAAAAAACCTACCACTGCCAACTCTAAGTCATGAGTAGGATAGTTGCACTTATGCAACTTAAGCTACCTCGATGCATAAAATATAACCCATCCACATTGCATCAACACACAACCCAACCCAATGCTGAATGAATCACAATATACTATAAAGCCCTCGACCTAAATTGGAATAGTCAATATAAAAGCAGTGGTAAGGAGATCCTTGAGCTTCTGAAAGCTCAACTCACACTTCTCAGATTGCTCAAATGGAATATCCTAAAGAGTCAACCAAGTCAATGGCAATGAAATGGTATAGAAGCCCTCAACAAAGGGACGATAGTAAATGCTAACCAACAAAGCTACGAATCTCGGCAACAAAGGTAAGTCTGGCCAAATCTCAAATAACCTCATTCGTTTTTGGATCCACCATAATGCCGTCATTGGACAACATATTCCATAAGAACTCTATAGAATCAAGCCTAAACTCGCACTTTAAGAACTTGGAGTAAAGATGCTGATCTCTTAAAGTCTAGAGCACTAGTCACAAATGGTGCTCATGCTCACTCCAGCTCTGCGAGTATACTAATATGTAATCAATGAAGACTAATATGAAGGAATCAAGGCATGCCCTAAAAGTCATCAAGTCCATGAAAGTGGTAGGAGAATTAGTCAATCCAAAAGACATCACCAAGAACTCATAATATTCATAATGAGTCCTAAATGAAATCTTCATGATTTCTATGTCCCTAATCCTCAGCTGATGGTAACTAAATCTCAAGTCAATCTTAGAAAACATTATCATACCTTGAAGCTGATCAAATACGTCATAAATATGAGGCATGGGGTAATTGTTCTTCACCATCACCTTGTTCGGCCGTTTGTAGTCGACACACATCTGTATAGAACTATCCTTCTTCTTTACAAACAAGAGTGGGCACCCTAAGGTGAAAAACTTGGTAGAATGAACCCCTTACCTTAGAGGTCCTCAAGCTGAACATTGAGCCTTTTGAGCTTTGTGAGGGCCATCTAATAAGGTGGAATAAAAATAGGAAGGGTGATTGAGAAAAATCAAGACAAAACATATGTACACATATAAATATCCATATAAAACCTGAAAGTCATAAGTACAGAGCTACCACAAAATATATACAAGTCCCAAAAATAGACCACGAAAACAAAGACATGTCTCAAAAAATCAAAAGATTCATCAACTATATACAGATGGAGATAGGTAGATCCAAAGCGCTAAGTGATCACCCTCGCCTCCGATATAGACTGTATTACACCCCAAAAATTTCTACACTAAAATTCAAACCATTCTTCATAGGCGTATAGCCTTGAAAGACTTAAAATTATATATATCAATTAGGATCAATTCCTAAGTATTTAAAGTATATTATATGTGGTTTAGGGTCATAAAAGATCTCCAAGACCAAGTCAAGTCCAAAGAATTTCTATCAGCTAAGTTTTTGGATGAGTCCGTATAAGGATCAACTTTAAACGGCCATAAATTTCAGAACATCAAGAGTTAGGTGCTCCATTACCTATCAAGTTAAAGTTCTTTGAGTCCTCTTTCCAACTTTACAAAGTTTTCCTTATTATGAGTTTGGAGTAAAAAGTTATGATCGTTTTATAAAAGAGTAGTGCTGCAGAAGTTTTGGGTCTACCACGACGCACCACCATTGCACCTAAAACATGCTGCAGTAGTTTGGGGGCTGGAGCAGCGCACTAGCAGGGCGTCTGGACCCATTTTTCATATTTTTATCGAGGAAGGGCATTTTGGCTTTTCTGCACCCTTTCCAAACCTAACCTATTATGTTTTGAGACTAAAAATTTTCCTTCTACGAGTGTTTTCTTCTCATTCACCCTTAGAACCTTGGAGAAGAGAGATTAGAGAGAAGAAAAAGAGCTAGGCTTCAAGGCTTTCCTTCAAGTCTTGGTTTTTCTTCGAATTCCAGGTATGTAAGGCTAACCTAAAACATGGATTGAGTTCTTCCATATGCCCCATAGATGTGTTTGATAAATTTTTAAAGGACCTGAACCTTCCATGAATGTTTTCTTGAATTTTTCTAAACTCTAGACTATGGTTTATTATATTAATTGATTGATGATTTTCATTACTTGAATTATTGAAAAACCGTCGCTATATATTGACTTTAAATAATTATGTATATGTATTAATTGGAAGGAAAAGCTTGAATAGGAATAGCTATGAATGTGAATGACATGAAGTATGAATGAAACCTTGGTGGAACTAGAATGTCCTTTGTATTTTCACAATTGAACCCAAATGATTGAATAAAATTAAATATTCTCATAAATGCATATCTAAACTACTCTTGAAAGATGTGATTGGGATTGATTAGATAGTATTATTGGTTGAGAGATTTGATTGTGATAGAATTGATGAATTGATAAGGGTCCAAATGTGACTTGTCAAAACAACTAGATTGAACTAATTAGATAGAGTTTTATGAGCATTGAGTCTTGGAAGGAGCATCGAGCACCGATTCAGATAAGAGTACAGTTACAACTCAAATCCCATGAACTAGCCAGCGTAGAATGGAGGGTTAAACCTCTTAAGTCCTATAATGATGGAGTTTGATTGATTGTGGATCTAATCATAGTGATTTTTCCCTTACCCTGACAAAGTATTGGACGGGTGTGGCAACAACACCACTACCGGCTCATAGGTAATAGTTGTCGGTTAGAAAAACTCCCAACTAAGATATGATCTTGCATGATAAGATTATTTGATAAAAATTGTAGATGGTTGAGTCAATTTGAAAAGCACTTTCTAAATTCTAAAATTGTGCATATCCTTTGAGTTGATTGATGAGATCTAGGTAAGTGTTGTTGACTGTTTCTCCTTCCTGCCATTTTAATACTCATGCATTTCATGTACTGATGCATTTTGGCCTACATCATTTCATGATTCAGATATAGATGCTAGATATCATCAACAGGCGCTCCGATGAAGATCTACATCTTTCCTTAGAGTGGTGAGACCTTCTTGCTTTTTGGAGGGATCTTATTTATTTCATCCTTACTTTGAGTATTCTCTTTTGGGTAGCCATGGACTTATCATTGGCACCTTCAGAATAGTGATAGAGGCTTCATAGATGGATAGTGATGATCTTGAGCCATTTGTGGTTTTCAAACAATTCTTTGAATTAGAGTTGAATTGAGATAGGCTTGAAAGTACATTATGCTTCTTTGAATTGTTGAGTTCGTTAGCCTATTTGAATGCCTTTAAAATTTTATATATGGTTAGGATCAATTCCTAAGTATTTAAAGTGTATTATATGTGATTTAGGGTCATAAAGAATCTCTAGAACCAAGCCAAGTCCAAAGAATTTCTATCGGCTAGGTTTTCGGATGAGTTCGTGTATGGGTCAACTTCAAATAACCATAAATTTCAGAACATTAAGAGTTAGGTGACCCATGACCTATCAAATTAAAGGTCTTTGAGTCCTCTTTCCAACTCCATAAAGTTTGGCTTATTCCATATTCGGAGTAAAAGGGTATGACCATTTTACCAAAGACTAGTGTTGAAGCAGTTTTGGGTCTAGCACGACATGCCACTAGTGCGTCTAGAAAATGATGCATTAGTTTGGGGATTGCGGTAGTCTGACAATAGTGTGTCTGAATACATTTTTTAGATTTTTCTTCAAGAAGGGCATTCCGGAGTTTTTCCCACCCTTCCCAAACCTACCTATTATGTTTTGAGACTAAAAATCCGCCTCCTAGGGAAATTTTATTCTCATTCACCGTTAGAACCTTGGACAAAATAGATTAGAGAGAAGAATAAGAAGAGCTAGATTTCAAGCCACTCCTTCAAGTCTTAATTTTCCTTCGAATCTAGGTATATAAGGCTAACCTAAAATATAGATTGAGTTCTTCCATGTGCCCCATAGATGTGGTTGATGGAATTGTGAAGGACTTGAGCCTTCCATGAATGTTTTCTTGAATTTTCCTAAACTCTAGAATATTTTTACATGCTATTAATTGATTGATGATTTTCATGACTTGAATTCTTGAACAATTACTTTTTATATTTTATTTCATAAACCGTAGATATATATTGATTGTAAATGATTATGTATATGTATTGATTGGAATGAAAAGCATGAATTGAAATAGGTATGAATGTGAATGGCATGAAATATGAACGAAACCTTGGTAAAACTAGAATGTCCTTTGTATTTTCACAAATTGAACCCAAATAATTTAATAGAATTAAATATTATCATAAATGCATATCTAAGCTACTCTAGAAAGATGTGATTGGATAGTATGATTGGTTGAGAGGTTTGATTGTGATAGAATTAATGAATTGATAAGGGTCTAAATGAGACTTGTCGAAATGACTAGATTGAACTGATTAGATAGAGTTTTATGAGCATTGAGTCTTGGGAGGAGTATTAAGCACCGATTTAGATAAGAGTACAATTACAACTCAAATCCCATGAACTACGTAGCCAGTGTAGGCTGGAGGGTTAGACCTCTTAAGTCCTAAAATAATGGAATTTTATTGACTATGGATCAAATGATAGTGATTCATCCCGTATGGATCAAATGATAGTGATTCATCCTTTACCCTGGCTAAGTATTAGATGGGTGTGTCAACAACACTGCTTCGCTGTACATCACCAACTCATAGGTGATGGTTATCGGTTAGAGAAACTCCCAATTAGGATATGATCTTGCATGATAGGATTCTTTAATAGAAATTATAGATGGTTGGGTCGATTTGAAAAGTACTTGCCCAATTCTAAAATCTTGCATATACTTTGAGTTGATTAATGAGATCGAGGTAAGTGTTGTTTACTATTTCTAATTCCTACCATTTTGTATACTTGTACATTCTATATACTGACGCCTTTTAGTCGGCATCATTTCATGATACAGATACAAGTGTTAGAGATCATCAACAGATACTCTGTTGAAGATCTATATCTTTTTTTAGAGTGGTGAGACCTCCTTGCTTTTCAGAGGGATCTTATTTATTTCATCTTTACTTTGAGTATCCTATTTTGGATAGCCATGGACTTGTCATTAGCACCTTCTTAATAGTCATAGATGCTTCACAAACAAATATTGATGATGTTGAGCCATTTGTGGTTTTCAAACTATTCTTTGAATTAGAGTTGAATTGAGATTGGTTTTAAAGTACATTATGCTTCTTTGAATTGTTGAGCTGGTTAACCTATCCGAATACTTTTTAAATTTTTATTGATTCTTCCACTGAGTGCATGAGTGAATGAATTGATGTGTGATTGGACTAAGTAGTTTGCTTAGAGACCATCATTGGTCTTCATGTGCCGGCCATGCCTAGGGTACCCTCTTAGGGCATGACAAACTTGGTATTAGAGCACTGAGTTCAAGAGTCTTGGGAAGTCTATGAAGCCGTGTCCAGTAGAGTCTTTCTTATGAGTATTTTTTGAACCACACTTATAATCAGGAGGCAATAAGACATTAAGAATTATTTTACTTTTTTATAGTCTGAGTTTATGCGATAGAGTTTAACTCTATGAAAGCTCTTTTTTCTAATTCGTACATTTACACATTGCAAACAATGCCTCCTAAATATACTGCCAGCCAGAGGAATGCTGATAACATAGAGATTCCACAGTCAGAGATGCCTCCATCGAGGACTACGAGCTGACCTGCAAGGTATACTGAGGCACCTCAAGTGCTTACAACTCATCCTGCACCAACTTCAGAGGCTAATTTTCGAGGAGTGATTGATATGCTCACTCAGTTGGTAGCTACCCGTAATGGTAGCTAGAGTTCACTAAATCCTAGCTCTAGTTCTCAAGATCCATCTTTACCACGGGGATTAGAGATGATTTTAAAATGAATCCACTGGTCTTCACATGGACTAAGGATAATGAGGACCCCAGAATTTTATAGATGAGATATGGAAGATACTAAAAGAAATGCATACTACTGAGATTGAGGGGGTTGATTTGATTTCCTATCAGCTCAAGGATGTGATGAATGTATGGTACAACCAATGGAAGGAATGTAGAGGTAAGGATGTTAAGCTTGTTGATTGGGATGAATTTGAGGGTTCTTTCCTTGATCACTTCTTCCTCGAGGAATTGAGGGAAGCGAAAGTAGAAGTGTTTGTGAACTTGAAGCAAGAGGGTTTGACAGTGAAAGAGTATGGTCTAAAGTTTATCCAGCTGTCCATATATACTCTGGAGATGATCTCAAATATGAGATCAAAGATGAGGAAGTTTGCCTCTAGCCTGGGCAAACATGTAAAGAAAGAGTGTAAGGCATCATTACTGATTTTTGACATGGATATTTCTAGGTTGATGGTGTATGCAAAATAGGTTGAGGATGATAAGAAGAAATACAGAGAAGAGCACTTAAGCAAGAAGGCCAAATCAGCTGGGTAAGAGAATAAGTAGAGGCAAGGTAAGGGTAATAGGTCCTTTTTCCAAAAGAGATCTTCTAACTATGCTCCGTCGATAGCAAGTGCCCCTGCCTCCAATCATAGCTTTGATTAAAAGGCACAGAGCCACCACAACTCTAAAGCTCAGGGTTATCAATCCCAAGCTAGTGTGGCTCTAGGTTCAAAAGAAAAGCCACCATATGGTAAGTGTGGCAAACTCCACTTGGGAGAATGCTGAGATATAATTAATGGTTGCTATAAATATGGTATGATAGGCCATTTTCAGTGGTAGTGTTCGATGTAGGGTGACAGAGCTCAATCCTCTACTGTTGTACCCCCAGCTAGAAGTAATTAAGAGGTACCACTTCAGGTATGGGCGAAGGTTCAAACCGCTTGTATGCTATGGCTAATCACTATGATCAGGAAAAGTCACCAAACGTGGTCACTGGTATGCTTTAAGTCTTCTCCTTTGATTGTTAAGTTTTTCTTGATCCAGGTGACACCTTGTCATTCATGGCCCCTTATGTGGCTAATAAGTTCGATAGAATCCCTGAGTGTCTTCATGAACCTTTTAGTTTATCTACTCCTGTTGGTGATTTTTTCTTAGCTGAGAGAATCTATAGGGATTGTACTGTGTCAATCTATCATAGGAATACCCTAGATGACTTAGTTGAGTTGGACATGGTTGATTTTAATCTAATTCTTGGCATAGATTGGAATTATACCTATTATGCCTCTGTTGATTGTAGGTCTCAGATTGTTGAGTTCAAATTCCTGAATGAGCCTGTCATAAAGTGCCTAAGGGTAAATTTATTTCCTACCTTAAGGACAAAAAGTTAATCTTCAAAGGATTTATTTATCACATCATGCGAGTGAATGATGATAGTGTTGAGTCTCCATCCCTTGAGTCGGTTTTGATTGGTAATGAGCTTCCTGGAGTCTTTCCTGAGGATCTTCCCAGAGTTCCTCCTGAGAGGGAGATCAACTTTAAGATTGATATCCTTCCCAATAGCAGCCTATCTCTATCCCTCCATATAGAATGACTCCTGCCTAGTTGAAAGAGTTGAAAGAACAGTTGAAGGACTTATGAGATAAAGGATTTATTAGGTCAAATATCTCACATTGGGGCACTTCTATCTTATTCATGAGAAAGAAAGATGGGTCCCTTGGAATGTGTATTGATTATAGGCAACTGAACAAGGTCACCATAAAGAACAAATATCCTCTCCCCAGAATAGAGGATTTTTTTGACCAACTTTAGAATGCCATTTGTTTCTCAAAAATAGACCTAAGATCAGGTTACCATCAGTTAAAAGTGAGGGAGTGTGATATCCAAAAGACAGCTTTTCAGACCAATTATGGCCATTTTGAGTTCTTGGACATGTCTTTGGGTTGACTAATGCCCCTGCAACCTTTATGGATCTCATGAATTAGGTGTTTAAGTCGTATCTTGATATGTTTGTGATTGTCTTCATTGATGATATTTTGGTCTATTCTAAGAATGCAAAAGAGCATGAATGTCATCTTAGAGTTTCCCTTTAAACTCTGGAAGACAAGGAGTTGTACGCTAAGTTCTCCAAATGTGAATTCTGGCTGGCATCAGTGGATTTCTTAGGCCACATTATATTTGGAGATGGTATTCGGGTTGATACCCAAAAAATTGAGGCATTGAAAAATTAGCTCAGACCTACATCCCCAATAGATATAAGAAGCTTCTTGGATTTGGCTGACTATTATCGAAGGTTTGTAGAGGGATTCTCATCCATATCATCACCATTGACCAAGCTTACCCAAAAAAAGGCTAAGTTCCAATGGTCCGATGCTTGTGAAGAGAGTTTTCAGAAATTGAAAACCAAGATGACCACTACTCTTGTTTTGACTTTACCCGATGAAACAGAGGATTTTGAATATATTGTGATGTATCTAGAGTTAATTTGGGTTGTGTGTTGATGCAGAGGGGGAAAGTGATAGCTTATACTTCTAGACAGCTTAAGATTCATTAGAGAAATTACCCAACTCATGACCTCGAGCTGGCAACTGTGGTATTTGCTCTTAAGATTTGGCACCACTATTTGTATAGAGTACATGTTGATATGTTCAGCGATCACAAGAGCCTGTAATATGCCTTTAGTGAGGCAGAAGAGATGGCTAGAGTTTCTCAAGGATTAAGATATGAGTATTCTCTACCACCCAGGTAAAACTAATATTGTTGCGAATGCTGTTAGCAGATTGTCTATGGCTAGCACTGTCCATATAGAGGAGGGAAAGAAAGCATTAGCTAAAGAGGTGCATAGATTGACTCGATTGGGAGTTCAGCTTGAGGATAATAATGAAGGTAGAGTTATTGTTTAGAATGGGTCTGCATCATCCCTTGTGGCAGAGGTGAAAGAGAGGCAATACCAAGATCCCATCTTCCTTCAGTTAAAAGAAGTTGTTCATAAACAGAAAAAGATGATTTTCTCCGAAGGGGGAGATGGTGTGTTGGGGTACCAGAATAAATTATGTGTCCTAGATGTTGATGATGTTAGAGAAAGGATTATGGCTGAAGTGCATAGTTCCTGATACTCTATTGATCATGGTTCTATAAAGATGTACCATGACTTGAGAAAAGTCTATTGGTGGAGTAGAATAAAGAGAGATATTGCTGAATTTATTTCCAAGTGCCCAAATTGTCAACAGATTAAAGTTGAGCATCAAAGACCATGTGGGTTAGCTCAGAACTTTGAAAATCCTAAATGAAAGTGGGAGATAATCAATATGGACTTCATACAAGTTTGACGAGGTCCTGAAAGCATCCGAATTTGACCAAATTAGCCTATTTCTTGGCAATTAAAATGACAGACACCGCAGAAGATTATGCCAAATTGTACATCCGGGAGATTGTCAGATTGCATGAAATTACCTTGTCCATCATCTCAGACAGAGGAACTCAACTCACCTTCTAGTTTTAGAGATCTTTTCAAAAAGGACTGGGTTCAAAGGTGAATCTTAGTACACCCTTTCATCCGCAAACAGATGGTCATGTAGAGCGTACCATTCATACATTAGAGGATAAGTTGAGGGTATGTATACTTAACTTCAAAGGTAATTGGTATGATCACTTACCTCTCATTGAGTTTGCATACAATAATAACTATTATGCAAGTATTCAGATGGCTCCCTATGAATCTTTGTATGAGAGGAGAAGTAGATCACCAATTTGGTAGTTTGAAGTTGGTGAATCTGAGTTGATTGGGCTCGATTTTTTTCCCAAAGATATGGAGAAGGTGAAGTTTATTCGAAAGAGGCTGAACACAGCCCAAAGCCTTCAAAAATCTTACACTGATGTGAGAATGAAAGACTTAGAGTTTGAGGTGGATGATTGGGAGTACTTGAAAGTGTCACCCATGAAGGGTTTTATGAGATTTGGGAAGAAGGAAAAACTTAGTCCTTGATACATTAGTCCTTACCAGATTGTGAGGAGGATTGGGAGTGTCTCTTATGAGTTCGAGTTACCTTCTGAGTTAGCCGCCATTCATCTGGTATTTCATGTCTTGATGTTGAATAAGTGCTTGGGAGATCCTTTATTGGTAGTCCCCATTAGTAGTATTGTAGTTAAGGATAGTTTTTCCTATGAAGAGATTTTGGTCCAAATTCTTGATCGTCAGGTCCGCAAATTGAGGATTGTCTCAGTCAAAGTCTTGTGGAGGAATAAATTTGTTGAGGAAGCCACATGGGAAGCTAAGAAAGATATGAAAGCCAAATATCCGCATCTATTCGTGCCTATCAATGAGAATGTTGAAGGTAATGTCCCTTTTCTTGATTTGAATTGGTATGTCCATCCTTTAATTTGAATAGTTAATTATTTTGAGCATTTAATTGGTTGAATGATAGAGTCTTGATTTTTATTCGTGCCTCGAGTCCATCCTTGGTTTACTCATCATTTGAGGATGAATGATCCCAAGGGGGAGATATTGTTACACCCCAAAAATTTCTACGCTAAGATTCGAACCATTCTTCGTAGGCGTATAGGCTTGAACTTAAAGACTTCAAATTGTATATATGAGTTAGGATCAATTCCTAAGTATTTAAAGTGTATTAGATATGGTTTATGGTCATAAGGGATCTCTAACACCAAGCCAAATCCAAAAAAATTCCATCGGCTATGTTTTTAGATGAGTCCGTATAAAGGTCAACTTCATAATACCATACCTTTCAGAATATTAAGAGCTAGGTGGCCTATAACCTGTTAAATTAAAGGTATTTAATTCCTCTTTCCAATTCCACGAAGTTTGTCTTATTTCGATTTTGAGTAAAGAGTTATGACTATTTTACCAAAGACTAGACCTGCAGTAGTTTCGGATCTGGCGCGGCGCACCACCAGTACGCCCGAAACATGCTACAGTAGTTTGGGGGCTAGGGCGGCGCACCAACAAGGCGCTTGAACCTATTTTTTATATTTTTCTTGAGGAAAGGCATTCCATACTTTTCCCCACCCTTCCCAAACCTAACTTATTACGTTATGAGACTAAATATCCACCTCCTAGGGGTATTCTTTTCTCATTTACCCTTAGAACCTTGGAGAAAAGAGATTATAGAGAAGAAGAAGAAGAACTAGGTTTCAAGCCATTCTTTCAAGTCGTGATTTTTCTTCGAATTCCAGGTATGTAAGGTTAACCTAAAATATGGATTAAGCTCTTCCATGTACCCCATGGAAGTGTTTGATGGAATTTGTGAAGGCTTGAACCTTCCATGAATGTTTTCTTGAATATTCCTAAACTTTAGAATATTTTTACATGCTATTAATTGATTGATGATTTTCATGACTTGAATTCTTGAACAATTAATTTTCATATTTTATTTCATAAACCGTAGTTATATATTGACTGTAAATGATTATGTATATGCATTATTTAGAATGAAAAGCATGAATTAGAATAACTATGAATCTGAATGGCATCAATATGAACAAAACCTTGGTGGAACTAAAATATCCTTTGTATTTTCACAAATTGAACCCAAACGATTTAATAGAATTAAATATTATCATAAATGCATATCTAAACTACTCTTGAAATATGTGATTGGGATTGATTGGATAGTATGATTGGTTGAGAGGTTTGATTGTGATAGAATTGATGAATTGATAAGCGTCCAAAGGAAACTTGTCAAAATGACTAGATTGAACTGATTGGATAGAGTTTTATGAGCATTGAGTCCTGGAAGGAGCATCAAGCACCGATTTAGATAAGAGTACAGTTACAAATCAAATCCCATGAACTAGGTATCCAGCGTAGGATGGAGGGTTAAACCTCTTCAGTCCCAAAATAATGGACTTTGATTGATTGTGGATCCAATGATAGTGATATTTCCCTTACCCTGGCAAAGTATTAGATGAGTGTGGAAATGACATCGCTTTGTTGTACTTCACCAGCTCATTGGTGATGATTGTCAGTTAGAGAAACTCTCAATTAGGATATGATGTTGCATGATAGGATTGCTTGATAGAAATTGTAAATGGTTGAGTCGATTTGAAAAGCACTTGCTAAATTCTAAAATCTTGCATATCCTTTGAGTTGATTGATGATATCGAGGTAAGTGTTGTTTACTCTTTCTCCTTCGTTCCATTTTTCATACTCGTACATTTCATATACTAATGCCTTTTCACCTGCATCATATCATGATGCAGATACATGTGCCAGAAACAGGTGCTCCATTGAAAATCTACATCTTTTCTTAGAGTGGTGAGACCTCCTTGCTTTTCAGAGGGATCTTATTTATTTCATCTTTACATTGAGTATCCTCTTTTGGGTAGCCATGGATTTATCATTGGCATATTCTAAATAGTGATAGAGGTTTCATAGACGGATAGTGATGATGTTGAGTCATTTGTTTGATTTTCAAACTATTTTTTGAATTAGAGTTGAATTGAGATTGGTTTTAAAGTACATTATGCTTCTTTGAATTATTGAGTTGGTTAACCCATCCGAATGCCTTTTAAATTTGTATTGAGTCTTCTGCTTAGTGTATGAGTGAATGAATGTATGTGTGATTAGACAAAGTGGTTCTTGGAGACCAGCAATGGTCTTCGAGTATCGGTCACACCTAGGGTACCCTCTCGGGGCGTGACAGACTGCAATTGGCCCAAATCAGTGTTAGTAATAGGTTCTCAAACCTATATCACAAAAAACATATATAGAGTGTAGTATGAGCACCAAAACAATAGGGACCAAGTGGGCCTCATAGGCCGACTAAGTTTAAAAAGTCAAAGCAATATGAAAAGATAGAATCTAGGAACAATAGAAGTCAATCAGAAATAAAGGAGATGAAAACTAGTGTAAGGAACTGAAAGAACTAAGTACAGCTAAATAACTAATTGTGCCCCATAAGCCCAGAAGGTACATTTGTGTGCAAGTTTGAGTAAAAAATTAGAACGTACCCCCATAAGCTCGACGGATACACAGAAAAGCTACATTTACTAAAAATACAAAATGATGAGCCCAGAGCTAGAAAAGTGTAGCCAGGACAGTGAACTATGGATATCCTCCAATTAACATACAACAATAGCCAAGTTAAGAAATCCAATGCTCGAACCTCAAACCGCGAATGTGTCTCAAAGGGGCAATAGGTCTAAGCCAAAGCGAGACAATAATAATCTTCAAATAACTAGTAGGTATAGCCTAGCTAAGAAGTCCAATGCATGGACCTTGAATCGTATATGAGTATCAAAGGGTCAATATTCTGTAGCCAAAGTGAATTAACTCCACAAAGGATAAGAGGGCAACATGATTAGACTTTGAATCTTTGATGATAATGGTTGCCAAATGATATCATGTCATCTCATCATCATGAAACCACGGTGGATCGATGTCCACTTTCATATATTCAACCAAGCACTCAAAGATCTAACCGTACCCGATCCTAAATTACTAAGCGAAGCTCAAAAGCTCAAATCGTTAACATACGGGTTATAAGAAGAGGGAGAAAGGGTAGAAGGTCATCGAACCTAAAGGAGCGCCTAATCTAAGGCTCAACTACCAAAACCACATCTTCTATTCTGGCCTACAATTATCTAAGTCATTCGAATCATATCAGAGTAAAAGCAAGGACTAAAGGCTCCAAATATTGCAAGTCTATGGCAAACACTAGTCTAAGCCTAGACTAAGGCCAACATGCTTAACATCATTATAAAATAGCAATTACAAAGCCACAATGCATGGATAATCACAATAAAATAGGCAACATGCTTGCAAGTACCTGATATTACCCAAAATTAGTCTAAAATAGGTCTTCTACACCACAAGAATGATCAAGAACCTAACCAACCCAAATTCCAACTGATCTTCATGCTTTCACATAATTAAGCTCAATCTAAAAAGAGAAAAGGCGTACCTACCCTTAGAGTGATCACGCACAAGGAAAAGTTAAGATGTTGTAGTATTTTCCTTTCGAATAGCCTCTGAATGCTGCTACGCTATCAAAAATAGTTTCGCGATGTCACTACAGTCGTTTAGACACTAAAATTACTAAAAATGAAGATGGGCCAATTTTGAAGTCTAAAATGGAAATGTACTCGCTCTAAAAATTTTGAAATTAACTGCATGAAAAGGGCATAATTATCTCCCCGAACTTGTGTCCCAAAATGAAAAGCAATTCGAGGCTCGAAACAGCCCAAAATTGCGACATGAAATTTATTCATCATTAAAGCTAAGAACTCAACCATGAAAACAGTTAAAAATCTAAATTTACCATAAATGGAGGATCCTCAACACTCCCCCCAAACACTCCAATACGCTCCCACGATCACCCCAGACATACAGGACTTGAAATCATCGGAATTGGAGCTCTAAATCTCAAGTTATGAGATTTTGAAGTTGTGATATGAAGGTTAATCGCGTCTGGTTTTTATTAAAAAGACTAGACCAAATTAATCTTTGCAAACGTAGCCAAAGTGGCCTGAGAACGCAGAGGGAGGGAACGCAGACCTCTATTAACGCTGGCCCAACCTTTTGTGAACATGAAAGTCTTCTTGCAAATGTGGAAGGTAACCATCTTCCCCTCTGCAAGCGTGGCTAGGGCTCTGGCCTCTGTGAATACAACTCAATGCCTGCAAATGCAAAGGATAAAAGTACCCTGCACCAACAACTACTGCAATATCAAGATTTGGCATTGTCCAAGTCTCTGACAGGGTGCTCGGGATCCCTTCAGAATCCCGTGCGCATAAATGAACTATGCTATCCTACCAAATTCCATATTCTGTACACAACAGTAAAGTCAAAATATCCATTCAAGGTCATCTCGATGAAAAGTTATTCTCACACCTATACCTCATTTTTAGCCAATTCCACAAGGGGCCTCGAGAAGCACACGAAAGGTCATTCTAGACCAAACTGGACATTCTATAGCTAACTGTGCTCGAAATTTTTATTTGAGCGCATTTTTCAAGAATATTTACCAAGGTCAAACTCAAGCTAAAACTCAAAGGCTAAAAAACCTAATGGTCCAAACTCACACCGAAACCTTAGGGCTCTAGCCAACTATGTCGTTATGCTAAAATGATCATTTTGGAGCTGATGAAACTGTCAAAATTTCATTCTAAAATTTTTGACCAGGCATTTTGACCGAAATCCCAAATGAACGACTAGGCTATCGATTAGTCAATGTCAGCAAGTTATAAGAATTTTGGCTAAAATCCAACCTGCGCTGCCAGCTTTTTGACTAAACTTGGGATAGGTGTAGGAATGCTCTAAATGACAAGAGAAGGCATTTACACAAAAATGACTTGGAGGATCATTACATTACTATTCGTAATATTTTAATTGAAAGGTAATTTTCTTGTATTGTGGACGCAAAAAGTATTTAGCACTCTCTATTCATATTTATTTAATATATAAAGAAATATTTCCAGTAGGATCAATTTTATGTATTGATATAAAGAAACTAATGATCTTTTGCAAATTTTAATTAAAAACATTTATTGACGAGCTACAATAATCTCACATATTAAAGCAATTAAAAGGATTATTGGGGGATTCTTATTTGTACAAATGGTATTTCGAGCTCAGAATGACCATGAAGAGTATAACGGTACTTCTTTATTTTTTTTAGTTGTTTTGTGGAATATTGTTAATTTCTGTTCTTTTCCCCATTCTTTCGATGACTATGTTAATTTGAATCATTAACAGAGTCTACAAATATGAATTTGTTTAAGCTTTTAATATAACTGTGTGAAAATGTTTAGCAATTGAATGCTTCCTATTTTTCTGGTCCTTCACCCTAGGATATAACTATTATCCATCTAAAGCATGAGATCTATTTTATATCCTATTTCAAGAGTTCCTTGTTGTCTCTTTTATTCTAGGAGAAACTACAATGATTGATAATGTCATAATACATTTGCATTCACACGAAAGTTTGTTCAATATTAATTTCATGACCTGTGTATTTGCCTACGTCAAATCTTTTGTTCCAATGTCCACATTTGCTTTTCCAGAAAGTTTTTGCCGCAAAGTGAACTTCAGCTTTGCTATCGTTTTGCCCCTACTATGTCTTTTGTGAAAATCTAGAATAAAAATGACCAAGAGTATTACATAAGTTGTTAGAATATATGAAAATATATTCAGACAGATTGTATATAGTTAGTTTCTAATATAGAGATATTTAGTTCCTAATATAGAAATATTTAGTTTCCTTAATTATAGCCTAATTATTCTCTTGTATTTGTGTATATAAACTATTGAGGTTAATTAAATAAATCAAGGAATTAATCTCTTTCATGGTATCATATTTCTAGGGCACGATCCGACCTTCTTCTTCTTCTCGGATTCCTGCTACCGCTGCCCCCTTCCTCTCCCTCTTCCCCTCTTCTCAATCACCATGTCTAACTACAAATCTTTCTGTCATCCTTCTCTTGCTATATCCAATATCAAGAACCATGTTCCCATCACTCTTGAAATGGAGAACGTACAATATTTCACATGGGCAAAACTCTTTAAGATTCATGCAAGATCCCATCGGGTGATTGATCATATTATTCCTCCGGTAGAGGGCATGGAGAAACGGCCTCAACAAGAGGAGGACAAAGAACTGTGGTCCACCCTGGATGCCACTGTTCTCCTATGTCTCTACGCTACTATCTCTCATGATCTTTTGCATATAATTCTTGAACCTGACACCACAACGATAGAGGCTTGGAATCTCCTGCATAACACATTCTAGGATAACAAACACTCTCATGCTATCACTCTTGAGTACGACTTCACTCATATCGACATGGAAGATTTTCCGAATGTCTCTGCCTATTTTCAATATCTCAAATCTCTGGCGGATCAACTCAAGAATGTCGGCTCCTCGGTAGCTAATGATCAACTAGTTCTTCAACTGGTCTCTGGCCCTACCAAGGTGTGGCCACTCTTATTCGCCAATGTGACCCGTTGCCTAAATTTTATCAAGCCCGTTCAATGCTCACTCTTGAGGAGGCTGGCCCTACTAATAAAGTAGTCCAAAGCTCCTCTGTTGCCTTAGTTGCTTGCTCGTCTGAGGTTCCTCGTGATGTTTTTGATAATTCCTCTTCCAATCGCAATTTTAATGGTGGGAAGAAGAACCACAACCGAAGGAATAATGGAGAAAAATATTGTGGCAACAATGGTGGTCGTGGAGACGACAAAGGAGCTGCTAGAAGCAATGGTAATACAGGTCGTGGTGGTTAGTTGGAAGACGGCAACAGTCGCGACACTGGGCAACAGTCAGCGGGGCAGAACCCTTCGCCCTATTCTCCATGGGTTGGCAGGTAACAGTGGTCATGGATTGCATCATGAGGTCCTTGGGCAATACCATCGTGTCCATATCCTTCAACTTCTTAGTCCCGACCCAATTATGGACAATAGCAGCTACCACAAGTGGGTGTTCTTGGCCCCCAACCTCAGTAGGCCTACAGGCAGCCCCTACTCCTAAGGACTTTGAAGCCGCCATGCATACTCTTGGGATCACTCCTCCGGATGCAAATTGGTACATGGACACCGGTGCCACTTCTCACATGACATCCATGCAAGGTAACCTCACATCATATTTTAATAAGAGCAGTAAACATGGTATAATTATAGGTAATGGTCAATCAATTCTAATTTATGCCTATGGTTACACGACTTTGTCTTCCCCGTGTCCTCCCTTTCACTTAAACAATGTCCTTCATTCCCCTCACCTAGTTAAAAGTTTGGTGTTCGTTCATAAATTTACCACTGATAACTCTGTCTTTGTTAATTTTGATACCTTTGGGTTTTCTATGAAGGATTTTCAGACAAAGAGGCTAGTAATGAGGTGTAAAAGTTGGGGAGAGCTTTATCCAATCACCAATTGAGTCACTTCACCATCTATTTTTGTTGCTTTGGCACCATCTCTTTGGCATGTTCGTTTGGGTCACCCGAGAGCACTTATATTGAATTCCCTTAGGAAGAATAAATTGATTGATTCTAATCCAAGTAGAGATGCTCGTATTTCCCATTCTTGTCCTCTTGGAAAACATGTTAAGTTGCCATTTTATGCTTCAAATTCTAGCACTCTTATGCCATTTGATATTATACATAGTGATCTTTGAAAATCATCTATTTTGAGTTCCTCAGGTCATCGATATTATATCTTTTTTATGGATGATTATTCTAAATTCTTGTGGACGTTTCCTTTATCATATAAATCACAAACCTTTTCCACATTCTTAACTTTCAAGACATTTATTTGAACTCACTTTGAGCGAGACAACAAGAATATTCAATGTGATAATGGCCCCTTTTAGGACATCTGTAGAGCCAATGGTCTGTCCTTTTGATTGTCACGTCCTCACACATCTCCTCAAAATGGGAAAGACGAAAGAAAAATCCATAGGATTAATAATATTGTTCATACCTTATTGTCCCATGCTTCCCTTCCTCCTTACTTTTGGCATCATGCATTGCAAATGACAACTTATCTTCTCAACATTCTTCCTCATAAACTGGTAAACTATCAATCCCCTGTTTGCATTCTTTATCGAAAGGATCCCTCTTATTCCCATCTTCGTGTATTTGGGTATTTATGTTATCCTCTCATTCCCTCCACACTCATAAACAAACTTCAACCTAGGTCAACCCCATGTGTTTTTTGGGGATATCCATCACATCATCGTGGGTATAAATGTTTTGATTTGTCATCTTGAAAAATTATCTTTAACCATCACGTCATATTTGATGAGACGTAATTTCCTTTTTCCAAGTTACATACTCCTAAAAATCACACATACCAATTTTTAGATGATGGACCATCTCCCTATGTTGTTCGTCATCTCACTATCTCCATAAACCCGCCGGACTACCACCTTTCTCCCGCACCACTGCCCATCCCGTCGTGCCTAGCCAGTGGCTCTTCCCCCTCACTTGGGTAGATCGCTCCTTTGATACCTGCTGGGTCGGCCCTAACATCTTCTTCCGCTCTCCCACCTAGATCTCCTCCTTAACCCACTCCCGTCTCTCCCTCTAGTCTACCCACCGATCCTATTAGTAGGAGTCAGTATGGGATCTATAACCCTAAGAGGTCCTTCAACCTTCTTACATCCATCTCGAAGTCCCCTCTACCCCATAACCCTATGTCTGCTCTTCGTGACCCAAATTAGAAATTGGCTATGGATGATGAATATAATGCTCTTATTCAAAATAAAATGTGGAAATTGGTGCCCCGTCCTCCAAATATTAATGTTATTCGGTGTATGTGGATTTTTTCTCATAAAAAAAACTGATGGTTCGTTTGAGTGACATAAAGCTCATCTTGTAGGTAATGGTAAAACCCAACAGGTTGGTGTGGATTGTGGTAAGACATTTAGTCCAGTTGTCAAATCGGTGACTATTCGTACGGTTCTTAGTTTGGCCCTCCAAGGCATGGACGAATCATCAACTTGACGTCAAAAATGCTTTCTTACATGGCGAACTCAAGAAGACTGTTTACATGTATCAACCTTTGGGCTATCAGGATCTTGATATACCTAATCATGTTTGTTTGCTGAAAAAATCTCTTTATGGGCTGAAACAAGCTCCGCGGGCTTGGTATAAGCGATTTGCTGATTCCGTCTGTACCCTTGAGTTTTCTCACAGTAAGATCGATCATTCCTTGTTTTTTTATCGTCAAGGTACTTCTATGGCTTATCTTTTATTGTATGTCGATGATATTATTTTAACTACTTCCTATGATGCACTCCACTGATCTATCATATCATTTTTTAGCTTTGAATTTGCTATGAAGGATTTGGGCCCATTGAGTTATTTCTTGGGCATTGCTGTCACTAGTTATACAAGTGGTTTATTTTTATCTCAAAGTAATTATGTGGCCGATATCTTTGATCGAGCTGGTATGTCATCATGTAAGCCATCTCCTACTCTAGTTTCTTAAAAATTGAAGCTTGGGGCTACTACGAGCATACCTTTTGAGGACTTATCTCTTTATCGGAGTCTTGCAGAGGCACTATAATACCTCACATTCACGAGACCGGATATTACTCATGTTGTGCAACAGGTATGCTTATTCATGCATGACCCACAAGATGAGCACATGAACGCTCTCAAGTGCATCGTACGCTACCTACAAGGTACTTTGGATTATAGTCTTCACCTTTATCCCTCTTCCATAACCACTCTTGTCTCGTATACTGATGTTTATTGGGGTAGGTACCCCGATACACGGCATTCAATTTCAGATTATTGTGTCTTTATAGGTGATAACTTGATCTCATGGTTCGCCAAATGCCAAGCTACTTTGTCTCGTTCGAGTGCAGAGGCGGAATATCGAGGGGTTACCAATGTGATTTCTGAGTCGTGTTGGTTGTAAAACTTGCTTTTGAAACTTCATTGTCCTATTCCATGGGCTACTTTGGTTTACTGTGATAATCTTAGTGCCATTTATCTGCCTGATAATCCTGTTCAGCATCAACGCACTAAGCACATTGAGATGGATATACATTTTATACGGGAAAAGGTGGCTTGTGGCCAGGTTCGAGTGTTACATGTCACTTCTCGTTATCAGATTGCAGATATC
The DNA here is from genome assembly GCF_947179165.1 of Solanum dulcamara. Classification (NCBI taxonomy): domain Eukaryota; kingdom Viridiplantae; phylum Streptophyta; class Magnoliopsida; order Solanales; family Solanaceae; genus Solanum; species Solanum dulcamara. The sequence goes on along the minus strand of NC_077240.1, from coordinate 70,250,125 downwards.
TTCACCAAAGGCCTTCCGTTGGTGTTATTTGAGGATTTTTGGGACAGTCTTAGCAATCGACGACCTCCCGCTTCGACTGTGGGGGTGTGTTAGAATATATGAAAATATATTCTGACAGATTGTATCATATTATGTATATTTATTTCCTAATATAGAGATATTTAGTTTATTTAGTTCCTAATATAAAGATATTTAGTTTTCTTAATTATAGCTTAATTATACTCTTGTATTTGTGTATATAAACTATTGAGGTTGATGAAATAAATCAAGGGATTAATCTCTTTCATAAGTATATTTGCACTTCTATCTCCCTTGGATCATTTGCTACCAGAAAGACTAGAACGCCACCCGAAGCCCATCCATCTTTTCTATATAGCCGCATTAAGTACTGATGCTTTAACAAGTTATGTGACAGAACTAATCATACTTCATTCTTACTAGACTTTACATCCACAACTTAAAAATACTTTCTTCTCTCAACTAAGGATATTTTGTCAACTACATCAATGCACAAATGCAACAACAATTAAGAACAGCAAGATGACTGCCACTTATAGAAACCAACTTCTTTGAAAATATGTAAATAGCGTGCATACACATGCACATATGTATGTGTTTATATGAGCAACATTTTACTAATTGTCTCCCTACCAATATTTGTGACTAAGGGTGTACATAGACCGGGTTGGTTCGGATTTTTTACAAACCAAACCAAACCATTTGTATCGGGTTATTAAATCTATAAACCTAACCAAACCAATAAAAGTCGGGTTTTTTGATATCAATTTTTCTCGGGTTTTTCGGGTTTTTTCGGATTTTTCGGGTTTCTCGAGTTTTTTGAGTTTTTTCAGGTTTCTCATAGTATCAAATAAAAAGCACAGAGCAGTGCTTCTTAAAAAGAGTTCTAGTACAAAATATCAACATATAAGATGGAGGCACAACACTGTTTGTAATTTTAATTTTATAATATAACTTTATAAGATAAATTTTTTTTGTATATTATTTAGATGGGCTACTCAAGTCTAAATCTAAATGTAAGAAAGAAAACAAAAATTATGAAAAAAATTTAAAAAATATTTATAAATTACATTTTAACAAATATTTTTATGTATAACATAATTTAAAAGTAGTATATCTATAATCGGGTCGGTTTGGGTTCGGTTTGACTTTTTTTAGTTAAAACCAAACCAACTCTATAATGGTCGGGTTTTTTTTTCAAACACCAAACCAAGTCAAACCAAACCACTAGTCGGGTTTTTTCTCCGGTTTGGTTCGGTTTGTCGGTTTGGTGCGGTTTATCGGTTTATCCTGTAAAGCCCTATTTGTGACAATGTTGTCTAATTTAGAAAAGAGAAGCAAGTGAACCACTGTGATAATGAAATTTAAAAAGAGCACATAGATAGATATCCAAATATATCTAATAATTAAACAAACAATCATAGAGAAAATGAAAAGTTTAATTAAAATCATAAATGGAATAAATGTTAAAATATTATATTCTATATATATATATAGAGAGAGAAGTGCCTTGGGAAGCAGGTGGCGGTTGTCCTGTCAACTTGCCGTCCAAGGGCTACTTTAGTCATTTCAGATAATATAGATACTTAATTCATTTTAGTGTATTTTTCTTATATAACTTTTTAATTTGTTATATATTTGAAAATTATGTTTCAATCCCTGAAGCAACTGGCGATTGTCCTGTCAACTTGCCGTCCAAGAGCTATTTTAGTCATTTTTTGATAAAATAGATACTTTATCTGTTTTAATTTATTTGTCTTATTTTTATTTTTAATTTGTTATTACTTGAAGGTTACGTTACAATAATTGACAACTTAAAATATTTAGAAGATATAAATTTTTTGATTGATTCTTAAAATTCTATCAGTACCACATAAATTGCGAAAGAGGAAGTATTATATATTATCTGAAATGTCGTAAAAAGTGACATAAGTGACAATAATAAACAACTTAATTTTTAAAAAAAAAACATATTAAAAATTTACAAAAGATTCTCAAAATTTTGTCAAGACCACATAATATAGGACAGATGGAGTAACATATATTGTTTAAAAATTACGTAAACATATTATAAATCACAATAATTAACAACTTAAAATATTTAAAAGACATATTAAAAGTTTAGTTGACTCTCGAAATTATATCAGTGTCACATAAATTGTGTAATGACACTAAAGGTCATTTTTGAAAATTCTTGAAAAATTATTATTTTACCTCTCCTGATAGATGGCCCGAGTCATATTTGATCAGTTTACAAACTTGGTTATGATATTTTATTCAAAAGTTAGGATTCTTGGAAGTTTTTATGTTTTGGAGACTTGAGTTGTTAAAAGTAGTTTTTGATAACAATCAGAGCTACGAGTCTTGGAATAGAATTCTGGTAGTTCTGTTTCCTCCGAAATGCAGAATTTGACCTAGGATTGTTGTCGTTTTCAATTTCGGAATCGATATGTGGAGTTGAGCCCTTGAGTTGGAATTTTAAGTGAATTTAGGCTAAAATGTGATTCTTGTCAATATTCAAAGTTCTGACGCTTAAATTGGAATTTTCTTAGTTCCATCAGTTTTAGAACGTGACATTTTGGTTTGTAGGATTATTGGATCCGATCTTGAGGTATTTAGATGAGTTTTGAAAGAGTTATGATATTTTGAAAGTTGAAAGCATAAGATAGTTGACCAAAGTCAATATTTGGCGATAGGAAGCTCGAAATGGAATTCAGAGAGTTCCGTTGCTTCGGAATATAGTTTTTGGTCTATATGGACTGTTGGTTTAGGTTCCAAAGTGTTTGGTTTTATTTTGAGTCATTAGACGAATGCAGGAAAAGTTAAAGCTAAAGTTTGACTTTAGTCAACTTTTGAGATTAGAAAAGTCATTTTTCAGTTTTGATAATTCCACTAGGTCTGAATGGTGATATTTAGTTTAATCAAAGGTTTGGTTCAGTTCCCTAAGTTGTTAGATGAGTTTCATGGAAAGTTGGAGATTCTTAAGTTAAAATGAATGTTGTCAATACAGGATTAGAATGACCTGTTTTTTATGTTTTCATAGTTTCTTTGAGTCTAAAATGTCATTTTCAAACTAGAAGCATATTTGATTTGTGTTTGGGAGGTTCCGGACAAGTTTTGGGTGAGTTACTATGCTATTTGGGTGCTTTGGCACTATTTAAGCAAATTGTACTAACTAAAAGGTTCATTATTAGCTTTAAGGATCGAAAATGTATTCCGAAACTTCTAAAACTTTGAGCATGAATTATAGGAGTTTTCTGCAAATTTTGGTCCATTTTCACTAAGTCGGGACTGGACTTTTATCGAAAAATATGAAATAATTATTTACCGAGTAAAAATAATATTTGACATGGAAAGAGAGTATGAAATTGAGTTTCGATTGAACGAGTTGGTCCATATCATTATTTAAGGCATTTAGTAAAAAGAATCGGCTCATTTCGCTACTGTATGAGGATGTTACGACTCCTTTAGTAAAATTTTAAGTTATTGGTTTCTGGTGCAAAGTATTGCATTACATGTATATAAATTTTAGACTGTGTTCATTTGGTATTTTGAGCATATCGGGAATTCTAGAGCTCGGAATGGAGTGATTCTTGTGGCTTTCTTCTAGATATAATATAGGGGTTAGTATACAATCCTCAATTCGACATTTTCTCATGATTTCTTCATCTTGTTTTTTTTCTATCCGTAAATTTATTGAGTAAAATTGGGTTTTATCGATTTGGACTCTATTTTTGATGAAAAATATTATATTAAGGATTCTTATGTTATGGATAAACTGATTTTGGTATAAACTTGTTGATTCGTTGATTATTTTCATCATATTAAGCGCGTATAATTGGAGTTTTCCCAATAAAATTAAAGCTTGATAAATTGAGGATTTGAAAGTCGATTTTAACTTGGTTTTAATGAAATTCCATATTTGAACTTTCCTATACACAGATAAGATATTTTGTAATAAATCTTTCAAATTTGAGTCGTGGTTTCAGATCCTGGTATTTAGGGTTTTTTCTAGAACATAGATTTCAGTAAAAATTATGATTATGGATTGATTTCAACTCTTTGGATAAAGTATTTATGAATTAAGTTCCAAATTTATCCTTTGTTTTTAGAATTGGGTTTTTGAGTCATTTTAACCCCTTTGCCCGAATTTTATAAAATTGGTGTTTTTAGTTCTAGAGTCTTATTGTGAATCATTATTTGATTAAGTTGTGATTTTTCGGATACTATTCGTAAGGGAAGGCTTAACTGTTTGATTGACCGTGATTTGATTAAGTTAAGTGAACTTCTAAAACCCCTTAAATCTTGTAGATTACTTGAACTTGCTTTCGTATATGTGTTGGGGAGTAATAGAAACAAGGTTTTGGATGATAATCATGTGAATTGAGCTTAATATAAGATCAGGGTAATAAAAGACTATGTATGCGATGATTATGATATGAAACGTGAGCCTCTTGACTTCAACTTGATGTGAACTTGCTGAAACGCTATGATTGCCCTAATGTGATTATGAACTTGATGAAATTGTCATTTTCTTGTTGTTGATTATGGAAATTGACTTGGAAATACTTGCTCACCTATTGATCCTAATTGTGATAAATGGGTAATGAAATGGAGACTTGATGACTTATAATAATGTGAATGATGTAAATATTGATGTTGATAAAATATTGATAGTATGACATAAATAGTATTGATATGAATTGCGTTGTGACTGTGAACACTATCATTTTCTCATTATTTGTGTGAACATGCTTATTTGCATTAGTTCTGGAAAACTATGATGAGATCCATTTGATACTTATGCCGATGGGAAATGGTTATGGTGAGTGATGATTAGACCGATGGAAAATGGTTTCAGTGATTAATTATTATGCTGTGGGAAATAGTTTTGGCAGATACATGATCCTTTTGCGGCCCTCATTTGTTCTGGTCTATTATACAATGGATGTGTATCATTAAGACAGACATGCACCACTTTACGTGACATCGCATTGCATTACATTATATCTTTTCTATCATTGTGATGTTGTGTAAATTCCCTTGTGTCTTTGTGATTGATATATATGATACTGATATGACTTATTTGGTGATGCTGATGAGCTATCATTTATTTATGTACTATATAAACTGTGTAGTATAGATTGGGTTTGTTTCTGTGCAGGTTGTAGTTGAGGAGATTCAGTTGGGATGAAATGATTTTTAGTATTTTATTAGATTTACTTCATCTTGTTAGTTGGCTTGTTAAGTATCATCCTGTTTGGAACTCACTCTTTGTTATCTAAACTTGTATAGGTTTTGAGCCTGAACCGTGATTTAGTTTTATATGTCTTATTCCTAGACTATTGAGGAGACTTAAGAGGTAGTTGATCGATACCGACAATCTTCCTTGTCCTTTTTATTATGCTTTGTTCTATTTGAGAAACAAGGATATTGAGACTTGTACTTATCTTTCATTTTTATTTTAAGTAGAGGCTTGTACACGTGACAAATAGATTTTGGGGGTTATTTGTGATTATTTAATTCCTTTGCATTATTTCAGCTTTTATTGGGTTTAGGCTGACTTCTCCTGATGGAATAGGACAAGTGTCATCACACCCAATTTTGGATCATGACAAAATGGTATCACAGCCCCAAGTTCATTGGTCTCACGTGTATATAAGTCATGTCTAAGTAAATTCTTAAAGATTGGTACGGAGACGTCTGTACTTATCTTTGAGAGGCTTTGAAGACCGTTAGGAAAAATCTTCACTTCTTGAACCGATCTAGTTCCTATCACTTCACATTATTCAATCACTTATAGTGGTGACTCATACTTTGTTTTGTATGCAGTCAGCTGAGATGTCATCATATGGTTTTGGTGTTACAACGGGATTTAAGGCGGAAGTGATAGACTTATAGAAAGAATGTGTGGTCAAACTTGGAATGCGTTGTGATTCAAAAAGAGTGAGTAAGGTTGTAGTTAATAATGTATTTTGAGGATATGGTATAAAAGGAGGAACAATGATTGTGAGATTTTATGAACGTCTTGCTTAGTATTTGAGGGAATGATGTTGCGCCAACCGAGATCAGAACTTCTATTGAGGTTTCATAGAGGGGTTGTACATCAGTAGGGTCATTATACGACTACTACGCTGATAACCTTGTTCACTTGGTTAGGGTTATGGGTTGTGTTGCTTCTGTTATCGACTTGGCTTAAGAAAGGGTGCATATTGATTTCGGCTGGAAACTGAACTATTTTTCTAAAGCATTGCAGTTACTTAATGGGTAGAAAGGTGTGGAATATTTAATTATGATCTTCTCAATAGATATGATGTGTTATAGTGGTGATCAAGCGAATGTTCACAATATGGTACTAGTGATATATAAAAGCGGAGACATGTAAGGATCTATCAACTATTTCACCTACTCAGGAAATGAGGTTTGATGTTGCATTCTCGGATGATAAATATAGTGGTTGTTACTATGACGCTTGAGTTAAGCATTATTTATAAAGAGTTATAGTGGTGGATCGAGTGTATCAATCATATCTTGTCTCTTTGGCAAGGTATGACACTTGGGTTGACATAATTATATTGGGATTGGTTTACATGGTATGAATCAGAATTCAGGTTTTTCATTGTAAGTCTACATTTGTGGTAGTAAGTTTTTTCAAGGTATGAATTGTTAAGGAACGAAATGATTAGTTGTGTTAATTATTGAGCATTTTGAAAGACTTATAGATGGTTTGGGTTGTAGACTTTATTACTTTTGATTGTTAAAAAGCTTAATGAAGAGTTTCATTTGAGGATTTTGGTTTAGAGTAAATGGCAATATGCTATGGATTTTTGGCAAAAGAATAATAATGATGATGAGTTAAGGAAAGGAATAAGAGGCTTGTGCATCAAAGAGTCCAAGCATTTGGGATGAGGCCATGAGTGTGAGTTAAGAATTTAAATGTCCTAGCAGCATTGCGTAATGGATACAAGTTAAGAACTATGAAGAAATAATACATCATATATAGATCTTTGGTACAAAATTGAGGATTGTGGATTCTCGCCTTTGAGTTTAGATATTACAGCGCAAGGTGGGCTGGTTTGGCACAGATTTATGAAGGGTTAACAGCTACTTCTGAAGATTTGATTTTGTTTGGGTGATAAATAGTGATGTATGACAGATTCTGTGTTTTTATATTGGATCGGATTGTTCAAATTATGGTAGGTGACTTATGGGTGCACTACAAGAATGACTTACAGTTCTACATGGTTATTGAGGATTTTGAGCTAGATTTATACTACTTTGTTAATGGAAACTACGCAGATAGTTATGATGAGTTATATAGACACTTGATGGTGAATAAAAATTATGCATTTATGGTATGGGGTGATCAAGGGTTTCTCTAAGATTTTAAATGTGAAGAATTGCATGTGATTGATATTGGTTTCTAATTAAATAGTTCTAGGTTGAGATAAAAGCACTGACTGATTTGGAATTAGTGTTATTAGCTTTGGGTAGGGACAATTTCCTACATAGAATACTTAGAGTAGGCTTGGGGAAGATAGAAATCTTTTCTTTGAAAAAAGAGAAGTCATAATTCAGAGTTACGAGAGAGTGGCAATGTGTTTTCTAAGGAATTTTGGTACTAATGACGATTTTGGAATCATGAGTAGAGGATCGGTAAGGTCATGATATTTCATTTCCATTGGATTTTTGGTTTTAGTTGTCATATTATGGTGAATATGTTGGCTTTTGATGAGTCTAGTATGTTTTGAGTTCTGTTGGTGATTAAATCAGATGTCATAGGCAAAGAAAAGTTGAATAGGTGGGAATCAGATAACCAGAAGAATTTAATTATGGATACTAGAGAGAGAGAGTATTCCAAGTGAGACAAAGGAAAATTTTAGGGCAGTCAGGGTATACCTGTGGTACTGCATGTTCGAACCTTGTTGAGACTGCTTGTATGATATCTATCATGGGGAATCATAGTTTCTAGAAAGTCTTGGTTTTTATCTCGTCATTGAAGACATGTTTCAGCTAGGTGTGATTGACTTTGATGGCCATTAGGCCTCGTTATTTTGTTTTTGAGAAGTTGTCTACAATCACAGCTATTGTTTCAGCATTTCGACAGTGTTATTAGAGGTTTTGTATGCTTGGATGTAACGTTCACCTGGTGGTTACTTGATCATCTCATTCTTTGAGTTAGATAACTTGAATTCTCTCTTGATGAGTACATGCTTTCTAAGGATCATATTTGTGCAGCATAAGCTCATGGGAGGATTATGTTAAGAGAGTAGAATTGTCACACCCCGGGAGGGTACCCTAGACGTGGCCGGCACTTGAAAACCATTTCTAGCCTTCAAGCGAACCACTTAGTCCAATCACACTTTCATTCAGTTACACTCTATTAGCGGAAGACTTAAATCATAACAATACTATTCATAATAAGGCCAAAGGCCAACCACATCTCCATTCAACAACTAGAAAAAATAAAACTAGTCACAACGAAACAATTCAGCATCATCCACACTCTAGTCTATGAAGCCTCTATCAACAATATAAGAGGTGCCAATGACAAATTCATGTTTACCACAAATCAAAATAAAGGAAATCTAACTCAAAGCTGAAAAGATAACTGCGGTATCCTCCGAAAACAAGGAGGACTCACCAACTAGCTGGAAGTGAATAGATCTTCAATGATGCACCTGTTGATGATCTCTAATACCTGTCTCTACATCATAAAACGATACAGGTCAAATGGTGTCAGTACGTGGAATGTACGAGTATGTAAAATGGCCGAATGAAACATACATCAAGGTGGGATCAAATTAACTCAGAATCTCAACTCAAAAGAAGGTACAACTCAATCAAGATGTTCTGAGTCTAAACAAAATATAATTTAGACAGAACCAATCACATACAATCCAGCCCAATCCATCCCAATTCGACTCAGAGTACTATCAAGACCTCCTATATGAGAGTTTCTCTTATATGACAACCATCACTTATGAGCCAGTAATAGTACAACAAGCCGACGTTGTTGCCACATCCGTTCATACCTTGCTAGGGTACGAACGAATCAACAAATCATAAATTCATAACCAATCAAGTCCTATTATATCAGGACAGTAATTTGGAAAACATCTGACTTTAACGGTCCAATTCCTTCCTACGTTTGGCGACGTAGTTATTGGATTCGAGTTATTACTTACTCTTACCCAATTCGGTGCTCGATACTCCTCCCAAGACTCAATGCTCATAAAACTCTATCCAATCAATTCAATCTAATCATATCGACCAGTCTCGTTTGGACCTCTGTCAATTCATCAATTCTATCCCAAATCAAGCCTCTTGACCAATCATATTATCCAATCAACCCCAATCTTATATATGTTTTTAAAGGCATGTAAAAGACAATGGCCTAGTCTATATCTCTTTTTATTATTATTTTTAGGAAATATCAAGAATATTGCTTACTTTACTTTTTGTCATCACCTTTGACTAGAAAGAATGTCTTTCCATAGTGTTCTTTTGCTAAACATTATTATTTAATAAATATCCAAGTTGTCCCAAACCAAACCAAACACTTCACGTGAAATTAGGAAATAAATGATAAAGTTTAGCTTTTTCTACATTATTAGAATATATCAAAGTGGAAGTATTATATGAATATACTAATAGCAATATAACTTTTTCTTAAATATAATTTAATTTCATGATGCTAATGGAATTACATTGAGGCATCAACTCACAGAAATTAGATTTATGCTAACTAAAATGTTAATCAAATATTGTCCCCATCTTATTTCTAGAAATTTGGATCTGTGAAGGTGTTAAACTAATGAAAACATCCTAACCAACATTTTAGTATTCTTTCTATGTTCCATCATTTGGTAATTGAATTAAACTGTAACGTACCAACGGATTCCAAGTTACTGCAAGTTAATTATCTATTGCTAATATAACCAAAATATGTTTACCAACTCATATCAATCAACTCTTAGACATAACAAAATATGTATAACAACTCATATCAATCAACTCTTAGACATAACAAAATATGTATAACAACTCATATCAATCAACTCTTAGACATAACAAAATGTGTATAACAACTCATATCAAACATGAAACATTTATCAATTTCTCAACTTATCAATATCAACATAACCAAATCAAGTTAATAGATGTATGAACTCATTAGGACATAAATCTATCAAGAAAACTCAGTTCTTATGAAAATTCAATCTCAAAGTAGATGTTGGGCACATGGTGAATTTAATCCATGTTTTTAGTAGCCTTACATACCTTAGTGTAGATTTTGAAGAAACCTTGATGTTAGGTCTTCAAAGGAAAACTTGAATCCTTGAGTTTGAGAGGATTTTATTGGAGATAATTTGAGAGAGAAAGGGATGAAGATTAGGGTTATTTGGAGAGGCAAGAGACTGAAATTATGATCCAAAATGCGTCTAGTTATGTATATAGATATTAGGTAATTTTACCAAAATATCCCTACAAAATCTGGAAAATCGGCCAAATTTTACTGCAGGTCCTCTCTATTCGATCAAGCATAACTTTTGACTCAGAACTTAGAAAAATACAATCTTAGAGGCGTTGAAAGAAGACTCAAAGACCTTTAATTTGATAGGTTATGGAACACCCAGTTCATTATATTTTAGGAGATATGGTTGTTTGAATTTGACCCTTAAAAGTGTCTTTTAAAAGTGTTTTTTGATAACAACTAGAGCAACGAGTTTTGAAATGGAATTTCATCAGTTTCATCAGCTCTGAAATGTTAAATTTGATCTAGAAGTATTGTCATTTTCAGTTTCGGAGTCGATATGTGGAGTTGAGCCCTTGAGTTGGAAGTTTAAGTGAATTTAGGCTAAAGTTTGACTTTGATCAACATTCGGAGTTCGTATGCTCGAATTGGAATTCTATCAATTCCATCTGCTTCGAAATGTGACTTTTGAGTTAGTAGGACTATTAGCTATGGTTTTGAGGTATTTAGATGTGTTTTGAAAGAATTTTGGTGTTGTGAAAGTTAAAAGCATAAGATAGTTGATCAAAGTCAACATTTGGTGATAGGAATTCAGAATGGAATTTCGAGAGTTCTGTTAGATCTGGAATATGGTTGTTGGTCTATATGGACTATTGGTTGGGTCCCAAAGTGTTTGGTTTGATTTTGCGCCATTAGACGAGATGCAAGAATAGTTAAAGCTAAAGTATGATTTTAGTCAACTTTTGAGGTTAGAAAGGCCAATTGTGAGTTTTGATGATTCCACTAGATCCGAATGGTGGTATTTAATTTAGTCGAAGGTTTGGTTCAGTTCCTGAAGCTGTTAGATGATTTTCTTGTCATTATTTGGAAAGTTGGAGATTCTTAAGTTAAAATGAATTTGGTCAACATCAGATTACAGTGACTTCTTTTTGGTGTTTTCATGGTTTCTTTGAGTTCGAAATATCATTTTCAAACTAGTAGCATATTTGATTTATGTTTAAGAGGTTTCAAATGAGTTTTGAGTGAGTTACTAAGCCCTTTAGGTGCTTTCGCGTTGTTTAAGAAAATTGTGCCAACTAAAAGTTCATTATTAGTTTTAAGGATTGAAAATTTATTCTGAAACTTTGAGCATGAATTATAGGACTGATCTGTAAATTTGCTATGCCGAGATTGGACTTTTATTACAAAATATGAAATAATTATTTACTGTAAAAAATAATATTTGACTTGGCAAACGAGTACGAAATTGAGTTTTGATTGAATGAGCAGGTTCATATAATTATTTAAGACATTTAGAAAAAAAATCGGATCATTTCCCTACCGTATGAGAAAATTATATATATAATTTAAAGCCTTCAAGTTCGATCTTATACGTACATGAAGAATGGTCCGAATCTAAGTGAAAAAAAAGTTGAGGTGTTACATTATCTCCCCCTTGGGATTATTCGTCCTCGAATGATGAGTAAACCAAGGATGGATTCGAGGTACAAATCAAAATCAGAACTCAATCATTCAACCAATCAAATTCTCAAAATAATTTACTATTCAAACTCAAAAATGGACATACTAATTCAAATCAAGAAATTGGACATTACCTTCAACATTCTCATTGATAGGTACGAATAGATGCGGATATTTGGATTTCATATCTTTCTCAGCTTCCCATGTGGCTTCATCCATAAATTGATTTCTCCACAAGACTTTGACTGAGGCAATCTCCTTGGTCCTCAATTTGCGAACCTGACGATCAAGAATTTAGACCAAAATTTCTTCATAGGACAAGCTATCCTTAACTCCAATACTATCAATGAGGACTACCAACGAAGGATCGCCTAAGCACTTCTTCAACATTGATATGTGAAATATCGGATGAATGGCGGCTAGCTCAGAAAGTAACTCCAACTCATAAGTGACACTCCCAATCCTCCTCACAATCAGGTAAGGTCCAATGTATCGAGGACTAAGCTTTCCTTTCCTTCCAAACCTCATGAAGCCCTTCATGGGTGACACTTTCAAGTACACCCAATCATCTACCTCAAACTCTAAGTCTCTTCTTCTCACATCAGTGTAAGATTTCGTGCGGCTTTGGGCTGTCTTTAGCCTATCTCGAATAACCTTCACCTTCTCCATAGCTTGGTGAACAAAATCAGGCCCAATCAACTCAACTTCGCCAACTTCAAACCACCCAATTGGTGATCTACACCTCCTCCCATACAAAGCTTCATAGGGAGCCATCTGAATACTTGTATGGTAACTATTATTGTATGCAAACTATATGAGAGGTAAATTATCATCCCAATTTCCTTTGAAGTCAAGTACATATGCCCTCAACATATCCTCTAATGTCTGGATGGTGCACTCCGCTTGGCCATCTGTCTGGGGATGAAAGGTTGTACTAAGATTCACCTTTGAACCTAGTCCTTTCTGAAAAGATCTCCAAAATTGGGAAGTGAATTGAACTCCTCTGTCTGAGATGATAGACAAGGGAACCCCATGCAATCTGACAATCTCCTGAATATATAATTTTGCATAATCTTCTGCGGTGTCAGTAGTCTTAACTGCCAAGAAGTAAGCTGATTTAGTCATCATATCCATAATTACCCAAATCAAATCATGTTGTTTTCGGGGCCTTGGCATACCTGTAATAAAGTCCATATTGATCATCTCCCACTTCCATTCCAGAATCTCTATATTTTGAGCTAACCCACATGGCCTTTGATGCTCAACTTTAACATGTTGGCAATTCGGGCACTTGGAAACAAATTCAGTGATATCTCTCTTCATTCCACTCCACCAATAGACTTTCCTCAAGTCATGATACATCTTTGTAGAACCAGGATGAATAGAGTATCTAGAACTATGCGCTTCGGCCATAATCCTTTCTCGAACATCATCAACATCAAAGACACACAATCTATTTTGGTACCTCAACACACCATCTCTCCCTTTGGTGAAAACCATCACCTTTTATTTGTGAACAACCTCTTTCAACTGAAGGAGGACAGGATCTTGGTATTGCTTCTCTTTTACCTCTGCCACAAGGGAGGATATAGAACCATTTTGAACATTATGTCCAACTTCATTATTTTCCTCAAGATGAACTCCCAATCTAGCTAATCTATGCACCTCTTTAGCCAATTCTTTCTTTCCCTCCTCTATATGGGCAATGCTACTTATAGACAATCTACTAAGAGCATCTGCAACAACGTTAGCTTTACCTGGGTGGTAGAGAATGCTCATGTCATAATCCTTGAGCAACTCTAGCCATCTTCTCTGCCTTAGGTTGAGTTTTTTCTGGTTGAAGACGTATTGCAAACTCTTATGATCAGTGAACACATCAACATGCACTCCATACAAGTAGTGACGCCAAATTTTAAGAGTAAATACTACAGCTGCCAGCACAAGGTCATGAGTTGGGTAATTTCTCTCATGAATCTTAAGTTGTTTTGAAGCATAGGCTATCACCTTTCCCCTCTACATCAACACACATCCCAAACCAACTCTAGACGCATCACAGTATATTAGAAAATCCTCTGTTCCATCGGGCAAGGTCAAAACAGGAGCAGTGGTCAGCTTGGTCTTCAGTTTCTGGAAACTCTCCTCGCAAGCATTGGACCATTGGAACTTAGCCTTCTTTTGGGTCATCTTGGTCAATGGTGATGATATGGATGAGAATCCCTCTAAAAACCTTTGATAATAGCCAGCCAAACCCAAGAAGCTTCTTATATCTATTAGGGATGTGGGTCTGGACCAATTTTTCACTGCCTCAATCTTCTGAGTATCAACCTGAATACCGTCTCCAAATATAATATGGCCTAGAAAAGCCACTGATGCAAGCCAAAATTCACATTTAGAGAACTTTACATACAATACCTGGTCTTTTAGAGTTTGCAAGATGACTCTAAGATGATAGGCGTGCTCCTCCTCATTTTTGGAGTAAACAAAAATATCATCAATGAAGACAATCACAAACATATCAAGGTATAGCTTAAATACTCGATTCATGAGATCCATAAAAACTGCAGGGGCATTAGTCAACCCAAATGACATAACCAAAAACTCAAAATGGCCGTAACGGGTACGAAAAGCTGTCTTTGGGACATCACACTCCCTCACCTTCAACTAATGGTAACCTGACCTTAGGTCTATCTTTGAGAAACAAGTGGCATCCTAAAGTTGGTCAAATAAATTATCTATTCTGGGAAGAGGGTATTTGTTCTTTATGGTGAACTTATTTAGTTGCCTGTAATCAATACACATTCTAAGAAACCCATCTTTCTTTCGCATGAATAGGATAGGAGCACCCCAAGGTGAGACACTCGGCCTAATGAATCCTTTGTCTAACAAATCCTTCAACTGTTCTTTCAACTCTTTCAACTCAGCAGGAGCCATTCTATATGGAGGGATAGAGATAGGTTGCGTATCAAGAAGGACATCAATCCCAAAGTCGATCTCCCTATCAGGAGGGACTCCAGGTAGATCTTTAGGAAAGACCTCAGGAAACCCGTTGACAATCGGAACTGACTCAAGGGATGGAGACTCAACACTGTCATCTTTCACTCGCACGATATGATAAATACACCCTTTTGAGATTAACTTTCTAGCCCTAAGGTAGGAAATGAATTTACCCTTAGGCATGATAGGATTACCCTTCCACTCTATGACAGCCTCATTCGGGAATTTGAACTTAACAATCTGAGTCCTACAATCAATAGAGGCATAACAGACATAAAGCCAGTCCATGCCAAGAATCACATCAAAATCAACCATGTCCAACTCAACTAAGTCAGCCAGGGTATCCCTGTGATAGATTAACACGGTACAATCTCTATAGACTCTCTCAGCTAAGACAGAATCACCAAAAGGAGTAGTTACATTGAAGGGTTCTATAAGACACTCAGGAATTTTACCAAATTTACTAGCCACATAAAGAGACATAAAAGATAGTGTGGCACCCGGATCCATCAAAGCATAACATTCAAGAGTAAAGACTCAAATCATACCCGTTATAACATTTGGGGAGTTCTCCTGATCTTGGCGACTACCCATGGCATACAGACGGTTTGTACCTCCACTCATACCTGATGTAGTACCCCTTTGATTACCTCTAACCGGTGGTGTAGTGGTAGAATACTGGGCTCTGTTGCCCCATGTCGGACACTCCCTCTGAAAATGGCCCACTTGGCCATATTTATAACAACCATCCTTTCCCTCTCTGCATTCTCCCAAATGGAGTTTACCGCACTTGCCGCATAGTGTCTTTCCCTTCGAACCTTGACCCAAACTAGCCTGGGATTGAGATCCCTAGGATCTGAAATTCTGGTGACTCTATCCCTGTCGATCATACCTGTTATGTGGCACAGGTGCACTTGCCGCAGATGGGGCATAGCTGAAAGACCTCTTTTGAAAGAAGGACTTGTTGCCTTTGTTCTGCCTCTACTCACTCTCATGTCCAGCTGATTTTGCCTTCTTGCTCAAATGTTCCTCCTTGTATTTCTTCTTCTCATCCTCTACCTGCTGAGCATACACTATTAACCTAGAAATATCCATGTCAGAGATCAACAATGCTGCTTTGCACTCCTTCTTCATATGTCTTCCCAATCCGGAGACAAATTTCCTCATCTTTGATCTCATATCTAGGATCATCTTTGGAGCATATCTGGACAGCTGGATGAACTTTAGACTATACTCCTTAACTGTCATACCCTCTTGTTTCAAATTCACAAACTTTTCTACTTTCGCTTCCCTCAATTCTTTGGGAAAGAAATGATCAACAAAGGCTCCCTCAAACTCATCCCAAATAGCAGGCTCAATATCCTCACCTTTACTTTGTTCACACTGGTTATACCAGATATTTGCTACATCCTTGAGCTGATAAGACACCAACTCAACCCCTTCGATCTCCGTAGCATGCATCGCTTTCAAGATCTTCCATATCTCATCAATGAAATTCAGGGGGTCTTCATCAACATTGGAACCCGTGAATACTGGCGGATTCATTCTCAGAAAATCTCTAATTCTCGTGGCAGCAGACGACTCTTGAGAACTAGAACTAAGAGTTGGCGAATTCTGGTTACCATTGCGGGCAGCCACTAATTGAGTGAGCATAGCAATTGCTCCTCGAAAATCTGCCTCCAAAGTTGGTGCAGACAGAGTAGTAGGCACTTGAGGTGCCTCAGCATACCTTGCAAGTCGGCCTCTAGTCCTCGATGGGTGCATTTTTTACTGTGGAATCTCTGGGTTATCAGCATTACTCTAGCTGGAAGTACGTTTAGGAGGCATTATCTGCAATGCATAAACGCACGAATTAGAAAGAAAGTCTTATAGAGTTTAACTCTATTGTACGAGTTCAGAGTATGAAAGAAGTGAAACAATTCCTAATGTCTTAAAGCCTCCTGATTATAAGTGTGGTGCACAACATACCCATAAACAGGACTCTACTAGACACGGCTTCATAGACTCCCTAGGACTCTTGAACGCCTCTAATACAAAGTTTGTCACACCCCGGGAGGGTACCCTAGACTTGGCCAGCACTCGAAAACCATTTCTGGCCTTCAAACAAACCACTTGGTCCAATCACACTTTCATTCAGTTACACTCTATTAGCGGAAGACTCAAATCATAAGAATACTATTCATAATAAGGCCAAAGGCCAACCATATCTCCATTCAACAACTAGAATAAATAAAACTAGTCATAACGAAACAATTCAGCATCATCCACTCTCTAGTCTATAAAGCCTCTATCAATAATATAAGAGGTACCAATGACAAATTCATGGCTACCACAAATCAAAATAAAGGAAATCTAACTCAAAGCTGAAAAGATAACTGCGGTATCCTCCGAAAACAAGGAGGACTCACCAACTAGCTGGAAGTGAATAGATCTTCAATGATGCGCCTGTTGATGATCTCTAATACCTGTCTCTACATCATAAAACGATATAGGTCAAATGGTGTCAGTACGTGGAATGTACGAGTATGTAAAATGGCCGAATGAAACATACATCAAGGTGGGATCAAATTAACTCAGAATCTCAACTCAAAAGAAGGTACAACTCAATCAAGATGTTCTGAGTCTAAACAAAATATAATTTAGACAGAACCAATCACATACAATCCAGCCCAATCCATCCCAATTCGACTCAGAGTACTATCAAGACCTCCTATATGAGAGTTTCTCTTATATGACAACCATCACTTATGAGCCAGTAATAGTACAACAAGCCGACGTTGTTGCCACATCCGTTCATACCTTGCTAGGGTACGAACGAATCAACAAATCATAAATTCATAACCAATCAAGTCCTATTATATCAGGACAGTAATTTGGAAAACATCTGACTTTAACGGTCCAATTCCTTCCTACGTTTGGCGACGTAGTTATTGGATTCGAGTTATTACTTACTCTTACCCAATTCGGTGCTCGATACTCCTCCCAAGACTCAATGCTCATAAAACTCTATCCAATCAATTCAATCTAATCATATCGACCAGTCTCGTTTGGACCTCTGTCAATTCATCAATTCTATCCCAAATCAAGCCTCTTGACCAATCATATTATCCAATCAACCCCAATCTTATATATGTTTTTAAAGGCATGTAAAAGACAATGGCCTAGTCTATATCTCTTTTTTATTATTATTTTTAGGAAATATCAAGAATATTGCTTACTTTACTTTCTGTCATCACCTTTGACTAGAAAGAATGTCTTTCCATAGTGTTCTTTTGCTAAACATTATTATTTAATAAATATCCAAGTTGTCCCAAACCAAACCAAACACTTCACGTGAAATTAGGAAATAAATGATAAAGTTTAGCTTTTTCTACATTATTAGAATATATCAAAGTGGAAGTATTATATGAATATACTAATAGCAATATAACTTTTTCTTAAATATAATTTAATTTCATGATGCTAATGGAATTCCATTGAGGCATCAACTCACAGAAATTAGATTCATGCTAACTAAAATGTTAATCAAATATTGTCCCCATCTTATTTCTAGAAATTTGGATCTGTGAAGGTGTTAAACTAATGAAAACATCCTAACCAACATTTTAGTATTCTTTCTATGTTCCATCATTTGGTAATTGAATTAAACTGTAACGTACCAACGGATTCCAAGTTACTGCAAGTTAATTATCTATTGCTAATATAACAAAAATATGTTTAACAACTCATATCAATCAACTCTTAGACATAACAAAATATGTATAACAACTCATATCAATCAACTCTTAGACATAACAAAATATGTATAAAAACTCATATCAATCAACTCTTAGACATAACAAAATGTGTATAACCACTCATATCAAACATGAAACATTTATCAATTTCTCAACTTATCAATATCAATATAACAAAATCAAGTTAATAGATGTATGAACTCATTAGGACATAAATCTATCAAGAAAACTCAATTCTTATGAAAATTCAATCTCAAAGAAGATGTAGGGAACATGGTGAATTTAATCCATATTTTTAGTAGCCTTACATACCTTAGTGTAGATTTTGAAGAAACCTTGATGTTAGGTCTTCAAAGGAAAACTTGAATCCTTGAGTTTGAGAGGATTTTATTGGAGATAATTTGAGAGAGAAAGGGATGAAGATTAGGGTTATTTGGAGAGGAAAAAGACTGAAATTATGATCCAAAATGCATCCAGTTATGTATATAGATATTAGGTAATTTTACCAAAATATCCCTACAAAATCTGGAAAATCGGTCAAAATTCACTGCAGGTCCTCTCTATTCGATCAAGTATAACTTTTGACTCCGAACTCAACAAAATACAATCTTGGTAGCGTTGGAAAGAAGACTCAAAGACCTTTAATTTGATAGGTTATGGAACACCCAGTTCGTTATATTTTAGGAGATATGGTCGTTTGAAGTAGACCCTTATACTAACTCATTCGGAAACTTACCCGAAAGGAATTCTTTGGACTTGGCTTGATTTTTTTTTTGGATCCCTTATGACCCTAAATCAGATATAATATATTTTAAATACTTATGCATCAATCATAGATCATATATATAATTTAAAGCCTTCGAGTTCGATCTTATACGTACATGAAGAATTGTCCAAATCTTAGTGAAAAATTTTTTTGGGTGTTACAAGAATTTTGCTAAGTTCTATGATGATTTGTGCATTATGAGTGTTTGGTGATTGTTTTAGAATTCTCTCATGGTTATGTGAGACAATATTCATCCTGGTGGTTGTGCTGTGGTTTAGAGAGTTTCGGTTCATGGGTTAGTCTGTGGCTTGATAATCACTCATGATTTGCAGATCTTCCAATTTTTGGTTAGAAGTTCAGTTCTTGGTAGTGGATTTTGATGGTATGATCCTAATAAAAATACCGACTTTGGAAATTATCCCTCACGTTCTTGGTAACGTTGAGTATTCTTATTTCTTCTTCTTTATATTTGAGGATAAACGTGGTTTTTAGTGGTGGATAATAAAATGACCTTGAAGGTCATTTTTATAAATTCTTAGAAAATTACCATTTTACCTCTTCCGATAGTTACCCCGAGTCATGTTTGATCAATTTGTAAAGTTGTTTTTGAAATTTCATTGAAAAGTTATGATTCTTGGAAGTTTTTAAGTTTTGGAGACTTTGAGTTGTTAAAAGTGTTTTTTGATAACAACTAGATCAACGAGTTTTAAAATGGAATTTCATCAGTTTCATCAGCTCTGAAATGTTAAATTTGATCTAGGAGTATTGTCATTTTCAGTTTCGGAGTCGATATGTGGAGTTGAGCCCTTGAGTTGGAAGTTTAAGTGAATTTAGGCTAAAGTTTGACTTTGATCAACATTCGGAGTTCGTATGCTCGAATTGGAATTCTGTCAGTTCCATCAGCTTCGAAATGTGACTTTTGAGTTAGTAGGACTATTAGCTATGGTTTTGAGGTATTTAGATGTGTTTTGAAAGAATTTTGGTGTTGTGAAAGTTAAAAGAATAAGATAGTTGATCAAAGTCAACATTTGGTGATAGGAATTCAGAATGGAATTTCGAGAGTTCTGTTAGCTCTGAAATATGGTTTTTGGTCTATATGGACTATTGGTTGGGTCCCAAAGTGTTTGGTTTGATTTTGCTCCATTAGACGAGATGCAAGAATAGTTAAAGCTAAAGTATGACTATAGTCAACTTTTGAGGTTAGAAAGGCCAATTGTGAGTTTTGATGATTCCACTAGATCCGAATGGTGGTATTTAATTTAGTCGAAGGTTTGGTTCAGTTCCTGAAGCTGTTAGATGATTTTCTTGTCATTATTTGGAAAGTTGGAGATTCTTAAGTTAAAATGAATTTGGTCAACATCAGATTACAGTGACTTCTTTTTTGTGTTTTCATGGTTTCTTTGAGTTCGAAATATCATTTTCAAACTAGTAGCATATTTGATTTATGTTTAAGAGGTTTCAAATGAGTTTTGAGTGAGTTACTAAGCCCTTTAGGTGCTTTCGCGTTGTTTAAGAAAATTGTGCCAACTAAAAGTTCATTATTAGTTTTAAGGATTGAAAATTTATTCTGAAACTTTGAGCATGAATTATAGGACTGATCTGTAAATTTGCTATGCCGAGATTGGACTTTTATTACAAAATATGAAATAATTATTTACTGTAAAAAATAATATTTGACTTGGCAAACGAGTACGAAATTGAGTTTTGATTGAATGAGCAGGTTCATATCATTATTTAAGATATTTAGAAAAAAAATTGGATCATTTCTCTACCGTATGACAAAATTATATATATAATTTAAAGCCTTCGAGTTCGATCTTATACGTACATGAAGAATGGTCTGAATCTTAGTGAAAAACAATTTGAGGTGTTACATTATCTCCCCCTTGGGATCATTCGTCCTCGAATGATGAGTAAACCAAGGATGGATTCAAGGTACAAATCAAAATCAGAACTCAATCATTCAACCAATCAAATTCTCAAAATAATTTACTATTCAAACTCAAAAATGGACATACTAATTCAAATCAAGAAATTGGACATTACCTTCAACATTCTCATTGATAGGTACGAATAGATGCGGATATTTGAATTTCATATCTTCCTCAGCTTCCCATGTGGCTTCATCCATAAATTGATTTCTCCATAAGACTTTGACTGAGGCAATCTCCTTGGTCCTCAATTTGCGAACCTGACGATCAAGAATTTGGACCAAAATTTCTTCATAGGACAAGCTATCCTTAACTCCAATACTATCAATGGGGACTACCAACGAAGGATCGCCTAAGCACTTCTTCAACATTGATATGTGAAATATCGGATGAATGGCGGCTAGCTCAGAAAGTAACTCCAACTCATAAGTGACACTCCCAATCCTCCTCACAATCAGGTAAGGGCCAATGTATCGAGGACTAAGCTTTCCTTTCCTTCCAAACCTCATGAAGCCCTTCATGGGTGACACTTTCAAGTACACCCAATCATCTACCTCAAACTCTAAGTCTCTTCTTCTCACATCGGTGTAAGATTTCTGGCAGCTTTGGGCTGTCTTTAGCCTATCTCGAATAACCTTCACCTTCTCCATAGCTTGGTGAACAAAATCAGGCCCAATCAACTCAACTTCGCCAACTTCAAACCACCCAATTGGTGATCTACACCTCCTCCCATACAAAGCTTCATAGGGAGCCGTTTGAATACTTGTATGGTAACTATTATTGTATGCAAACTATATGAGAGGTAAATTATCATCCCAATTTCCTTTGAAGTCAAGTACATATGCCCTCAACATATCCTCTAATGTCTGGATGGTGCACTCCGCTTGGCCATCTGTCTGGGGATGAAAGGTTGTACTAAGATTCACCTTTGAACCTAGTCCTTTCTGAAAAGATCTCCAAAATTGGGAAGTGAATAGAACTCCTCTGTCTGAGATGATAGACAAGGGAAACCCATGCAATCTGACAATCTCCTGAATATACAATTTTGCATAATCTTCTGCGGTGTCAGTAGTCTTAACTACCAAGAAGTAAGCTGATTTAGTCATCCTATCCATAATTACCCAAATCAAATCATGTTGTTTTCGGGGCCTTGGTATACCTGTAATAAAGTCCATATTGATCATCTCCCACTTCCATTCCAGAATCTCTATATTTTGAGCTAACCCACATGGCCTTTGATGCTCAACTTTAACCTGTTGACAATTCGGGCACTTGGAAACAAATTCAGCGATATCTCTCTTCATTCCACTCCACCAATAGTCTTTCCTCAAGTCATGATACATCTTTGTAGAACCAG
This sequence comes from Solanum dulcamara, assembly GCF_947179165.1. Lineage (NCBI taxonomy): Eukaryota > Viridiplantae > Streptophyta > Magnoliopsida > Solanales > Solanaceae > Solanum > Solanum dulcamara. Next base: position 70,227,384 of record NC_077240.1, on the reverse strand, counting down.
GATGAATAGAGTATCTAGAACTATGCGCTTCGGCCATAATCCTTTCTCGAACATCATCAACATCAAGGACACACAATCTATTTTGGTACCTCAACACACCATCTCTCCCTTTGGTGAAAACTATCACCTTTTGTTTGTGAACAACCTCTTTCAACTGAAGGAGGACGGGATCTTGGTATTGCTTCTCTTTTACCTCTGCCACAAGGGAGGATGTAGACCCATTCTGAACATTAAGTCCAACTTCATTATTTTCCTCAAGCTGAACTCTCAATCTAGCTAATCTATGCACCTCTTGAGTCGGAGTTTCAGATTTGGGTATTGAGAATTTTCTCAAGAATATAAATTTTAGTAAAATTGATGATTATGGACTGATTTCAACTCCGTTTTTTAAATGGTTTTCTCCGTTGGTTTCCAAATGCTTTGGTAACGTATTTATGTATTAATTTCCAGATTTATCCTTTATTTTCAAAATTAGGTTTTTGGGTCGTTTTGACCCTTTTTCCTGAATTTTATGAAATTGGTGTTGTTAGTTCCAGAACCTTATTGTGAATCATTATTTGATTAGACTGCGTTATTTCAGATACTATTTGAAAGGGAAAGACTCAAGTTTTTGATTTACCATGATTTGATTAAGACAGGTGAACTTTTAAAACCCTGTAAATCTTATAGATTGCTTGAACTTGCTTTTGTATGTGTTGGGGAGTAAAGGGAACAAGTTTTGAGATGATAATCATGTAAATTGTGCGTAATAAAAGATTGGGGTAATAAAAGACTACGTGTGCTATGATTGTGATCGGAAACGTGAACCTCTTAACGTGAACTTTATGTGAACTTGATGAAATGCTATGATAACTTTAATGTGATTGTGAACTTGATGAAATTATCATTTGCTCATTGTTGATTATGGAAATTGACTTGAAAATACTTGGTTGTTGATTGATCCTAATTGTGATTAAGGGATAAAGAAATGGAGACCCAATGACTTATAATGATGTGAATGATGTCAATGTTGATGTTGATATAATGTTGATAGTACGACGTGAATTACATTGTAATTGTGAAGACTGTTATTTTCTCATTATCTATGTGAACATGCTTATTTTCATTGTTTCTAAAATACTATGATGAGATCCATTTGATACTTATACCGATAGGAAATAGTTCCATTGATGATTATATCGATGGAAAACAGTTCTGGCGATGCCGATGGGAATTAGTTCTAGCTATTGATGATTATGCCGATGAAAAACTAATTTTGATTGATACATGGTCCTTATGTGGCCTACACAGTTTCTGATTTTTTATACATCAGATGTGTATAATTAGGACAGATATGCATCACTATACGTGACATCGCATTGCATTGCATTGCATTACATCTTATCTATCATTGTGAAGTTGTGTAAATGCCCTTTGTGTTATTGTGATTGATATATTTGATATTTATGTGACTTATTCGGTGATGCTGATGAGCTATTGTTGATGTCACAACCCAAGCTAGTCCTTAGACGTGACATGATGATTAAAATTCTGAGGGACCCTAACCAAGCCTCTTAGCGTATCATTCATGAGCATATATAAGGTAAATAAGCAAATAAGCTAAAGCATAGACACAAAAGCATAGTCTCAAAATAGAGCATAAGTCTCAAAATCAAAATGAAAGACAACATAGACTCTAAACATTCAATATGCCTCTACTAACTAGATGGGGGAATAAGACAAGCTCCTAGCTCACCCAATATAAAGGATGGAAAGAAAGTCATAAACTGATAAGGAAGTAAAGTGTCACGTCCTCGAAACATGAGGAATCACTACCAATACATTATAATAAGCTCTAACAATGAAAAAGAGGATGGGTGTGATCGTCGGACCCTACATTATGATACAATATAGGCAAAAAGTATGTGTAAGTACATGGAATGCCCTAAGTATGTGAGAAATATACATGAACAATAAACATAGAACATAATCAATATGAAACATGGGATGCAAGACCAATATCTGAAAACATGAGTAAAACCATGAAAGCATTAAAACGTTAAACTCATTGGACAATGCATCAAAACATCATCATGAGAACTTTATACATTTTTCTTTAACTAGTGTGGGATAGGACCATAGTCGATACTTAAGACCATGAGAGCTATTACATGGAATCTGAAGATCCCCACATCGAGAAGGGAAAGGCTACCTTGCCAGACAATACTCTGTCATGTTACTCTCTTTAACTTTGCTATATGTGGATCCACTGGCTTCGCCATATTATCATCTTTAAACCTACGCGAGCAATGTAGTTAGGGACTAAAGGTTGCTACTAGGATTCTCTTGAGTAGCTACAATGGCTATCGGACTGAACTCCACCTTAAAGTCCTCTCGGTGTTAAGTCTTATCCCAATGGAACTTTATTGAGAACATAGTCATTAATATCACTAGGAAAGATAATAATAAGTATCAATCCATCTTTACAAAATAACATAAGAGTAGATCATTTATCAACTTTATGATGAATGTGTGAGGAAATTCCATAATAACCTTCAAACTTCTTTAACATGATTATGAAAAAATTGTCCTTATTGCACTATAACTTCTTAGCTTATAGAATCATTGAAACATCATTCATAACTTCTTGCTTAAAGCATATTTTAACATCATTCATAAATCTTTCATTGAAATATCTTGAAAATCATGATCATAACTCATAAATCATACTTGAAACTAGCATATAGCATAGGTATTAGAAATTAATCTTGAAATCATGCAATGTAATATGATTATACATAATTAGGCTAATAGCATTGAAACATATATTAACTAAGAATACCCAATGGAAATCATGAAATTAGGGCTTTTAGAATAAGAAATCATAAGAGATTTTGAGGAGAAATCTTTGAGATTCCATGGGTGAAACAGCCCAATGATGAATTCCCACATAACTTAACCTTTATAAGCCCTAAATTTCAGAGAATTAAAGCTTGACCTTCAAGAAATCCTTAGAACTTACTTGAGGAAGAAGGAGACTTGGAGAGCACACTTTTAGAGAAAAATTTTTGAGTTAGAGTGTTAGGGTGAGAATGAAAAGGTTAGGAGGGCTTAGGGTAGTTAATAGGTTAGAATAAATTGCAAAAATTATCCACAATCATTAATGAAAATATAAGGAAAGACCAAAACACCCTTATCTTAAAAAGTGGAAATCGGTTAGATGAGGGACCCACCATGGTCTGTGAAACTCACCACAGCCATGGTGGTGGTCGTGGTGCTTACCAAGGCTCATGTATTCCTTTCATGGTGTGCACCCTGAACATAATTTTGGGGAGTGGGGTTTGCAGATCATATTTAGAGTGCACACCATGGATGGATCACATTTGAGGTACCTACTCCAAATTTCCCCTTTTCACTAGTGGCTATCATGGGTGATCTCCACGGCTTGTGAAGAGAACCACGCCCTGTGAAGGGCTTCTTGGAGAGCCACCTAGTACCTAAAGCTAGTATTTGTCTGAGAAACATCTTTTGAACCTTGTTTTCTGACTTTCCAACCTCTGGGGTCTTACAATTGATCTATGTACTATATGAAATGTGTAGAATAGATTGGCCTGATTTCTGTACAGGTTGTAGTTGAGGAGGTTTGGTTGGGATGAAATGAGTTTTAATGTTCTATTAGATTTACTTCTTTTTGTTCGTTGGCTTGCTTAGTATCATCTTATTTGGTACTCACTCCTTTCTATCTATACTTGTATAGGTTTTGAGCTCGAACGTAATTCAGTTTTATCTTTCCTATTTCGAGGCTTCTAAGGAGACTTGAGAGGTAGTTGATCGATGCGGGCGATTTCTCCTATCCCTTTTATTATATTGTGTTCTATTTGACAAATAGAGACATTGAGACTTGTACTTACCTTTCATTTTCATTTTAAATAGAGGCTTGTAAACATGACAATCAAATTTTTGGAGTTATTTGAGATTATTTTAAGTCCTCCGTATTATTTTTGCTTTTGTTGGATTTAGGCTAACTTGTCCTAGTGGGATAGGACATCTGTCATCACACTCATTTTTGAGTCATGAAAAATTAGGACAGAGAAAGTAATGCGTATTATTTGAAATATCAGAAAAATTATTATAAATCTCAATAATTAACAAATACAGCTTAAATTTTTTTAAAAAAATATGCAATAACCATGAAGGTCAATTTTGGAAAATTTTGAATTTTTTTGTTTTACACCTCCCGATAGTTACCTTGAGTCAAGTTTGATTAGTATATAAAGCTAGTTTTTCAATTTGACGAAAAAGTTGGGAAATTTGTTTTGTTTATAAAGTATTGTTCGTTTGGTTTTTATGAAAGTTTGTGTTTTCGAGCTTTTAAAACTTGAATTATTGACGTTGATCAAAATATCAGGTAAACGACCTCAAAATGGAATTCTAATTGTTTTGTTAGCTCCAAAATGTCGAGTTTATTCTAGAAATACCCTTTATGCACTTTTTGAGACTTTTGGGCTAATCTCGAGCCCCTTTGTGAATTTTGACAAAAACTAGCACTTAGGCATAGGACTCACTTTTTGTTGAGAGAACCTCAATTGGAAATTTTGACATCACTATTGAGTCTGAAATGCCAAATTTGATGGGGTAACATATCTCATTTGCGTGTATAGGGTTCTGAACGAATCTCGAGCACCCAATCAGATAATTTTGGGACTTTGCTTAAATGGTCAGGGGATTGCTTTAGTAGGAAATTCCAGCTCAAGGTAGCCTCTTAAGTGGTCGTAGCATCGCTTAAGCGGGTCTTCTTTAGCGGTAGGGGTCAGCTTTAGCGGTATCCGACCTGTATGTCTGCTGCTTTAGTGGTCCTAGTCTAGCATTAGCGAGAGTCGCTTTAGCGGCCAGAGCTCTTCTCTAGCGGAGGTCGTCTATTTAAGGCTAGCTTTTTTAGTAGCTTAAGAGGCCTCTTTTGTGTCACCTGCTATCACTTTAGGAACATTTTTGAGATCTTCTTCCTCATAGTTTTAAAATCTTTTGAGATCTTGAGAACCCAATTCTTGGTGAAAATTGTGTATTATTGCTGGAACTATTAGGACATTATGTGAGGACTCTCAAGGAGGCTTTGTACCTTCATTTTGGAGGTAATTATGCTCTCCCTTAACCCCTCCTTGGCATTTAATGGAGTTTCTCTTGGTTGATTCTTGCATGGGCCGTTTGTGTGCATTTCGAGATCTAAATTGTGTTCCATTTTGGGACACAAGTTTGGGGAGCTAATTTGGACCTTTCGATGGAGTCAATTTTAGAATTTTTGACGTGAGTCCCATATTACTGTTTTAGACACCAAGATTAGTCTGTCTCTATTTTCAGTGAATTTAGTATCTAAATGGCTATATTAACATTGTCATTCGATAATTGATAGTGTGGCAGCATTCAAAGGTCATTCAGAAATAAAAAGATCTGGAATCGTGATTTAGAGTGTGCACAGTCGGCCTTGAAATAGGCTACGATTTTCCATTCCTTAGATTGAGCTTGAATATGTAAATTTATATTGATTTATGTGAATTTGGGGTGGTAATCTAGTTCCTTTTTCCTAGTTAGCTAGAAATCATATTTTAGTCTATATTATCAAGTTTTTGGGATTAAGACATGTATTTCTTGTGATTTGAGATTATCCTTTCCTTGTACTATGTTTGGTTTGTGTTTATTGGTAATTGTTGAGCATGTTTGGCCTTAATTTAGGATTAGACTAGTTATTGCCGCATACTTGCTTAATTTGGAGTCGATAGGCCTTAGAATCTTTCTGACATTGCTTCAAACAGCTTAGCTCCCTATAGAATATTAAAATAGAATTAGGTTTGATACTATGAGCCTTAGCTAGGCAGTAACCCTATTGGTGAGACCTTTTCTCCATAATTCCATTCTTTTTGTCGGCTCCAGTGTACTTGGTTCTTGTTTCGGAGGCCACTCATCGATTCTAGATGGATATGGTTCGGTCTTGGAGTGATTTATTGATAAAACTCGGTGTGGGGCTCTCCCCTTAATACTCGTTTGGCCGTTGATTCTAGATCTAGCCGGCTCATCTCTATTTGTGATTAGAAATCCTTGATTCACTCCTCCGGGTTATGGTTAAAGTCCCCACCTCAGCTTGTCTCCTAGGTTAGAGTCCTTGGCATATCTTTCGCTTTGGTTAGAGTTCTCGTCGTATCTTTTTCCTTGGTTAGAGTCCTCAGCGTATCTTTTGCCTTGGTTAGATTCCCTTGTATATCATTTTCCTCGATTAGAGTCCTTGGCGTATCCTTAACATTGGTTGGAGTCCTCGACTTTCTCTTCACCTTGGTTGAAGTCCTTGGCTCCTAATCTACCGCTGTTAAAGTCTTTCGCATCAAGTTGACTCTGTTCAAGTCCGTGAAAGATTGAGGTGGCATTGGAAGTATCTTCATATTCTCCTCGCGGTTCTTAATTCTTCTGTGTACCCCTTCGGCATATGGGGATCCATCGGATTTTACTTAAACTTGCACACAATTGTACCCTTTAGGCATATGGGGACCTAGTTGGATTTAGTTAGATATACTTTCTTTCTTTTTTGTTCTTAGTATGCTCGTGTGCATTCATATTAGTTTTCTGTTTCTTTGACCTTTCTTGTGCTTAACTCTAACATTTCATATTACTGAGTACCTGTTGTTTTGATATTCATACTACACTCTGCATTTATTTTCATTATGAAGGTCCGAGCACCAACTATCAGCATTGAGATCAAAACAACAACTGTTATATTCGAAGCCAAGGGTGAGCATATGGTGTCCTGGATCATACTTGTCTCCTTCTGTATATAGTTGACTAGTCTTTTGTAGTTTGAGACAAATTATTTTTTTTGTAGTCCATTTTTGGGACTTTACTCATTTTGTAGTAGCTCTGTACATGTGACTTTTAGTGTCACGCCCCAAGAGGGTACCCTAGACATGACCAGCACTCGAAGACCATTGCTGGTCCCCAAGCGAACCACTTGGTCCAATCAAACATCCGTTTATATCAATCAATCAGCGGAAAGTTTAAAATAAAGAAATAATTTACTGGGCAATCCAAATCAATGATCTAACTCAACAAAAGAAAGGCCATGGGCCAATAAATCGAACTTCAATCTATGTCATTAAATAGTTTGACAAGAATAATTCAAGGAAAGAAACTACTCAATCGATCCATCACTCTCTAGTCTATGAATCCTCTATCACTACTATCTAATTGGTACCAATGACATGTTCATGGCTACCTTAAATCAAAATGAAAAGGGCTAACTCGACGCAAGAATAACATAAGCAGTGTCCTCCGAATGTAGGGGAGGACTCACCAATATGCTGAGTGTGCATAGATCCTCAATGGTGCTCATATTGACGATCTCTTAAACCTGTCTCTGCATCATGAAATGATGTAGGTCCAAATGGACGTCAGTACATAGAATGTACGAGTATGTAATATGGCAGAATGAAGCATACCTCAAGGAAGAATAAAGTTGGTTCAAATATCTCAAATCAGAAAGATAAGAGAGACTCAATCAAAGTTTCATAAGTCTAAAGTAAGAATACATTTTTAGACAAAGACCAATCATATACCATACAATCCAATCCAATCATATATCATCCGATTCAATCCAATCATATCACGTATCCAATACAATCCAATCACATACCATCAACTCTAATTCAATCACATATTGTCTAATCCAATCCAATCACATATCCAACACAATCCAATCACATACCCAATCCAGTCCAATCCAATCCAATCATATGCATTCAACTCAATTCAATAGATATGCAAATTAGAATTATGCAATGTTTTACAATTCAACTCAATCATCTAAAATCACAATCAAACCAATCATATCAAGCACAATCTATTCAATTGGGAGTTTCTCTAACCGACAACTATCACCATATGAGCGAGTGATAGTACAACAAGTCGACGTTGTTGCCACGTCCGTTCATACCTTGCCAGGTTAAGAACGAATCAACAATCATGGATCCATAATCAATCAAGTCCTATCATGTCAGGACAATAAAATGGGAAACATCCGACTTTAACGGTTCGATCCCATAGGAAGCATTCGACTTTAACGGTTCAATCCTCTCCTACGTTTGGTGACGTAGTTTATTGGTTTGAGTATGGACTATACTCTTACCCATTTCGGTGCTCGATACTCCTTCCAAGACTCAATATGTTCATATCTATCAAGTGAGTAAAATACTCAAAATACTCATTTAGTCTCATTGGACTCTTTCAAATCAACTCATTTAGTCTCAATTGACTCTTTTCAAAACTCAAATCACATCTGGCCTCATTGGACCTTCTTTCAAATCGACTAATCTCAAATCATCAAACTCTTCTCTTTAAAATTGATACAATCTCAACTCAATCTCAAAAATTGACATCTTGAAAGTAAAAATGCTCAACTCATTTATACTCAAAATACTCGTGTTCAAAAATGAGAATTTAAGAGACTTTTTCAAACTCAATTTATTCTTAAACTCTTTCTAAATCAAAGATGAAAATAATCACTCTTTAAATTCAAAATAGTGTATAAATAGTTTATGTAAAAATGCTCACAAATCATTTATTTAAAAATCCTTCTCAAAAGATCATTTATTTTCAAAATGTTCATAAGACTCCAATCAAATCAAATTATGCAAATCACATAATCACATTAGACTCCAATCCACTTCACCTCAAGCATCATCATCAACATACCTTTTCATCAATCATTTTACATATGTTTAAAGATAACCATCACTCACATCATCATCAAACATCACCATTTACATCGTCATCAAACATCATTATTCACATCATTGTCAAACATCATCATTCACATCATTATCAAACATCTTGCTCCAAAATTCTTATTTAATTCTATACTCCATAAATAGAAACAAAAGTGACATTCTAGCTCTAACAATGTTTCGTTTCTTTTTATGCCCTTCACATTCATAACTATCCTAAAATTCTCATATATCAAAAAATCAATTTCATCAAACTCATGTAAAAGAATACCTCTTTTCACTATGAAAATAATATTGTTTTTATTATACATAAAAACCATCAATCTCATCCTCAAGATAAATTATGACCAAAAAAAATCTCATCTTGGGTTCATATGAATGAATACATGAATCCCTACTCTCAACAAAGTCAACTCAAGAACATCATTAACACATTTTAGTAATATTCTATAGTTTAGGAAATTTCAAGAAAACCTTCATAGAAGGTTCAAATCTTTCACAACTTCTATCCAACACATCTATGGGCATATGGAAGAAATCAATCCATATTTTAGGTTAGCCTTACATACCTGAAAATGAAGAACATCCCACCGAAAACCAAAGACATGACTTGAAGATCTTGAATCCTTGAGCTTTTGAGAGGATTTCTTGTTGGAAATGTTTGGAAGAGAAGAGGGATGAAGATTAGGGTTTTTGGGAGGTGAGAAGGCTGAAAAATGATCCCAAAACGTTTCAAGTGAGGGTATATATGTTTAGGGAAAATGTCCAAGTTACCCCTCTTTAAATTCTGGAAAACTGGGCAAAAATCCTGCTGGCGCTATAGTGGCGCATCGCGCCACTACAGCGCCACGCTCAAATGGGCTTAAAACCCTGCACACCTAATAGTGGCGCATCGCGCCAAGGACCAAACCACTGAGTCTGTTTTCTGGCGCTAAAGTGGCGTCGGGCACCACTGGAGCGCCAGGCCTGAAATTCCTGCAGTGGTCGCCCAGGCCTAAAATTCCTACAGTACTATTCTGCAGAAAAAAGGTCATAACTTTTGACTCCGAACTCCACAAATTGCAATATTGGTGGTGTTGGAAAGAAGACTCGAAGACCTTTAATTTGGTAGGTCGTGGGATACCCAGTTCATTATATTCAAGGAGATATGGTCGTTGAAAGTTGACCCTTATACTAGCTCATCCGAAAACTTAATCGAGACTAATTCTTTGGACTCGACTTGGTGTTAGAGATGTCTTATAATCCTAAAACACATCTAATACACTTTAAATAATTAGGAATTGATCCTAAATCATATATAAAATCCCCAATCACCGAGTTCGATCCTATGCGCACAAGAAGAATGGTTCGAGTCTTGGCAAAAACAATTCTGGGGTGTTACATTTAGTTTCTGGAGGGATCTTTTCGTTGTATATATATGTTTTGGTTTGCTTCCGCCTTTAATCTTCTGTTAATTCTGTAAATTTTTTATTCTTGTATAATTTCTACCATTAATTCCATTACTTGCCGAGATATGGGTCGGCTTACCCTATTGGTGGGTTAGTAGGTGCAATCATGCCTCGAGAGATTGGATCGTGACATATCTGCTCAATTTCAAATACTTTAATGACATATTTAAATATTATTTTCATATAAAAATATCATTCTATTTTAAACAGATAAATAAAGAAAAATGTCAAATAAACTAAAACATAAGGAATACATCTCTGTACTATTATCGTAAACGTTTGAGTTGTTGCTTTTTTTCCCCCACGTATATGCAAGTAGCAGAATCATTTGGTTGTACTTTACTGGCCGTGACATGATTTGGGCCTTGCTTTGTTGCTCATGGATGTAAAAATCAATGCATAAATTCTAAACATGTTATTCATGGAGCTTGTCACATGGATTGATTTGGTAACGCTAGTTACTGCTACTACTGTTGATAGAGGAATTTTATCATCGTGCTTCATGCTAGGAAAAAATAAAAGATATGCAATTTTTACTAATAATGTTGGATATTTATAAGACATGAGTATATCATTCTACCAATGTATAAATTATTTCTAATAATGTCAATACCTATATCTTGTTGACTCATAATTGGGATGGTCTTTGTGTGTTGTTCTTTGATTTGGAAATGATCTTTAATCCCCTAATTGCAGTCATAAAAAGGATATAGTGTCCGTGTAAATATAATCTAACTTTTAATAATTGACAAAAAGTTCAATCAATAATTTAAAGATTTTTATGCTTTTAAAATAAAATAAACACATATACAAATAAGCACAAAAGTCTTCTTGTCGCGATTTGAAATTCGGGCGTGATGACACTTATCTTTTTCCATCAAACAAATCAGGCTAAATCCACTAAATGCGGAAAATAAAAGTGGAAAAAAGTTTAGATAGATAAATATAGATAAAGAGAAAACTTAGTCAACTACAGAAATCCCCCACGGACTGGTTGTCACATGTACAAGCCTTCTAATTACAAGATACAAAATAAATACAAGTCTCAATCTTTGTAACAAAGTAATAAGTAAAGAGGAATAGGAAAGACGGCCGGCATCAACAACTACCTCTCGAATTGCCTTAGAAAGCCTCGGATGAAAATAAAAATAGTTCGGTCACTATCCGGGCTCAGAACCTACACAGGTGTAGTTAGCAAGGAGTGAATACCAACAACGCGGTACCCAGCAAATAAACAATTAAAACTATGCAAAGCTAGTAAAATACACACACTTCTGTCACACCATCCAACCTTCAGACTACAACTTGCATAGAAATAATCCATGTCTAACAGTTCTAACAGCTACTACAAAAAAATTGTGAATACCGACCTCAAAATTACCGACCTCCAATGGAAGTCGGTAATTCACGACTTTCGAAAGTCGGTAATTCACGACTTCCGAAAGTCGGTAATTCACGACTTCCGAAAGTCGGTAATTCACGACTTCCGAAAGTCGGTATTTTTTGAAAAAAATAAAAAAATAAAAAAACTCAAGCTAATCAGCATAATCAGGGGAATATCAAGGGTAAAATAGTCCACATTTGCAAAAGATCTATGATGCAATGGAATGCAATGCAATGTCACATATCGTGATATATGTCTACCCTAAATGATACACATCCGCTGATCACCTCAGACCGGAATTGTGACACCCCGGAATTTTTTTCGCAAAGACTCAAACATTTCTTCACGTGTGGGTAGACTCGGACCGGAGGACTTGTAATTCTACACATGAATTAGGATTTATTCCTAAGTATTTGAAGTGTGTTAGATGTGTTTAGGGGTCATAAGGGATCTCTAACACCAAGTTGAGTCCAAAGAACTCCAATCGATTGAGTTTTCGGACGAGTTAGTATAAGGGTCAACTTCAAACGACTATATCTCTTAGGATATAAAGAACTGGGTGTCCCACGACTCCCAAATTAAAGGTATTTGAGTCTTCTTTCCAATGCCACCAAGAGTGTAATTTTTGGAGTTCGAAGTCAAAAGATATGTCGATCCTAAGGTGGACTAGTATAGCAGAGATTTTCAGGCCTGGATTGTAATTGCTGAAAAACTGGGCTTGGCGCCGCAGTGGCGCGACGCACCACTATCGCGCCAGAAACATGCCTCAGTAGTTTGGGCTCTAGCGCGACGCGCCACTATAAGGTGTGCAGGGTTTTCCAAGCCAATTTCCAGAACCCAGAAAATATTGGCCTTGGCGCCGTAAGGGCGCGATGCGCCACTATCGCGCCAAGAATGTGCCTCAGTAGTTTGGTCCTTGGCGCGGCGCGCCACTACGAGGTGTGCAGGTTTTAGGCATAATTAGCCTGGCGCTGCAAGGGCGCGACGCGCCACTATCGCGCCAGGTGTATTTTTGCCTATTTTTCAAAACTTTTAAGAAGGGGCAATTTGGGAATTGTCCCAAATTATATATGTATCACCCTAGACTATTTTGAGATCATATTTTCAGCCCCCACTCTCTCTCTAAAAAAGCCCTAAGAGTTTCTCTCTCTCTCTCTTCTTCTTCTTCTCCATTTCCAACAAGAAGAGTTTCAAGAACTTCAAGATTTGAGTCCTCCATTGAAGACCCAACAACAAGGTTTCTTCAAGAGTCTATTCTAAGGTATGTAAGGCTAACCTAAAATATAGATTGAGTTCTTCCATATGCCCATAGATGTGTTGGTTAGGAGTTGTGAAAGAGTTGCACCTTCTAGAAAGGTTTTCTTGAAATTTTCCCTAAACTATGGAATGTTTTTAGATACAAATGGTTGATTGATGATTTTAATGACTTGAGTTACTAAATAGTTATTTTTCATATTATTAACTACAAATGTATCTTTGTATATAGATTTATAGGTATTGACGATATTCTTGAGTTGAGTTTTGTTGAGAGTATGGATTCATGTTTCATTCACATGAACCCAAGATGAGATTTCTTGTCATAAATGTCTTGAGGTTGAGATGGATAGTTGTGTGTATGTATGTATTGATTGGAATGAAAAGAATGAATTGGTTGGTTAAGAATGTCCCTTTGCTTCTATAAAATGAACATAGGACTAAAATAAGGATTTTGGAGTAGATGTTTGATGATTGATGCGATGATGATACTTGACAATGGTGTGATGATAATGTTTGATGATGATGTAAATGATAATATATGATGATGATGTGATGATGATGTTTGATGACGATGTGAGTGATGACGTGAATGGTGCTTATTTAATATGTGTAGAATGATTGATGAAGAGGTATATTGATGAGTATGTTATGTGATGGAGCGGATTGGAGTCTAATGTGATTATGTGATATGTGATTTGCATAATCTTAGTTGATTGAAGTCTTATGAGTATTTTGAAAATAAAGGATCTTTTAAGAAGGAGTTTTAAATAAATAATTTGTGAGCATTTTTGCATCAACTATTTATACACTATTTTTGAGTTTAAGAAATGATTATTTTTATCTATGATTTAAAAAGAGTTTAAGCATGAGTTGAGTTTGAGAAGTCTTTTAATTATTTTTGAACATGAGTATTTTTAGTATAAATGAGTTGAACATTTTTTTTTACATAAAAAGGTCTATTTTGAGATTGTATAAATTTTAAAGAGAAGAGTTTGATGAGTCGAGATGAGTTGATTTGAAAGAGTCCAATGAGGCTAAATAAGTATTTTGAGTATGTTACTCACTTGATAGATATGAGCATATTGAGTCTTGAGAGGAGTATCGAGCACCGAATTGGGTAAGAGTAAAGTCCATACTCAAACCCAACAACTACGTCGCCAAACGTAGGAGAGGATTGAACCGTTAAAGTCGGATGCTTCCCCAAAATATTTTTCCTGACATTATAAGACTCGGTTGGATTGGATCCATGATTGGTTGATGCGTTCATACCCTGGCAAGGTATGAACGGACGCGGCAACAACATCGGCTTGTTGTACTATCACTCGCTCATATGGTGATGGTTGTCAGTTAGAGAAACTCCCAAATTGAAAGGATTGTGATTGATATGATTGGTTTGATTGTGATTGTAGAGTATTGAGTTGAATTGTAAAACATTGCATAATTCTAAATTGCATATCTATTAAATTGAGTTGATTGCATATCATTGGATTGGATTGGATTGGGTATGTGATTGGATTGGGTTGGATATGTGATTGGATTGGATTAGATAATATGTGATTGAATTAGAGTTGATGGTATGTGATCGGATTGGATTGGACACGTGATTGGATTGGATGAGATCGAATTGTAAATAATTTGATTAAACGGTATTGTACATGATTGGATTGGATTTGTCTAAAAATGTATTCTTACTTTAGACTTATGACGTCTTATGTGAGTCTCTCCTACCTTTCTAATTTGAGATAGTTGACCCGATGTTATTCTTCCTTGAGGTATGTTTCATTCTGCCATATTACATACCAGTACATTCCACGTACTGACGTCATTTGGCCTGCATCGTTTCATGATGCAGAGACAGGTACTAGAGATCATCAACCAGCGCTCTGTTGAAGATCCACACCCACTCTCAGCATATTGGTGAGTCCTCATCTACACTCGGAGGACACCGTTTGTGTATTCTTGCGTCGAGTTAGCCTTTTTTTCATTTTGAGTTGAGGCAGTCATGAACATGTCATTGGCACCAATTAGATAGTAGTGATAGAGGCTTCATAGACTAGATAGTGATGAGTCGATTGAGTATTCCTATCCTTGAGTTATTCTTGTCAAATTATTTTAATGACAAATATTTTAGTTGATCTGTTGGCCCATGGACTTTATTCTTCGAGTTGGATGGGTGATTTGAGTTGCCCGCTAAATTATTCTTTATTTTTAAACTTTCTGCTGAATAATTGAATGAACGGATGTGTGATTAGGCTATGTGGTTCGCTTGGGAGCCAGAAATAGTTTCTGAGTGCCGGTTACGTCTAGGGTACCCTCTCGGAGCGTGACAGAAATCCGTGGAGACCTCACATAGACCAGTATCTGCAGGAAGAGACCTCGACTATAATATCCGCCGAAAAAAACCTCGACCGCTGGAAAAGATCTCGATAAATTACCTCGATCGGTAGAAACCTCTACCCTAATATCCAGCATCTCGCTCATATTACTTTTCTCAGCCATCACATATAAGTATATGCACAAGTAATAAGAGAATATAGAATGAATATTCACATATAATGCCATATAATCCACAATCACCCAATTAGTCAATAGCATAACAACAACAAATAAATATATCCAAATATCCACAACAAGCCGAAGGTTCTATTATATCTAACACAACAAGTTATCTCATATCAATTTTTTATTGATCACCCCACTCTTTATCGTCAAGTTCATTTGAATATTAATAGTTCTTAAAGCCACTTTTTATCAATCCTCAATACATAAGATATGAATACATGATCCTACAAACTTAAGAATAGGTTTAGAAATTCACTTGTCTTAGTCAAGGTCGTGGTCAACTCAAATCCTAAGATTTTCCTCTCCGACGATACTCCAAATCACCACAATCTAATCAAATATAGACTTACAATCATATTTCGAAGACAATGACAATAAAATCAATTAATTCAGATGAAAAGGGTAAAATGGTCCAAAAATTGGAAACGGAAAGTCAAGGTTCAAATCTGAAAATTCTTGAATGAAAATGTCCTTAAGTAATTAGAAATCTAATGGTGAAGACCAATTTGAAAACGGGGCTAAAATGAGTTCACAATCCCAATTTTTCTTTTTAAAAAAATCATGTTAAAAAAAACACCAAAATCTCCAATTTGAAACCCAACTTTGAAGTTAAATTCTGAAAATATTCGATGGGGATTGAAGAAAAGTGTTAGAAATATATTACCCAAGAGGTTTGTCGCAACAAACCTTGAAGAAATCGCCTAATCCGAGCTTAAGAACTCAAAAATGGAAGAAATGACCCAAAATCAGTTTTTGGGGTTCTCAGGTGTCGCAAAAGTGACATGGGGTCACTAAAGGGGAGGTTTGCTTTCGCGAACACCGCTTAAGTGAGCCCCTTCTCTTAAGTAATGGGTCTCGCTACCTTCGCTTTAGCGAATCTGGTCCACTTAATCGAACCTGCACCAGCACCAGAAAACTGATCAATGTAAAAACTCAAGCATCCAATTGGACCCTTGGAATTTTTTCGGAATTTCGTACACACAAATCATATACACAATCCTACTAAATTCGACATTTTGGACTCAATGGAATTATCAGAATTCGAGTGCGAGACTTTCTTGACCCAAAATACGATAAGTCCCAACTAAACAAGTTGCGACACTTGAAATACTCAAAATACCCTTGAGACCTCTAAAAATTACAACGAAGCTATATCTAGCGTTAGAATCACCCCCCCCCCCCCCCCCCGAAATTATTGGAACCATCAGAAATCCAATTCGAGCATCCGAACCCCAAATATTGATCAAAGTCAAACTTGGATCAAATTTTAACTCAATTTCCAACTTCGGACCTAAAATCTATGTTTCAACTCCAAATCTAATTCCAACAACTCTCCTAGACCTATTTCCATATTTCGAAAATGAGGGAATTGAGACAAAATTCATTCCGAGACTCGAAATTCCAAATGACTCCGAAATTCAAAATTTGACAATTTAAGCCTTTACAATTCATTTTTTTGGCAAAACCTCAACTTTTCACAAGATTCCCAAAAATTAACTTTTATACCCAATCAAAAGTGACTTGAGAAAACTAACGGAAGAAATAAAATAATAATTTTATCAAAAATATCAAAAATAACCTTCAGGGTCATTATATTTCTCTTTCAAACCAATCAAGGAAATATATATAATATTTATTCAAATTTTATTTTTACTTTATTTTATTTCTCACCATTTTCCATTTCAAACTTCACCTTATATAAATATTTAAATTCCAACAATTATATGTAAAACAACTACAAGAAGGTTATTTTACCACTTTTGTGCAGATCATAGAAAAACAAAACCGTCAACATTGCCAAACATGAGTTAATTAAATATTATATTAAGGGATAAGACATAAGTATCCCTAAACTATGATCGAAACATCAGCTACATAAGTTAACTTAATTAGGATCCTATATATCCCCCCACCCCCAATACTTATTTTTTTATATTTTCGAACACCTTTTGTGCTGACATGACACCTAGCGTAACTGCACTTTGTTGAGGTGCGTGGGAACTTTTTGAGGCAACATTGACCAATAGAAATTGGCCACGTGTCGTAAAAATACTCAAGACAACTAATATATAAAATTGGCGGACACATGTCCTTTTTAATTGGTCATTTTAGAATTAATTAATTAATACACATAATTATTGACATTAAATTTTATTTATATTTAATTATATTCATTTCTTTCTTTGTAAAGTATTTATTTCCCTTCTCAATTTAACTTTTTATTTTTTTTCTCTTTCATTAATTTCTTATCTTTTCACTTTTAATTATTTTTTAAAAAAATATATATGCGTATTTTTTTTTAAAAAAAAAGGTGTCTTTTTTTAACATTTTATTTTTTTATGTTTTATTTGATTTTCTTCACTTATTTTGATATCTTTTCGAAATTAAATTATTTATTATTTTAAATACAAGACATTTGGATTTAAATTTGAAATCAAATCAAAAGGAAATACAAAGAAAATAAAAAAAGTAAATAAAATAAATTAAAAAAGAGAAAAAACTATGAATGAAGGTAAAAAATGGAAAACAATAAATTAAATACATGACAAAAGATTTTAAAAAAAATTATGTGTATTAACTTAATTTAAATACAAGATAAAGAAAATAAGAAGATTTTATTTTTTTAAAATAAAGACAATTAAAAAAATAAAAATAAAATAAAAAAAGATTTACGCACGACAGCACGATTATACAATGCAGCAAACTAAACCTGATTGACAATGTCACGTCAGCACAAAAAATACAGAAAAATACAAATATAATAAATTCAAAAGGCTAATAAAAATTTAATTAAATTAAGATATTTCGCTGAAATTTCAATCATAATTTAGCCATACTTATGCCTTATCTCTTATATTGCATGCAACTGATGCAAGAATCATTGCATCACCAAAACTAAAGACATGATTGCCTAACAAGACAACAAAATCCAAAAGGTAAAAAACATAATATATTTAAAAAAATTCTTCCGCTACTTCCAGTGGTGTAGAATTCAATATATTTCCTTGTATATTTCACAAGCCACCATTATTATCTGGCAATTTCTTATGTCCACAATGAAACTATATCCCTTAGCTTTATTTATAAATTGTTAAATTTGAATACTCAGCTATACATATTGTTCAAAGATATATATTATATGGCTAAGTCTCAATTTCAGTATGCTGCCTTTCTTGCTCTCTTCCTTTTCTTCCTCATTGCATCAAATAGTGAGTAGCCCACAAACTATGTATTATTCTACCTAATACTATCAGTTAATCTACCATTGTACAATTTTAAGAATATTTAATATTCTATCTGTTTCAATTCATACTGTGGTACTAGAACGATTTTAAGAATAAAAGAAAAACTTCTAAAAATACTTTGGGGTATTAAATGTTAGAAAAATAACGGGAAATATAATTGAAGAAGAAGATGGCTTTGATGCGTGAAAAATCACTTTCCTTAAAGAGATATTGCCCGTATACATATTGGGAAAAATACAAACAATTTCCTTCAGAATACAACAAAGCCCTTGTATATACTGCAGATTTTTCTTAGGCTACTTCTAGAGAGTCCTTATATTTATAGAATTTAAGAGATGACTTTTCATAATAGTCATATTCTTTCATGAACAGATGGCTGTTCATAATAGTCATGCTCTTTAATGAACAAATGACTTTCCATAATAGTCATTTTGTTTCATAAACAAATGTGTCTCTTCAATTGAAGACCTCTATATATCACAAAATATCCAACATTAAATATGTCATGACATTTAATAAGAGGATGTTGGTATAAGGGTATCTTTGCCTCTTCTTTTTTTTTTAATCATGAATTAACAAGTAAAGAGTGTTACGTAAACTGAAACATAAGAAGTACATCTTGATAATAGTATCTGTAAACTTTTGAATTATTACTTTCTTTTCTTTGCAGAAATGCAAGTAGCAGAATCAATTGGTTGTGAAAAACTGAGCGTGACATGGTCTGGGCCTTGCTTTGATACTCATGGTTGTAACAATCAATGCATCAATTGGGAACATGCTATTCATGGAGCTTGTCACATGGATTGGACTGGTCCTGCTTGCTACTGCTACTTCTGTTGATAGAGGATTTTTATCATCGTGATTAATGCTATCAATTGAAAGAGAATAAAAGATATGCAGTTTATAATGATATTGAAAATTTCAAAGACGTCTGAATATAATCATTTTACCAAAGTATAAATTGTTCTGGTCATGTATGATTTGCTCCTAATAATATCAAACAATGTGACTTTTCCTATTGTCTTCCTTATTAGTCATTGATTTTGAAATGGTCTTGATCATTTGTGCTTTTTAATTTTGGTGTTTCATTTTAAACTGTTTGATGTCAAATAGGTTTGGGATCTACACTATAAAAAGAAGAGGAAGATTAAGACAAATTGTTGAGATCTACACCCAAGTATTTAATTACCTAAACATATGTTAAATGCAATTACCAATAATCTTGAAACTAAGATAGGAAGAAAGAATTGGTTAATCTTGAGAATTGAAATTTAGTCAATTAACTCAAAGAATAATTAAGAAAATCTAAGAACTTAATTAGATTAACATTCAAATACGTTGATACAATCCAAAGAAAGAAGCATAAATAAAATCATTCACGAGGTAACCATTACAGTAGATATTATGTTGGTTTTATGAATATTTCCTACAGGACTATCACAATGGTGAAATTATTGGTACAAATTTTAACATCAGTTTTAATTAGTCTATTGCAATGTTTTATATGTGTTCTTGGAAAGAACCTTTCCCTCGTATTTATTATACGAAAAAGGATTTTTAAAATGTCTTTTAAGTTATGCCAAATTGAATAAAAATACACTCATTAATAGTTTGATCTAAAAATATCTTTGCCGTTAATAGTTTGATCTAAAAATGTCTCTATTATTGTTTAATGGGTCAAAAATATCCTTTTTAAAATAAATATATATTTTTCTTTTTAAATACATTTTTTTCTAATAACGATTTTTTAATTAGAAAATACTTATCCTACTGCAATGGAAAATTAAGAAATAAAAATATTTTTATTTTATTAGAAATTTTTTATTGTTATCTAAACTAAAGTTAATGACGAGATTATCATGATCTTATATATATGACCTATATTATCAGTTATAACGGTACATGGAGTTATTCAATTTTAATTGTTAAAATGAGATTAGGAACGTAAGATTATTTCAAAATTATTCTAAAATTAAAATGATTTTTTTAAAAAAAATAATTGGGTTCTTCAATAGAATATTTATTAACAATAGAACAACAACCCAGTGAAATCCCACACGTGGGGCCTGGAGAGGATAAAGTGTACGCAGACCTGACTCCTACCAAGGTAAGACGGCTGTTTTCGAAAGACCCTCGGCTCAGAAAAATCACAAGAGAAGTCAGATAAAATAGAACGTGTTTAAAAATATAAAATACTTATATATTTATCACTTTAGGGGCATTTTTAACCCACTAAATAACAACAAGAGTATTTTGGACTAAACTATTGATGATAGGAACGTTTTTGGATCGGACTATTAATGGCTGAAATTTTTTTTGCTCAATTTCACAGTTTAAGGGCATTTTGATCCTTTTTCCGTTTATTTTATTTAGTTATAAATAAATATTTTTCCATATATTAAAATGTAACAAAGAAAAAATATATCAATGACAAAAATATAGTACACTATAAAAGGCAATTTCAATTTGAACCCCATATGTTCTCTCTTATTGATACGTCCAAATTACAACTCTAAAATGAGATATAAGGCTCTCGTTGTCAAATATAGAACTTAAACAAGGTTGGGATCGAATCTCATAGAGAATATGATGAGAAATATGTCGATAGTGGTTATCTGACTGGTAATTTTTATTTCAGTGTGGGGTTTGTAACATGAAAAGTAACAGTACTTGTAACTTGTGTTATCAGTAATCACTTTGATAAAGTTATTGTTGTTTGTGTTTAAATAATGTGAGTAAGTTAGGACTGTGTTCCGCATGATTTCATAACTTAATAGGTTTATGCACTTAGTGATCTATCCTAGTAATATGCATGCAAAACTAACGATATAAGTTCAACTAAAGTCTTTCTACCTAAGTAGATGAATGTCACTTGATATCCTTTCGGCCTATAAGTGTGTATGTATAAAGCTTCATTACTGATTTTGAATTGATTATCTTCATGAAAGTTCAAATCATTAGATGAGGGTTAGTAGTCTCAAATCTCCATTGTTTAATCTAGTTTCCTAATATGTTACTACTTTTTCAAGCAAGTTAAGATTTATGGTGAGTTCTTACATTTTCAATCGTTACAAAGCAATCAAAGCGAAGAGATTAGCAATACATACAATTTCACCATTCAAGAATCACTTTTTTTAACCTACATTTGTTAATCTATCATGATTTCCATAAACCTAGTTATGGGGTTTATTTACTTATGCTTTCAAGATTTGAATCATAAGACTTAGAAGACTTCATAATAATTATCTCGTAAGAGATGAATAGAAGAAACGAATTGGTATTAAGTATAAAACAAGTCCATAATAATAATAATAATAATAATAATAATAATAATAATAATAATAATAATAATAATAATAATAATAATAATAGTAATAATAATAATAGTAATAATAATAATAATAATAGTAATAATAATAATAATAATAATAATAATAATAATAATAATAATAATAATAAGTCAAGACCAATATGGGTTTTACTACAGTGGTGAGACTGCTTCACCCTTAACCAGAGGTCTTGGGTTCGAGCAATGGGTATGAAAAATATTTTTTTAGGAGCGCCACCCTCGAATGGGTCCTGCAGTACGTGATCCGAATTTAATCGGGGCTCCACAGGCTTCGAACACCTAGTGGGTTAGTAGAACTCCAGATATAGCATTGACATAAAAGGGGGTTAGTCTGGATGTGATTTTTCCTAAGTTGTAATGGTGTCTCATCATTGGTTTTGAAAAACTCTTAGATCGGCTCGTGCCCTCTCTTGTCATGGGGACAAACGAGGGGTAAATTAGTATCTATTGTAATGACCTAGCCTGTCTTTACTAAAAATTATGCGGTAAAGGTACACGAATCTCATTCATCATAGGATTGGGGTCAATTCCTTTCTATGCGAGTGCATTAGTTGTAAATTAAGGTCATACCATGCTCCTATCTAAAAGTTAAGTTGAAAGTGTTTTTTCTGATTTAATTTTGGACTTGAGTTTAACCTAGGGTCAACTTCAAATGATCATATCTCTCAACCTATAATAAATTAAGTGGCGCACGACCTATCAAATTAAATTTATATGAGTCTTCTTTCCAACGCCACCAAATTTTCCTCATTTAGAGTTCGAAGTAAAAGGTTATGCCCATTTTATAGAGCACTATCCGTGATAGATCGCTAAAGCAGGATTTGGCCACCAGAGCGAGATTCGACGGGACAAAAGTTTAAAAGGGTTTTATTATCTCATTCTTCTCCTAAGTGCTAAAATAGATGAGGGTTACCCTAGAAACCCCCAAGAGGCTGTTCTACGCTTAGAGAGAGGGGAAAAGAGATTTCTAGCCCAAGGAAGGCTACAATTCATGGATTTAAGAACCATCTCCATAGTTTCTCCCCACAGAAGTCAGAGATCGTGCTATACTTCTACAACTTCTTGGCGTCCTGATAGACTAGGTTTTCTCAATTTAGTAGTTATAAATTTATTCTCATTGCTTAATATAATGTAGATTGATGGGAAATTTCATTCCTAGGTCTTCAGCCACGGAGTTTGGATGGTTAAATGATTATTAATTGATGTTTAGAGTAGAAATGTATGTTGTGGATCAAGATTATTATGTGACAAGTGATAAATGTCAAATCTTTGAATGTTAACCTTGGTGAAAAATATTTAGAAGGCCACTGACCCTTGCGAGATTAAATATAGATTATTGCTGGGTTGTTAAGAGAAATTGAGACATGTGGTTTATGAGTTATTGATGTATATAAAGGGATGTGATTATACCTATAATTGTGTGTCTTTATGTTGATTACTCCTTGTGAATTACTTGATTAATGTGAATCATAAAATAAAAGGGTGAATGTGAATGACTTAGTGTAGATAGATCTCATGTCATGAATTACTTGATTAATGTGAATCATAAAATAAAAGGGTGAATGTGAATGACTTAGTGTAGATAGATCTCATGTCATGAATCTATTTTATTACATATGGTTGTAGCTTATGATTTAGTCTATATCATAGAGAGACCCTTAATAGTGTCTGAGTAATGTTATAATGTTTACCATGAATTTAATTATTATGGTTGGATGATTGACATATCGTTGTTGTGATGGATCTACAATCCCAAGAATGTGAAATCCATAATCTTGAACTTTCTCTACCCAAAAGTGATGCCTTAAATAAAGAAGGCTTGATGAAATATTGTTAATAAAAGAAAAGATAGAGTAAAACTGATGAAATAATTATTTGTGAACAATTACATGCAATGAGGTTGATTACTTGATTGTGCAAGTATGTGAACTATTCGTTATCGACTATGATTGTGATATTGGATCAGGTGTTGCATTCTGACATATATATTAGATGGGGTGTCATGTTCTGATGCATATATTAGATCGGGTGTCGCATTTTGACACATCTATTGAATTGGTTGTCACGTCCCGACCCATACTAACTATTGGATCAGGTGTCATACCGACATACTAGCAATTTGAGTATGGATTCCATGAGAGAACTATTGTGTGGCTATCATCTATGAATTGATCTTGACTATATGTGTGATGATAGAGAAACTGACTCGATTATAATTGAACATGCCCATCTTGTGTAATAATTGATATGAAAGGACCGAAGGTCCATGTGTTACCATGTTGACTATTGTATCTAAGATTTATATTGTTGAACTATATGTTGCTCTGAAATGGTAAATTGATAATGTGTTCATGTATATGCCCGTTCAAATTATGTTATGATTACTAGACTTGTCTGCATCGTAGGCATGCGGTCTTGGATAAATAAGTAGAGAATCAATGCATTGTTAAGTAAAATTAGTGGCTTAAATTCAAATATTGTTGATGTCCTATGGAAACATATGCTAAAGAGGGGATTTGAAGAGAATTCAGAGCTTCTGCCTCCGGATGGGCTGCTCTGGCGGGAGGAATCCCACTGTGGCGAGGCCGCCAGAGCGGGATATGTCTCACCACAGCGGGCCACTGTGGATAAAATATAAGCCTTAGTCCACATAAATGATTTCTTCTTTCGAGTGAGATACTAATTATTCTAGGGCCAAGTGTTGGTGTGAAAGTTAAAGGTAGTAGATTGGTTAGACAAAGTCAATGAGCACCATAGTTCAGAAACTTATCTATGTGATAAAAAGGCTAAGCCTTGATCTAGATTAGAGTTGGCAGCAGACCAACTAGAAGGGACGAGAGTTAGGCTTAAACGACTTTAATGAGGCTGATGGAAATGACAAGAATTTATGCATAAAGATTGCCGAGTTTATTTCTTTAGGAGCATGCTTCTTCTTGTTGATTTCTTTATATTATGCGGTGGGTATTGAGTTTACCGATGATGCTATCAATATGTTGTTTGTACTGATACTACTTTTGCTATGCCACTTGGTATATTTTGGTTACAGGGTCAGTGATGTTTCATAGGTGAAGACGAAGATGAGTCTCCAAGCTTCTACTCTTTATTCTTTATGGTGGGAGTTGTGGCTTGTTTTTATTTATACTTTGTATCTTTAGAAGCTCTTGTACCTGTTTAGACTAGTATCCTTGGGGGTATTAGAAATTTTCTTGTAATAAACCTTAGAGTTTAATACTTGATTATAGTGTATTCTTGACTTTTTAGGTTGTTATTTTGGTAATTGTTAAACTTCTTCATGATATTTTGTAAGGGTTCTCCTATCTAGGTGTGAGAGTAGGTGCCCTGTTATACCCCAAAAAATTTTAAGCTAAGACCTGATTCATTCTTCTTATTCGTATTGGCCCGAGCCTGATGACTTCTAATTGTATGTATGTTATAGGATCAATTCCTAAGTATTTGAAGTGTATTAGAGGTGAATTAGGGTTCTAAGAAACCTCTAGTACTAAGTTGAGTTTAAAAATCCTTTACCAATTGAGTTTTCGTATAAGATCTTAAAAGGGTCAAAATCAAATGACTATATATTGAAGAATATTAAGAGTTTGGTGGACCATTAACTAACAAATTAAATATCTACATGTCCTCTTTTCAACGCCATCAAGTTTGCCTTATTTGGAGTTTGGAGTAGAAAGTTATGATCATTTTAATGAAGCATGTACAGACAGAAAAATTTGGCAAGCTCACTAGCCAATTTGGCGACTCGCCGAATAGTTCAGCGAAACTCCAACTTAGCTTGCTGAATGGACCTAAAACCTCTGCAAGCTGTTATTTTAGGCGATCTAAAGCATCCTTTTATAATGAGAAGTGGTAACTTCCTTAAGCGATCCCTATCTTATTCCTTGAATTTATGAATTTCTAGCCATATGTTATATGGGACATGATATATGCTTTCATTTTTTGGAGTATGCACAGTTTCATAAATCTATGATAGGACTTAAAAGGCTAGTAAGATCATTTTACGTCATGAATGTTCTCAGATCAGATTTCTTGAATAAATCATGCTTATGATCTGTCGCTCTAAGCCCTTTGAGTGATTCGTTCTTTTCAATCTTGATAGTGTTGTTGATGATAGTAGATGAGTGCTGGCAGATGGGAGAGAGTAGGTATTCCTTATTGTGATAGTTAAGGTGTGCTTGATCCATTTAATTCTATAGACGTGGAGGAAGAGCGAGATGGGATCTTGTTGTGTGAAATAGATAGGTAAGAGTATTTTGGTGTACCTCTTGGTAGAAGTTAATGCAATTGCCGGTATAGACTATGATTGGCATGAAAATTCTTAAGAGATGTTGACTTTAAAGAATCCATAGAGTAGTTAGAATGATAGGATTGCATGTGTGGTGGTCATTATGTGAGTGATTATAGTAGGCTATTGATGATTTCTTGTTGAGGGTTTCTAGTAAATGTATTGGGATGGTTATAGAACTAGTCTTTAATGTGGTATTTATGGCATGTGATGAATGCACGATGCATTTGGTGCTTCTTGATTTGGACTCGAGGTTTGTTGAATATAATGGAAAGGAGTAGTACCCTTGAGATGAGGTTCTCTATAGAGGTATAGAACATGAAGCTTGTGGTTTAGATTAGCATAATTATATTATGTGTAGTACCCTGTGACTTAGCATTAGGATTGAACATAATAAGAGCATGCAGTTAGACTTCGAGTCCTAGGCCTTGATGAAGGTAGTCATATGTATCCTCGTGGAAGTTATGAGTTGCAACGAAGAACGAGTTGTATGTATAAAGAAAAGTATTTAAGATTGAAGCTATTAGTCATGTTGCTTAATTCCTAGTGGTTATACTCTTATATCAGGCTCATAAGCCTTTTTTTTGAAGTTGTGAGAAATTTCGATGAAAGTGTTGGAGATTATAGCCCTCTCATTTTTTTTTCTTCAGTGTCAATGTTGAAGGGAATGTTCCTATTCCTATCTCTGAGATAATACTTCTTGAGTTTGAATAATTGAGTGAGTTATTCACGAGCGTGAGTCTTTGAGCTCTTTCTTTGCATTCGTACCTTCCAATGATGATATTGATGGTAATATTCCTTTTTCCTATCTTAGAGTTGATGTTCATTCTGAGTTTAACTATTTGATGAGTATTCTTGAGTTCAAGTAATGATGGATTGATTGCTTGAGTGTTTAAGTATCTGAGTTTTAATGTGCGCTCGTGCCTTGTGCAATTTCCTAGCTTGGTCATCATTCGTGGACTAATGATCCCAATGGGGAGATATTGTTATACTCCAAAAATTTCAAGCTAAGACCCGAGCCATTCATCTTATTCGTATAGGCCCGAGCCCGATGACTTCTAATTGTATATATGTTTTAGGATCAATTCCTAAATAATTAAAGTGTATTAGATGTTAATTAGGGTCCTAAAGAACCTCTAGTACTAAGTCAAGTTCAAAGATCTTTTACCGATTGAGTTTTCGTATAAGATCTTCTAAGGGTCAACATAAAATGAATATATCTCTTAGAATATTAAGAGTTTGGTGGACCATGACCTAAAAAATTAAATACCTGCATGTTCTCCTTCCAATGCCATCAAGTTTTCCTCATTTGGAGTTCGGAGTAGAAAGTTATGATCATTTTACTGAAGCATGTCTAGATAAGACAATTCGGCGAGCTCACTAGCCAATTTGGCGACTCGCTGAATAGTTCAGCGAACCCCGACTTAGCTCGCTTAATGGACCTAAAAACCTCCATAAACTGTTATTTTAGGCGATCTAAAGCACCCTTTTGGCGACTCATTGAATAGTTCGGCGAGGAGACCATTAACTCGCCAATTTGGCTGATGAAACTCATTAAAAGATTGTTTTTTAAGTTCTTTGGTTTTTTTACGTTACCAGAAGGGTATTTTTGACCTTTTAACCTTAATTAACTTCCCTAATTCTATCCTATAGCCTTATAACGTCCACATTCATTCCAAACCCTCAGACAAATCAAATTCACACATTCTAAGTTATTTCAAGAGGAGAAAAAGCTAGGGTCCAAGACCATTCGTCGAGTTCTTCAAAGTTCTTCAAGAATATAATTCTTCCAGGTATGTAAGGCTACCCGTAACGTGGATTGAGTTCATCCATGGTTCCTACATCTTCAGTTTCTTTGAGTTTGAGTTGAGTTTCGAGGTTCCACGAATTGAGTTCTTGAGTTATTTAAAATTCCGATTGAGTTTTGTATATAAATTCGATTGTGTTCTTGCATATATCTTAATATACCTTGATGAGTTTCTTGAGTTGAGTCTTTTTGAGAATATGGATTCGTGTTTGCATTCACATGAACCCTAATTGAGATTTCATATTTATTTTATGCATTTATGGAGTTTTTAAAAAATGATTTGTGAACGTTTTGCATTAATTATTTTATGCGCTATTTTGAGTTTAAAGAATGAATATGTTCATCATTAATTGAGAAAGAGTTTGAGGATGAGTTGAGTTTGAGAAGCCTCTTAATTATTATTTTAAGTATGAGTATTTTGAGTATAGACGAGTCGAGCATTATTATATTAAAATATCTATTTTGAGATTGAGTTAAGAAGTTAAATTATATTTTTATTTTAAATGCATTCACTGAGATGACGTTATACCTATTTTAAAGAGAAGAGATGAGTTGAAAGGAGTTGAGGATTTTTAGCAAGATGTTTTGATGGTGATATAAATGATATTTTTTTAAAGTGTAATGATTGATGAAGAACACCTGATGATGATGATGATTTGAGATGAGTTTGACATTTAAATTAAAAGTCCAATGAGACTAAATGATGATGTTAATATGAGAACATGTTTTGGAGTAGTATTTTGCACCGAGTTGAGTAAGAGTTTAATTGACTCAAACCCCATAACTACATAGTGATGGAGTTTTTAAAAAATAATTTGTGAACGTTTTGCATTAATTATTTTATACACTATTTTGAATTTAAAGAATGAATATGTTCATCATTGAGTGAGAAAAATGTAACACCCCTCAAAAAAATTTCCTAAGATTCGGACCTTTCTTGTACACATGTAAGGTCGAACTCGAGTATTGTGAAGCAATTGCATGAGTAAGATGAGTCTTTGAGAAATTGAGCAGCGTTAGAGGTGATGTGGGGTCATGAAGGACCCCTAGGACCAAGCTAAGTCCAAAAGATCCATCGGGGCTAAGCTTTAGGATGAGTTCGTAAAAGGGATTGACTTCTAACGACCCAATCTTTTGAAAGACGACAATTTGGGTGGCCCACGACCTATCAAATTAAAGGTCGTCGAGTCTTCTTTCCAACGCCGCAAAAAATGTAATTTTTGGAGTTCGGAGTCGAAAGATATGACGATCCTAAGACGAACTAGCACGACAAGAATTTCATTTTTGGCCTGGGTTGCAACTGCTGGGGAAATGGCCCAAGCGATGTAAGGGAGCGATGCGCCACTATCGCACCAGAAATATGCCTCAGTAGTTTGGTCCTTGGTGCTACGCGCCACTAAAAGTTGTGCAGGGTTTTTCAGGCTAAATTTCCAGAACCCAGAAAATATGGCCTTGGCGCTGTAAGGGCGCAACGCGCCACTATCGCGCTAGAAACGTGCCTCAGTAGTTTGGTCTCTGGCGCGGTGCGCCACTACGAGGTGTGCAAGTTTTAGGCGTAATCGGCCTGGCGCTGCAATGGCGCGACGCGCCACTATCGCGCCAGGTGTATTTTTGCCTATTTTTCAGAATTTTTGAGGAGGGGCAATTTGGGAACTTACCCAAATTATATATGTATCACCCTAGACTATTTTGAGATCATATTTTCATCCCCCTCTCTCTTTCTAAAAAGCCCTAGGACTTCCTCTCTCTCTCTCTTCTTCTGCCTCTCCAAATCCTCCTCCAACAAGAAGAGTTCCAAGAGCTTCAAGGTTTGAGTTCTCCATTGAAGACCCAACCACGAGGTTTTTTTCAAGTCTTCACTAAGGTATGTAAGGCTATCCAAAACATGGGTTGAGTCCACCCATGTTCCCTACTCTTGCTTTGAGGTTAGATGTTCATGAAAAATGGAGTTTTCTTGGTATGGTTATGTTTGTATGAGCTTTGTCCCCTATTTATTTGACTCTATATGTGTTGATGTTGTTGAGCTAAAAAGTTCTTAAAATGGTCCTTTATGTGAGTATGAGTTGATAAAGATGAGTTGTTAAATATGTTTTATTGACCTTTTAATTATTTAGATTGTGATAAAGGATGTTATTTTCCTAAAAATGTTGTCGATTTTAAAATGTCAATTTAAAGTCTTGAAGTTGTGATGAGTCACCAAGATTTCTCAAATGGATGGAGGTAATGATTGATTATATCTATATGTTGCTATAAATGTGCATTTAAATTTCTTTTGAAGAGATGATTGAGATTGATCGGATAGTACGATTGGAAGAGATTTGATTGTGATAGAGTTTATGAGTTGACAAGGTTGTAATGAGACTTGTCGATATGAGTTGATTGAGTTGATTGGATGGAGTTTTATGAGCATTGAGTCTTGGGTGGAGTATCGAGCACCGAATTGGGCAAGAGTATAGTCCATACTCGAACCCAATACCTGTATTGCCAAACGTAGGGGAGATTGAACCGTTAAAGTTGGATGCTTCCCCGAGAGATTTGTCCTGACATTATAGGCCTTGGTTGGATTGGATCCATGATTGGTTGACTCATTCATGCCCTGGCAAAGTATGAACAGACGCGGCAACAACGTCGGCTTGTTGTACTGTCACTAGCTCATAAGTGATGGTTGTCGGATAAGAGAAACTCCCAAATAGATCATGATAGTACTCTGAGTCAGAGCGAGTTGAATGGTATGTGATTGGTACCGCCTAAATCATATTCTTTTTTAGACTTAGGACACTTGATTGAGTTGTTATTTCCCTTGTGTTGAGATTCCGAATTGATTTGATTCTTCCTTGATGTTCGTTGTATTCGGCCATTTTACATGCTCGTACATTCCATGTACTGACGCCGTTTGGCTTGCATCGTTTCATGATGCAGAGACAGGTACTAGAGATCATCAATCGGCGCTCCATTGAAGATCCACATACACTCCCAGCTAGTTGGTGAGTCCTCCTAGATTCCGGAGGATGTTGAGCTTTATTGTATAGTTTGTTGTCGTTTCCTTTATTTTGATTGTTGGTAGCCATGGACCTGTCATTGGCACCTCTTAGACTTTGATAGAGGCTTCATAGACTAGAGTGTGGGGAGGTTGAACTGTTATTTTGAAGAGTCTTATTATATTGTTTTGTTGGGTTGAAAATGCTTGGCCTTCGGCCCCCATATATGAACAGTATTTTATTAATTAAGTTTTTCCGCTAAGAGAATGTGTTTGAATGAATGTGTGATTGGATCAGGTGGTTCGCTCGGGGGTCAAAAATGGCCTTCGAGTGCCGGCCACGCCTAGGGTACCCTCCCGGGGCGTGACAAAAAAGTTTGAGCATGAGTTGAGTTTGAGAAGTCTCTTAATTATTATTTTAAGCATGAGTATTTTGAGTATAGACGAGTCAAACATTATTACCTTAAAATATCCATTTTGAGATTGAGTTAAGAAGTTAAATTATATTTTTTATTTTAAATGCATTCACTGAGATAACGTTATACCTATTTTAAAGAGAAGAGATGAGTTGAAAGGATTTGAGGATTTTAAGCAAGTTGTTTTGATGACGATGTAAATGATGTTTTTTTAAAAGTGTAATGATTGATGAAGAACATCTGATGATGATGATGTTTTGAAATGAGTTTGACATTTAAATTAAAAGTTCAATGAGACTAAATGGTGATATTAATATGAGCACATGTTTTGGGAGTAGTATTGAGCACTAAGTTAGGTAGAAGTTTAATTGACTCAAACCCCATAACTACATAGTCAATGTACGATAGAGGTTATGCCTCCCTTGTCCTAAAAGAGGACTTGATGATTGAATCCAGAGATGTGATGTCCTTTATCCTAGTAAGGTATTGGATGGATGTGGCAACGACATATCTTCGTTGTATCATCACTAGCTCATAAGTGATGGTTGTCGGTTAGAGAAACTCCTCAAAAGTAAAATATTATATTTTTATATATTGAGTTGCATCTATTATTGTATATCATTTAAAGCATTATATTATTTTATTTTATGTTTTATTGAGTTGAGTCATTTCAGAGTGAGTCCTTTGAGTTGAGTAGAGTTGAATTGAATGTCTTTGAGTAGATTTCCTTTCAGCTATATTACATACTCGTACATTCCATGTAATGATGTCATTTGGCCTGTATCATTTTATGATGCAGACACAGGTATTAGAGATCATCAACAGGCGTATCGTTGATGATCTAGTTCTCCAATTTTGGTGAGACCTCTTTGCATTAGGAGGAACTCCTTTCTGGCCAGTCATCCTTTTATTATGTAGAAGTTTTTTGAGGTAGCCGTGGACTTGTCTCGACACCTTATTATGAGTCAGTTAGCAACTTTATAGACAGAGTTGAGTTGAGTAGAAGGATTCTTTCAGAGTCTGTTTTAAAACCATAATTTCATTATTGAGTTTATGATGTTGAGTTACATTATACTTTGAGTATTTTTAATTGATTATTTATGTATTGATGATGACGTTTTCTAAATGCTCACTTGAGTTAATTGTCTATTGAGTCAAGTCTTCCGCGGAGTAATTGAATGAGTGATCAGACCAAGTGGTTCGCTTGGGGGCCAACAATGGTCTCCGAATATCGCCAATATCTAGGGTACTCTCTCGGGGCATGATATGCCCGCACGGCCCGATAAGTTGGATCGTGACTGTAACTAAAAGAAGGCATATTATCCTTTCATAACCAAACTATTCTACAACGATAGCAAGACTAACCAGAAAAGTTCTAGATTGTACAACAAAGTAAGAACTGAACTAGAATACCTCACACACAGCACATAGTTTCATTATCAACTACCGGTTATTAAGTTGCTACATTAACTTAGCAACAGTCATTAATATCAGTATGCATAATGTCACAGATTGAGCCTTACAAGTAAACATATCAAGCAATGTCTAAGACTTGCCTTTAGGATCATGGTCTCCATCAAGTCTGATACTCGACAGTGCTTAGCAAGATGAGGCGCCAACATCACCACCTTAGGCGCTGCCTCTTCTCTGGAGAGGAATAGAGCCTCCCTGAGAGCTTCTTCTCCCTCTTCTGCACTTCCTTTACAATTATCTCATCATCACCACCGTTTTTATGTGTTTTCTTTCCCATGGCTCGTGGGGGTGAATCATCTGGCAATCGGATATATGGACACCCCTCCTTAGTAGTTGTAGGTGTGTCCTCTAATATATCAACAACTATAGGCACAACAATAGCCTGAAATGCATCTGTATCGGCCATAACATGTGCCAACTGGGCAAGAATGGATCCAAAATCATAGGTGGTCAAGGCCTTGATACTCTCATTCACTCGGAACTTTATCCTGTCAATATGGGCATTAACATATGTTATCAACTCCTATATGGGTACGAGTGGAAGCTCTTTGGAGAAGATATCCACTTATTACTCTGCACTCTCAACCCTCTATGCAAATACTCAAAAATTGTCACGAGTTAGTGTATACGCTGAGGTGGGAACCAATGGATGGGATGGATCGCTGATCGGGACTATTTGGAAAGCTGAAGTAGGAACTGTCTCAGATGGTGGCTCGGTTGTATCCCCTGTGGCCGAAGGCTCTACATGCTCACTTGCTTCGGACAAATTCTCCAATAGTATTTCCCCTAAGGTAAACGACACCATCTTACCCTTAGCCTTTAATTTATCCTTAAATATTTTTTTGAAAAGGTATGTCATATTAAAATAATTCACTTAATATCGACTTCAAAGGAGTAATAATATATTATTTTGGGCAGTATATGCTTTAGGTGAATTCGTAAGTTTCTGTTTAATTTGTTTTATCGGTTATCCCATCTTATAAAACGTCAATACAAACAAGGCCTATATGTTATTATCTCATGAATTTTTAATTCAAACTCCTGCAGTCAAGCACTATGTATATAGCAGGTCACAACAAATTTCATTTTAAGATTAAAAAAGAATAGATCTTTAGATTCATTCACTCACATATATGAATATGTTATGTAGTAAGTTATCCATGTTGCCTTTAAATCAACATCACTACATTGAAACTTTTAGGTCGATGATTTTACAACAATGTACACGACAAGGCAATAGCGGAAGAAATTTCAAATTTAAACTTTCCCTTTTATTTGAATCAAGAGGAGGCAAACCCATTCAAGCATAAATAATATTAGAGTAGAAAGCATATCACCAAAATAAATATTGCAAGGCAAAATCAAATCAACAATATGAGACACCAAGATTTACGTGAAAAACCTCTTCGGTGTGAAGAATAAAAACCACGGGACCAAGAGCTCCACTATAATCAACAGGAGTTACAAAAGTGTTCTCTAAAATGACCACTAAAGAAGTGTCAAATAATGAGCAACAACAACTACAAAGATAGGACCAAATACACTAGAGATGTAAAAGGAGTAAAAAATCATCAAAACACAGCTACTGTTCATGAGCTAAAATCTCGAGCTACAAGATTCCAAATTCACCTCAGTTCCTTCCTAATCAAAGATCAAATTGAAAGGAACAAGCTATCCAAAAATCAGCTCAATCGAACAAGGAACGAAGCAAAAATCGCAATTTAAAAATAGCTACTAGGGCTTGTGCCAAAATCTGCATTCTCACTCTCTCTATTGTGGTTGCTTATCTCTCTTGTGAATTATGAAAATAAGACCTAGATGAGTCTTACTTATGCACCATAAGAATTGGACTTATGGACAAAAGTGGGCTAGTCTAAATTGGACTTTTATTTATCCATATAGGAATGAGAAAAGAAAAACACAACAAATTGTGTATTGATGAAATACAATTAAAACACGTGGCTGATATAGAAACCAACACTTGGCAAAACACCATCTAATCAGCGCTAGGTCAGCTAATTCCAGCTAGGATGAGCTCCCCTAACACAATAGACTCTAAAATATTCGAGATTATCCACAACAATTACAATTTGACATGTGTTATATACGAAATATTCTTATAATTCTCATAATACAAAAGCGTCTCGATATTAAGCAGCAGTTATTTTTGGGTACGTCATACTAAATAATCCCCTTTCCCCTATTTGTTAAGTATTAATTCAGGGATTAATATTGTTTATTTTCCCAAAGTAAATAAAAGGGGGAAATTTCAGAAAAGTACACTTTACCTAACTTACATTGTGAAACTATAGCCTAAAATTTACATTATAAATTTTTTACCCAAAATTCAATTCAGTATATACATTCGATATACAAGATTATACAAAACTTTCACATTTTATCCTTACAAAAATGGTTTAAAACTTGATATATAATATTATTTACTCAAAATATAATATTATAAAAAATTATAATAGATATTTATACACCCATGTACAATCTTATATACTATTATACAAAAAATTAACTTTGTCTCTTTTTTTATTCTTGAATCCAAGCACTAGATTCATCTAAAAATACCTTTAAAACTACACCAAATCACCCAAAATTTCAGGTTTGGACTCTTCATACTTAATCAATCTTTCGCAACAATACTCACTCAAAATATAGCTTATTTGCAAATATTCAATTTTCAATCTTTGAAACTCCAAACTTCAACAATGGTTGAATACTAATCCTCTATTGGGTTTGTAAAATTAAAATTAATAAGATTATGTTGTTAGCAATAGTGGAATTTCATTATGAATCAAGGTGGAAAATAAATATTTTTGATAAGTCGATTAAGATTGAAAGCGAATTATTAAAATGATTTTGGAATAGAAATTCAGTCCTATTAGAAGTAGAGTAGCTGCTCTATTCTATTTTCATGGTAGACAGTAGCAAATATAAGGTATCTTTAGTGTGTGTTTGTAATAGAAAAATTAATAAAAATCTATTATTAACAATTGGAGTTTTACTATAGAGGAAGACATAAAATTAGGTCAATTTAAATAAATATTGAAAATCTTAGCCAAAACTATGCAATGTAACCATATGAACTTCCTAAAGTATAATTATCTCTAAAAGATATCTATAAAACCAAGTGATATAAGGAATACAATGTTAAAAAGGGATAAAATTATCAAATCACGATATTTTAATATTAATAATAAATTAATTAATATATTTGTTATGAAAAAACCAAATAATTAGAGAAGTAGGCGTACTAACATAAATAAGAGATTAGTGTTATCCACTCAAAAGAATCTCACAAATTGATAAGATAACGCCTCTACTTTTGTGAGGATTTTAAAATCTATAGATGATTTGAGGTCAACGTTTCTATATTTTAGTTTCAGTTCATATGATATTTTTTAAAATTATCTAAACAATATTATTATTTAATTTAGCAATATTTAATTTAAATTTCTTGTTTTATTTTTAATTAAAAAATTTATAAACACAAAAAAATTATGACTTATTTTAAATCATAAATTTTAAAGTTTTTTCTCTTGAATTTTGCATTCAATCAAACACCTTCATGTAAATTAGGATGGTGTGAGTATGATTTATTTAATAGGCGTTTAGACATGCTATATGAAATCATAATTTGAAATTGTGTTGTAATCATTTGAAATTTATTGAATGTAAATTTATAAAATGATTCAAATTATATTTAAAGTTAAGATATATTAGTCCAAATAAATATTATTGATTAATATAATTAGATCAATTATTTAAATCCAATAAATATGATTTAATCAAAGACCAATTTCATTAGGCTATAATAGATGAGCCCACGTTGCTAAGCTTAATATCATCTCATCCTAGAGATCCATTTTGGTGCTACTTATCAAGTGACGTGTCATGCCAACTCAAACAAATTAGCCAATAGAATCATGCACATGTCAAAGTGACATCATGCCAAGTCAAACAATGAAACCAATAGGATCAAACCATGTCACTTAAATCTGATTGGTTGAAGGAAACCTATTCTTATCACTACTGTCACACCCCGATCTCAACAGGGTGTGATGGGCACCCGACCCCATGCTTGGAGCCGAGCGAACCCGCTGCTTCATAGTACATATTTAATCTCTTAGACTTTTACATCAACAAGAAATGAAAAACATAACTACGCTTCGTGAATTATTTTTTTTCCAAAATCTATCATCCCATAAAACTCATAACATATGACACTCTATACCCACGACTCTGTCTGCAAAGTCTCTAACTTCGAATGAAACATCATAGCGCATATACTCTGACTCGGCAGCACTCCAGGAACAAGTGGAGTTGCTAACCCCGCTGGAACATCTTCTATAGTAGCTTCTACTTGTCTAGGTGTACCTGCGTGGCATGAAACGCAGCCCCCAAAGAAAAGGGGGTCAGTACGAGTAATGTACTGAGTATGTAAGACATGAAAATCAGCATAATAAAGAACATAAGGTATGAACAACCATATCGTAGAATCATAGACATATAGTGAGTTAAGAGAGTAACCTGTACATATGAGTGCCCTTTTAGGCCAGATGCCATGCATGCTTGTCTTATCATAAAAAAATATTTCTTTTTCATATTCATAGAAAATAGAAGTCATATCACCGAACAACGTCGGCGTGCCCACATATGTCCCGCGTCCGGGCATCCCGCGTCCAGGATGAAAATTACTCCAACTGATCAGGTGGGAATGCGTCTATAGCGCCACATATACACCTCCCCATATCCCACATATACATATACATATACATATACATATAGACAGCATGCAGGAGAGCTCAACGAAAGTCATGTATCTATCAGAGTGACGGAAGGTCGGTAACCTCCGATTATATTATGAATTAATAACGGTCGCTTTGTCTCACCTTGAAGGAACAATTATTATAGGATGAGACTATCAACGAAAGATAATATTAAGAGAACGTAGAATAAGGTCACAATCTCATAAGACGTCAAATCGTATACATATCCACATAGGACCAATTTTCAAGACTCATAGAATAATCGGAATGAGCTATGATTCAAAATCAAGATAAGAGTCATGTCAAGTACCTTTCAAAAATTTCCATGGATTATATCAACATAAAACTTTTGGAATCATATACACGTATTTAAGCACGAGAAAAATATCTTTTGGAAACTCAAGAAAATTGACCATCCTAGTGGCTCTACGAATAGGACTTCCTTGAAATTGTACAAAAGGACATATACTTGTTTCATAAAAATCATGCCAAAAGAAAGTGTAGCTCTATATACTTATGTCAAAACATGCCAATAGAAAGAAGAGTAAACATTACATACATGAAGCCGTTCTTATCTTAGACATCATAGACATATTCTCATCCTCGACATCATCAATGTCGTTGTAAAACATATCCATCGTCATTGTCATAAAAGCTTGTAATACTGTAAACCTTTGTTTTGGGAAACTATAGACATTTTGGAAAACATTGACGGGTTATAGAAAAAAAGTAGTCATTTCCTTGGGACCATTGACACCTAGCTTTTGAAAACAAAGAATATATGGAAGCACTTATGAAACCATAACATTGGAATCATGCCTTGAAAAAGAAGGGTAAGCCTTACATACTTATGCCAAAGACATGCCAAAAGAAGGAACGATTAGCTTTACATACCTGTACCGCGCTTTACTAGCTTTTCTTATTCTTCCAACTTGTTAGTCTACATTCAAGAGAGTTGACATAGTCATTAGATTCATCACCATATACTCGTCTTAATCCTTCAAATAAATTAACTTCTAATCTGCCGAAATTTCGGCAGCATCTCCCCTATAAATACACCATCCCCGAGATCTCAACTCGGCCACCATTTCAACAATCATATCAACAACAACAACCAGCACTATATATACAATCAAATCACCTCAACTTTACACAACACAAGCTCCAAACAACTAGCATAAAACTACGATACCAAAATAGAGTTTTTAACCTTTATTTCGTAAAATCTTTAACCATAACAAACGGGGGGTTGTGTGGCTGCAACCAGCAGCAACCACACCCTTTTTAAAATACTTTAAAGCCCTGCAACATACAATCCAACCAGCTTCACCCGCAGCGCCTCAACGACCATACACTACGCGACTTCGATTTAGCTACTACGACTTTAATTTAGTAGTTTCCAGCATCATGCCCCCTTATACATTTTCTCTGCTTCCAGCCATATTTAGGACACGTAATACACCTCATAACAACATCATAAACTCCAATTTTAAAGGAGAGACCTTACCTTTACCGAAACTCTCCAAAACTTGCCTCGGAAGCTCTCCTAGCGCGGCTAAAACTTTGGGGCTGTTCGGTGACATTTTGGGCTGCTCCAAACCATAAAATTTCATTACCAATACCTTTATAACACCTTGGTACAACCTAGATAATTAATTCACGAAGCAAAATCGGAGACTTACCTTTTTTTTCCTTGGCCGAACCTATTCTTTCTCTAGCTTCAAGTTTCTTCTCTTCCTTTCTCTCTAGAACTCTCTTGAATCCTCTTGTTGATAAAGAAAACTTAATGGATAAATATGACTTAAAAGTCATCAACATATATATATATAAGTCACTTAATTAATGGGCTAAGTTCCAAGACTTGGGCCCTTTCCTTGTGTTGGGCCTCTCTTATTATTTTGATTTCTTTCAAAGCCCAATCCCTTGGCCCATAT
Source organism: Solanum dulcamara (assembly GCF_947179165.1). NCBI lineage: Eukaryota > Viridiplantae > Streptophyta > Magnoliopsida > Solanales > Solanaceae > Solanum > Solanum dulcamara. Next base: position 70,187,713 of record NC_077240.1, on the reverse strand, counting down.
GTTTTCATAAACTACATTTTGTGAACTTCCAACTTATATATATATATATATATATATATATATATATATATTTTCCTTATTCTTTTTTTTTCAATATTTCCATCTCCAAAATTCCATAACCAACTTATGTATCAAACAAGACCAAAACGTATCATTATCCTTCACTTGTTACAATTATTCCAAATGTCCAAATGTACAAAAATATGGGTTGTAACATTCTCCCCCACTTTAGAACATTCGTCCTCGAATGTTAAATAAAACCTTCTTCAGAATCTTATAGAGACTATAAGGAAAATTCCTTTCTTCCCCACTAGTGATTAGTTAGCGCTCACACTCATTTCAACTTCTCCATCTGAAAGTACTTGTACTCCAGTGACCCGTGTTTCTAGCTCTGTTATAACACAATCTTCATTCTAGTGGATACCACTTGTTCCACTTAATGGGCTCGCAATGCGTCAATGATTTTGCAGAGCTACGTCCCTCATCCTTGAGGGGTCTTTATACTTTTCACGGCGAAATCACATATCCACAATACTTCTTTATATCTCATAAGCTTTTATCCTTGTCGGGTACCTGAGGTTAACTTCTAATTCTTCTCAATCTCATGTCAATTCTATTTTAATAATGGTCTTATCTTCTCGCCTTTTCATACTACTCCTTCCATTCGGAGCTATCTATTCCCTTTTTCTTTCTAGAAAATTCCGACAGAGTTTCCTCTATATTCCTTACTATCTCAAACCTGCACTCAGGAAATACCAACAATGCCATGCAAGGCCAACATATATATATATATATATATATCCATATCATATCATATCACATTCGCAGTGCCTCACAGGGCTAATATATACATATATTTATAACATCTCATGTCCCAGCCGCACAGGGCTTCCTACATTAGGCCGAAACAAAAATGACAACTTGCCCCATATAACTAGCAAAAACTGTACTTATTACTCTCCTATACCTATGATCGATCAGTCCCCAGCACAATCTGGTGACCTAGGAGGTGAAGTATGTTCCCCGTCACTATCTGGATGCCATTTGCTTGCCTGTTACTCATCGTCTTCCTCGCTTGAATCCAAAATATATTGATAGCCAGGAAATTCTTGGTTCACCGACGACCAAGATAGAAGGCTCGAATATATCGTAACACTTACCGTAGGAGCTGGCCTGACATAGTGTTCGGTCATAAGAGCAGCTGGCGTGGCTTCTAGAACCACTTTCCTGGTCATCAGATGCTCTTGGGAACCTGTCGTTGAGCCTTCTGAAGGATCGGTCTCTATAACATAATCAGGGTCTTCAGAGGGATCCGTTTCAATCGAATAACTAGGGCTCCGCCTGCTTGGTCCTGGAGCCTGAGGTCCCATGTGTACCCTAGGGACCTTCTCCGCACCCCCTATACTGTCTAGAGCTGGTCTTTTCATCTCCCACCACAGCCTGTACCCACCTACAAGAAAGAGGGTCAGAAACAAGCTTCCCGTAGAGGTATGACCGTACATCTCGTAGTCCGTTAGAAGGAGATTATCCTGATAGACAGCTCTATCGCACGATCTAAGATAATAAAAGAAGATAATATCCTAAATGTCCTATAGCCTCCTGTTTATAAATGTGGCCGGCTTCACATCCATAAACAAGACTCTACTAGACACGACAATGCAGACAACCCTTTGACCGACCTGCTCTGATACCACTTTGTCACACCCCGATCTCAACAGGGTGTGATGGGCACCCGACCCCATGCTTGGAGCCGAGCGAACCCGCTGCTTCATAGTACATATTTAATCTCTTAGACTTTTACATCAACAAGAAATGAAAAACATAACTACGCTTCGTGAATTATTTTTTTTCCAAAATTTATCATCCCATAAAACTCATAACATATGACACTCTATACCCACGACTCTGTCTGCAAAGTCTCTAACTTCGAATGAAACATCATAGCGCATATACTCTGACTCGGCAGCACTCCAGGAACAAGTGGAGTTGCTAACCCCGCTGGAACATCTTCTATAGTAGCTTCTACTTGTCTAGGTGTACCTGTGTGGCATGAAACGCAGCCCCCAAAGAAAAGGGGGTCAGTACAAGTAATGTACTAAGTATGTAAGAGATGAAAATCAGCATAATAAAGAACATAAGGTATGAACAACCATATCGTAGAATCATAGACATATAGTGAGTTAAGAGAGTAACCTGTACATAAGAGTGCCCTTTTAGGCCAGATGCCATGCATGCTTGTCTTATCATAAAAAACATTTCTTTTTCATATTCATAGAAAATAGAAGTCATATCACCGAACAACGTCGGCGTGCCCACATATGTCCCGCGTCCGGGCATCCCGCGTCCAGGATGAAAATTACTCCAACTGATCAGGTGGGAATGCGTCTATAGCGCCACATATACACCTCCCCATATCCCACATATACATATACATATACATATACATATAGACAGCATGCAGGAGAGCTCAACGAAAGTCATGTATCTATCGGAGTGACGGAAGGTCGGTAACCTCCGATTATATTATGAATTAATCACGGTCGCTTTGTCTCACCTTGAAGGAACAATTATTATAGGATGAGACTATCTACGAAAGATAATATTAAGAGAACGTAGAATAAGGTCACAATCGCATAAGACGTCAAATCGTATACATATCCACATAGGACCAATTTTCAAGACTCATAGAATAATCGGAATGAGCTATGATTCAAAATCAAGATAAGAGTCATGTCAAGTACCTTTCAAAAATTTCCATGGATTATATCAACATAAAACTTTTGGAATCATATACACGTATTTAAGCACGAGAAAAATATCTTTTGGAAACTCAAGAAAATTGACCATCCTAGTGGCTCTACGAATAGGACTTCCTTGAAATTGTACAAAAGGACATATACTTGTTTCATAAAAATCATGCCAAAAGAAAGTGTAGCTCTATATACTTATGTCAAAACATGCCAATAGAAAGAAGAGTAAACATTACATACATGAAGCCGTTCATATCTTAGACATCATAGACATATTCTCATCCTCGACATCATCAATGTCGTTGTAAAACATATCCATCGTCATTGTCATAAAAGCTTGTAATACTGTAAACCTTTGTTTTGGGAAACTATAGACATTTTGGAAAACATTGACGGGTTATAGAAAAAAAGTAGTCATTTCCTTGGGACCATTGACACCTAGCTTTTGAAAACAAAGAATATATGGAAGCACTTATGAAACCATAACATCGGAATCATGCCTTGAAAAAGAAGGGTAAGCCTTACATACTTATGCCAAAGACATGCCAAAAGAAGGAACGATTAGCTTTACATACCTGTACCGCACTTTACTAGCTTTTCTTATTCTTTCAACTTGTTAGTCTACATTCAAGAGAGTTGACATAGTCATTAGATTCATCACCATATACTCGTCTTAATCCTTCAAACAAATTAACTTCTAATCTGCCAAAATTTCGGCAGCATCTCCCCTATAAATACACCATCCCCGAGATCTCAACTCGGCCACCATTTCAACAATCATATCAACAACAACAACCAGCAGTATATATACAATCAAATCACCTCAACTTTACACAACACAAGCTCCAAACAACTAGCATAAAACTACGATACCAAAATAGAGTTTTTAACCTTTATTTCGTAAAATCTTTAACCATACCAAACGGGGGGGTGTGTGGCTGCAACCAGCAGCAACCACACCCTTTTTAAAATACTTTAAAGCCCTGCAACATACAATCCAACCAGCTGCACCCGCAGCGCCTCAACGACCATACACTACGCGACTTCGATTTAGCTACTACGACTTTAATTTAGTAGTTTCCAGCATCATGCCCCCTTATACATTTTCTCTGCTTCCAGACATATTTAGGACACGTAATACACCTCATAACAACATCATAAACTCCAATTTTAAAGGAGAGACCTTACATTTACCGAAACTCTCCAAAACTTGCCTCGGAAGCTCTCCTAGCGCGGCTAAAACTTTGGGGCTGTTCGGTGACATTTTGGGCTGCTCCAAACCATAAAATTTCATTACCAATACCTTCATAACACCTTGGTACACCCTAGATAATTAATTAACGAAGCAAAATCGGAGACTTACCTTTTTTTTCCTTGGCCGAACCTATTCTTTCTCTAGCTTCAAGTTTCTTCTCTTCCTTTCTCTCTAGAACTCTCTTGAATCCTCTTGTTGATAAAGAAAACTTAATGGATAAATATGACTTAAAAGTCATCAACATATATATATATATAAGTCACTTAATTAATGGGCTAAGTTCCAAGACTTGGGCCCTTTCCTTGTGTTGGGCCTCTCTTATTATTTTGATTTCTTTCAAAGCCCAATCCCTTGGCCCATATGTTTTCATAAACTACATTTTGTGAACTTCCAACTTATATATATATATATATATATTTTCCTTATTCTTTTTTTTTCAATATTTCCATCTCCAAAATTCCATAACCAACTTATGTATCAAACAAGACCAAAACGTATCATTATCCTTCACTTGTTACAATTATTCCAAATGTCCAAATGTACAAAAATATGGGTTGTAACATTCTCCCCCACTTTAGAACATTCGTCCTCGAATGTTAAATAAAACCTTCTTCAAAATCTTATAGAGACTATAAGGAAAATTCCTTTCTTCCCCACTAGTGATTAGTTAGCGCTCACACTCATTTCAACTTCTCCATCTGAAAGTACTTGTACTCCAGTGACCCGTGTTTCTAGCTCTGTTATAACACAATCTTCATTCTAGTGGATACCACTTGTTCCACTTAATGGGCTCGCAACGCGTCAATGATTTTGCAGAGCTACGTCCCTCATCCTTGAGGGGTCTTTATACTTTTCACGGCGAAATCACATATCCACAATACTTCTTTATATCTCATAAGCTTTTATCCTTGTCGGGTACCTGAGGTTAACTTCTAATTCTTCTCAATCTCATAGAGATTGTAACTGACATTTTAAAAATAGAATACTACGATTGTTCAGATATTTTTCAGTCTTGATTAATATTTTTTTAATGCAAAATTTATTGTCTAAAATTCTGGTACGGTCAGTGGGACCAAATCTTCCCTTCATCTCTTCTCTCACAAATCGAATCTTCAATTTGAAGTCACAAAATTGCAAAGGTGGAAGCTCCATTATTATGGGTACATCAAATCTCGTTTTTGTGTTTTATCAAGTTTACGCACTTGAAGTGGGGGCATTTGTAGACATTGAAATTTGTAGGACTCTACAACTTGAGTTTAATTTCAGTTAGGGTTCTTGGAGGCTACTCCATCCTAAATCCTAGTTCATGCCTATATAAAGGATAAAGGCATCTCAAATACCCATAAATTCTTGGATATTCACAAAAAGATCATGAAGACATTAGATATTGTCTTTCTCAAAGAAATCTTAAATATATCGTAAACTCTTGAAATATTTATAAAGAGATCAAAATATGTTAGATTCTTCTTAATAATCAAATACTTCAAAAATATCTAGAAATCCTTTCATGGAGATCAAGTCCAAATCATCCTAGTTCAAGAAATACGCCACCAAAGGCCCTCGAATCACGGAGAAATCTTATGAGAGAAGAATCAAGGGAGGAACATAATTTTACCAATATTATTTTATCAATAATATTCTTGTTTCTTTAATTTTGATTTATGGTTGATTTATTTTCTGTTTATTAAAAATTGTTGCAAATAAATTAGAGGGCCTAGGGGGGGATCAAATCTGCCCTTCATCTCCTCTCTCACAAATCAAATCTACAAATCTGAAGCCACAAAATCACAAATGTGGTGGAAGCTCCATTTTTATGGATACTTGAAGTCTCGTCTTTGAGTTTCATCAAGTTTACACGCCTTGAAGTAGGGAAATTTTTAAACATTGAAATTTTATGGGAATCTACAAGTCGAGTTCAATTTCAGTTAGAGTTCTTGGAGGCTACTCCATCCTAAATTCTATTTCATCCTATATAAAGGGTAAAGGCATCTAAGATATCCCATAAATTCTTGGGTATTCACAAAAACATCGTGAAGACATTAAATATGTCTTTCTCAAAGAAATCTCAAATATTCTATAAATTCTTGGAATATTCATAAAGTGATCAAAATATGCTACTCTTCTTGCTTATCAAATACTTCAAGAAACTGCAAATCCTTTTATGGAGATCAAGTCTAAATCATCCCAATTCGAGAAATACACCTAACGACCCTCGAATCACGGAGAAATCTTTGGAGAGAAGAGCCAAGGGAACAAATAAATTTGTATAGATATTGGTTTATCAATAAAATTATGTTTCTACATATTTTATTTGTGAATGTAATTTATTTTCTATCACTTTAAAATTTGTTATAAATAAATTAGCATGCCTAGTGGGAACAAATCTGTCCTTCATCTCTTTTCTCACAAATCAAATTTACAAATCTGAAGTCACAAAAATGTAAATGTGGAAGCTCCATTTTTATGGGTACTTTAAGTCTCTTCTTTGAATTTTATCAAGTCTACACGCCTTGAAGTAGGAAAATTTATAGACATTGAAATTTGTAAAACTCTACAAATCAAGTTCAATTTTAGTTTGGGTTCTTGGAGGCTACTCCATCCTAAACTCTAGTCCCTACATATAAAAAGGATAATATATTTCTTTGAAAAGACATCTTGTTACACCCAATCCATCGGACCGTGCGAGCACCTATTCTAACACCTAAGTAGGTGAACCCTCAATCCCTTAATAGAACTAACATGAGAAAGTTTAACAAAATAAAAATAATAGGCTAAAAGAGTTATGAAATCACTTTATATTAACTTGAAACCTCCAAGGTTTATTACAAGAAAAAATCTAACACCCCCAATGATACTAGTCTAAATAGGTACAAGAGATTCTAAAGTAAATATCATAAATAAATTAATGACACAGCTCCAACCATAAGGAAGGAAGAGTAGAAACTTTTGGAGAATCACCTTTGTCTTCACCTAAGAAACATCGCTGACCCTCCTATCAGACTATGTCTAGTGACATAGCAAGAGTAGTATCAGTACAAAAAGTACATACTAGTAGGCATTATTAGTCAATCAATACCCACCACATAATATAAGGAAATAAAAAAAAAGAAACATGATCAACCAGAAGAAACACTGCCAACATTTTACGCACAACTATCCCCTCTCCTAATGTTCTTGTAGCCTAATACTTTTCCATTTCTTATTAGTCCGCTGCCAACTCTAAATACGAATCCAGATCTAACCCTTCTATGACAAAGGAAATTCTCAAAACACACATCACCACTAAGTCTGCTATGCTGACCTTCTATGTTCACAAGCCCATATGCCAACATCACGGGCGTTAAAACCCAGCTTTCGCGTAGCTATACTTTACCAACCATTCTGGACCAAATATTTTTCACAAGATAGAATCTAATCACTCCATCACCACCCCTACTAAACATTTCTGACCCTCATTATCACTCACAACAACAAAATCGTAATATAATCGAACTCTAAGCCACCAAATTCCAACTTAACCACAAACAACTACTCTCCACATGACCTCCCGGAATCTCATATTTGAATCCATGAAACACAAAAAACAACCATTATATATTCAAATAGATGATACACAATCATATTATAAATATTGCATCACTCGGACTTTCAATCCTTAATTCAAATCAGTTTACAGAAAATGGGCATGATTAATTATAATTATGTCAATTCTTCAGTCCTTGCACATAAAATCACATTATTTTATAAAATAATAGTTACCAAATGGTTCTCTCATGTAACAATTAACACATAAATAGTCCTCGCGCATTTAACTTCTGTCTCAACCATCCTTCTAGAGCTATGCTGCCATAGCGGAACCATGCCCACTCTGGCAGTATAGTGGGGTACAGATGGGTTAATTTCTCTCGGATTTCCATCTTTTCTTATTAACAATGATTTGGGTCATTACAATATATACCAATACACATTTCAGTCATCCCCAAATGATATATGGAAAAAGGGCATGACTTGATCGGAATATATTTGAATTGAATGGTTACTTGTCATGGCATATTGAAGGTCCACATGCTCTAGGACTAAGGCATGAAAGGGCTTTGGAAAAAGGCTAGTGAGGAAATAAGGAAATTAGACTGGAATAGCCCCCTCATATCCATACTATTCCTTCTGTAGCGGTAAGAATCCCACTGGAGCGGTGCCGCTAGAGCGGGACACTCCCACTCTGGCTAGATTTCAGGATTCAATTTATGGAGAGAAGAATGATTTCTCCTGATTCTTCTAACAATCACCCCCAACTTCCCAAAACTCCCTTAATCACTTCGCTTTGAACTTAAAATCTAAGGTAAGGATCTCATTCCCTCCTCTAATTACTTCATTATTTACTTAAAAACAATTGCATGCTAATAATGATTGAGTAGAAGGGCCTCGGGGTAGTTTTTCAAAATTTTCAATATTTTGCTTGGTTTGTTGAGATATACATAGCATGGGATCTTTCTTATGTACATAATATCTTCAAGACGTTCGAAGCACAAGGTTCAGGAAGAATTATGCCTGAAATGGTTCTGAATTGGGTGGAGAAGTTGAATAGTGTTATTAGCCAATAACATAAATTTGGCCCTCATTTAGGAGTTAAATTGCAAAAATCTTCGCATATGTAGGTACTAGGGTACTTTAGAAACAACGATCTAGCAAAAATTTAATGAAAATGACTTTTTGGGAGAAGGGGCTCCATGATCGCGCCTTGAAGTTTGACCCAATGAAAGCCTCTCTAGTAGCCTCCATCCTGTTGTGGCGGGATCCTTCCAAACAGTGGACGCATGCCACTACAATTTCAAACCTGTCCCTCTTTCTAGCTCGAGTTTATTTGTTCCCACAAAGTCCTAATAAGCACTTATGATGAATTTCTAGGTTGATCAACTATGACTAGATTCAACGAGGAAAACTTTCCCTGAGTCTGCCAGCCAGGAGAAGCACTATGACTACCGAAACAACAATTTTGTATGAGAGGGGCTTCCATAAGCTAGGAGTGGCAGAGAAGACACCCACCATTCTTGATTGACTGGAGGAATTTGGTTGGGTTCCACTGAATAATACTCTCCCTGCCATGCGCTCAGGATGGGTGAGGAAGTTCTATGCTCTACTTCTCACTATACACTAGAAAGACCTATATCCCACCATCCGCATTAGAAGGGTGGATGTCCCCATGACCACCTATTTCATAAATATCGTGCTTGTAGTGCCCAATATATCCAATGCCGAGTACGAGACCAAACTAAGAGAGGTGGATATGGGTTGGCTGTGGGATATACTGGTTGCGGTAGAGCATTGGGACTGCATCTATTGGGCTAGTACAAAGGGAATCACCAGTACTTACTAGTCATCGGATGCCAAAAGGTGGCTGCTCCTAGTGTCTAGGAGGATCCACCCATCGAGCAATTGCACAGATGTGACCTTTCCTTGGGCTCTAGTAGTGGCTTACACTATATAGGGGATCAATATGAATGTGGGGGCACAGATAATGTCCGAGTGGAAGATGTTCTATCGGGGAAATAAAAAGTCATTTTTTTCTCAGACTGGTGACCGCAATATGCAAGGTGACGGGGGTGCCACTCCTAGACTCCGATGAGGTATTTTCCATGGATCTCCCTTTTCACCCCCTCTTTATCAGATAGGCTTCTTCCATAGCACAAAAGAAGAGGAGGACGAGTGGTGCAAAAAGCAGCAAGGCAACATCAGAGGCGGACGATAAGAGAGAAGATGAGAATGAAGGGTCCCCTCCCACTTAGTCTCAGCCTCCACTTTCAGCCTCTTATGTAGAGGAGGACTTAGCTTCAGTTCGGAGTAGGTTGAGAGGCAGCTACTCTATCACTTCAGCTCTAGTACAATCTTTCACTGCCTTGGAGGCTGAGATGCTTTCCGCCAGGTATGATGGGAGAGGAGAAAGAATGTGGAGAGAGACCGCTTGATGGCTTGGATGTGGAAGACCATTAAAGTGATCTTCTCTTAGGTCACTCCCTAGAGATAGCTTCTCAGACTTCACCCAATGGATTTCATAGAGTTTTCCTTCATGAACAAGGCCAGGACAGGAGAGCACCCTCCACAGGATCTTGACTCGGATTCAAACACTCCCCTCTCTAGCTAGACACTTCATTGATTTGGGTTTGCCCCGTCGGGCATGTAACAAACAATCTTTCTATTTCTTACTACTTTTCTTATTTTTGTAAGCACGTGAATTTTAGTTTATAATTCTCATAGTCGATATAAATATTAGACTATTTATAAGTTATTCTGATAGTGTTGGATACTGATTGGAGTACAAGAATTAGTCAATATATGCTTCGAAGTCAATTGGCAAAACATGGGAAAAATAGGGAAAATAGGGCTAAGAGTCTGTCTCACCCTATCCCGCTCTAGCAAGTCTGCCCTAGCAGGATAATCCCTCCCCAGCTTGCTTACAGGTTTAGTTCTAGGGGAACTTTTCCTAGGCGTTGTTCCCTATTTTTAGAGTTCTTTATTGACTCCCAGGGTTATGACTTAGCCCGAACTTGACTCTCCTAGCTAAATTCTAGCGGAGTCTATCCTAAGGTTGAACCCATCACTAGATATTCCAAAAGCTTCCCTTCATTATCTAGGAAGAACAACACGCACACTTCAAACAAAATATACTTACTAATTACTACGGGAAATAATTCATAACATATGTTTGAGGAAATCATTTATAACAACAATTTCTCTATTAAGTACATAATTGTCTTTATCTTACATGGTTTCCCAACCAGTCCTACCTGTCCTGAAATCAGAGTTACTCTACAGTCCCAAATCATCCCTTTCCCCTTATCATCCTCACAATCAGTAAGTCCATAAATAATAAGAATTGCATTTCCTTACATAGATGCATCATTTAACATGTCAGGAATTCATTGATTAATTACACTGTAGTTTATCATTACGCCATTGCAAATAACTAAGTTATGATTCTCTTTCTGACCATAAGTTTACATAAACCCAAGTAATCATATTTCACATAATTTCAATCATTCAGGCAAGTATACTTCTCACATTGATAGGTATTTCAGGCAATACTATGCACATAATCTAATCATATCATTCAGGCAAATACCCTTCACACACCAACAAATATGCAGGCTCACTATGCATATAATAACAATTTCAAGCTACATCACACAAGTAAGTCAAAATTAGTAACTTATTAGCTTTATTGGTGACCATTAGTTGATCATCCATGCACTTACACAATCTTTATGGACAGATACCAATTGAAACCTTCTCGGTTCTAAATTCTCGTGCTTATGTCCCTTCAGCCGTGACCACAATATCAAGTTTATTTTTTCGAGATACCAATTGTAATCCGAAGATACCAATTGGACTAAATCTATACATAAGCGACAACTGCACGAAAGGAGAGAAAAAATAGAACGACTGTCTAGAATTCTTCATAGCTTTTCAAAGATTAGATTTGGATGAAAATACCCCAATTCATAGGAGTTTATTCCACACTTGTTCTTGTATTAGAAGACTAGTAAACTGGGCCCTGAAACCAATTTATCATGACCCAACCTATCGAGCAGTGCAGACACTTAGTCTAACACCTAAGTAGGAGAACCTTCAATCCCCTAATGAAAATAACATGCAAAAGTTTAACAAAATACAAATAATAGGATAAAAGAGTTATAAAATTACTTTATATTAACTTAAAAACTCCAAATTGTATGACAAAAAAAATCTTAACACCCCTAAGGATATTAGTCTAAACAGGTACAAGAGCTTTTAAAGATAGAGAGTATAAATAAAGTAATGACAAAGCTCAAAACATGTAATGACCTATTTTCCATCGTTATGAATAGACCAATGGGAATGATTTTAGGCCAGAAAACTTAGGATAGTAACTTTAGAAAATTTTAGCATAGGCTAGACTTGAATGAACTCTGACTCAGGTGAGATCTATGTTGATTATGTGAATGATACGGGATCAAATCTCTAATTTGAGTGGGTAAGCTCATAAACAAGATGATACGGAGCATTTACGACTTCACGAAATTGCATTCAGATGAGTAAAACTCCCAAAATTAGATTTAGTGTGAAGGGTATATTTTAATACATCTTTGGAAGGGGGTGTATTGCAAAATGGGGGCTTAGAGCACAAACTCCGATCTCACTATTTCTGCATATCCCACTAGAGCGGGGCATCCATAGTGGGATGGGTCCCGCTAGTGCAAAAACAAATTCTGAATGACAAGAGGCGACCTAGGGCGAATTCTATCAATTTTCCATGAATTTCCTCACTTAAGGTAAGGATTTTACTCCCTATACTTATCCTTCGATTCTTAGAACCTAGAAACTATGATTGCTAATCATTGGGGGAGGGTTTGAATTGAAAACTAATGGTGGTATATAGACCTAGGGTGGGGTTAGGATCATGGGCTTTGGACTTAGGTAAGAATTGAGTTATAATTCTTGTGAATTAGGCTATTTTATTGATCCTTGTGCATATGTGACTTATTTTAGACCAAGAACTAGTAGAAAGAAATTGAAAAGGGAAGTCTCTTGCATCTTAGAGTTGTTGAAGCTTGATTTTGGGTAGGTGATGGTTTTGTTTCCCGTATATGTTTCATATACTTGTTAAATTGCTTCATGATATGCATATGTGTATATGAGTAGGAAAATATGCTAGATTATATGTGAAATGATCACTTTCTGCCCTATTGTGTGATGAACCTATTCTTGGAGATAAAATGTTGAATATTGAATGTAATTGTGGTTGTTTGCATAATTGGGATCGGGTGTCATGTTCTGATACATATTTGGATCAGGTATCACATACCGACACATAACTGAATCGAGTGTCACATTTTGGCACAAACCTTGAATCGAGTGTCATGTTCTTACACAAAATTAAATGTTTGCAGGTCCCATAAGAGGACTCTAATGTGAAATTATATGAGCTGAGGTTATTGAACTGTGATCTTGCTGAGTATTGAATTGGGTAGAAATGGTTAACTTATTCTGTATACGTGTGCTTAATGTGTTGGGTTTACTTGTCTATTATCCGCTTACTGGCTAATAGCGCGATCCCATCAGTACACTATTGTTTTTGTGTATTGATACTACAGTTGCTCTGTCTTTGTTGAGCACATGACATATTCAGTCGGCTGCAGAGAGACCTCACCTAGAGGAATAGTTATCTTGTTTGATTCCAAGAGTGAGCTATTCTGTCATGCTGCCGTTGACTCTCTTATCTATTCTAGTCCTTCTTTTGGGGCTTAGATATTCAGACATTTTGTTAAATGTTAATGATTTCTTTTTAAAAATACATTTGCCTTTCTAGACTTGTTTACTTTTAGAGTTTTGATACGATAACTTTCAGTTTCTAGGGTGTTTTTACTTCCGCATGTTTGGGGTTGATAGCTAGATGGTTTTTGAGTTTATGGGCACTCAGTAGTTATTTCTTGATTTAAACATGCTTTCGCATCTTTAAAATTTTGTGTACATTGCTGAAATAATGGTTCTCCTATTGGAGGGTTAATGTGGGTGCTAGTGATAGCGGGTCGGGGTCGTGACAAACCATAAGGAAGGAAGAGTAGAAGCTGTTGGAGAATCATGTTTGTCTTCATTTAATAAACATCACTGACCCTACAACCAGACTATGCGAAGTGGCATACTAAGAGTAGCAGAAGTACAAACAACATTTACTGGTAAACATCATTGGTCAATTCGATACCCACCACATAGTATAAAGAAATCAATAGAAAAGAAACATGATCAACCAGAAAATGCGCCGCAAATATTTTACACACAACTGTCCCCTCTTCTAATGTTTTTTGTAGCCTAACACTTGTCCATTTCTTAGTGGTCCATTGCGGACTCTAAATATGAATCCAGGCCTAACCGTTCTATCACATAGGGAATTCTGAAAACACACATCACCACTAAGTTCGCTATGCTTACCTTCTACGCTCACAAGCCTATATGCAAGCATCATGGGCCTTAACCCTGCTTCCATTGCGTAGCCAGCCTTTACCAACCATTCTGGACCAAACTCTCTTCACAAGATAGAACCTAGTCACTCCATCACCACCCCCACTAAACACTTCTGACCCTTACTATCACTCACAACAATAGGTTCACAACATACTAAAAGTTGCAATTACAATGACCAGTCTCACATAGTTACTCAACCAATTAACAAGTTCACAACATACAATTAACCACATTTTGCCATTTCATTAGGTGCATTACTGCTTCCCTAATTTTCATGCAGGTATACACTAAATAGAGTAGTGAACATGCATATATAACACAGATAGGGAAAAACAACTATCACCCACCTCTAAATCACAAGACAATTCTCTCCCACACAGTGTACGTTAGGTTTAACAACTAAGGCTACATATATAACTGCCCATACTCCATGCCCAAAGGCCTAAACATGAAATCTCCCATCAATTACCATTATATTAAGCGATGGGCACTAGTTTAAAGCTACTCAATTAAGAAACCTAGTCTACTTGGGCGCCAAGCAACTATGGAGAGGTATTGTGGTTTCAATCATAGCTTCAAGACAACGGAATGGAGAAAGTAGGCTTGACTTCCGCTAGTTGAAATCTTTCTTGCGCTAGAATCTCCTTCTTTCTCCTTCCCAAGCTTAAAGCAATCTTCTGAGGATTTTTGGGGTAATTCTTGCCTCTTTTTGAAATTTAGGGAAAAAAGGGTAAATAAGAATTCGTGCATTTAACTTCTATCTCAACCATCCCGCTCTGGCGGCTAACATCTTGTTGGAGTAGCACCGCCGTAGTGAAACCATGCCCGCTCTGGCGGGATGCTAGGGTCCAGATTGCTTAATTTTTCATGGATTTCCATCTCTCCCTAGTAACGACGGTTTGGATCATTACACATCTCATATATCCATAAATTATTGGGTATTCACAAAAAGATTATGACGATATTAGATATTATCCATCTCAAATATCCCTAAACTCTTAAAAATATTCATAAAGTATGACGCTCTTCTTGATAATCAAATACTTCAAGAAGATCTACAAATTCTTTTATGGAGATCAAGTCCAAACATCCTAGTTCGAAAAATACACCACTAAGAGCCCTCGAATAACAGAATAATCTTAGGAGAGAAGAATCAAGGAAACAAATAGATTTGTACTCATATTGTTTGATCAATAAAATTATGTTTCTTCATATTTTATTTGTGATTGTTATTTATATTCTATCACTTTAAAATTTATTGCAAACACATGCGTTTAAACATGTGATATGAGATCATGATTTCAAATTATAGATTCTCCATTAAAAAAAAGTATATATTTGAGATTCCAAATAGTGATATTTTTAAAATGTAAAATTTGAACCATAAATTTAAATTTTATACAAAAAAGACTCATTATTTAAATTTGCAAAAAAATACTAATGATCAGCATGAAGAAATTGTATATACCATATGAAAATATAATATTAAAGAATTGTCACTACTATTATTGACTAGTAAATTCGTATAAAATTTTATATAATTGAAAAATTTTAATCGCAAACATTTAGTTATAAAAATAATAATTAATATGCAATCTATTAATTTGGCACTTTAGGATATTTCAATCCTATTTACGAAGAATTAATTTTTTTTGAATAGTTTCTCAATTTATCAAATTTGCATACTTGTAAAACATACAACTTAAAATATTCAAATTATATAATCTAATAAAATTTTAGATTCAAATTAATCGAGTATATGTTTAAACGGGCATGAGAGTAGCTCATATACATGTGTCAAATATAGAAGATTTGACCACTTTTGGATGTGTCGAATCAAGAGTGTGAGTGGCTAT
Organism: Solanum dulcamara; assembly: GCF_947179165.1. NCBI lineage: Eukaryota > Viridiplantae > Streptophyta > Magnoliopsida > Solanales > Solanaceae > Solanum > Solanum dulcamara. The sequence goes on along the minus strand of NC_077240.1, from coordinate 70,171,856 downwards.
CCCGCTGGCAAGGGAATGCATGTGTGCGCATTTACTCAGTGGACAATTTATGTGTCTTTAGTGTGAACTTATTGTTAAATTTAATATTCAATCAACTAACTTTAATTTTGGCTACTTTCCCAAAATAATTGAATGCTTTTATATGAGTATAAAACAAAAGGGGTGAAAATCGCTTCCACCCCATTTTCCTTTTAAATCAAACTTTACCTTAATTTTGAATAATAATTAAATTTCTCATTTATCCTAATTAATTTTTTAATACCTACTATATTTTTTTACTTTTTTTAAAACTTTTTTAAAAATCATGATATTTTCATTTTCGTAAATTCATAAACATAAACATTACTTTTTGAACAAAAGAAGCGACAAATAATAATTGAGTATATAAGTTAGTGATGTTTTATAATGAAGTAAATTAGCATAATAAGAAACTTAATTTTATTATAATAATAAAAAATCTAATATTTATTTATATAAGTAAAAATAGCATAGAATAATAAATATACAAATATATTTTAACGTAGGGAATATAAAATATTTAATTTAATTAAGATTAAAATTTTAAAAATTGTATTTATTTAGATTTTAAATTATTTTAAACTATAATTTATGTAATAATCCATCAATGCCAGTCAAAGCATGTTTATATATATAGACAATAGAAAATACCCCCACCGTTTATATATTACGTGACCCTCATTCTAAAAATAGTTGTTTTAATTTACTTGTTCAATTTATAAAATCAAAAGAATTTTTAAATATTTTTTATTTCTTCCCTTAGTATTAAATAAGTGCATAAAGTAGTAGTAATTAAATTTAAAGTTTCAAAACATTATTAATAATGTATGTTTAGGAAAATACACACGCTTAATGCATATTATATTATATTGAAATAACAGTCATAAGAATAATATTAAAATTTTATGACAAATTCATAAAAATATTATTCTATTTATAATGATAATGAACTTAAAGAAAAAGTTTAAAAATACCTTGGTTAAAAAATAAAGTATATATAATATAAAGAGGTTTTGCACCCCATTTTCAAACTGGTCGAAATAGTTCTCAACATAAAGTGGCCATGCCTCTGATTTTTAAAATTTTTTAGAGTCGCCACCTAATTTTGAGGAAAATATTAGGAAAATCATTAAAAAATATAAATGTAAGCTCTGTCTTGATTTGCGAAACCAGTGAGATTTTAGGTAAAATCTTTGGTTATTTGAGTGAAAGGGGTTAAGCATTTCTCAGAGCCTATCCGAAGATAATACTTAAATTTAGTTTTAGAAAAATGGTTAGGGATATTTTATTTATTTATTTTAGAAAATGATAATAAGAAAAACTTTTTATTAATTTGAGAAAAAAGGGTAAAATACAAGGTACTCTGTAATGACCTAGCTCGTTGTTACTAAAAATATGTGTGGTAAAGGTATATGAAATTCATTCGTCATAAGATTAGGATCAATTCCTTCGCATGAGAGTGCATTAGTTGTTATGACACAAATTTAAGTTGAAAGTGTTTTTCTGATTCAATTTCGAACTTGAACTTAAACTGGGGTCAACTTCAAACAACCATAGCTTTCAGAATATAATTAATTATGTATCCCATGACCTATCATGTTAAAGGTCTATGAGTCTTCTTAACAACCCCACCAAATATGCCCCATTTGAAGTTTGGAGTAAAAGGTTATGCCTATTTTACAGAGCACTATTCGTGCTGCGCTGACAGAGAAGGATATGATGGGCCAGAATGAAAAGAGGGCATATTTTTATTATATCCTTCTTTCCTTAGGTAAACAAATAGATGAGGTTTACCCTAGAAAACCCTAAAAAGCTTCTCTATGGTTGGAGAGAAGGGAAAAAGTGATTCTTAGCGCAAAGAAGGCTACACCCACGAATTTCTGTCCCGTCACCATAGTTTCTTCTTTTGAAAGTCAGGAATCATGCTATAATCTTTTTATAATTGTTTGGTGCCCAGGTAGGATAGGTTTTCTCAATTTACTAGTTATAAATTCATTCTCATTGCTTAATATAATGTAGATTGATGTAAGATTTTATGCCTAGACTTTCAGGCATAGAGTCAGAATGGTTAAATGATTGTCAATTATTATTTAGAGTGGGAATGTATGTTGTGAATCATGATTATTATGTTACTAGTGATAAATGTCCAATCTTTGAATGTTAACCTTGGTGAAACTGTTTAGAAGGCCAATGACTCTTGGGAGATTAAGTGTAGACAATAGCAAGGTCATAACGACATCATGAGACTTAAGAGGTATGGGCCATTGATGTATAAAGAGGGATGCATTTATACAGATAATTATGTGTGTTCATGTTGATTTTCTCTGTAAATTTCTTGAGTAATGCAAATCATGAAATAAAGGGTGATAGATATCATACAATGAACCTATTTGATTATCTGTGGCTGTAGGTTATGGTTTAGTTTATATCATAAAGACACTCTTAATAGTAATTGAGTAATGCTTTGATGTTTACAATGCATTTAATTATTGTGGTTGAGTGATTCATATTTTGTTGTGATTGGTCTACAATTCCAAGATCGTGAAATTTATAATCTTAAACTTGGTCTACCAAAAAATATGCCTTGAATAAAGAAGGCTTGATAAAATATTGTTAGTGAAGGGAAAGATAGAATGAAACCAACAAATTGACTATTTGTGAACAATTGCATGCAATGAACTTGCTACTTGATTGTACAAGTATGTAAACTGTTCATTGTGGAATGCAATTGTGAAATTGAATCAGGTGTCACATTCTGACACATCTATTTAATCAGGTGTCTTGTTATTACACATATATAGTTCGGGTATGGGTTCCATGAGAGAACTATTGTGTGGCTATCTATTGTGAATTGATCTTGACTATATGGGTGATGATAGAGAAACTGATCCGATTATAATAGTGCATGCCCATCCTATGTAATAATTGATATGAAAGAAACGAAAGTCCAAGTGTTGCTATGTTAATTATTATATTTGATATTTACAATGTAAAACTGTATATTTATCTTAAAATGGTAAATTGTTAATTTGCTTCTGTATACACATGTTCAAATTTATGATTGCAGCTAGATATGTTTGTATCATAGGTTTGAGGTTGTGGGTAAACAACTGGAGAATTTGATGTGTGGTTTAGTAAGATTAGTGACTTAGATTCAGATATTGATGGTGTCCTATTGGTACATGTGAAAAAAAGGATTGGGAGAGAATTCAGAGATTTTATCTCCGGGCAGGCCGTCTTGGCAGGAGGAATCCTGCTATGGTGAGGTCTACAGAGCGGGATAGTTAGTGGGCCAGTACGGTTATAAGAGGAGCCTTATTCCACCGAAATATTTCCCTCTTTCAAATGAGGTGTTAATTATTCTAGGGCTAGGTGTTGGTGTGAAAGCTTAAGGAATGTAGATTGATTAGACATAGTTAGTGAGCCCATAGTTCAGAAACTCATCTCTGTGATAAACGGGCTAGGCGTTGATCTAACTTAGAGTTGGCAGGGGACTAACTAGAAGGAATGAGAGTTATTCTTGCACGACTTTAAGGAGGTAAATTAGAATGATAAGAGCTTGTGCATAAAGTTTTGGCGGTGTATTTCTTTAAGAGAAGGCTTTCTTCTAGTTGATTTCTTTATAATATGCGGTGGGTATCGGGTTGACCAATGATGCCTACCAGTAAATGTTATTTGTACTGATACTACTCTTGCTATGCCACTTTGTATAGCCTGGTTGTAGGTTAAGTGATGTTTTTTAGGTGAAGGCAAAGATGATTCTCTAACAACTTCTACTATTCCTTCCTTATGGTTGGAGATGTGTTATTACTTTATTTATACTCTGTATCCTTAGAAACTCTTGTACCTATTTAGACTAATATCCTTGGGGTGTTAGATTGTTCCTTATGATAAAACTTAGAGTTTTCAATTTAATATAAAGTGATTTCATAACTCTTTTAGCCTATTATTTGTATTTTGGCAAACTACCGCATGTTATTACTGTTTATGAGATTGAGAGTTCTCCTACTTAGGTGTTAGAATAGGTGCCCGCACAGTCTTATGGGTTGGATCATGATAAGTTGGTATCAGATCCTAGGTTACCGATCATCCAATACAAGAGAAAGTGTGGAATAGGCTTGTCATGATCCAACCCCGTGGGCTGCGACTAAGGTCCGACCTAGACCCCCGTATATGTATCTATCAGATATAAGAACCAAATATATGAACCCAGTGGGTGATAAAATATTTATACACGTGTAGCCTCTTTTATTTGCATCATGTCATGAAAGGGAAAGCCAGCCGACAAGATTGCCATAGCATAGTAACATTTACAATACATCGTACAACTATAATCGCACAAAACTCACACATTACCCACATACACATGTATGTAGACCTCTAAGAATAGTAACGGTAACATATGGCAGGACAGAGCCCCCGCCGTACTCCCAATATCACATAAGTTCTATAAATTAGCTATGGAAAGGGGTAAAAAGGTAAAAATATGCAAAAGCATGGAAATAACCTTGGAGGTTATTACAACATCCACTACTAAAATGATTTTCATCCTCGAAAGTCAAGAAAGGAAAGGGTAACTGGTGGCTGAAAAAGATAAGGATATCGGGTTCGCATATCCTGCTCAGTCTCCCAAGAAGACTCCTCTACTGGAGGATGGCTTCACTAGACCTTCACTGATGGAATTTCCTTAGAACTCAACTTCCTAACCTGCTAAGACTCCTCTAGTAGAACTGAATCACACTAAAGTATGTGAGATTCATCTAGACCATATCGTCATAACATAGATGTATGGAATACAGGGTAAACACCTGAAAGTGCTTGGGGGAAGGATAACTCATAAGCTACCTATCCTACCCGCCTTAGGATCTCAAAAGCAATGATAAACCTGGGGTTAAGCTTACCCCTGCTCTCGAATCTCATCACGCCCTTTATGCGTGACACTCACAAGAATACCTGTTCTCCAACAATAAACTTCAAGGGATGAACACTCCGATCAGCATAACTCTTTTGCCTACTCTGGACAATATGGAGTCTCTCCTGAATCATACGAATTCTGTACATCAAATCACACAGTAAATTGGTGCCCCAAGGCCTAACCTCAAAAACATTAAACCAGCCCACTAAGGAATGACATCTCTTACTATACAATGCCTCAAAAGGTGAATCTCGATGCTCGAATGATAGCTATTATTATATGAAAACTCTGCCAAAGACAAAGACTGATACCATTGACCCACAAAATCAATAACACAGGCCCATAGAATGTACTCCAAAACCTAAATAGTTCTCTTTGACTGACTATTAGTGTAGGTGTGGAGAGTTATATTGAACTAGAATAGGGTACCCAACTCTCTCTGTATAGACCTTTAAAATTGTGAAGTGAACTGAGTACCAAAGTATGAAATCATAGATGCTTGAACCCCATAGAATTGGACCACCTCTCGAATATAAATTTGAGCCAACCTCTCTGAAGTATAGGTAGTCTGGACCCGTAAGAAGTGAGTAGACTTGGTCAATAGATCTATCATGACCCAAATAGAATCAAAACCTTGGGAAGTACGTGGTAATCTCACTACAAAGTCCATAGCTATCCTCTCCTACTTCCACTCTAGAATGGGTAGTCATTGGGTTAAACCACTTAGCCTTTGATGCTCGAACTTAACCTGTTGACAGTTCAAGCACATAGACATAAAAGCTGTAATTTCTTGCTTTATCCTAAACCACCAGTAATGCTGTCATACGTCACGATACATCTTTGCCGTATTGGGATAAATAGAATATCTGGAACAATAGGACTCCTCAATGATGAGCCTGACTAAAACTCAAACTCTAGGAATACATATACGACCTTCAATCCTCAAAATGCCCTCCAGATCTAAAGTCGCCTTCCTAGCCTCTCCAGTAAGCACTCTATCACAAACCACCCTTAATTGTCAGTCATCAAACTGCTATGCCCGAATCAGCTCTATCACAGAAGACTTATCCTCTACACGAGAAAGTACCTTGCCCGGCTCAGAAATATCAAAATAAAGCATCTGGTTAGCTAAGGACTGAATGTTCGAAGCTAAAAGCCGCTCCTCAACTAATAAGAATGCCAAACTCCCCATACTCACCGCTTTCTGACTCAAAGCATCTACTACTATATTTTCCTTGCTCGAGTGATAGAAAATAGTGACACCTGCGCTTTCTCAAATTAAGGTCTTTCTGGCTGAAGATATACTGAAGACTACGGTGGTTAGTTTATATCTCACAATGGGCACATACAAGTAATGCCCCCAAATCTTCAATGTAAAGACTACCACCGCCAACTCCAAATCATGTGTGGGGTAGTTAAGCTCATGCACCTTTAGTTGCCTAGAGGCATATGCAATAACTCTATCATATTGAATCAAAACACAACTCAAACCAACACTTGAAGCATCACAATAAACTATAAATCACTGGTACTCTACAAGAAGAGTAAGAATCAGAGCTGAAGTCAACAAGGCTTTGAGCTTCAAAAAGCTCACCTCACACTCGTCAGACCAATAGAAAGGAACATTCTTCTGAGTCAATCCAGTCAAAAGCTTTGTAATAGAAGAGAACCCTACTTTATATTGTTTGTAATATCCTGCCAACCCAATGAAAGTGCAAACCTTGGTAGGAGAAGTGCACCTAGCCCAATCACGGGCTGTCGCTATCTTCGCCGAATCTACCATAATCCTATCCTTGGATGCCAGGTGCCCAAGAATGACACAGACTCAAGCAAAAATTCACACTTAGTCAATTCGTCATACAACTGCTGATCTCACAAAGTTTGAAGTACTATTCTCAAAATATGCTCATGCTGCTCTTTACTCCCGTAGTAGACTAGGATGTCATTAATAAATACAATGATGAAGGAGTCCAAGTAGGGTCTGAACAGTAGGTTCATCAAGTCGATGAACATTGTAGAGGCTTTAGTCAACCCAAAATACATGACTAAGAACTCATAGTGGATATATCGATTCCTAAAAGCAGTCCTATGGATATATGCCTCCCTAATCCTTAACTAATGACACCCTGATCTCAAGTCTATCTTAGAGAACACTACTGCACCCTGGACCTGGTCAAATAAGTCATCAATATGCTGCATCAGGTACCTATTCTTGATGGTCACCTTATTCAGCTGCCTGTAATCAATATATATACGCAAGTTACCATCCTTTTTCTTCATGAACAGAATAGGAGCACCCCAAGGAGACACACTAGGCCTGATAAATGCCTAACTCAAGAGGTTCTGGAGCTGTACCTTAATCTCTCTCAACTCAATGGAGTCATATGGTGTAGTGGAATAGAGACTGGCTGTGTACCCAGCTCAACATTGATGCCCAAATCAATGTCATGATCAATAGGAAGACTAGGTAGATCAATGGGAAAGATATCAGGAAACTCTCAATCCATCATAATTGCATCAATAGAAAGAGTGTCAGCACTAGTGTCACGTACATAAGCAAGATAGGCCAAATACCCTTTTTGTACTAACCGCTGAGCCTTGAGTAAGGAGGTCAACCAAACGGCACCTAACTAGCTATACCTACCTACATAATCAGAGAAATATCGAGAATACACAAGGTAACTATCTTGGAGAAGTAATCCAAAACTACATGATGAGTAGACAACCAATCTACACATAGAATCAAGTCGAAGTCTACCATATCTAGCACAATCAAGTCCTCTCTACCATCATACCCCATGATGGTCACCACAAAGGATTAATACACACGATTCACTATTAAAGAATCACCTATGGGGGTAGCTATATGTATAGGCACAGGCAATAAATCAACAGAATATCCTACTGAGTTGCATAACGAGTAGACACATATAAGTAAGTAGACACCAAATTAAATAAAGAATAGGCAGGCTGATGAGAGATGGAGATTGTACATGTGATGATAGCATCTGATGTCTCCACATCTAGCCTACCTAGAAAAACATACATATGATTGTGTCCACCTCTACCACCTGTCCAGCCTACTTGGGAACCACCCTTAGTACCCTAAGAATAACTTTTTCCACCTTGTACACCCTCTCTGGGCTACTGAAATGTTGGGGGCCTGAACCTGCTTACCTTGTGGACCCTTCTCACTTTAGCATCTGCGATGGCTGACTGGCATGTGCTGAAGTTTTCCTGATGGTGAGGCCTCTTATGCCTTATGACAAATAGCATCAATAGTACAGGCATGATCTACTATCTATAAGAACGATAGCCTGATGCAACCATCTTCTTTATTTCCAACCTCAAAGGAATAGATAACCCTCTGACAAACCGGCTTACCTGTTCCTCCTCTATCCGCATAATCATGGTAGCAAGCTTGGATAGCTCATAGAACCGAGGCTCATACACTATGACCATGATTGATCCTTATAAAAATGTTGTGAACTCATCCCTCGGCCTCTCCCTCAAATTAAGGAAGATATACTTCCTATAAAATCCTCGGAGAATTGAGTTTATGACATTAGCAGTGATCCCACAAATCTGTAACTAAGATAAGATCTCCACCACTGCTTTGCTATTCCATCCAGCTGGAAAACAGTGTAATAAACCCCATGATATACCCTCCATGAAGCTAACAAATTGGGCTAGAATATTCTATAATACTGGTGTGGCAATGAATCTGGGTGGGGGCTAGGCTGGATCCTCCTCTATCGGCTGATGTTCAAACTGCTCAACCTCAATATCTAGCTCTGGCACTGGTGCTGCGGCTTGGATCTACCCCAGCCTTTGTGTTGACCTTGACCTCTACCCCAAGTTAGGGATCTATCTGCAGGCGCAGGGGGTCCTCATCCACCTTGGGTAAACCTTGTCCTCGCCATCTGAGAAAGAGTGAAAAAATAGGATTTAGAGGTGTTCATCATCATTAGCGCATGATTAGAAATAAGAATAGTGACTTAAATTCCTACTAATGTCCTATAGCCTCCCAATGATTGGATACGGGAGTCATTATACCGATCTGCGAAACTCTACTAGACACTTGTGTCAGTAATAGAGAGAACGATGAACCTAAGCTCTGGTACCACTTTGTTACAACCAACTCAAGAAGTCAAATCTCATTTTTAATAACTAAATATTATCATAAAAAGGCAGAACCAAGATGAATATAATAAAAAATATTGGTCCAAGGTATAGATATAAAAATATGATACAAAATATACCAAAAAAGGCTCGAAAATAACCAAAAATGATGGACTGACGCTAGACCAAACATCGGACGTAGTGTCACCTATACAGGAGCTACTAAGTATAAAAGTTGACAATATCTATATACAATACAGAACTGACGGTCAAGGTGCAAAATATAAGTCAGTATAAAAGAAGGGAGGTTGCAAGCCTCTAAATGCCGTAAGCTCACCCCACTGCAGATCTGCCACCGCTACGGTTGATCAAGCGTGCACTAGGTGGCTCGAACTAGGAGCTGCATAGAAAAGATATAGAATTGAAATATGAGTACAAAAATATGGGGTACTTAGTAAGAATCATAGGCCGACCAATCTCACAAAAAACTAATATATAATAAGTAACATGATGATACTAATAATAATAGGAGAGAAGCATAAAACTACGATTACGGGGAAAGAAGGTATGAAAAGATCATACAATAGTCAAGTAAATCCAACCAATCAGGTAATCACATTAATAATCTTACCTCATAAAATATTGAAAGAATACACAAAAGTAAACTAGTGAAAATGGATCAATACTCCCCAAAATTAGCATGGAGCGCCCGGAATAACCCTCAAGATTATCAATATTGAAGTAGTAATCCAGAATATGTATCAACGAGCCACCTGGAATTCACGCCTCGAGCGTATAAACGTTGAATATAATAGTGTAGCCCAAAGTCAATAAACCAAAAATCATACCTCGAGCTCGTCAAATCATGAAATGCCATAAATAAGATATCACTGGTACTTTCTTCAATTCCTTATACTTATTCATTAACCACAAATCTTAGCATCATCATTTATTCTTCCATTAAAAGGATTTATTTTTTAAACATCGGTGATTAGTCAAGATAAGAAACATGTCATAAATCACATTACTCTCAAAGACGGATAAAAACCCCACCGACGACATCAATTCACTAATCTGAGACTCTGGTGTACCAAAATCACAACCTCGCACCCAAAATTTCAATATCATAAGCAAAAGGTCATAAGCATAAGCCAAAATTACGATAAAATGGGCAATCGAAACCAAACAAGCGACATCTTAAATTCAAGTCACCTAAAAGCAAGTTCTAAGGACTATAAATGATGCAACAAGTCAACAGAGCACCTCAACTAACACTCCAATGACTAAAATCCCAACTAGCTACTAATGATGGTCATCGACTCCTAAAAGGGATATCAACACTTAAATTACCAACCTAATCACCCATTACTACTCAAAATATGCCAAATCTAACCAAGCTAAGTCTAACAAAAAGAAGCCATAACCTAGGTCACGGCTAAAACTGCACATAAACCGCTAGACCGGAGCTTTTCCTTTTTGGACCGCCTTCGGACAATGTCACTTTATCAAATTATCGAAGAACACATCAAAACAAAGCCAACAATACCCATATTAATATAATTAAAAATGGAACCAAACTCGGGCCAAAATTTGACATTGAGACATGCACATGAAATCAAAAAACCAACTCCTTCACAAGGTCCCAACTAGCTCAAGAAACGTGTTCCCCAAAAATGGGCACACTACGAGCACCCGGAAGAGCTCAAAATAACCCTACCAATTTCAAACCCTAAAATAGCCAAAATTTCAAGAAAGCAATGAAATTATGCGACACTTACAAGATTCTTAGATGAGAAATGGTCCCAAAATATAGCTGAAAAAATTTCAAACTCACCGGAAAAGAATCGCCGAAAAAGACCATGATTTGCTCTCAAAAATTGAAATTTAATAAGTCCCAAAATAGGGACTTAGCTGGTGAAACAAGCTTTTAATTTCACAGAAGCCAGTGAAATTGTTTTTCGTGATCGCAGGACCCAAGTCTGCGATTGTGAGGCCTGACCAAAAATTACTTTGCGATCATAGCACCCATCCCCTTGATCACGATGCCCAAGGACACTTCTCTTCGTGATCGCATCCCAAGGCTCGCGAGTGTTAAGATCAAAGTTTGTTGTACCAGTAGTTCAGTTGGTGCTGAAATTTAAGGAATTGAATTTCCTCTGATGGGGGTCCAAAATTCATTCAGAACCTTATCGACACAAACGGTCTATGCTACCTAATTGGAAATAATATTTTGGACTCAAAAAAATGACCAACGGAGGTCGTCTCATCGAAATATTGACCAAAGTCAATACTTTCCAAAGAAAACACTTAAAACATACAAATGACCTAAAACTCCTTACGATCACCTCGGGAATTGAACTAAAGGTCATTCTAGACTAAACTTGATATTCTGGAGTCGCACTGACAAAAGTTTCATCTGAGCACGTTTACCCAAAATGTTGATTGAAGTCAAACTTTGCCACAAAAACTCAAAATAAAGAATTCAAAACCCAAACCAACCTTCGTTCTAGACCAAAATGGATTTTCCGCAGTTAATAGAACCGATGGAATTTTCATTCGACATCAGAATCTCCTAATGAAGACTAAAGTCAACTCTTTTAAGCCTTAAGCCTCAAAAATGTCCAAACGACTTCAAAACTCAACCGAACACCTTGAGGAACATGCCACCCATCTGAACATTCACATAAAAGCTATAAAGAAGCTACGGGAAGGGTAAAATGGTAAAAATACATAAAAGCATAGAAATAACCCTGGAGGTCATTAAAAGAGCGGGTGATCTTGGGTACATTTATGTGCCCAATAACAAATAAAACCCATAATTCATTAGTCAAGTTGAGAGAAAATTCCTAGAATTTAGTTCATATTATTGCATTTTTTGTATTGTTGTAACCAACCAATGTGATTAGACACATTCAAGGCTTATTGGGAAAGAATGAACATTCAAAACATGATCGGATAAAAAGTGAAGCACAAAGGAGATGTTGGGAACACAATGTGAACAAAATACACTATAAAAAAGTGTGTCCACATTGCACACTTGGACCCAGAGATTTAATTTCAAAATTTGGAATTTATTCAACAAAATAGTATGGTGCATGCCAGGTCTGTTTCACGGACCTGGTTCTGGATACAAAAAATTTGTGCCGATATAGGAAATGAAAAATTGCACCAAAATAAACCAAGTCCACTTTGTGGACTTCAGTGCACCTACTTTAATTCAGCATTTTTGGTGCTATAAATAGCACATTTACATATTTTATTAAAAAGGAGATCAAATTGTTGGGTTTGAAGTTGAAGAAGAAGAAGGAAGAGCTACTTTTGGGTGATATTTTCTTCTTTTCTTTCATTTAAATTTAAGTTTTAATGTTATTAATGATTTATGTAACTATGTTATACACCATGAGTGGCTAAATCCCCTTGTTCTTGGGTTGTAGCCAAAAGGGGAAGGTTTGAATCTTGCTTGCTTTGGTTGAAAATGGATTTGTGTATGTGATTACTCTTATATTCTTATTTTGATTGTTTTAATGCTTGATCACCATTAGAACAAAATTTGTTGTCCACCCAGAATCGGAAGAGGGAAAGGGGATAAAACACTAGAATATAACGAGCATGTTTGTCTTAGAATTGCCTAGAATAATTCGTGTATAGAATGACCATGAGACATAGATATACATCATGTTTGGCTACTAAACAAGATGATAAGATTAATGGATTTTTTGGTTCATGCTTATCCCCACTCAATGATATAGTTAAGCTGTCAACAAGAGTAGGCAACTAGAGTTCGGAAGATCATAATTATATAATCAAAATTGTAAACCAGTAATCAAAAACCCATTGGATACCAAAGTAAAGGATTTTAGACTAGAAATCTATGAGTGCTACAACTCAGGGACTCTTCTTTAAATTGATAAAATTTCTCTTATATTGTGAAATCAGGTTTTCATATCGTTTTTGGTATAATTATTTTGTAGTTATAAATGAACTCAACTTTTTGAAAACACACATGAATAATTTAATTCATTAAAAAGCTAACTAACACCTAATTGCATTTTCCTATGAGTTCGATATCCGGCTTTTAAAAAAGGTCACTATATTACTTTTGAGACTGCGTACACTTGCGTGTGCGTTTGGATGCAACAAGTTTTTGACATTGTTGCCGGGGAATTTGTTTAATTTGGCAATAGTTTTCTTTATAAATTTTCTTTATTATTTGTGTTTATGTTAACAACTTGATCTTAGCTATTAGTTTTTGGTAGGAAAACTCACAAAGGCACACTGGACAGAAGTGGGAATATTGTAGAGACGCTAGCTGAGCCTAAAAGATTTCTGCATCAACAAAAAAGGAGAGAAACTGCTCTATATCCTGTACCACAGGTAAATCTGGGTGATACTAACAAAGTGCCTATAGATATCCCTATGGAGATGGCATCCAAGACAGTACATGATGTGGCAGTCCCACTCACAGCGAATGTCACCTCCAGCATTCAGAAACTGCCTGTTGGAGGAAGATTTAAACTAAAATAAAATATGGTACAACTATTGCACTCTAATGGGAAGTTTATAGGTTTGCCTTATGAAGATCCTCAAGTTCACATTCAGAGGTTAACATTGTTTCCCTTCTCTTTGTTGGGGGGAGATAAGAGGTGATTGAAGTCGGAACCACCAAATTCAATCACTTCATGGAATGATTTAGATCGCAAGTTTCTTATCAGGTTCTTCCCTTTAGGGAAGACAGCTAAGTTGAGGGCTGAAATTTTATGCTTTAAACCAAAATTGAGAGAGAATTTGTACCAATCTTGGGATAGGTTTAAATCTTTACTCATTAGTTGTCCTTGCCATCATCAAGCTAATGAAGTATTGGTCCATACCCTCATAGAAGGGTTAGAACCCAACACCAAAATTCTTCTTAACTTTGTAGTAGATGGATAGACACTGGAGAAAACATATGATGAGCTCTATACATTTCTTAATTGCATATATCAAGGAAATCCAGAATGGAATGGAGGAAACTCTAGTCCTGCGGTTAAAAAAAACCAATTATGTTAGAAGTTAATGCGGTGACAACATTGACGACACAAATTATAACAATACAAAATATGATGATAAGGCATTTCAATACTTTAGCAAAAGGACAGCAGCAAGCGCCGATGAACATGGTTCAGCAATAACAAATATTGTGTTAGGTGTGTGGTAGTAGTGAACATATGGCAAAATATTGTGGATCTAATCCCGAGTCAGTAAATTTTGTGGGTAATGCACCTAGGGGTGGTGGTAACCAGAACTATAGAAACACTTACAACCCAAATTGGAGAAACTATCTTAACTTCTCATATGGTGGAAATCAGCAAATCCAATAGCAAGGACAGATACAATTCATACCACAGAGAGGTCGGCAATAGTCCAAAAATAAAGGTCAGGAGTACAACAACCAAAGTTAAGGTAATCAAAGATTAGGAAATCAGAAAGCATGAGTGTAGAGGACATGTTGAGGCAGATCATGATGGACCAAGCTATGTTGGTTGCAGATGTTCGTCAGAATTATTTGGCCACTCAGAATTTAGAAAAACAGCTTGGGCAATTGGCAAGTGCAATGGGTTCTCTCTAGTAAGAGGGTTTACTAGGTAACACTAACCTAAATCCCAAACAGGTTAATGTCATGAGTACTCGTAGTGGTCTCCCCCTCACTGAATTAGCTCTTAAATTTAAACCATTAAAGGTGAAAGGTAAAGAGCAAGTTAGGGAAGAAGGTGAATCCACCTGACCAAAGGCAGCCGAGGAACCAAAAACAAAACCTCCTCCTCATTTCCCACAAAAGTTTAAGAAGAACAAGGAATAAGAGTGCTTTGCAAAGTTCATAGACTTGCTAAAATAGGTACAAATTAATTTACGTTTGATTGATGTTTTTAGGGAATCCCTACGTATGCCAAGTATGTAAAGGATATTATGGCCAACAAGAGCAAGTGGGCTGAGTATGAAACAGTGGCACTTACTGAGGAGTGCAATTCCAGAATCTTGAATAAAGATAAGATTCCAACCAAGCAGAAAGATATGGGGAGTTTCACGGTGAACGTTACTATTGGGAAGTATGTTAATGCGAGAGGACTTTTTACTTGGGTGCGAGTATAAACCTAAAGCCAACCTTATGTTCAAGAAATTAGGCTTAGTAAATCCTAAGCCTACCACCATCTTGTTACAAATGACAGATCGCTTTGTAGTTAAACCAAATGGAGTCATTGAGGATGTCTTAGTCCAAGTGGGATCTCTCATTTTCTCTGTGTACTTTGTCATCCTAGACTTTGAGCTAGACCCTAAGGTTCCCCTCATTTTGGGATGTCCATTCTTGGCAACATGAGGGGCTTTGATAGATGTAGCGGCCGGACGACTCACAATGAGAGCTCATGATAAGGTAGAAGTATTTGATGTGTACAACGCATTGAAATTACCTGCCATGTATGAAGAGTTATATACAATAACAGTAATTGATAAAGTAGTAGCATAGAAATTTGTGGAATTTAGGGATCCACTTGAAAAAGTGTTAGTGGGTTAAGGCATAAAAGGCAATGTAATAGCACAAGAAATTATTGGTGTATTAGATGCTCACAATGTGAGCATGTGGAAAAAAATAGGATGAACCATTGAACATAGTGTTGGGTCCTTCACCCAAACCCTCGAATGTGGAAGCTCTTAAATTAGAGTTGAAACCATTACCTTCCCATATCAGGTATGCATTACTCGATCCCAATGACACATTACCATTAATCCTCTCATCCTTTTTTTCTGAAATACAGGTTTGAGCATCTCTAGAGGTGCTTAGACGAAGAAAAAAAGCTATGGGCTTGCAAATGGTTGATCTACATAGGATTAGCCCAGCCTTATGTATGTATAGTATCTTCATAGAGAAAGGTCATAAACCAAATGTACAACCTCAGTGAGATTAAATCCAGTAATAAAGGATGT
Source organism: Solanum dulcamara (assembly GCF_947179165.1). Lineage (NCBI taxonomy): Eukaryota > Viridiplantae > Streptophyta > Magnoliopsida > Solanales > Solanaceae > Solanum > Solanum dulcamara. The sequence continues at coordinate 70,155,844 of NC_077240.1, read as the reverse complement.
AGTGAGGAAAGAGGTTATTAAGTGGCTAGATGCAGGTATCATATATTTCAAGCTAGATGCAGGTATCATATATCCCATCTCGTGTGTTCCTAAAAGGGAGGAATGATTGTGATCATAAATGAAAAGAAGGAGTTAATCCCAACTAGAACAGTCACTGGATGGACAATTTGCATGGATTACTGCAAGTTGAATGAAGCTACAAGAAAAAATGACTACCCTGTTCCTTTTATTGATCAAATGCTGGACAGGTTAGCAGGGCAGGAGTACTACTGTTTCTTGGATAGATACTCAGGTTATAATCAGGTTGAAATTGCACCTAAAGATCAGGGAAAGACTACATTTACTTGTCTCTATGGAACCTATGCCGTTAAGCGTATGCCATTTGGGGTATGCAATGCTACAACATCAAAGATGTATGATGGCAATCTTTCATGATATGATCGAAGATTCTGTAGAAATATTTATGGATGACTTCTCAGTCTTCAGAAAATCATTCGATTTGTGTCTGTAAAACTTAGACAAGGTGTTAGCAAGGTGTGAAAAGACAAATCTTGTCCTGAAATGGGAGAATGTCTTTTTTTAGTAATGGAGGGGATTGTCTTGGGTTACAAAGTGTCAAAACAAGGACTGGAAGTAGACAAATCAAAGATAGAAGTGATAGAGAAGTTATCACCCCCGATTTCAGTAAAAGGAGTGTGTAGTTTCTTAAGACATGTTGGGTTCTACAGAAGGTTCATCCAGGATTTTACAAACATAGCCAGACCCATGTGTATTTTGTTGGAGAAATAAATAAAATTCACATTAGATGAAGAATGTGTATAGGCCATTCAACTGTTAAAGAAGAAGCTCACTGAGGCTCTAATTTTAATTGCTCCCAATTGGGAGCTACCTTTTGAGCTTATGTGTGATTCCAGTGATGTAGAAGTAGGAGCAGTCTTAAGGCAGTGAAAAAAGAAGATCTTTCACTATATTTATTATACAAGCAAGACCCTTGATAGCCAACTATACAGTCACCAAGAAGGAGATGTTGGCGCTGGTTTATGCATGCGACAAGTTTAGATCCTATATAATAGGTACTAAAGTAATTGTCTACACTGACCATGAAGCTCTTAGGTACCTATTCAACAAGAAACATGCCAATCCAAGGCTCATAAGATGGATCCTTCTACTAAAAGAGTTTAATATCGAGGTCAAGGATCGCAAAGTCTGTGAGAATCAAGTTGTCGATCACCTTTCTAGGTTAGAGAGTTCAACGTATGTTGGAGAAAAGCTGCAGATTAAAGAAGAATTCCCATATGAGCAGCTATTGTCCCTAGAAGTAACTAAATTGTAGTGGTATGCAGATATCGTCAATTACTTTGTTAGTGGAGTGTTTTCACCTAATGCTAACTCACAGAAGAAGAAAAAGCTTATACATGATGTCAAGTTATACATATGGTACGAGCCTTATTTATTAAAGCAAGGTGTTGACCGAATGGTTAGGAGGTGTGTGCCAGAAACTGTGGTGCGCCAAGTGTTGGATAGTTTCCATTCATCACTATATGATGGCCATCATGAAGGGGAGTGTACTGCCCATAAAGTAATCCAATCGGGTTTCTTTTGGCCTACTTTGTTCAAAGATATTGTAGGATATGTAAAGAGTTGTGATTAGTGTCAACGAGTGGGCACAATATCAAGAAGACATGAAATGCCTTTGAATAACATTTTGGAGGTTGAGATCTTTGATGTATGGGGAATGGACTTCATAGGTCTGTTTCCTTCATCATATGGAATTAATACGTATTAGTGGCAGTGGATTATGTGTCCAAATGGTTTAAAGCCATGGCCCTTCCCACGAATGACTCAAAAGTGGTAAGCAAGTTCCTAAAGAAGTACATCTTCACTCTATTCGGCAATCCTGGGGCAATTATAAGTGAAGGAGGATCACACTTCATCAATCAAACAGTGAAGAATCTCTTGGAAAAATATAGGGTGAGACACATGGTAGCTATAGCTTATCATCCACAGACAAGTGGATGGGTTAATGTCTCCAACAGAAAGGTAAAGCAGATACTGCAAAAGACTGTCAATGAACAAAGAAAGGATTGGGCAACAAAGTTAGATAAAGCACTTTGGGCATACCGAACGGCATACAAAACACCCATCGAGGCCTCTCTATATCAGATGTTATTTTGTAAATCATGTTACTTACCAGTTGAGTTAGAGAACCAAGCATATTGGGCAATCAAAAAGATGAATCTTGACCCAGAGTTAGCAGGGAGAAAACAGTTGGACCAATTGCATGAGTTGGAGGAGTTTAGGCTCCGGGCCTATGAAAATTCCATAAACTCAGAAATCAACTAGTGATCAACCCAAATTATGCGGGAGTAAACACACCATATGAACTGAAAGTCGTACATATCAAAACTCTAACTAATAGTCAATATAAGAAGGGAAACACTCCCAAAAACTAAGTCATAATCCTAAAACATTGTCTGAAATCTTAGTCCTGGAAAAGGAACTAGAACATAAAAGAGTCCATGGCAGCTTGAAATAAACGACTTACCCTTAAACTCGAACAAGCTCTCCATTCTGACTAAGGTATCTCCGCAGCCATCTGAATATGACCTGAACTCAATAAAATATCAAAGCAAGAGTAGTACTAGTACACAAAAATAGTGGTGTACTGGTAGGATCACGCGTTTATCCAGTAAGTAGATCATAGACAAGTAAATTCAACACAATAGGCATATACATATATAAAATAAGTCAAATAATCTCAAGTTAAACTATATTCAGCAATATTACAACTCAATATCCACCAGATACTAGGGTTGTACAGGGCAAACAGATAAACCGCACCAAACTGACAAACTGAATCAAATCGGAAAAAAACTCGACTAGTAATTTGGTTTGACTTGGTTTGGTGTTTGAAAAAAAATTCGACCATTATAGGGTTGATTTGGTTTTAACTAAAAAAAGTCAAACCGAACCCAAACCGACCCGATTACAGATATACTACTTTTAAATTATGTTATACATAAAAATATTTATTAAAATGTAACATATAAATAATTTTTAAAATTTTTCATAATTTTGTTTTCTTTCTTACATTTAGATTTGGACTTGAGAAACTCATCTAAATAATATACAAAAAAAGCCCATCTTATAAAGTTATATTATAAAGTTAAAACTTTAAACAGTGTTCTACCTCTATCTTATATATTGATATTTTGTACTAGAACTATTTTTAAGAAGCACTACTCTGTGCTTTTTAATAGATACTATGAAAAATCTGAGAAACCCGAAAAAACCCAAAAAACCCAAAAAAATCTGAAAAACCCAAGAAAAATTGATATCAAAAAACCCAACTTTTATTGGTTTGGTTTGGTTTATAGATTTAATAATCCGACACAAATGGTTTGGTTTGGTTTGTAAAAATCTGAACCAACCCGGTCTATGTACACCCCTACCATATACTATAACTTCACACAAAGGTCCTCTCAGGGGGATCTAAAAAAATCAACTTTGTGTCGGAACATGAAACCCTATCCGAATATATATTGGAATGTAACACCCGATCCAATTATGTATCAGAATGTGGCATCCGATCCAAGCATACAACAATCACAATTACATTCAGTATTTACAACATTTATATCTCCAAGAACAGGTTCATCACAAAACTAGTTTAGCAAGTGATCATTTCATACATAATTCATACACACATGCATATCATGAAGCAATTTAACAAGTATATGAAAGAGATACGTGAAACTAGACCATCACCTTCCTCAAATTTAAGCGCTAATAACCTTATAATGCAAGAGGCTTCCCTTTCCAGGTTTATTTTTCTCGTTCTTGGTCTAGATTATAATAAATGCATTAAAGGATCAACAAAATGGCCTAACTATCATGAAATACAATACAATTTACACCCTAGGACAAACCCATGATCCTAACCTACCCTAGGGCTATTTTCTATCATTTAGCTTCAGTTCAAACCCTCCCCCAATGATTACCAACTATACTTTCTAGGTTATAGGAATCAAAGTATGAATTTAGGGAGTAAAATCCTTACCTTAAGTGTGAAAATCTATGGAAAATTGATAGAATTTGCCCTAGGTGCCTCTCAAAGTTCTAGGAACTAATTGTGAAGAAAAAGGCCATTTCTAGATTTTGTCATGACTTAAGTCACGACTGCCCAGCTGTGGTGGGACCCATCCCTCTTTAGAGAAAATAATCCCACTCTGGCAGGGTATACGGAAATAGTAAGCTCAGAGTTTGTGCTCCAAGCCCCCATTTCACAACACACCCCCTTCCAAGGATATATTAAAATATACTCTTCATGCCAACTTTGATTTCAGGAGTTACACTCACCCGAATGCAATTCTGCAAAGCCACAATTGCTCCGTATCATCTTGGATATCAAACTGTCCAATCCAATTAGAGATTTGACTTCTCATCATTCAAATTATTACCCTAGACTTCACCTTACTTAGAATTCATCCAAGTTTGGCCTTGTCTAAGTTTTTTCAAAGTTACTACACAAAGTTTTCTGGCCTAAAATCCTTCCCATTAGCCTGTACCTAATAACGGGGATAGGTCATTATAATAGATATCAATTTATCCATCACTCATCCCCGAGTGACTAACTAGGGAAAATAAGGCTAATTTAGTAAAGATAGAGTAGTACCTGTTTTGTCATACTATTAACGATACTTATCTTGTATGTCCTTTTTAGTTTCCCAAGTAGCTTCCTCTATGAATGATGTTTCCATTGAACTTTAACCATTTTGATCTCCTTAGTCCTCACTTTTGGATATCACGATCAACAATTGCAACTACTCCTTCTCATACTGAAGTTCCTACTCTAATAACACTGAGTCCCATTTAATGATGTATTCCCCATCCCTATGGTACTTTTTCAACATTGACACATAGAACACCAGGTATACCTAGGACAAGCTATGTGTTAAATCCAATTTGTACGCCACTAGCCCTACATAGTCAAGAATTTTAAAAGGGCCAATATAGCGAGGGTTGAGTTTGCCCTTTTTGTCGAATCTCATTACCCCTTTAATGGGTGACACTTTTAGAATTACTTGTTCCCCCGCGTAGAATGTCATATCCCTTACTTTTCGATCAGCGTACTCCTTCTGATGACTTTAAGCCGCTAGAAGCTTAACGTGGATGCTTCTTACCTTATCCTGAACCTCTCTTACTAAGTCAACCCCCAATGGCTCCACTTTCCTAGCTTCAAACCACCCTATGGGAGAACTGCATCCCCTCCGATACAGGGTTTCAAATGGGTCCATATCAATATTGGAGTGGTAGCTATTATTGTAGTATAACTCACACAAGAGAAAAAACTTGTCCTAATATCCCCCAAAGTCTATCACACATGCCTTCAATATATCTTCCAGCACTTGGATAGTTCTATCTAACTGCCCGTCTATCTGTGGATGGAGTGTTATGCTGAAAGTGAGTTGAGTACCCAACTCTTCATGCAACTTACCCCAAAATTTAGAAGTGAGCTGCATACCACAGTCTGAAATGATAGAAAGAGGCACCCCATACAGCCTTACTATTTCCTTCACATAAATCCTGGCCAGTTATAGTGCATTGTAGTCCATTCTAACCAGAATAAAGTGTACTGACTTTGTTAACCTGTCAACCACCACCCAAATGGAGTCATGCTTTCCTAAGTTCTTGGGAAGTCCTACCACGAAATTCATAGCTATTCTCTCTAACTTCTATTCTGGAATGAGCATTCTATGAAGCAAACCTGTAGGTCTTTGATGCTCAAATTTCATCTGTTGGCAGTTCTAACACTTGGATACATAGTCGGCTATGTCTTTCTTCATACCAGGCCACTAATACAACTATTTCAAGTCTTGATACATCTTAGTCACTCCTAGGTGAATAGAGTATCGTGAACCGTGAGATTTAGACAGAATCTTTTGAATTAGTCCATCTACCTGGGGAACAAAAATCCTTCCCCAAAAGTGATGCACCCCACATGAATCAAGTGTTGAGTCTTGAGCCTTGCCCATCAACACTTTTTCTCTAATTTCATTTAAGTTCACATTCTCAAACTGCTTGGTATTAATCTATTCTATAAAAGTGGGTCTTAGATCAACTCTGGTCATTATCCCACCTTTTTCTGAGATGCCTAGTCTCATTAACCTGGCTCCAACGCCTGAATCTCTCTAGCCAAAGGCCGCTTAAAAGCCCCCCTCCCCCAAATAAGCTAAAATGCCAATTTATGGTATTAATCTATTCAGATATGGTACCAATATATCATCTATAAACACTATCACGAACGAATCCAGGAATGGTTTGAATACCCCATTCATCAAACTTATGAAGGTTGCAAGTGCATTGGTCAATCCAAGAGACATTATTAAAAATTTATAGTGCTCATACCTAGTCCTAGAAGCTATTTTGAAGACATCCTCAGGCCTAATTTTTAGCTTATGATTCCCAGACTTGAGATCAATATTTGAAAGATTGAAGAACCTTGAAACTGGTCAAAAAGGTCATCAATATGAGGTAAAGGGTATTCTTTTTTATGGTGACCTTATTCAGTTGTCAATAGTCAATGCACATTCTCATACTACCATTTTTTTTCTTGACAAACAACATTAGAGCACCCCATAGGGAAGCACTAGGATGAATGAACCCTTTGTCAAGAAGATCCTAAATCTAAACCTTAAGCTCTCTCAACTCTGTCGGAGCCATATGGTAGGGAGGAATAGAAATTGGATGGGAACCCGGCTCTAGGTCAAAGCAGAAATCTATATCTCGGTCAGGAGGCATACCAGGCAAGTCTAATGGAAAATCTACCAAAAATTCACACACTACTGGAATAGACTCAATAGTCGGAGACTCTATATCTCCGTCTCAAATATAGGCCAAATAAGCCAAACTACCCTTCCCCACCATTTTTCTAGCCTGGAAAAAGGATATGACCTTAGTTAGCTTAGGCTTGTACACCCCTTCCCACTCTAACCTTTCCCTCCCCGGGATCTCTAGAGCCACAGTTAGGGGGACAACTAAGTCATGCCTAAGATCACATCAAAAAAATTTATATCTAATATCACTAATTCAACCCAAGTCTGGTATCCCATAAACACAATAGAACAAGCACGATACACATAGGTGACTATGACTAATTCTCCAACAGGGGTAGAAACATGAACAGGGGCATCCAATATACCACAAAGTACATCAAAACCCAAGGCATATTTCACAAAAACATAAGAATAAGTGGAACTCGAATCAAACAAAACACTAGTCATCCGGTCAAAAATAAGAATAGTACCTATGATAACTGCGTCCGATGCCTCGACCTCGATCTTACTCAAAAAGGCATAAAATTGAGCCTGATCATCTTGAAAGGCTACCTCCCTGCCTGGATGGGCTGCGACTCGACCTACACTACCATTACCTCAGCCCCCATGGCTTCTAGAATTGCCTCCTCACCCAACCTATAGACATCCTCTACTATTGCTCCCTCCAACTGCTGGGACCACTACTCTGGCCTGGTATGGGGTTGAAACGGTCCTGCGAGGGTAAGGGAACTCCCTTTATATATGTCCCGGCTCTCCACAATTAAAACAATTACAATCAAAGGACGGGCGGCTACTTGGGAATAATGATCTCTAACCCTCATGGGCCGGATAGTGCTGTGGAGTACCTAAAAAATGGCCAATAGAAGCGGGCAGTGCGAACTGAATTGGGCAGGATGTAATCACCAGCCTGCCTGACACTCTAAAATATGATCCCTAGAAGTTACCTGTACTCTTGGGCTTTTTACCCAAAGTTTTAGCTTGCCCATCTTTTCTCACACCTTCCACCTCCTTAACAAAACCTGTGACTTCATTGAAACTACTACAATAAGAAGTCAGATGGAAAGAAAGTACATGCAACTCGGGCTTCAACCCCTTCACGAACAACCTGATCCTCTCTTCCTCTTTAGAGACCAGCTGAGTAGCGTACCTGGATAATGCATGAAACATGGCCTCATAAGCAGCCATTGATAACCCTCCCTATTCAAGGGCTATAAACTCATCCTTCTTTCTATCCCTCAAAGTACGGGGCACATATTTTCCAAGAACAGAATATGAAACTGAACCCAAGTGAGTGGGGGCAACACAGATGAACGACACTCCACATAATCTCCACCACTACTTGGCCTCACCCTATAGCTGGAAGGTCACAAACTCTACTCCATGTTGATGTACTATACCCAGATTGTGCAACCTCTCATAGCAATCAAGAATAAATTCATAAGAATCTTAATTTTAAGTACCATGAAAGAGGAACTTGGTAGGAATGTCATGCTCAATACTAGTCATAACAGGAGCCATTAGTGGCCTGAAAAATGCATCAGTGCCTACCATCTCATCTGTTGTTGAGCTACAATAGAAAATAGATAAGTAACAGGAGTAGGTGCTGCAGGCATGGTGGGGAGGGCGCCAGTCCATCCCACTCAAGAAGGCCATGATATACTAAGCTAATATTGGATCTAGAGGGGGAATACCAGCAATCCCAGTTTGGGCATTCTCCTCCTGTTCAACTTGCTCTTTTACTTCTCTAGTTTCTTCATCTCCCTTTAAGTCATTCTGGGGAGCAGAAGGGGCTACCAGCACCTCCTCAATAGGAATCTCCATCCTGGCAGGTGCTGCTCTTCCTCTGCCCCTACCTCGCCTCCTTCTCCTACCTCTTCTTCTACCATGCCCTAGAACGACTGGCTTTTCTTCTTGCTCTACTAGAGCTACAGACCTAACACTGTTATAACGAGTACTGACCATCTACAAAAAAGAGAGTGAAAGAGGTAAGATACCAATTTGGATCTCCAAATACCAATTGGAATCAAGTTATAGCAAGAAGGAAAGAAAATAGAGAAAATTTTCCTAAAATCTTATAGCCTCTAGAAGAAAAGTACAGAAGTCTCTGTACTACTCCACAAGACTCTACTAGACTCGTTTTGGTATGACGAGATCAATAAATTTTGGCTTTAATACCAACTTTATTACGATTCCGATCTGCTATAACTGGCACCCACTCTAACTCTCCGTTGGGAGAACCATTCTAACAGCTCAACAATAATAATCACAATGTATACACAAGATTAAAGATGCGAAAGCAGGTTTAAATCAAAGAAAAATGCGAAATTCCCTTAAACTCACAAAACAAATAGCTATCAACCCAAATTATGCGAAAGTAAACACACCCTAGGAATTGAAAGTCGTTCATTTCAAAACTCTAACTAATAGTCAATATAAGAAGGGAACACTCCCAAAAACCAAGTCATAATACTAAAATAGGTCTGGAATCTTAGTCCTGGAAAAGGGACAAGAACATTGAAGAGTCCATGGCAGCTTGAAATAAACTGCTCACCCTTAAACTCGAACAAGCTCACTCTTTTAACCGAGGTCTCTCCACAGCCGGCTGAATATGCCCTGTACTCAATAAATTGGCAAAGAAAGAGTAGTATCAGTACCCAAAAACAATAGTGTGCTATAGGATCATGCAGTTAGCTGGTAAGTGGATCATAGACAAGTAAATTCAATACAATAGGCATATACATATATTGAATAAGTCAATTAATCTCAAGTTCAACTATATTCAGCAATATTACAGCTCAATATCCTCCAGATACTATAACTTCACACAAAGGTCCTCTAAGGGGATCTATAAACAATCAACTTTGTGTCAGAACGTGATACCCAATCCAAATATCTATCGAAACGTGACACCTGATTCAATTATGTGTTGGAATATGTCACCCGATCCAAATATGTGTCAAAATGTCACACTCAATCCAAGCATACCACAATCACAATTATATTCAGTATTTACATTATTTATATCACCAAGAACAGATTCATCATAAAACCAGGCCATTAAGTGATTATTTCACACATGATTTAGCATGTTTCTCTATTCATATACACACATGCATATCATGAAGAAATTTAACAAATATATGAAACACATACGAGAAACTAGACCATCACCTACCTTAAATTCAAGCTTCAAAAACCTTATAATGTAAGAGTCTTCCTTTTTTGGCTTCTGTCACGATCCGAGCCTAGGGCCTAGACGTGACATGGCGAATGAGACACCCGGAGGTACCTAACCCAAGCCTCTTAGCAATCATTAAGCATTTCATTGGTAACGGTAAATAATAATAAGCGGAAATAAAAACATTTTTCCATTTGTGTCCAAACATACCTCTACTAATAGACTTGGCGGGGGCTAAGACATATCCCTAGCTCACCCTCAAAATAAATGTCAAGAAATACTTAAATAAAGTCTTACTATTCTACATAACATAAGCTTAGAATAAAAAGGATGTTGTTCCCGAAACATGGGAACTCACCACAAGCAATCTTTAAACTAATTCGAGTTAGCCACGTGGAGGAGATTGAGGAGTGACATCGATTCCTACATGGTGATATCATGTAGGCAAAAGTATGCGTTAGTACTTTGAATGTACTAAGTATGTGAGTATGCTATGAAATGAAGAACATAAGAGGGACATGAGAAATCAATATGCATGCATTAGACATCATCATAGGAAACCTTAAAATATTCATTTTGTGGGGAAGTGACCATAACCGACATTTAAGACCATGCAAGCTATTACATGGAATCCAACATAACCCCCTACGTTGGCACGGTAAGACTACTTGCCGGGTAGAACTCCATTCAATTTACATTCATTCATTTAACATTTGGTGGCTACAAGGGCCTAGCCGACAAGGGCTCCTATGGTGGCACATAGTTAATGCGACATGAGACTTTACTTAAGGACCCCTTAGGTCGAGTCCCCATCTACATGCTACATTCGGTGCTAGGTCAAATCCCACGGAATAATATTTATATATCATAATAACATAAGCATTGTATAACTTTAAACATCAAATCATCATTGGTGGAATAGCTCATTAAAACCTTTGGTTTATAATATCATCGTGACTACCATGCCCTATTTACCGTTCTACTAATGAACCTTGATTTATAAGAAAATTAGGTCTACAATCAGTGATGGCATTCCGGGTACCATGCTAATCGGACCTTCCATTTTGGGAAAATGTTCAAAAGCATTGACGGCCTATAGGGAGGTCAAACATGTCATATCATAACCTTAAACATTTCATTTGATTCAATGTGAGAATTATCCTTTCACATTGAAACCTCACTTTGGCTAAGAAGCCCTTTCATCGATCAAGCATTCAATCATTTCACAAGACTCCCTTAAACATAGGCATTTGCTTCATAAACTTTCATTTGGAGTCAAACTTTCAATTCAACTTTATTTCAATATAAGAAGACTAGGTGGGTTCATTTCATATAACTTTCAAATACATTTAAAGAATATTTGTATGCATGAGAGTAATATGAATGCATCAAATCAAACATCTTAAAAATAATCCACCATATGCACTTTAAAACTACTTTCAAGCCTTCATATAAGCACCTTGATAAACCATCCGTTTCATGTAAATAAGAATCAACATAAGTCAATATAGGTGATAAACTTCAAATATTCAAGAATATATACATTTGAAATCGTAGTATGAAAATCCCTAAAATTTATCATCACTTAAAATTAAGAGTCAATACACATATATATCAATATGAGTAAATAAACTTAAATATACTATAATCTATGCATTTGGAACCATTATGTAAAATAACATAAGATTTCATCATTTAAAAATTGATATGCAAAGTTGAGAAAACATTTGGGCTCTATGGGTGGAAGAACCCATGGATGAAAACCCACATACCTTAGGGAGGAACTTGAAGAAGAATTGAAGAAGTCTTGGTGTTAGATCTTCAAAGGGAAGGTTGAATCCTTGAGTTTGATAGAAAGATTGGAGAGGATGATTTGAGAGAGAAGGATATGAAGTTTAGGGTTCTTTGGAGAGGTGAAAGACTGAAAATAATGAGCCTAAAACATCCTATCTTAGTGTATATATGTTTAGGAAAAATGTCCAAACTGCCCTTCATCAAAAATCTGGAAATTGGGAAAAAATCCTGTTGGCGCTATAGTGGCGCGTCGCGCCACTGCAGCGCCAAGCCAAAATAGGCTTATAACCCTGCACATCTAATAGTGGCGCGTCGCGCCAAGCCCCAAACTACTGAGGCTGTTTTCTGGCGCTATAGTGGCGTGGGGCGCCACTGGAGCGCCAAGCCTGAATTTCGCCCAGGCTTAAAATTCCTGCAGTACTAGTCTGTAGTAAAATGGCCATAACTTTTGACTCCAAACTCCAAAAATTATAATCGTGGTGGCGTTAGAAAGAAGAATCAAAGACCTTTAATTTGGAAGGTCATGGGACACCCAGTTCATTATATGGAAAGAGTTATGGTCATTGTAAGTTGACCCTTATACGAACTCATTCGGAAACTTAGCCAAGACTAATTCTTTGGACTCGATTTGGTTTTAGGGATCCCTTATGACCCTAAATCACATATAATACCCTTGAATTACTTAGGAATATCCTAACTCATGAATGCCCTTTAAAGTCGTCGAGTACGATCCTATACGTTCATGAAAAATACTACGGGTCTTGGCGTAAAAATTTTTGGGGTGTTACAGGTTCGTTCTTCTCATTCTTGGTCTAGACAACAGTAAATACATATAAAGGATCAACATAATGGACTAACTATCATTAAAATATAACATAATTCACACTCTAGGACAAACACATGATCCTAACCCCACCCCAGAGCTATTTTCCACTATTTAGCTTCAATTCAAACACTCCCCCAATGATTACCAACCATACTTTCGAGGTTATAGGAATCAAAGTATAAAGTTAGGGAGTAAAATCCTTACCTTAAGCATGAAATTCTGTGAAAATTTGATAGAATTCGCCTTAGGTCTCCTCTCAAAGTCCTAGAAACTGATTTTATAGAAAAAGACCATTTCTAGATTTTGTCATGACTTAATTCACGTCTTCCCCACTCTAGCGAAAATAATCCCACTTTGGCAGGGTATGCGGAAATAGAAAGCTCGGAGTTTGTGCTCCAAGCCCCCATTTCTTAACATATCCCGATCCAAGGACATATCAAAATATACCATTCAAACCAACTTCGATTCCGGGAGTTTTACTCGCCCAAATGCGATTTCGCGAAGCCACGGTTACTTCGTATCGTCTTGGCAATCAGCCTATCTAATCAAATTAGATATTTGACCTCTCATAATTCACATGATCACCCTAGACTTCACCTGACTCAGAATTCATCCAAGTCTGGCTAGGCTAAGTTTTTCTAAAGTTACTACCGACGTTTTTTGGCCCGAAATCCTTCCCCATTGGCCTATCCCTAACGATGGAGATAGGTCATTACATTAACATTGAATTTATTTCAAGTAAACTAGGAGTAGGGAATCTCTACACATTTAATATTTATTTGAGTAAATTAATTTTCATTTTATTTTTCTGTTTAATTTCTAAAAGAACAATTATTTGCCTAGCCTACTCATTGTTATCGTACTCTTTTTTTTCCTTTAAATTTATGACATGGAATTTTTGTTTAATTAATACTCAAATATAACAATTGAGTTTAAGGCAACACACAAATGCAACTACTTTAACTTAAATTTCTTGAAATATTGAAAGAATTTTTATACCCTTAATTATTTTAGTATTTTAGGGAATTTTAGACAATAATTATAAATTCTAATCCTATTAGAAACTTAACTCACGTTTTTATAAGGTGTAGTTTATGATTTGGAGCATCCTTCGGCACTTGCAGAGGATAACTTAACTCACATTATCCAAATGATTTGGATAACAACAATACTTACACTTATAATTATTCCCTTTGTTTCGAAGTAATTGTCATGTTTTATTTTTTAAGAGTCAATTAAAAATAGTTTTTAAAGCTAAATTTAATTAGCTTAATTTAATATTTTAAAACTAAAATTTGGATATTCAAAACTACATCAAAAATATAAACTGCAATTATTCTCATATATATCAATATGGTGAGAAAAATACATCATATCAAAATTCAGACAATTTAGCTTTTGAGAGAGGTAGAACCATAGAAGTATCTAATTACAAATAATTTAACCTAACCTTTTTTTAAGTGATTGTCAGGGAATAACGTGCAATGCACTTTCTTAGAAACTAGTGACTCTATATATAAAATAAAAGATGAATTAATGAGGGCCATTAGATTAAAATGAATGGTTAAGATTAAAGCTGAAGAAGCACAATTCATGTGCTTTCCTATGTGACATACAATGATAAAGTAAGTAGTAAATATTTATATACATATATTTTATGTTTAATTTTTATAAGAAACAATATTTATGAAATAAACTGTCGAATGAGATAAAAAAGAGTTTTATCATAATATCTTCATATATTTACAATTTTTTTATTCATTATTATTATTATTATTATTATTATTAATTACCGAAATTCAATTAATTAATTATAGAGATAAAAAATTGAGTATCAACAAGAGGTATTACATATATGTGATATAACAAGGGTAAAATGGATGATGCATAGAATAAAGGAATGAATTTGATTATTATTCAAAGTTGAGAGGGAAATTTGATTATTAAAGTAAAGTTGGAGGGTTAAAATGATTTTCACCCAAAAAAAATGCATAGTCACAATTTTTGTTGGAAAATTTCTGACTATAACAAAAATATATATGGTCAAAATAATAAAAATAAAATAGAAAAACACTGACACCAAGAATTTTATGTGAAAACACTTTTAAATAAGGAAAACATCACTGGCCAAGAGGAACAATTGATATCACTATAGAAAAAATATATATACCGTGTAGTAACAAGTAAAATACTCAAAGTGACTACTAAACACTTGAAAGAAATAACACTTTTTTTATTTTTTACCTTACTAAAATTATCGTCCATACTCTATTTTTCTTCACGGACTATTTTTCTTGTATAGTCTATGTATACCTCACTTTGCCCTCTAATATTTTCTCTCTATATCTTGGTATGTACTTACAAGTGAGCAAAAGTGCTCTATTTATAGAAATTTTTGTCTCTATGATATCATTGGTGACATGAGAAAATAAATATTTCTAACTTTAGTAGATTTCTTGGTAAGGTTTGATTTCACAAAAAATGATGAGCATTTGGTTGTTGAGATTTGCCAAATATCAAATCCACATTTTTGACTCTCTAATTTTTAAACTAGGCAACAAAGTAAAAAAAAATTGGCCTTGGATGGACCCTTACAAATCTTCCCCTGTAGTCTCATTCACCTAAAGGAGGTATTTCTGTCTTCTCAAAGAAAGCTCATGCGACAAGTTCGTTACATAGATCAAACTTGTCATTTGGTATCACATTGGTCAGCATATTCACTGATTTTTCACTTTTGTAAATCTTTTTAACGTGCATGGACTTGTCTTCTATCTTTTCTCGAATCCAGTGATATCTCACTTCTATATGTTTCGTTCTTGCATGGTACATGAAGGTCTTGCTCAAGTCTATTGCACTTTGACTATCACAATAGACGGTGCAAGCCAAATTCTTGAAGAAATTGCTTGAGCCATATCATATCCTTGCCAACTTCAGTAGCAGTAATATATCTAGTTCTAGTTGTAGACAGTGCAACACACTTCTGCAACTTCAACTGCCATAATATAGCTTCCCCTAAAAAAGTAAGCAAATATCTAGTAGTGAATTTTCTGTTATCAAGGTCACCTTTCATATCATCATATGTATAGCCCTTTAAGTTTGAATTTAATCCTCTAAAACACAAGTATTCATCTGAGCTTCCTCTCAAATACGTGAATATCCACTTCACAGCTTTCCAATGCTCTTTTTACGGATTGATGAGAAACTTTTTAACAACCCAACTACATGAGCAATATCAGGTCTAGTGCATATAATTGTATACATTAAACTTCTGACGACAGAGAAATATGAAACTTTGGCCAAGCTCTCTTTTTCCTCCTTAGTTGTAGAACACATCTTCTTACTCAACTTCATATTACCAGCAAGAGGTGTGTTAACAGGTTTAGCATTCTTCGTATTGAAGCACTCTAGTACACGTACAATGTACTTATTTTCTGATAAATAAATCTTTGTTTCATCTCTGAGATGAGTAATTCTCATGCTCAAAATTTGTTTGGCATGACCCAAGTCTTTCATAGTAAAAGACTAACATAACTCTTTCTCTAACTTATCAATCTTGAAAGTATTCCTGGCCACAATCAATATATTATCCATATATAGAAAAAAGAGGATAAAATCATCGTCAGAATATTTTTGTAAAAATACACAATGATCTAAACAAATCTTCTCTTGCTCTTCAATAACAGATTCAAACTTTTTGTACCACTTTCTAGGAACTTGTTTTAGGCCATAGAAACTTCTTGCACACAAAATCTTCTATACCATTTACTTTGAAGTCCTCGGGTTGTTCCTTCCTTATAAATCTCTTATTCTAGGTCATCATGAAGAAAAGTCATTTTTACATCCATTTGCTCAATCTCAAAATAAGACTAGCAGTCAAATCAAGAACTTATGAAGGGAGGACATCTTCAAGATAAGAGAAAATATTTCATCAAATTCAATACCCTTCTTTTGATCAAATTCTTTAACAGCCAATCTAGCTTTGTACGTGTGCATCAACTGTGATCTTCAACTTTAACTTTGAATATCCACTTATTGTTTAAAGCTCTCATATCCTTAGGCAATTTCACCAATACATAAGTATAGCTCTCATGCAGAGATTTCCTCCTATCTTGCATGATTTTAATTCATTGATCCTTGTACTCATCTTCCATGCCTCCTCATAATATTCAGTTTCACTCCGTCAGTGAGTAGCACATACTCATTAGGTGAATAACAAGACAAAGGAATACATTGTCTTATGGACCTCCTAAGAGGAGTATTTGATTCATCCACAACTTCATGAGTAGGAACATCATTAATAATAACATCTTCTTTATCATCAATATCAATATGTTGATTCGAAACATGATTCTAGATATCACCATGATAATCAAGCTCACTAACATCATGCACACTTGTATGAGGAACTTGATCAAGATGAACTACGTCATCTGAACTTGAAGATTCTAGCTTTCCACTTTTTCAATATCTTTAATGATTGGTTCTCCATGAAGACGATATCATGGCTTCCCATAAGCTTTTTTTGAATTAGATCATATAGCTTGGAACCAAATTCATCAAGGCCATAACTAATGAAGATGTGATGCCTTGTCTTGACTTCTAACTTTGACCTTTCACCTTTAGACACATGTTCAAAAGCTTTATAACCAAATAATCTCAAATGGTCATAGGTAACATCTTTGTTATACCGAACATTATTTGGGATATTAATTTGCAAAGCAACAATAGGAGATAATTTAATAACATGTGCAACGGTCAATAAGGTCTCACCCGAGAGGAGTTTTACAACTTTGCTTCTGAAAACAAACATTTTATTTAGTATGAGTCTTTTGGTGTCTAATAACTTGATGCTTGAAACATTTGTCAAACGGTCCACAATATTTACCACAAAAATCAATACTAATACATTTAAATGTTTTTCATATTTCTCTTTCAACTGAAGCCTAAAACTACTTAAAAACACCTAACACTTGGTCTATAGTCTTCAAAACATAGACCCAAAGTTTTCTTGAGCAATCATCAATGAAAGTGACAAAGTAGAGTACACCATGCAGAGTTCTTATCTTCAGTGGACCACATATATCAGAGTGCACCAACTCAAGCAACTATCCCTTTCTTGAAGGAGGGTTGACATAAAGAATACTGTATTTTGTTTTCCAACCAAGCAGTACTCATATTTTTCTAATTTAGCACTTTGAAAATCTAACAATATTTTCTTCTTGACTAGAGCATTAAATCCTTTCGCACTGAAGTGGCTAAGCCTCTTGTGCCATAATGTTGAAGAGTTATCGCTCTCAACTACATTCATCATATCAGCACAAGTAAAAGTCCTAGTTCATTATAGACCACGATATTTGTTATCACAAGCCACAATCAAGGAACCCTTAGTAAATTTTCATTTTCCATCACTATTGGTACTAACATATCCTTGAATATCTAAATACCAACAAAAATCAGGTTCAGACGAACATTAGGTGCATGTTTCACATTATTCAAAACTAGTTTAGTTGCAACACTAATTTTCAAATAAATTGTACTAATATCAACCACCATAGATATAGTCTTATTACCCATACTCAAGATTCCAAAGTCACCAGGAGTATAGAAAAAGAAATAATTTTGTCTTGATGTTACGTGAGATGCAGCACTAGTGTCCACAACTCAACTTGACTCATCACACACAATATTTATCAAATCTTCATCAAGGATGGTAATAAAATCTTCGATGGTGACGGTGGCTAGGCAATTTTCATTATCATCTTCTATATTTTTCTCTTGTCATTGTTCTCCTTTTTCAACTTTAGGTAAAACTTCTTTGTGTGCCCTTTCATGCTACAATGATAGCACTCAATATTCTTAAGTATGCCTCTGGATTTTCTTTTGGTATGTTCTCTATTCTAAGAACCACGATTCTTGTTTCTCTGCCTAGGATCAGTCACCAGGAAATTCGATGAAGAAAAACCTTTAAAAAAATTCTCATCTCTTTTGTCACGACCCAACCCATGGGCCGTGCACGCACCCATTATACATCCTAAGTAGGAAAACCATTAACCCCTCATTCAAGAATAGTTGTGGAATTTAAAACAAACTTGAATAATTAACCAAAATTTCTAAAAAAAACTATATTAAATACTAGTTTATATAACTATACAAAATCCCCCAAGGATACTAGTGTAAACTGGTACAAGAGCTACTAAGAGTAGAAATAAAATAAAATACCAATGACCCAACTTCCACCAAGATAAGGGCAAAAATAGAAGCTGTTGGAGGATCGCCTTCGTCTTCACCTATGAGACATAACTGACCCTGCAACCAGACTATGCCAAGTGGCATAGCAAAAGTAGTATCAGTACAAACCATACATACTGGTAGGCATCATCATTTAATCTAATACCCACTGCATAATATATGAACAGAATAGTAAGAAATATCATAATACTTAAAGCTTCCTCAACTTAGTCACCTCATCCCAATAAGTGTGCTCCTTATTCTCACCCTTAGGGTATTTGCCACCCTAAACAATCCGGTTCCACTACCATCCTAGTCACAACTTAAACCTTTGGGTTAGGGACCCATCTTATTATTACTCCATCATCTTCACCTAGCAGCCTTAACCATTTAATGATTTTGCCCAACCCTTACTATCTAGTCTAATTGTCTTACAACATAAATCATATCCGTCTCACTACCTCACTCTCCTACTCACTTGAGTTTTAGATAGCCACTATTCCTACCTCAATTATTCATGGAAATCACAATAGTAACACTCTCTGACGACTAGAAACCTCAACTTCTAAGTGTATAAATATAGAATACAATTATACCATATTGATCACATTCAGGCCTAACAGGGAACATCCTCTTACCCACCAATAAGTGTGTTGATGATCATAATTCTCTATATCTAGCACACCTTAACCCAAGAGTTCATTTATAGTTCTTAGTCCATGGCTCATCTACCACTAACCTTATTATTACATAAAAATACATATATCATCAGGTCCTCTCATGGAACCATCCACACAAACATACTTGGCCCTCTCAGGAGACCCAATTCAGTCATATTTGTATTGGAACATGACACCCGATCCATGAATGTGTCAGAACGTGATACCCGATCCGAATAGTGTTGAAACGTGAAGCCTGATCCATATATGTGTCAGAATGTGACACCCTATCCAATCATACCATATTCATAATTACATTCAGTATTAATATCATTTATATCACCAAGAATAGGTTCATCACAAAAATAGTCCAGCAAGTGCTCATTTATATAAGGACTAACATATTACGCTTATCTGTACATGTTTAGGCATATCATAAGCAACTCAATTACACATTTAAGACAATTTCGGAAATAATCAACGTCCACATTACCAAACCTTACAGGTCTAACCTCAAAATCTACTAGTTTTACTTTTCTGTACGAGATTATATGTCCGATATAAATTAACCAGTTGTACACAAAAATATTACAATAAATAACTTTTCAATTCACTACATCACCTCTGTACACAGGTCACATTTGAATGTGACCCTATCACAATTGGATCTCTGCCCATAACTCATGACCCACAATTTAGTACATGAATTCTCATTAGTTTTCCTTCTATATTACACAGTAAGTATAGATTTACTATCCAGAAAAAAGAATTTTATCCTACCTGGGCGCCAAGCATTCGCGGAGAGATAAAACTGTTGAAATCATTGGTTCCATATGTTCCATAGGCAAGACTTAATTGCATTCCATGGGTTGAAGCTTTCCAAAAGCTGTGATTCCCTCTCCTCCTCTTCTTCAATCAAGAGCAGCCTTTTTGAAGGGTTTTGAAGAAACCCTCGCCTCTAACCTCCACTTGGGAAAAGTGGAGAAACAAAAAAATTCATGTCTTAAGTTCTGTCCCAAGACTTCCCGCTCTAGCGGTACCGCCTTGGTGGGACCATCCCACTCTAGCGGGGTGGTGGGACCCAATCAAGCCAAATTCTTGCAAATTTCTTTTCAATCATGATAACGACGGTTCAGATCTTTACATATTTTTTCAAGACGCTGCTCTTGGCAAAATTCATATAGATCACACCATCCGCAGAAAAAATTGACAATAAAGTTCTAAATATTTCCTAAGAGTATGGTACGGAATCAAATATAACCAAGCCTTGAATTTCTTCATCAAATTTAATTTCCATAGCAAATAATTAGTACATGATCCCCTAAATATTATTTAGGTAATTTCTCATCAGAAAATCATCATGATATTTTAAACTTAATATCTGTTTTACTAAGAACATTTTGTTGTTCCCAGTCTTCTGAGTGTTCAAACTTTAAAAATGCTCCTACAAGGTTCGAGCATGTGTCTCCCCAGCAATATGATTTAACGCATTATCGATAACTCATTGCCTAATAAATCAAAACATATTTGTGCGACAGAATTCACTCTTCATCTGTTTATTTCCAGGATTTTTAGTGGTAAAGACTGGTAGATAAAATTCTTAACATAGAGCAAATCTTCCATTTTTCCTTCCAAATGGCATAATTAACGTCACTACAAGTAATCATTCTACATGTGTTGGTTTTCATCGTTTCTCCAAAAATATAGATACTGCGAACCAAGGCTCTAATACCAATTTGTTGGAAAAATACAGAATAACAAAAAAATATATAATTGTCAAAATAACGAAAAGAAAAAAGAAAAAAACAATGACACCAAGAATTTTACGTAGCAATCCTTTTAAATAAGGAAAAAATCACAGGCCAAGAGCAGCAACTGATATCACTAGTAAGAAATTTTACACCGTATAGTCATGAATATAATACTCAAAGTGACTACTACTCAAAACAAATAACACTCTTCTAATTTTTTACCTAACTAAAGATATCGATCACACTCTATTTTTCTTCACTGACTATTTTCTTGTATAGTCTATGGTATACCTCATTTTGCTCTCCTATCTTAGTGTATACTTACAAATGAGAAAGACTGTTCTATTTATATAAAAATGTTGTCCCTATGATGTCAGTGACATCAGGAAAAAACACTAATATTTCAAACTTTTGTAGGTTTCTTGGTGAGATTTGATTTGACAAAAAATATTAGTCTTTTGGTTGTTGAGATTTGCCAACTATTAAATCTATGTTTTTTACTCTCTAAATTTTAAACCTTACAACAACGTGAAAAACAATAAATTATGGCATAGGATGGACCGTACAAATTTTGGAGTGGGTGATAGAGAAGTTTCTGATAACAATAGATTTATACGAGGGAGTAGCATTGATTCCCTACTTATTTATTTCAGTATGGACAAACTAACTAATACATTTAAATAAAAGATTCCATGGTATATGCTATTGGTAAATATATTATGTTAATTGATGAAATTAGCGATGATATCAATAAAAATTGTATACTGTGATAAAGTATTTTAGAGAGTAAGGATTTTGGTATAGTAGAAGTATAATTGAATACACACATCGCAGGTTTAGTCAAAAGAAAAGTTGATGTGAGACGTGTTGAAATGCAACCAATATAAATATCTAAGCTCGTGAGCTTGGTGGTCACAACAAAATGTAATTACTTGAGTCCTACAGAAGGGGAATCCTAAGCCCAAGCACTGAATGAGTATCCTTTTAGCTCCTAAATCATGTTTCCACTAAATTGACATGACAAGTTGACAACTATATATGGTCCAAGTCCAGCTTAACTAATTATGTTCAACTTGTCTCTTCATGGTACCATACTTGTGGACACAGTTTTCCAATTGTCACTTCATCATATCTACCCAAAGAGATAATTGTATTTGGGGTAGAGATATGATGGAACTATGCTCAAATCAGGTTTATAGATATAATTGTAAATTGTATGGCGTATTGCATGGGGTAAAAAGGGAAAAGAACACCTATACCCCAAAAAGGTAAACTATTTACAAGCGGTTATTCCTTTAGTTTCATAACCCCCCCCCCCCCCATTTTTAACTGTTAATTCACGTTTTCTGCTTGATACCATCATAGTATACATATATTCTGATGGTATCAAAGAGAACACTACTCAGTTACTCCTTGATACCATTAGAGCATATATATAACAAACATTGTTTCAATCAAAAGACTACTCAATTAATGCTTGATACCATTAGAGCATATATATAACAAACATTGTTTCAGTCAAAAGACTACTCAATTAATGCTTCATCATATCTACCCAAAGAGATAATTGTATTTGGGGTAGAGATATGATGGAACTATGCTCAAATCAGGTTTATAGATATAATTGTAAATTGTATGGCGTATTGCATGTGGTAAAAAGGGAAAAGAACATCTATACCCCAAAAAGGTAAACTATTTACAAGCGGTTATTCCTTTAGTTTCATAAACCCCCCCTCCCCCCCCATTTTCAACTGTTAATTCACGTTTTCTATTTGATACCATCAGAGTATACATATATTCTGATGGTATCAAAGAGAACACTACTCACTTACTCCTTGATACCATTAGAACATATATATAACAAACATTGTTTCAGTCAAAAGACTACTCAATCAATGCTTGATACCATCAAAGTATATAGACACGCCCCATCAGAGTATATATATACACTGATGGTATCAAGGATGAAGAAGCAGTGGTTTAGTGAATAGAACAAGGGAGAAAACGGGTATAGTTTGGGTCGTGAGTCTAATTCTGGTAGGGTCTAATTTTGGTAAATACTTTATCTAATGGATCAAATTTATGTAGTTTGAAAAGAATGTTTATCCTCCCCCTAAAAAACATATTTACAAGCAGTTACCCCCTTACTTTAACATCCCCCCCCCCCCCTTCATTTTTAACTGCTAATTCGCATTTACAGCTTGAGACCATCAGAGTATTTACACTCTGATGGTATCAAATAGAAGTAGAGAACACTACTCAGTTACTCCTTGATACCATTAGAGTATATATATATATATAGCAGACAGTGTTTTAGTGAAGAGACTACTCAATTACTGATTGATACCATCAAAGTATATGGATACCATCAAAGTATATATATAGATACCATCAGAGTATATATATACTCCGATGGTATCAAGGATGAAGAAGCAGTAGTTCAGTGAATAGAACAAGGGAGAAGATGGATAAATAGTTTGGGTCATGGGTTCAACTTGGGTAAATAGTTTGGATTAGATCCAATTTGGATAAATATTTTGCTTAATGGGTTCCAATTTGTATAGTTTTCCCAAAAAGAACAGTTTGTACACATGGTAGAATAAAGAGTGAATTGTGGACCAACAGGGGTTGTTACACCTTGAAAATCTCTATGCTAAGATTTGGACCGTTCTTCGTAGGCGTATAGACTTGAACTCAAAGACTTCAAAGTGTACATATGAGATAGGATCAATTCCTAAGTATTTAAGGTATATTAGATATGTTTTATGGTCAGAAGGAATCTCTAACACCAAGCCAAGTCCAAAGATTTTTCATCGGCCAAGTTTTCGGATGAGTCCATATAAGGGTCAACTTCAAATGACCATAACCTTCATAATATTAAGAGTTAGGTGACCCATGAACTATCAAATTAAAGGTCTTTGAGTCCTCTTTCCAACTTCACTGAGTTTACCTCATTCCAAGTTACGAGTCAAAATTTATGACCATTTTACCAAATTCTATCACAGCAAAGGGTCTTGGCGCGACGCGCAGCGGTAGTTTAGGGGGTGGCGTGGCATGCCACTATCGCGCCAGCAGGGGCCTGGACTCATTTTTTAGATTTTTCTTGAGAAAAAGGCATTCTGAACCTTTTCCACCAATCCTATATCTAAACCTACTATATTAGGGATCATCATTCCTCCCCATATCAGTTTTCTAAGGAGTTTTTCTCTCCAAAAACGCCCAAGAACCTTGAGACAAAGAATTGGATAAGAGAAGGAGGGCTAGAGTTCAAGTTCTTCAAGTAAGACCATCAATTCCTTGATTTGTTCTTCGAGTCAGGTATGTAAGGCTAACTAAAACATGGATTTGTGTTCTTCCATGTGCCCCATAAACGTGTTTGATACAATTGTGAAAGACTTGAACCTTCCATGAACGTTTCCTTAAAATTTTCCTAAACCCTAGAATATTTTTACATACTATTCGTAGGTTGATGATCTTCATGACTGGAATTCTTGAACAATTACTTTTCATATTCTTTTTCATGAACTATAACTACATATATTGATTGTAAATGATTATGCATATGATCTTCATGACTTGAATTCTTGAACAATTACTTTTCATATTCTATTTCATGAACTATAACTACATATATTGACTGTAAACGATTATGCATATGTATTGACTGGAACGAAAAGCATAGATTGTGATAGCTATGAATGTGAATGGCATAAAATAGGAACATAATTTATTGTTGTCATAAAAGTATATCTATCTACTCTTGACAGATATGATTGGGACTTATTGGATAGTATGATTGGTTGAGAGGTTTGATTGTGATAAAATTGCTACATTGATAAGGGTCCACATGAGACTTGTCGATATGACTAGATTGAACTGATTGGATAGAGTTTTATGAGCATTGAGTCTTGGGAGGAGTATCGAGCACCGAATTGAGTAGGATTAAGTAATAACTCGAACCCAAAAACTATGTCGCCAAACATAGGAGAGGATTGGACCATTAAAGTTGGATATTTCCCAAATTATTGTCTTGACATGATAGGACTTGATTGATTGTTGATTAGTTCCTACCCTGGCAAGGTATGAACGGACGTGGCAACAACATCAGTTTGTTGTACTATCACTAGCTCATAAGTGATAGTTGTCGAATAAGAGAAACTCCCATATAGGTCTTGATAGTACTCCGAGTTGAATTGGAATGGATTGGATTGTACATAATTTGTCTTGTCTAAATCTTGATTGAATCGTTTCTTCTTCTAAGTTGGGATTTTGAGTTGCTTTGATTCTACCCTAATGCATGTTTCACTCTACCATTTTACATACTCGTACATTCCACGTACTGACGCTATTTGGCTTGCATCAATTCATGATGCAGAGACAGGTACTAGAGATCCTCAACAAGCGCATCATTGAAGATCACTTCTACTCTTAAATTTTGGTGAGCCCTCCTTGCATCCGGAGGCACTGTAGATTTGTCATCTTTCTTTTGAATATTCCTTTTTGGGTAGCCATGGACTTTTCATTAGCACCGTCTAGAGAGTAGAGATAGAGGCTTCATAGACTAGACAGTGATGGATTTGTTTTGATGTCTTTAACTCATGATTGTTTTCCTTTCAAACTATGTTTCTGATTTGAATGATTGAAATTGTTGATTGCGATAGCCGACTAAGAATTATTTTTCTCTTAAATTAAGTCTTCCGCTGAATGAGTAAATGTGTGATCAGGACATCTGGTTCACTTTGGATCCAGCGATGGCTTCTAAGTATCGGCCACATCTAGGGTACCCTCCCAAGGCGTGACACATATTTAGCTTAATAACTCCTTATGGGTATAGTTTCCCTAATTACTCTTCATATTTATATTTATGTTTGATATGGTCATTAAAGTTTGTATATCTTGTTGCATTATACAAATTAGGCTTTTCCATTTGTATATGTTGCTGCATTATACAAATTGGGCTTTCATAGGAATTTGTATATTTGCTTCCAAATTTGTATATTCATTTGCATATTTGTATATTCGCTTTCAGATTTGTATATTCGCTTCTAGATTTGCTTTAGATATTTGTATATTCTCTTCCAAATTTATATATGAGCCCCTAGATTTGTATAATAGCAAATTTCATTAAATTATACCCAATTTATATAATTAATTAAAACTATACCCTTATCGCATATTTATAATAGTAATGTTTGTCAATCCGCGTAATTTTTCTAATTTCTTTTTGGTGTTATGTAATTTGTGTTTTATTGCTACTGTACTTCAAAGGTGTAGATACCCTTTTTCATCTTGAATTATTGATCCTTTGTCCTAAGAAATACAATACTACTAAAAAAGTGGACCAACTTAAATTTTCATGAAAAAACTACATAAATACATAAGTTATTTTATCATATTCTCTAAAATTTTCTACAGTTTGAAAAAAATTACAAAAATCTTTACTCTATCCTATTCTCGGATACATCACGTTATGCGATGTATCAAAACGTTTTGAGATGTATCCGGATTCCACCAAATTTAAAAAAAAATTGTAATTTGAAAAAGAGTAGGGATATAATGCAATTAACTGTTAACACTATGAAATTTGTGTAATCCTTACTTTTCATTTCACACGTATAAATTTAAGGAAAAATAGTCTGATATACCCCTCAACCTTGTAATTTAGAGATGATATACCCTTATTATGAAATTGGCTCATATATACCACTAATGTTATATAAATAGCTCATATATACCATTTTCTTCTAACAGAAGTGAAAAACTTAATTTTAAATTTATTTTTAAAATTTTTTATTTAAAAAATAATACATATAAGGGTATATTTGATCCTTCTCACAAATAATATATTTTTCGACTTTTTTGATTCAATGTCTAATTTGAATTTATTATTTAAAGGTCAAATTTATTTTTCTCGCTACTTTTATTGTAAAATTTATTATACAAGCCCCAATTTTTTTTATATATACAAAAACTAAATTAAAATATAGTAGAAAAAATAGTTTTAAATTACAATATAGCTGCAAAAAATAGTTTAAAATTTTTTTCACTTTTTTTCCATTCACACTTTTTTTTAATTTCTCATATATTTACACAAAAGAATGAAAAATAAAAATAAGAATAAGAAACGCAAATAATGATAAACAAAGAAGTCAAAAAATAATTTATGCGTGAAAAGGATTATATATACCCCTAAACTTTGCTAAACAAAATTCGCATTTATGGGTATATATATTTTTTATTTTTTTGTTTACTTTCTCAAAACAAAATACCCCATACATGAATTTTTAAAAAAATTAAAAATTAAAAAAATAATTTTTTCACTTCCTTAAGATGAAAAGGGTATATGTGAGTTATTTTTATAACTGTGTGGAAGGGGGGGCATATGTGAGAAATTTTTATAACGATGGGGTATATGTGAGTCATTTATATAATGATAGGGGTATATATGAGTCACTTTCAAAACGGGATTATATCAGGTATAAATGCTAAAGTTGAGTGGTATATCAGGACATCTTCTCTAAATTTAATTTGCAGCCTTTTGTTTTGCTAATATAACTGTGGGCCACAACACATGATTTTTTTTTAAAGTTACATTCTGGTTGTAAAATAATAGTAATATAGGAAAAGCAATGTAGAAAAGATATGGATGGTAGAATGTAGAGATCATCTTATTTGTATGTCTTCAAGTGTCACTTATAATGATGAATGACAACCCTATTTATAGGTTGAGAAATTACTCCAAAAGTCACTATGTTAAATACCCAAATTAATGGATATATTTTATCCAAAATAGTTCACAGAACCTAGGGAATATGTATACATGAATGTAAGAAGTTCATGTATTAACTAAATGGACAATTCACATATTCAATGGATTTATGACACTCCCCCTTAAATGCTCATAGATAATGCGTCTCGTTAAAAATTTACTAGGAAAAGTCCAGTAGGAAAAATTCCAGTGAAGAAAAAAGAGTACACACATCATATAATACGCTTTAAGTGTTACCTCATTAAAAACCTTTTTGGGAAAACTCAATAGGGACAAAACCATTGTTAAGGAAAATAGTACAACGCATATTTCACACGCCCTGATGAAAGCTTTATTTGTTATATCAAAGACGGTGCATTCCAATCTTGTATCTCAACTTCTCAAATATTGATATTGGCAACACCTTAATGAATAAGTCTGCAAGATCATCACTTGAACAAATCTACTGAACTTCTATCTCACTATTTTATTGAAAATCATGTGTGAAGAACTCTGATAAAATGTACTTTGTCTTGTCTCCTTTGATATATCCTTTAAGACATATATGTTGTCTTTTATTCGTATATGGTGATTGAAATATTATTTATCAAAGAAAAATCACATACTTCATGAATTTGATGAGTCACCAATCCCAACCAAACACATTTTCAACTTACTTTATGGATAAATATTATTTCTGCACGATTTGAAAAAGTGGTTGCTAGTGTTTGATTCATTGGATGACAAGATATTGTTGTGCATCCACATGTAAACAAATAGCTCATTTGAGATCGAGTTTTATGTGGATCAAAAAACTACCCAATATCTGCATAATCCATAATTTCTTACTCGAAGATTGATCATTTCAATTTTATTGAAGTTCCTCTCTTCTTATCAACAAATATTACACATCTTCTATGTGTTGAGTCACCTACTTTATTAGTTTCTTGCCATAACTTGAATGAAAATATGACAATCTCCTCACATAACTTTCATTATGTAATAATTTTCTATCATTTGCATAACCAATAATCTATTTGTGCACCAATTGCACTAATACATTATATTTTTCAATAATTTTTTATGAGATTGAAATTGATCTTTCTTTATGTTAAGCAATCTCACAATCATTGGGGTACGCAATGGAATCGCTTTAAGACCTTTTAAATCTTATAAGGATTTTCATTTAACCTTCATCGTCTAGATAAACATGATAATCATTCATTATACATATTCAAATACTTCATCTATTGCCACACTGAAACAAGTCTCATTGCATCCATCACTAGAGAATATATCTCCATTTAATAACGTCAAGACTTTTTGCAAACCCCTCATGACTCGAGACACAAATTGTACTTTATATATTACGGTTATACTTACGCATAATGATTCATTTGTATCCCATTGACATTATATCTTGATCTATAGACTATAAGTCCAAAACACCAATTTTCTAAGTGAAACAAAATATACTTGAATAGTGCTTTTTATTTAGCCAATCATTTATCTGTCCACACTAATAACAGGTTTGAATTCAAGATCCTCGTCACCATCTATAGTATTAAGAGATACTTCATATTAAAGATACCATCAATAGTCATTTGACTCGATTCTAATATGACATGACTTATCAAAATCTCTTCGTATTTCATCATTTTAGGTAACTGAACTTTTGACAAGGTTTTATGAAGTGTTATGTTCTCCTTCTCCTTTAAAGCACTTGCCATAGTATCATGACCATCTTGATCATTCGCTCCTCTCCTTCCTTTAAGGAGTTTTACATTTAGAATCGATTAGTCTATGACATTTCAGGCATATCATAGACTCTGTACTTCAAGGACTTCTAATTGGAGTATTTGCAGCTAAATTATAACATAGGATCATCAAATTCATTACGCAATTAATTTGCAACATTATGCAAATGAATCATCTCTTGAACTTGAAGTTCACATTTTTTAACGAGGATCTAGATAATTTATCTCACTCATAATTTTCATTTGTCAATCATCTCTCCCTCTAATGTTAGAGAATCTAACATTCACCCCAATCTCATTTGGGGATACATATTTGTGCGTAGTGGAGCAATAAAATAAGATACCACATATTTAAATTTTAGATGGAGTTCCTGACCCTAAATCAATTATGATGAGGAAACCTTGTTGGCTTGATGCATACATTTATTGTTACAGTCAAATAAACTCATCTCATACCAAATCTTATTTGGGAGTTTTGTTCTCATACTTATAATTTAGCTATAATTGAAGTCATGCAATTTCTGCTAAAACATCCATCATTATCATCATAATTTCATAGTTTGAAATTGTTTAACAATTCGATCAAACAACCTTATAAATATCAATTTGTAAATTGACAACAAAGTACATGTGACCGTTTCATAGATGTAACTATCATATATGGAAAACGGTCCTCAAGGCAAGTAAACGGGCCCATATTCACCTTTTATAAGTTCCGAAATATCAGGAAATACAATCCTAACCTTGGCAGGTACAATAATACAATGATCATTTTATCATGAGAACAAGCAACACAAGAGAATTCTTGAAGAATCTTTTATTTCTTCATCATATAGCCACGTGAATTCTCAATTACTTTTGCATCACATTTGACCCGGAATGGCCAACCACTCATGACAACTAATATTTATTCTAGTAAACTTCTAGTTTAATTTTGCATGTGATTCCATCATCATGCCCATATCTGTATACAACAAAAAAGAGAAAAAGGCAAGTAACCTTTTACATAAATATTTACAACCCGCTTCGGTTGTAGTAATTTGAAGAAGATATTAAATCTTTTCAGTTCCTCCAAAATTTAAAAAGTTTCTTTTGAGACTTACTACAACCCTAATATTATTGCTCTAATAATATAATAGCTCTTTAGAAGCTCACAATTAATTTTGTGTACTATCTCATGACACCATCCATATGGTGAACATATCCTTTAAGGAGAAAATCATATTATTATTATTATTATGGTCATATTAATACAGACAAAACATGTTTCTTGCTTTACTTTTGTCGTACCACAGGTACACAATCAATGACCATTTATGCCAAAATAAAATTTCTTTCTTTCTTTCAAACCTCCCATAGAGGTGAGTTGTGGCATATATCCAACCCATAATATTTTTATTTGGTTCTCTCAAACCTTCCGTAAAGGTGATTTGTAGCATATAACCAATTCATGATATTTTTTATCACATCTTGACTCATTTACTTTTAGAATGGTTGAGCATTCATGATTCTTATCACAAGTCACATTCTTTTTCAAAAATGGACTAATCATGTGTATATGCTTCATAAATTTACATTATATCTCATTGTCATGCCTTTAAAATTTATTATTTTTGCATGACCCACCTCAATATCATTTTGAAAGGTCAAGTGTGCCACCACTTTATCTTTCTTTCTTTTGTTGGAGGATTTATAAATTTATAAAATTATTAGGTCGCATAATGACCACGGGTCTAATAACCTTTCATACCATTATGATGATAAAAATTACCTTCACATTTTGAAGGAATATTTGGAATACCCATAGTGTTCTTCCTCTTGTAATTATCACAATAATGACTATTATAATTATGTCCCTCAACGCCCTTATTCATACATTCAATCACTTGTCTTCTTTCAGACTTATTATTCACTACTATCATATTCATATGATAGAATAGAGCAAATTAATTGGGCTGATTTGAAACCTATCATGTACTACTACCACATTCACTTCAGATAATAGATCAAATTAAATGGGAAGAATTTCATGACTTTTCATCAAAAATATATTATTTTTATCGTAATCATCTTTTTAGCATCACTATGGTGCATTGAGACTCAAACTAAATGTCTTGTTCATATAAGGCGTGTTAGGTCATAATTTTATTGGACTCATACCCAATATCTTATCATCATGGTGCATTAAAATTTAAATTGATGTCTTACCCTCTTGGTGCGATAGAACTTGAATCAACTGTCTTACCCTCAAATTGTTTTCATTATGGTGCATCCGGAGTTTAACCTGATGTCTTACCCTTTTGGTGTGATGGAACTTGAATTCATTGAATTACCCTTCAATCAATGGCATAGTGGGACAAAACACAATAGGACTCAACCTCAAGCCTTTAAATAATATTACCATTTTATCGTTATATAAATAAGTGAACTAAGTTTCAATAATACATGAAATAAAATTATTCTTGAATTTCACAAGTTCATCTTCATTCACCATTTGCTACATAAGTATAGGTGTATCTAGTCTTGGGTAGTGATTTTTTCCTCATTGGTGATTCATCTGGAAACTTGAATCAACTTATTGAATAAAGTAGAACTTCATATGTAAATAAAACATACCTATGCGATCTAGCATCGATCTTAAAGTGACATATATATAGCACATGTCCAGATTTACTATAGGATTAGCATCATATAATTTGTTGGTTTTTCTTGTTGTTTGTTTTGTTGGATAAACTTGATCAACAACTATTTACTCCTTCTCATCATCACCATCAAATCATTGGTATAAAACTCAATTTGAATGACGTGGTGAACAAAATTGAAATTAGAGACAATTCATGTTGATAACGTGTAACAAATTATCCCCGTCCTTATAGGTAAGCCAATAGGGAAGAAATTTGGGGCAGAAAAGCTTGGGTAGTGATTTTCGAAAAAATTAAGCCTAGGCCAGACTTAGATGAATTTTGAGTCAGGGGAAGTCTAGGGTGATCCAGATTTGGATGGGAGATGGAATCCTTAATTTTATTGGGTTAGATGATATCTAAGAAGATACGGATCGTGTACAGCTTTACGAAATCACATTCGGGCTAGTAAACTCCCAGAATTAGACTTGGCGCGGAAGGTATTTATTAAGGCATCTTGGGGTGAGGGTATGTTGTGATATGGGAGACTTAGAGACTCTTTAAGAGCTCACAGTCTCTACATATCCCGCTAGAGTGGGGCCACTTGTAACACCCCTCAAAAAAATTTCCTAAGATTCAGACCTTTCTTGTATTGGGTAGGGTCGAAATCGAGTATTGTGAAGTATATGCATGAGTTAAGATGAGTCCCTGAGAAATTGAAGAGTGTTGGGGATGATGTGGGGTCATAGAGGACCCCT
This sequence comes from Solanum dulcamara, assembly GCF_947179165.1. Taxonomy (NCBI): domain Eukaryota; kingdom Viridiplantae; phylum Streptophyta; class Magnoliopsida; order Solanales; family Solanaceae; genus Solanum; species Solanum dulcamara. The sequence goes on along the minus strand of NC_077240.1, from coordinate 70,122,688 downwards.
AGGACCAAGCTAAGTCCAAAAGGATTCGTAGTGGCTATGTTTTAGGATGAGTTCGTATAAGGGGTCGACTTCTAACGACCCTATCTTTTGAAAGACGACAATCTGGGTAGCCCACAGCCTATTAAATTAAAGGTCATCGTGTCTTATTTCCAACGCCACCAAGAAGGTAATTTTTAGAGTTCGGAGTCAAAATATATAACGATCCTAAGACGAACTAGCACGGCAGGGATTTCAAGCCTGGGTTGCAATTGCTGGAAAACTGGGCTTGGTGCCACAGTGGCGCAACGCGCCACTATCGCGCCAGGAACATGCCTCAGTAGTTTGGCCCCTGGCACGGCACACCACTATGAGATGTGCAGGGTTTTTCATGCCAAATTTCCAAAACCCAGAAAATATGGCCTTGGCGCTGTAAGGGCATGATGCACCACTATCGCGCCAAGAATGTGCCTTATTAGTTTGGTCCTTGGCGCGGCGCGCCACTAACTGATGTGTAGGTTTTTAGGTGAAATTGGCCTGCTGCTGCAATGGCGCGACGTGCCATTATTGCGCCAGGAGCATTTTAGCCTATTTTTCAGAACTTTTGAGAAGGGGCAATTTGGGGATTTATCCCAAATTATATATGTATCATCCTTGAACATTTTGGGGATTTGTCCCCCATTCTCTCTCTAGAAAAGCCCTAGAAAACTCTCTCTTCTTGTTCTTCTTCTTCTTCTTCTTCTTCTTCTCTATTTCCATCAAGAATTGTTCCAAGAGCTTCAAGATTTGAGTTCCCATTGAAGACCCAACATCAAGGTTTCTTCAAGAATCCATTCTAAGGTATGTAAGGCTACTCAAAGCATGGGTTGAGTCCACTCATGTGCCGTACTCTTTCTTTGAGGTCAAATGTCCATAGGAATGGAGTTTCTTGATAGGTCTATGTCTCAATGAGTCTTGTCATCCATTAATGTGATTCTTGTTTTGTTGATGTTGTTGAGATAAGGAATTTCTAGGAAGAACCTTCATGTGAGTATGAGTTGATGAAGACAAGTTGTTAAATATGTTTTATTGATATTCTTAACTATGTAGATTCTGATAAAGGATGTTATTTTCCTAATAACATTGCTTATCTTAAATTGTTGATTTAAAGCCTTGAAATTATGTTGAGTATCAAAGATTGATTAAATGGATAGAGGAAATGTTTGGTTATGTTTACATGTTGCTATAAATGTGCATTTAAATTTAATTTGAATAATATGATTGAGATTGACCGGATTGTATAATTGGGAGAGGTTTGATTGTGATAGAGTTGATGAGTTGACAAGGTTGTAATAAGACTTGTCGATATGATTTGATTGAGTTGATTGGATGGAGTTTTATGAGCATTGAGTCTTGGGAGGAGTATCGAGCACCGAATTGGGTAAGAGTATAATCCATACTCGAACCCAATAACTACGTCACCAAATGTAGAAGGGGATTGAACCGTTAAAGTCAAATGCTTCCCCAAATTTATTGTCCTGACATTATAGGACTTGGTTAGATTGGATCCATGATTGGTTGATTCGTTCTCCTGACATTATAGGACCTGGTTGGATTGGATCCATGATTGGTTGATTCGTTCATACTTTAGCAAAGTATGATTGGTTGATTCGTTCATACTTTAGCAAAGTATGAACGGATGCGGCAACAACGTCGATTTGTTGTACTTTCACTGGCTCATAAGTGATGGTTGTCGGATAAGAGAAACTCTCACATAGGTCTTGGTAGTACTCCGAGTCTGATTGAGTTGATTATATATGATTTGGTCCCGTCTAAGCTATATTCTTGTTTAGACTTAAGACGCTTATTGAGTTGTATTTCTTTCCGAGTTAAGGTTCCCGAGTTGATTTGGTTCCTTCTGATATTGTTTCATTCGGCCATTTTACATGCTCGTACATTCCATGTACTGACGCCATTAGGCCTGTATCATTTTATGATGCAGTGATAGGTACTAGAGATCATCAATCGACGCTCTGTTGAAGATCCACATACACTCCCAGCTAGTTGGTGAGTCCTCCTAGTTTCCGGAGGATGTTGAGCTTTCTTATATAGTTTTGTTGTCATTTCCTTTATTGTGATTGTTGGTAGCCATGGGCTTGTCATTGGCACCTTCTAGACTTTGATAGAGGCTTCATAGACTAGAGTGTGGGAAGGTTGGACTGCTATTTTGAGAAGTCTTATTATAATTGTTTTGATGAGTTGATAGTGATTGGCCTTCGGCCCTTATATTATGAATAGTGTGTCTATGATTAAGTCTTCCTCTGAATGAATGTGAATGAATGATAGAGTAACTGAATCAGGTGGTCTGCTTGAAGGCCAGAAATAGCTTTCGAGTGTCGGTCACGCCTAGGGTACCCTCCCGGGGTGTGACACCACTAGAGTGGGATGATCCCACTGTGGTGGGACAAACGTGACTTAAGTCGAGGAAAACCCCCAGAAAAGATATTCCTTCTAAAAATGTGGTCTTAAGAAGTTATGAGGCGACCCAGGGCTCTTTTGATCATTTTTCCATGATTTTTCCCGCCAAACATAAGATTATTACTCCCCTACTTCATAATTCAATTTCTAGAACCTAGACTTATGTATATATGAATGTAAGAAGATCATATATTAACTAAATATACAATTCAGACATTCAATGAATTTATAACAATTCTCTACTTTTATGTATTAAGTTATTCAAGTTTTCAAACACATGATTAAATGATTTTTATATGAATAATTAAAAGAATTTTGGGAAGTGCATCCTTAAAATTTAACTCAAGGATTATTATTATTATAGCTTAATAATGTATTGTAATAATTACGAAAAAATATTTCTAAAATTGTTTGCCTGATTTTGTTTAAAAGATATGCCCTTCATTTTAAATTTTTGCGTCGTTTTAATTTAACATTGAGTTTAAAAAGTAAAAAAGACTTCTAGATCTTGTGGTCTTAAACTAAAAATATGTAAAATGTATCACAGTATAATTTAATCTTAAGGTGTTAAACATGTCATGCAGAAGTTATAATTAAAGTGTTACAAAAAAAGATAAGAATTATTCTTTTTAAAATAAATTGATAAAAAAAGTAAGACAAATAAATTAAAACAGAGGAAATAATGACGAGTAAATAAAGAGGAATCAATGTAATAAAATGAAAAACAAAAAAGAAGACAAAGTAAAGGGCTTAATTTAATCCCTGCCTCAGATAAATTGTTCAAGTAAATTCATACAATTTAGTGTTTATAAATTAAGGACCAAAAAATTAAGCACATACATTGAGGACCATTTTAACAAGTTATACTTATGAATAGTGAAAATATAAATATAAAATTTTGAAACAACATGATTTTTATTTTTTGGCCCCTTCCTAGTCAGTAGCAGAGCTAGATAGGATTGAGGGGTTCATTTGAATCTTTTTCGGCAAAAAATGACATTATTAATGTATAACTAAAATTATTTTTATATATACGCTATAATTGCTGAATCTCTTTCACTTTTTCGTAAACATTTATTTATATTTTGAAATTTGTTAATTAAAATCATCGATCCTCCACTATACCTAGCACAGACATCACGTTACTAGTAATTGAATACATGTGGGAGTTAATACATATTTTGCATGAATTGATCATTGATGTAGTTATACCTGTACGTTCAGTAAAAGACCAATAGATTGGGGACCAATTTAGATCACATTTTATTTTCTTAGGTGGTGGCCTGTCCGCATACGGCAGACAATTAAAGAAAGTAAATGAAATTAGTTAGACTAGTTAAATAAGTGCTAGAGTTTTCATACAAGACAGAGTAGACAAAAACATTATTGCATATATATATATATATATATTTCTATATTCATAAATTCTTCTTGTTCAGTGGCACTAATATATAAATACAGAAACAACTCAAGCAGAATGAAATGAATTTTTGTAAGACAATGATATATACAACTCAGAATTATGATAAAGAACCACGTAAGAAAAAGAAATACAAAAGGCGATCTTTTTATAATCAAAAGCCAAACAGACGTAAAAAATACTACTTAAGAAAATCTTCAGCCAAAAAGTCTTATTCAAATAAAGATAGACATGTTAGAAAATACAGAAACGATAGAAATTACAAAAATAAATTAGAATGTTATACTTGTGGCGGTATAGAACATTTAGCAAATATATGTCCCAAAAGAAACAATAGTAAAACTAGAAATTCTCAACCTTTGAAAAGAGGGTTTTTAACCCCGTTTATTGAATCTACCACTTCTATCCAAGTCTGAAAAACACCGTTTGTCTTACCATGTATAACTTATACAAGGTAAGACAAACGGTATTTTTCAAACTTGGATAGAAGTGGTAGACTCAATAAACGGGGTTAAAAACCCTCTTTTCAAAGTTTTTAATATTTTATCGAAGCTTTAGACTATGCCAGAGGAATGCTTGGGCTAAACTATTATATTTCTTCAGCCCTCAGACAAAGCTCAACCCAAACTCCTTAATACACCATTCAGAAAGACACATACAAGATAATTTTCTATGATCATTTTTCTATCATTACTGAGGCCTTCAAAAGACTTAATGTCAAAAATGAAGCCCTCATTCAAGAAAACATGAGTCTTATGAAGCAACTCGAGACTTTTCAAGGTAAGTTTGTTCCTACGACAGATACAGGTACTCAGACCCCAGAAATGAGTTCTCTATCTCAACTAAAAATGGATGAGAAGGGTGTGCATTCCCCTCCGAATGCTAAGAAATCTACTGTATCAGATCAAGATACATCTAGTCAATCCAATTCAAACGGTAGTCGGTAAAGACATGTCAAATCCGTTAATGGCTGTTACTTTGCTAAAAAGTGAAGACGAGGGATCTTCTTCCTCACGAAGAAGATTACCAAAATCCTTTCAAAAAGACAGTTATAGAAAGACTATGGCTCAAAAAAAGAAAAGAAATGAAAAAATTGGAGCTATAATTAAGCAGACGTTGGTACAATTCTTTAGAGATCAAGAACAAGATAAGCATGTTGTTAACAAAGACAGTCCAAATATAGATACCGATAGACTAGTTCTCAACTCAGACATAACGTCAACACCAGTCCAATAAGAACACCAAGTTCTAATGAAGATTATGGAAGTAATAATTATCAAGACGCTCAAGACCCATATGAAGATGATAATTCAGGCATGAGCTTCGACTCCACTGCCTTGCATAATCTGGAGACTTAAGCTATGGATACGGTCGGAATAAAAAGACAACGATGATACAACTAAAACAATAAATGCTGAAGAGATAATACGTTTGTGAATTGCAGACCAATAATGTAAAAACCAATGTACATTGTGTGCCATGTGGCTGTGCCCACAAAGGTCTTGTTACTGTTGTCACTTTATCACTACCCTCCAAGAAAAAAAACTGTTGACAAGCATGCGTGTGTCAATCAGTTAAAAGGATGAATTAATAATGCATGTGACGAGGGGGCCCACTGAGCACGCGACACGTATTATTAAAGAATCTTATTAGGTTGTCGGCCATCAATAATTGGGCCACGTAAAGTATTTTAAAGTCTTCATTTCCTATATCTAATGTCTATATAAGAGATAGTTGTGTGAATTACAAGGACAGAATATTAGAAAGAATAGAGAGAAGCCTTAAGCTAAAAATAAGCCTCAAAATCTCCAACATATTCCCCTTCCCTTCATGTACAATAGTCCACTCCTTCAACCAATCATCCCTGGTTTGTACTAAAGTTTGGGTAATAATAAGTGTGTTTGTGTAAATTTTAAGCTTCTTTTCAAAATTCTTTGGGATTCCCGAAAGGAAAACCTCTCTCAGTTAAATCATGTAAGTCTTATACAATTTTATATCCGGATTCCCCCCAAAAATATGATATTACTTTGATTTACTGTTTTATATGAAACTGTTGTACAATTTTATTTCTTTACCCTTAGTATATGGTTAGCTTCTTAACTTCTTAATAACGACTAGGGTGTCGTCGATATAGTATTCACGATATAAAATTATTACCAATTTTATTATCTGAATAGCTTACTCTTTGTCAGTTTTCTCCGACTGTCTCTCTTGGTCTATGTGAAAGAAAGTCCATGTTTGTGATTTTTTACCTAATTGTTGTTTTTTATTTTGTGGGGTTATTTCTTTCCTTTTTAATTGACTAATTAATTTGTCTATCTCTGTATTTTTGGTGCTTGTGATGCGTGTAGTTCGGGTTGTTTTTCTTTGATTAATTTATCTATTTTGATATTTAATTCTATTATCAAAACTATTATTGTGTTATTTTGTTTCAATATAACTTTGTCTGTTAGGCTAGATGGAATATGTCCTAAAAATATGACTGGATCTGAATGATATTTTATTATATTTTCTAGAGCTTTCTTATAATTTATATCTTCGTCGCTCAAGAAAGAGAAATTTGTTTTTACTCTTTTAATTATTTCTTTGAAGTCCCTAATTTCAGTAGTTATTTGTTCTACTTATTCTATAATCTTGGTTACTACTTGGGTGTTTTTAATTTCTAATTCTTTAGGTTTTTCAATAATTATTTTTACTAACTTTTCTATTTCTATTTTTGTAGGTATTTTTTCAAGATTAAACTTTGTATTAAGATATTGAATCTTTCTATCTACTTCTAGTTGTTGGGATTTGAAAAGGTCAAAGTTTTATTCTAATTTATTCAGTATCCTACTTTGTTTATTTATAATAGCTTCTAAGGTTTCTAAAAGACGTATTATGACTTTATCTTTTGACTGAACGTTATCATTAAATTTTATAATTAAGTCTACCAAGGTACTGTAATGTTTATCGTCCGAATGTAATATATGTTCTCATTATGTGAAATTACACCTAATAGTATTGGTCTTATGTAAAGCCCTGTATTTCTTTTCAGGATGTATTCTTAAGTCTAAGTATTCAAGATGTTTTAGAGAATCTATGTTGTTATCCAAAGGAGCTAACTTTCCAAATTACTTCATATAGTTCTACTCTATAAGTACTAAATCTAACGTCGTCTTGTATGCTAGAAAATTCTTGAAGTAACGCGGCTCTAAGATCAGTCTGTTCTTTATATAGAGCTTCTATAAAATAAAGTTGTACTTGAAACACTGGTTTATCTAACTGTTCTTTTAACCAAGCAAGTTCTTCTTTTGTTACTTCTAAGTTATGACATAATTCTTCTTGAAGCCACTTTTGAACATGTCGAAAGCATTGAAATAGAGGTAGATTATGCATAGATCTATCCAAGCTGATAAGGTTTTTCTCTAATATGCATCCTACACCATCCAAGTCGATTATTACTACTGTCTATATCGCTCTGACAACTCTGTATTTCCCACTTTAAGGTACTTATAAGATCTCCTTTAACTACATATTCTCTCCTAAATTAGTTATACTTCTTATCTAAATAATCTACCATTTCTGCTACCTGTAACTATTCTTCTAATTTTCTTTTTAATTGTACGACAGTCTATTTTATCTTATATTCACGATATAATAGCCAATATCTAGATCGTACATCTCGGTATGCAGGATCATAAATAATTGATGAACGAAGCTACTAATGCTCATAGTGCTAGCCCTTTCTAAAGAACAAGTCAAGCCCCAACTGTTGGTTATAGTACAGGTAATTTTCCAAGAAAAGCTTGGTCTACTCCTGCAACAGAGATAAAAGAAAATATTAAATCGGCAGGTAGATGAATGCCGATAGAAGAACCTATTAGACTATAAAATGGAGGAAATAAAAGAAAAATACTTAATATAGCTGCTCATGATCCACAAATGTGGAATACTGTTATAGATATATCGAAAGAAATAGTAGTAGCAGATTTTGTAAAAAGCTAGCCTGAAACAGACGCAGAAGCAATGTATAAATATTTAGAAACCTTTTTAGGAAAATCATGTAAAGCAGTATGGGAAGCATATAAACAAACTTATCCCCAAGAAATCTAGAGCTTAATAGACTTAGGAATAAACTCATATAATTTCACAAATAAAATACATGTTTCATGCCAGAATATACTTAAGACAAAACTCAAAAAAATTTAGCATAGAATCTTTGGATAGCATATAATAAAAAAGACAATAAAAATTTTATAGCAGCTAATAATGCAATATGTCAATACTTTTCAGATAAAAGTAGAGAACATAAGTTTAAATATTATGTAGTTGTACATGGTAAGACAAATGGTCTTTTTCAGACTTGGATAGATGTGGTAGACTCAATAAATGGGGTAAAAAAAACCTCTTTTCAAAGGTTTTAATAATTTTACCGAAACTTTAGACTATGCCAAAGGAATGCTTGTGCCAAATTATTATATTTCTCCAGCCCTCAGACAAAGCTCAACCCAATACACCATTCAGAAAGACATAGATAAAATATTTTTTTGTGATCATTGTTCTACTATGACTTGGGACTTCAAAAGAATCAATACCAAAAATGAGGCCTCATTCAAGAAAATATGAGACTTATGAAGCAGCTTGAGACTTTCCAAGGTAAGTTTGACACCCACACTAACCCTTCGATGGGAGAACCGATATCACACCCCAAAGTCAACATTCTCAAAGGAATAAGAATATTTAAAGATACAAAAGCAGATTTAAATATAGAAAAGAGTATTGAGTCCCCATAAACTCGGTTAGTTCAACTAGAATATGCGAAACTTTAACACTAGAACCTGAAGATCATTGTACCAAAACTCTAATAAAATAATAAGTCTAAGGAAAATGGGGTGCAACCTTGAAAGTCATAAAATAACAATATCTAAAGTCTAAGTCCAGGAAGGATGGACCAACATATAAGAAGAATTCATGTTAGCCTAAAAGACATGGCTCACCCTTGAATTCTATAGCTCAACGATCATCTACTCAAGGTCTCTCAGTAGCTGCCTGAAGATGCCTTATACTCAACAAAGAAAGAGCAAGTGCAGTATCAGTATAAAAAATAACGATGTACTAGTAGGATCACGGTTATTCCAGTAAATGCGATATCAACAAGACCACACATATATACAGAATACACAAGTTAACAATCTTAATTTCATAACACAATTGGGAATGGTCCTTCATGGAACCCACACTTCACCTATTAGTGTGTAGAAATGTGACACCCATTCCAATCTTATGTCAAAACATGACACCTGATCCAAATGTGTATCGAAACATGACACCCGATATAGATACATGTCAGAATGTGATAACTGATCCAAGAAAACACAGCACAACCATAAATATAGTGAATGGTTTCAACAGTCATGATTACCAAGAATAGGTTCATTGCAAGCCATAGACAATAAACAGTCATTTCACATAGTTCATTTCATTTTTTTTATTCACATACATATATGCATACTGATGAAGCAATTATCAAGCACATATAACATATATGAGAAGACAAAACCATTACCTACCTCGAAACTAAGCTTTTGGAACTCTAAATTGTTGGAGCTTTCCCTTTCTGAATTCGTTCAGCTTATTCTTGGTCTTAAAACAGTCACACATATACAAAGGATCAATAAAAATGGCCTAATTTATCTGAATTATAACAAAAATCCCAATTTTAGACAAAGTCATGATCCTAACCCCCATCTAGAGCTACTTCCCACTATTAATTTCAAGTCAAGAACCCTATCCTAAGTTATCCTTCAAGGATTCTAGGCACTAACAATCAAAATATAAGTTAGGAGAGTTATTAACTTACCTTTAGCATAAAATATGTGGAAATATGCAAGAAATTGCCCTAGGTCACTTCTGGTCTCTTAAGAACAAAGTGTGATGACCAAAAATGGTCTTAGGACTTTTTTTCCAATTTAAGTCGTGACTATCCCACCACTGTAAGACCATCCCGCTACAATGGCTCTGCCTTAGCGAGATTAATCTCGCTCTAGCAGGATGCATGGAGACAGAATCTCCGTGTTTGACTCCTAAGCCTCCCATTTTATAACACACCCTCATCCCATGACGTTCTAACATCTATTTTTCATGCCAAGTTTAATTTCAAGAGTTTTACTTGCCCGACTATGATTTTGTAAATTCGTATAGGCTTTTTATCATCTTATATATCAACTCAATCCATCAAACTGAATATCCAATACTTTATCCATTATCATATTATCCTAGATCTCACCTGACTCATATTTCGTACAAGTCAGGCCTAGGCTCAATATTTCCAAGTCACTAGCTGAAAGTTTTCTGGCTCAATTTTCTCCCCCATTGGCTTATCTATAATAAATGTGACAAGTTATTACAATAGATGTCAATTTACCCATCACTCATCCCCAAGTAATCAACTAGGAAAAATGGGACTAAGGCAGAGATAGAGTAGTACCCGATTCTACAAATACCTGGGATAGTTGTCTCACATGTCTCTTTTAGTTTACCAAGTATCTTCCTCTACCTGACAATGCTTCCATTTAACTTTCACGGACTTTATTTCTTTAGTCCTCAGTTTTTTAATATCACGATCTAGAATTGCAACCGGCTCTTCCTCATACTGAAGATCTTTTTCTAGCGAATCCTACTTAATGATATAATCTTTATCCCCATGAAACCTATTTAATATGGACACATGGAACACTGGATGGATCCCATATAGGCTAGGTGGAAAAGTCAACCTATAAGCCACTGGCCCTACATAGTCAAGAATCTCGAAGTGGACAATGTAGCAAGGATTGAGTTTTCCCTTCTTACCAAATCTCATCACTCCCTTTATGGGTGATACCTTTAGAAGAACTTGCTCCCCAGCCCAAAATGTCATGTCCCTTACCTTACGGTCAGCATACTCCTTTTAACAACTTTGAGCTTCTAGAAGCTTAGTTTGGATGCTTGTTACCTTATCCTAAGAATCTCTTACCAGTCAACCTTCATGGGCTTCACATCTCCAGTCTCAAACCACCCTATGGGCAACCTACATCCCCTCCTATAAAGGGCTTCAAATGGTGATTATTGTTGGAGAACTCACACAAGGAAAAGATTTTATCCCAATGTCCTCCAAAATCAATTACACATACTTTCATCATGTCTTCCAACATCTGAATGGTCCTCTCTGAATGCCCATTAGTCTGTGGGTGAAAAGTTTTGTTGAAAGTGAGTTGAGTGCCTAACTCCTCCTACAACTTTTCCCAAAATTTGGAGGTGAATTGCATACCATAATCTGAGATAATAGAAAAGGGCACCTTATGCAGCCTTACTATCTTCTTCACATAAAAGTTCGCCAACTGTTGTGCATTTTAGCCCACTCTGACTAGGATGAAATAGGTTGACATCGTCAATTGGTCAACCACAACCCAAATAGAATCATACTTTCCAAGGTATTGTGGAGACCCACAACAAAATCCATGGCTATCATTTTCCACTTCCATTCAGGAGTGGGCATTTTTTGAAGAAAACCTGCAGGTCTTTGGTGCTCATATTTTACCTGCTGACAATTCTGGCGCTTAGCCACATACTCAACTATGTATTTCTTCATGCCCGGCCACCAATACATTCATTTTAAGTCTTGGTATATCTTGGTCACACCTAAATGAATAGAGTACCACAAACCATAAGATTCGCACAACACCTTCTGAATTAATCCATCTACCTAGAGAACACAAATCCTTCCCCTAAATTTGAGCACCCACCTGCATCAAAGACTGTATCCTTGGCCTTGCCCAACAAGGTATTTTCTCAGATTTCATTCATGTTTGCATCTTTAAATTGCGTGGTCTTAATTTCTTCAATAAAAGTAGGCCTTAGATCTATACTAGCCAGCACCCCACCCTTTTCTGAGATGCCCAGCTCATGAATTTATCCTCCAAGGCCTGAATCTCTCTAGTTAGGGGCCGCTTACAGGCTCCCAAATAGGCTAAACTACCCATGCTAACTGGTTTTCAGCTTAATGCGTCTGCCACCACATTAAACTTGCATAGATGATACTGTATGGTGACATCATAATCCTTGAGTAACTCCATCCACCTTCGTTGTCTCAGGTTCAAGTATTTCTGAGTGAACACATGATATAGACTGCGGGTGTCAGTAAACACTTCATACTTGACACCATAGAGATAATGCCACCAGATTTTTAGGGCAAAAACTACCGCTGCCAACTCCAAGTCATGTGTTGGGTAGTTCCTCTCATTAACCTTGTACTGCCATGAGGTATAATCTATAATGTTCTTATCCTGCATCAACACAACACCCAAATCTGAATGTGAAGCATTCTAATAAATAATGAAATCTTTACCTTTAATTAGCAGGGTCAGAATAGGTGTTGTGGTTAGAAGAACCTTGAACTTTTGGAAGCTCTTTTCACATTTATCAGCCCACTCAAATTATACCTCCTTTTAAGTCGGCCTAGTTAAATGGGTGGGTATAAAAGCAAAGTTCCTCACGAACCAACGATAATATTTGGAAAGTTCCATAAAACTCCTAACTTCAGTCACAAAACTAGGCCGACCCCAGTTCTTGATCGCTTCAATCTTTTGGGAATCTATTTACCCCATCTTTTGAAACCACGTGCCACAAAAAGGCAACTAAAGATAGCCAAAATTCACACTTAGAGAATTTTGCATACAATTTATTTTTCCTCCAGTACCTAGAACAATACGAATATGGTCTGCATGTTCTTTCTCACTTTTTGAATAAACTATAATATCATCTATAAACACGATCACAAATTAATCTATAAATGGCTTGAACACCCTATTCATCAAACTCATGAAGGTTGCAGGTGCATTGGTCAGCCCAAATGACATCACCAAAAAGTCATAATGCCTATACCTGGTTCTAAAAATTGTTTTGGGCACATCCTCAAGTCTAATCTTCAACAGATGGTACCCAGACCTTGGATTAATTTTTGAAAAGACTGACGCACCTTGCAATTGATCAAAGAGGTCATCTATATAAGGCAACGGGTACTTATTTCGAATGGTGACTCTATTCAGTTATCGATAATCTATACACATTCTCATACTACCATTGTTTTTCATAAAAAATAAGACCAGAGCACCCCACGGGGAAGCACTAGAATGGATGAAACCCTTATCAAGAAGTTCTTGAATATGAGCCTTACGCTCTCTCAACTCTGTCAGAGCCATGCAGTAACAAGGAATAGAGATTGGTGGAGTGCCCGACTCCAAGTTAATACAGAAATCTATGTCTTTATCAAGAGGCATACCAGGTAAGCCGATAGAAAACACTTCATTAAACTCAGACACTACCAAAAAAGACTCAATAAAGGGAAACTCAATATCAACATTCCGAATATGAGCCAAATATACCAAACAACCCTGCTCCACTATTTTTCTAGCTAGGAGATAGGATAAGACCTTAGCTAGCTTAGGCTTGTACACTCCTTCTCACTGTAACATTTTCCTACTTGGGATCTCTAGAGTCACAGTCTTAGTAGTATAGTTAAGCACAATATAATAAAGGGACAATCAAGTCATGCCTAAGATCACATAAAAATCAGTCATGTTTAGAATTACTAAGTCAGACCAAATCTGAAAACCTATAAACATAACAGGACAAGTATAATATACATGGGTGACTATAACTAACTCTCCAATAGGGGGAGAAACATGGATGGGGGGAGTTAAGAACATCATAAATCATATCAAAACCCAATGCAAACCATACTAACACATATAAATAAGTATAATTCGGTTCAAATAAAATAATAGACATCCAATCACAAACAAGAATAATACCTGTGATCACTACATTAGACGTCTCAGCCTCGGTTTTACCCAGAAAGGCATAAAACTGAGCCATATCATCTTGATGGGCCATTTCCCTACCTGGTTTCACTGCTTCTTGACCTGCATTACCATTACCTCAGCATCACAGTCTCTCAAATTTTCTCATCGCCCACTTTGTGGACGTTCTCTACCATTACTACTTCTGCTTGCCGATAATACTGCTCTGGTCTGCTGCATCGCTGAATCAGTCCCATGATAGTGGGGACATTCTCTTCTCATATGTTTTCTCTCTCCATAATTAAAATAGTCACACTCAAAGAAAGGCATGATGCATAGCATAAAAAAAGCTCATCCATGACCCTCCTAGGCAGGATTATGCGGTGGAGTGCCTAAAAAACTACCTGTAGAAGCGGGCATTGCTGAATGGATTGGTCGAGCTATAATTAATGGCCTACCGGATCCCCTAGAATAGGGTCCTTAAAAGTTACCTATATTTTGGGCTTCTTAGACAAAGCCTTGACCTACCCATCCCATCATACTCCTTCTACCTTTTTCACGAAGTCTGTCACTCATTAAAATTCTTACCTAAAGAGGTTATATGGATAGATAAAACCTGCAACTCGGGATTTAATCCCTTCACAAACAACCGGATATTGTCATCCTTTGTATTACCAACTGAGTAACACACATAGGTAATGCATAGAACTTGGCCTCATATGCGGCAATAGTCATACCACCCAATTCTAAGGTCATGAACTCATCCTTCTTGCGATCTCTCAAGGTTCGAGGTACATACTTTTCCAAAAATAGAGCATGGAACTGGATCCAATTAAGTAGGGGTAAACCTGGTGAGCGACACTCCACATAGGCCCTCCACCATTGCTTGGCTTTACCTTGCAGTTAGAAGGTCACAAAATCAACGCCGTATTGGTGGACTATGCCCAACTTATGCAACATCTCATAACAATCAAGGATGAACTCATACGCATCCTCGTTATCAGAACTATGGAAGACTAGAGGCTTAAGCTTCAAAAAATTAGTCAGCATACATGCTTAGTTTTGGTCATCACTGGCCTATAAGTGGATAGAAGAAGGCATTAGTGTCTAACACTCCATTTGTCTGAGGAACTGCAGTAGAAAATAGGCGAGTAACTGGAGCTGGTGTTGCAGGCATTGTGGGAATGACTACAGTACCATACAACCCACTCAAGAAAGACATAATCTTCTAGGCTAATATCAGGTCCAGAGGGCAAAGACCAGAAACCCCAGCTTGGGTGTCCTCCACCTGTTCAACAGTCTCATCTTCTTCAACCTCTACATTCTCGTCTATCTCATCTTAGGGTGCGGGAGGCACTTCTCTCTCGGCGTCTCCTTAATTGGAGCTTCACCCTAGGCGGGAGCTTATCTTCCTGGATCTCTACCGCATCCCATTCTCTTGCCCCTACCTCGACCGCATCCTCTTTCAACTAGCTCCTCTTCTGGCTAAACGGGAGCTATGGGTCGAACATTGTAGTGGGTGTTAACCATCTACAAACAAGAGAGTGAAAGAAGTTAGATACCAATTTGGATTACTAGAGACCAATTGGAATCAGGTTATAGCATGACATGAGGAAGATAGAGAAATTTTCCTTAAGTCTTGTAGCCTCTCGAAGAAAAGTACAGACGTCTCTGTACCGCTTTACAAGACTCTACTACTTATTTTAGTACAATGATATCAACAAACTTAAGGCTCTGATACCTTTTTTATGATCTTAGCCCGCCGTGATTAGCACCCACACTAACCCTCCAGTGGGAGAATTGATAAAATACCGCAATGTTAACATTCTCAAAGGAATAAAAGAAATTAAAGATACAAAAGCAGGTTTAAATATAGAAAAAAGTGTTGAGTCCCCATAAACTCAGCTAGTTCAACTAGAATATGGGAAAATTTAACACATAGGATCTGAAGGTCATTGTACTAAAACTCTAATAAAATAATAAGTCTAAAGAAAGTGGGTGCAACTCCAAAAATTATAAAACAACAATGTCTGAAATCTAAGTCCAGGTAGGATGAGCCAAGATATAAGAAGAACTCCTGGTAGCCTGAAAGACATGGCTCACCCTTGAATTCTATAACTCAACGATCGTCTACTCGAGGTCTTTCAACAGCCGCTTGAAGATGTTTTACTCAATAAAAAAAGAGCAAGTGCAGTATTAGTATATAAAACAATGGTGTATTAGTAGGATTACGTGACTATTCTAGTAAATGAGATATGAACAAGAACTTACAACACCAGTAAACACACATATGTATAGAGTACACAAGTTAACAGTTTTAGTTTCATAACACATTCGGGAATGGTCCTCTCAGGGAACCCACACTTCACCTATTGGTGTGTCAAAATGTGACACTCGATCCAATATTATGTTGGAACGTGATGCCCAATCCAAATATATGTTGAAATATGAAACTCGATCGAAATATGTATCAGAATGTGACATCCGATCCACGAAAATGTAGCACAACCACAAATACAGTGAATGGTTTCAGCAGTCATAATTACCAAGAACAGGTTCATTGCAAGCCATAGACAGTAAACAGTCATTTTATATAGTTCATTTTATCTTTCCCGATTCACATACATATATGCATACCGATGAAGCAACTACCAAGCACATATAACACATACGGGAAGACAAAACCATTACCTACCTCAAAACTAAGATTTTGAAACTCTAAATTGCTCGAGCTTTCCCTTTCCGAATTTGGTCGACTTGTTCTTGGTCTAAAAACAGTCACACATATACAAAGGATCAATAGAAATAGCCTAATTTATCTGAATTTTAACAAAATTCCTAATTTTAGCCAAACCCATGATCCTAACCATATCTAGGACTACTTCTCACCATTAATTTTAAGTCAAGAACCCTCTCTTAAGTTATCCTTTGTGGATTCTAGGCACTAACAATCAAAATGTAAGTTAGGGGAGTGATTAGCTTACCTTTAGCAAAAAATATGGTGGAAATCTGCAAGAAATTGACCTAGGTCGCTTTTGATCTCTTAAGAATGAAGTGGGATTTTAGGTCTTTTTTTCAATTTAAGTCGCGACTGTTCCACCATAGCGGAACCATTCCGCTACAGAAGCCTCGCCCTGGCGGAATGCACGGAGATAGAATCTCCGTGTTTGAGTCCCTAGCTTTCCATTTTAAAACACACCCTCATTTCATGGCATTCTAACATTTAT
Source organism: Solanum dulcamara (assembly GCF_947179165.1). Taxonomy (NCBI): domain Eukaryota; kingdom Viridiplantae; phylum Streptophyta; class Magnoliopsida; order Solanales; family Solanaceae; genus Solanum; species Solanum dulcamara. Next base: position 70,105,793 of record NC_077240.1, on the reverse strand, counting down.
TCTTCATGTCAAGTTCAACTTCGGAAGTTTTACTTGCCTAACTATGATTTCGTAAAGTTGTATACGCTCCGTATCATTTTGGCTATCAACTCAATCCATCAAACTGAATATTCAATCCCTCATCCATTACCGGATTACCCTAGACCAAATGTGGCCTAGGCTCAATATTTCCAAGTCACTACCCAAAAGTTTTCTATCTCGGTTTCCTCCCCCAATGGCTTATCTATAACGATGGGGAAAGGTCGAATTGATATTTATATCTTTTAATTTTTGGTGCACAAAAATAGAAACTTAATTTTGTATAAAGTTAAATAAGTAGATACGCACGTCATACATGAGTAAAAGCAACAAAAGACTGTCTTGGTGCTGTTGTGAGAGCTAAACTATTTATCGAGAAATTGATACAGTTAAATTTATATGAGGTCAAGGGCATGCGTCTTGACTTAACTCGTTAAGTTAGGTTATTTAGCAATTGAATATCATGATAAATTAAGTAAAATTGAATAGTAAATAAGATAGCAAGTAATAATTAAGCAAGCTGTATGAACGCCAAGAACTTTGGTGATGGTTTTATGCGACAGATCTAGTGTCGTTTGAATTTTGCTTTTCTTAAATCGGAGAACAATGTAATGAACAAGAAAATAATTATGATGTTGTTATATTCCTTAGAAACAAAATACCTTACAATTATATAAAACTTCTTATTTATAGGTTACACAGGTATACATTGATCAATAGAAAATCTCAATTCGAGCATCAAAGCACTACAACCAAGGGACGATTCCCATATTAATATGACATTAGTAGTGCCACCTAATATTCCTTTGTTATGCTCTAAATATATGTACGACAATATATGATGTATACATTTTTTTTACCCTTTTACCATGTCATCGAAACATGAGGTCCTCTTCATCTCTAAGACACGAACTCTGGCTTGTTCATAAATCGGACCTCTGACTTCACAAACTTGCCGAGTCGAGCTTCTCTAATCATATCTTTAAGGTTGATATATTTCGTTAATCAGTTTTCTTTGAGCCTTTTTAGATTGTGCCAAATGCTTATTAATGTATACTCCATCTTTTTGAGTTTCTTTTCATCGAATGCACAAACCTTTACTTTATTGACTTGCTCCTAAGACGACCTTAGTTACTATAGTAGGACCTCTATAAATTATTATTTAGTAAATTAATAATTTTTTTAAGATAATATAATTTATTTTTTATTTTGATTTGGGTAAGTGAAAAAATCATCGATTTCGATAAGATAATATATTTTCGATAGATCCCTATATAAATACAATAGAACCTCTCTAAATTAATATTATCGGGATCATAAAATATTATTATTTTGTAGAATTATTATTTAATCGATAAATTAATATTTATTAATTTAAAGAGTATTTTTGAGATTCAATGAAAGTTAATTTTAATTACATCAAAATTATTCTATCTTATTAACTTATGTATCATATTTGTTGAATTAATATAAAAAATTATGCATAAAGTACAATGTATGATCGATGTATGATTCAACGTAATGTTTTTTTAAATGATTCATTGTAGTGTCTAGTACTTATTCATTGTAATTAATAAATTATTGTAATATTCATTGTTTCTTAATAATCAAATATTATTCATTGTATTTTTACTAAAAACATTTGATGTATGATGGCGACAGAATAAACAATGTTGATAATGAAGGTGAAGACGATATTATACCTTTGAAACTAGTTATGTGTAAGAAAGCACTTATCGCGTCTAGAAATCTTCATAATTTTTGGTATAGTTAGAGAAGATAACACCAGAACTTTTGGTTGCAACAAAAAAGTTAGAGATGGGTTTCAACTATATTTAAGTTTTAACAAAAAATGAAAAAAAAATACTAGAATCATATTTCACTAAATTGTCGTAGATATTTTTATAATTTTAAAGAATTATTAATTTAAAATATTAATAGGACTATACTATATAAACGTTGATAGAAACTATAACACCCCACACGTTCTAGCACAGATCTGAACCATTTTTCGTATGTGTATAAGTCTGAACTCCATGATTTCTAATTTGTATTTATGTGTAAGATCAATTACTAAGTGTTGAAAATGTATTGGATGTGAATTAGGGTCATAAGGAACTTCTAACACTAAGTTGAGTTCAAAGCTTCCCTACCAATTATGTTTTACAATGGGATCAAGAAAGAGTCAACTTCAAACAACCATATTTCTCATAATATGAGAAGTTAGGTGACCCACAACCTATCAAATTAAGTTCTATAAGTCTTCTTTTCACCGCTACCTATCATTCATTAATCCAAGTCCAAAGTAGAAACATTGTTTTACTAGAACGTATTTGGGCTGAATAGTATGGCGATGGCACTTGTCAGTTCGGCGAATAGCCGAAGAGCTTTTTGTATCCTCGAACTGCATCATCGAAATGGTCTGAAAAACTTCAAAATAATTTTATAACAATTGAGTGTTGGTTTAGATGAGAGGGTATACTCCTCTTATGGTGAATATCGTGGTATGTTTATTCCACATAAATTTTTAAATGTGGAGAAATTTTTTGACAAGACTTGATTATTTGTAGTAGCTAGATGAGAATAGTTGACGTGTCTCCTTATAGTAATTCATAAAATTTCAATTTGTAGAGATGATAAGAAATTCTTAGAAGAAGTCGTTCCTAGAAGTTCATGGAATGGTTAAAGTAATAGGCCTGAATATGATGTTGATAATATGTGAATAAATGCATGATTTACCAAAGGTTTCTTGATTGTTAAATGAGGTGGTAAGTAGAAGTAGTATTCTTGGAATGGAAGTTCCTACAAAGTTATAAAGAATGAATCTCATGGTTTAAATTAGTATGATCACCTTGAAGTGTAGCAGCTTGTGACACTGAGTTAGACTTAAACACGGTAAGAGAATGCAGTTAGACTCATGCCTTGATAGGAGTAGACATATGTACCCTTGTAGGAGCTATAAATTGTAGCTAATGAAGTGTATTATTCAAAAGAAGGAGCATAGTTGATAACTGTTGTTGAGTTTAAAAAGTTATCTATCGTATCACATAAGACATATTAGTCATGCTCTTACTTCATGCCCAAAGTAATCATATTTCATGTCAAATAGCTTCAGATAGAGTGTGGCATATATTCAAATCTATACCTTTCATGCTTTATGAATCCATGTCCATTGGCTAAGGCACTTAGACCCTGATAGTGCTTCATATTCAGATGTCTCATGCAGATCATGCTTGTGATTCTTTTCCCAAAATGATATGAGAAGTTTCAATCTGGACGTTTGAGGTAGTAGTTGTATTTCTATGGTGATCCTTAGAAACTTCATGTCTTGATCTGCAACTTTGTAATCTTATCTGAATGTCCGTACCTCATGTGCTATAGTAAATTCCTAATTCATAGTATTAACCAACTCCATTGGTGTTAGTACGCAAGTTCAGAAGTCAGACAGGTAGTAAGAGTATCTACTTTTTCTTTCTGTCCAGCTTGAACTTGTAATGACCCTAAATATCATTTTTGATAATTTTACAAAATGACTATTTTATCCCTCCTGATAGTTGCCAAGATTTATTTTCAATCAGTGTTTGGTGTTGGTTTTTTGAAATCCTTTGAAAAGTCAAGGTTTTTGGAAAATTTTGAGTTTTGAAGGCTTACGTTGTCAAATTGTAATATTTGATGAAATTCGTAATTTTGAGTCTCAAAATAAAATTACGTTGATTCCATCTGCTTTGAAATGTGTAATTTCGTCTAGGAGAGTTGATGGAATCAAATTTAGAGTTGTATCGTGTATTTGAGGTCCTAAATTGAAAATTATTGAGATTTTGATTCTAGAGTTGACTTTGGTTAACATTCAAAGTTTGGATACCGAAATAAAATTTCAATGACTCTGTTGGATTCGGGGGATGATTTTAGGCATAGAAAGAGTTTTGGTGTATTTTTTAGAAGCTCTGAAGGTGTTTTGGTCTTTTTGAGTCCTAAACTAGTTTGGTTGCGACTAAAAGGATACCAGATTGAGGAGACCTCGAATTCGAATTTCGACAATTGCATTGAGTCTAGAACATCAAATTTAGTACAGTAGCATGTATGGTTTGTGTGCATGAGATTCCAAACTAATCCTGAGGGTCTATTCGATGACTTTTATGTTTGTGTAATTGTTGTGACCTGTAATTGGTGTGCTCTTCTTCGCGTTTACGGCAATCTGCCCACGTTCGCACGGATCACTTTTTTGACCTCTGCGTTCGCAGAGGTGGTGTCACCTACGCGAAGAGTAGACTGATAATTCCCAAAAGATGGGATTAGGCTTTTTTCACTATTTTTGAACTTGGAGAGCTCAGGGGAAGGTGATTTCAAGTGGAGTTTTGTGAAAAAATAATTGGGTAAGTTATTTTAACTCATATTTTTCATTACCCAATAATTTTATCTTGATTTTAATCTCAAATCGGTGATTTTGGTTTCAAGAAATAGGGGTTTTGTTCAAGAATTTGGATTTTGATAAAATTGTGATTACAAATTATTTTGGACTTTGGTTTTGAAATGGTTTTCACTAATGAGTTCCAAATGCTTTGAGAAGTATTTTCATCTAAGAATTTCAAAATTTGAGTCTTATTTTTGGAATCAGATTTTTGCGCCGTTTTAACACTTTTTCTCGAATTTCATAATTTTAGTGTCAGTTTTGGAATTTGATTGTGAATCATTAATTGCTTAGATTATGGTGATTTGGAGACTATTCGGAAGGAAAAAGCTCAAGTAATTGATTGATCGGATATTGATTAAGGAAAGTAAACTTCTAAAACTCTGTAAACCTTGTAGAATACTTGAACTTTCTTTTGTATGTGTGTTGTGGAGTAATGAGAATAAGGTTTTGGGCTTTAATTATGTTAATTGTGCTTAATGAAAGAATGGAGTTAGTAAAAGGCAATGTGTGCTATGCTTGTGATCGAAAATGTGAACTTCTTGACTTGAAATTGATGCGAGTTTGATGAAATGCTATGATAGCCCTAATGTGATTTTAAACTTGATGAAATGGTCTTTTGCTCTTTGTTGATCATGGTGATTGGATGGAAAAACTTGCTCACCGATTGATCCTAATTTGTGATAAAGGGATAATGAAATGGAGATTTGGTGGCTTATAATAATATGAATGATGTAAATGTTAATGTTAATGTACTATTAATAGTGTTGACGTGAATTGCATTGAAATGAATTATGTTGTGACTGTGGACACTATCATTCTCTCATTATTTGTGAGAACATGCTTATTTGCATTGGTTTCAGAACATATGATGAGATTCAATAGTTTTAGTGATTGATACTTATGCTGATGGAAAATGATTCTGGTGGCTGATACTTATGCAGATGGGAAAAGGTTCCAGCGATAACAATGGAAAATGGTTCTGGCAATTGATGTTTATACCATTGGGAAATAATTTCGATAGTTATATGGACCTTGTACATCCCTAGGGGCTCCAGCCTGCTAGTCGGTGGATGTGTATCATTAGAACAGACATGCATCACTTTACGTGGCATCTCATTATATTGCATTACATCTTATCTGTCATCATTAAATTGTGTATACACTCCTTGTTGTCTTTGTAAGTAATATACTAGATATTGATGTGACTTATTCACTGAGTGATGATGAGATATTGTTGATCTATGTGCCATATAAACTATGTACTATAGATTGAGCTGATTTATGTGCAAGTTTGTAGTTGAAGAGGTTTGATTTGAATGAAAAGAGTTCTAGTGTTCTATTAGATTTATCTGATTTTGTTAGTTGGCTTGCTAAGTACCGTGTTGTTTGGTACTCACTCTTTAATATCTACACTTATGAAGGCTTCGAGCTTGGACCATGATTCAGGTTTCCTTTTCCTTATAATAGGCTTTTGAGAAGACTTAAGAGGTACCTAATCGATGCTGGTGATCCCTCTTGTCCTTTTTACTATGCTTTGCTCTATTTGAGAAACAAATACATTAAGACTTATACTTATCATTCATTTTTATTTTATTTAGAGGCTTGTACATGTGACAATCAGCCTTTGCAGATTATTGTAGTTGATTAAGATTTCCATTTTTGTACTACCTATCATATTTAAATTGTTATCTTTTCATAGTTGATTAGGTTTAGGCTGACTTGTCCGGTGGGAATGGATAAGTGTCATCACACTCAAATTCGGATCGTGACAAAATGGTATCAAAGGCCCAGATTCATAGGTCTCATGTGTACAAGCTAAGTCTAAGTAGAGTCTCGAGGATTGGTACACAGAGATATCTGTACTTATCTTCGAGAGAATATGAAGACTGTTAGAAAACTTTCTTTATTTATTATTTCTTATCATGCATGGTTATTATCACTAATGCTAAGTGTCACATGTTGTTTTGGCACATATCGAAGACCAGAACTTCCATCTAAGGCGATAGAGTAGAGGCAATCCCCGAGGCAGTTGTTAAAACCCTAGCTAGGGGGAGAGATAGGTCCTGACCTAGAGGTTATTCTTGTAGAGTTGCAGAAGTTAGAGTACGTGATCGAGGAGCGACACCAATCCAAGGTTGTGCTAGAGAGGCTTCTCCTAAGCCGCAGGTTGATGCTAGAGAGGGCTAGGTCCCTCTTGAGAATACTACTGCACCGTTGCTTTAGGCTACTTTACTACGAGTGTTGGGTGCACTTGAGGGCTTTATGCAGAATGTGGGTGCAATTGGTACATCCGAGGGTTCTTAGACTAGATCAGGGGATGAGACCCCAGAGCAACGTTAGGTCTAGTTGTTCAGGATCAAGTAGGCCAACCACCATTGGTTCTTGCACCAGCTGCTGGTTTATGAGTTGATCTTGATGTTATTTTGACTGTGGATGATCACCAGTGTTACGAGATATTTCAGCAAATAAAACCACCCCAATTTTAGGGTTGTAGGAGTGAGGATGCTCATGAATTCTTGACTTTGTTCCACGAGATACTTGAGGCAGTTGTATGATTGACGCCTGTGGTGTTTGTTTTATTGTACTCCAGCTCTGTAGGTCATCCAAGGAATGGTGAAGGACATTTATAAGGTCTAGACCAGTGGAATCCCCTCCGATAGAGTGGGATGCATTTGTCAGTGCTTTTGAGGATTGCTTCATTCTATTGAGCATATGTCAGAAGAGCTGGTTGAGGTTTGAGGGTTTGACCTAGGGTGGTATATTTGTTGCTGAGTATGAGGAATGATTCTGCCAGCTATCTCGATATGACATGGCCTTGATTCTAGATGAGGCGAAGAGTGTAACACCCCTCAAAATTTCTTCCTAAGATTCGGGCTTTCTTTGTACATGTGTGGGGCCCATCGTATTTATTTCGAAGTATGTGCTCGAGTTAAGATGAGTCCCTGAGGAATTTAAGAGCGTTGGAGGTGATGTGGGGTCATTGAGGACCCCTAGGACCGAGCTAAGTCCAAAAGATCCGTCGTGGCTAAGTTTAGGACGAGTTCATGTAAGGGTCGACTTTTAACGACCCTATCTTTTGAAGGACGTCAATCTGGGTGGCCCACGACCTATCAAATTAAAGGTCATCGAGTCTTCTTTCCAACGCCACCAAGAACGTAAATTTTGGAGTTTGGAGTCAAAAGATATGACGATCCGAAGACGAACTAGCACGACAGGAATTTCATTTTTGGCCTGGGTTGCAACTGCTGGGGATATGGCTTTGGCGCTGTAAGGGCGCGACGCGCCACTATCGCGCCAGAAACATGCCTCAGTAGTTTGGTCCTTGGCGTGACGCGCCACTAAAAGTTGTGTAGGGTTTTTTTCAGGCCAAATTCCCAGAATTTAGAATAATAGGCTTGGCGCTGTAAGGGCGCGGCGCGCCACTATCGCGCCAGAAACATGCCTCAGTAGTTTGGTCCCTGGCGCAACGCGCCACTAAAAGTTGTGCAGGTTTTGGGCGTAATTGGCCTTGGCGCTGTAAGGGCGCGACGCGCCACTATCGCGCCAAGGGCGTTTTTGCCTGATTTTCAGAAATTGGAGGAAGGGCAATTTGGGAAATTTCCCAAATTATATATACACAAGCCTTGTGTATTTTGGGGGCATTTATTCAGCCCCCACTCTCTCTCTAAAGAAAAGCCCTAGCTCCTCTCCCTTCTCTCTTCTCTTCTTCTCCATTTCCAACCAAAAAGGAGTCCAAGAACTTCAAGATTTGAGTCCTCCATTGAAGACCCAACTACAAGGTTTTCTTCAAGTCTTCACTAAGGTATGTAAGGCTATCCAAAACATGGGTTGAGTCCATCCATGTGCCCTATTCTTGTTTTGAGGTTAGATATTCATGAAAATGGAGTTTCTTGGTATGGTACATATTTGAATGAGCTTTGTCTCCATTTTATTTAATTATTTATGTGCCAATGTTGTTGAGCTAAGAGGTTCCTAAAATGAGCCCTTATGTGAGTATGAGATGATGAAGGAATGAGTTGCTAAATATGTTTTATTGATCTTCTTAATTATGTAGATTTGATAAAGTATATTATTTTCTTAAAAATGTTGCCTATTATAAAAATGTCAATTTGAAGTCTTGAAGATGTGGTGAGTCATGAGGATTTTCTCAAATGGATGGAGGTAATGATTGATTATATCTAGATGATGTTATACATGTGCATTTAAATTTTCTTTGAAGATATGATTGAGATTGAGCAATTAGTATGCTTGGAAGAGATTTGATTGTGATGAGTTGATTGAGTTGATTGGATGGAGTTTTATGAGCATCGAGTCTTGGGAGGAGTATCGAGCACCGAATTGGGCAAGAGTATAGTCCATACTCAAACCCAATACCTGTGTTGCCAAACGTAGGGGGGATTGAACCGTTAAAGTCGGATGCTTCCCCGAGAGCTTTTGTCCTGACATTATAGGACCTGGTTGGATTGGATCCATGAGTGTTCGTCGTTCATGCCCTGGCAAGGTATGAACGGGCGTGGCAACGACGTCGTTTCGTTGTACCTTCACTGGCTCGTAAGTGTTGGTTGTCGGTTAAGAGAAACTCCCAAATAGGTGTTGATAGTACTCTGAGTCAGATTGAGTTGAATTGTATATGATTGGTCCAGTCTAAATCATATCCTTGTTTAGACTTAGGACATTTGATTGAGTTGTCATCCCTTTTGAGTTGAGCTCCCGAGTTGATTTATTCTTCCTTGATGTTCGTTGTATTCGGCCATTTTACATACTCGTACATTCTATGTACTGACGCCGTTTGGCCTGCATCGTTTCATGATGCAGAGACAGGTACTAGAGATCATCAACCGGCGCTCCGTTGAAGATCCACATACACTTCCAGCCAGTCGGTGAGTCCTCCTAGTTCCCGAAGGATATTGGGCCTTCTTGTACAGTTTTGTTGTTCTTCCTTTTATTTAGATTGTTGGTAGCCATGGGCTTGTCATTGGCACCTTTTTGACATGAGTAGAGGCTTCATAGACTGGAGTGTGGGAGGTCGAGCGGTCATCTTGAGGAGTCCTATTTTTATTGTCTTCTTTTGATTGTAAATGTTTGGCCTTCGGCCCTTATATTATGAAAAATATTTCTTTAAATTGAGTTCCTGCTAAGAGAATGTGCTTGAATGAAGGAGTGACTGGACCAGGTGGTTCGCTCGGAGGTCAGAAATGGCCTTTGGGTGCCGGTCACGTCTAGGGTACCCTCCCGGGGCATGACAACATGGTATCAGAGCACAGAGTTCAAGTGTCCTAGGGAGTCTATGAAGCCGTGTCTAGTAGAGTCTTGCTTATGGGTGTGTTGTGCACCACACTTATGAGCAGGAGGCTATAGGACATTAGGATTGTTTCCCTTCTTTCATACTCTAAATTCGTGCGATGGAGTTGAACTCCATGAAACTTCCTTTCTAATTTGTGCGTTCATACGTTACAGATAATGCCTCCTAAACATACCGCTAGCCAGAGGAATATCGAAAATGCGGGATGCCACAGTCAGAGGCACGCCCAGCAAGGGCTAGAGGCCGACCCTCGAGATATGCGGAGGCACCTCAAGTGCCATCTACCCCACCTGTACCCACATCAGAGGCTGAATTTCGGGGGGCAATTGCAATGCTCACGCAACTAATGGCTGCCCGAAGCGGTAATCAGAGTTCGCCGACTCTCAGCTCTAGTTCTCAGGAGCCATCTACTGCTACTAGAATTAGAGACTTTCTGAGGATGAATCCGCCGGCATTCACGGGTTCTAAGGTCGATGAAGATCTCCAAAACTTTATTGATGAAATGTGGAAGATTCTGAAAGCTATGCATGCTACGGAAATTGAGGGGGTCGAGTTGGTGTCTTATCAACTCAAAGATGTGGCAAACATTTGGTATAACCAATGGAAACAAGGTAGGGGTGAAGATGCTGAACCTGCTAGGTGGGATGAATTTGAGGGAGCTTTTCTTGACCACTTCTTTCCCCGAGAATTGAGGGAAGCGAAGGTGGAGGAATTTGTTAATCTGAAACAGGAAGGTATGTCGGCTAAGGAGTATGGCCTAAGGTTCATCCAGCTGTCCAGGTATGCTCCAGAAATGATTCCTGATGTGAGGTCGAAGATGAGAAAGTTCGTCTCCGAATTAGGGAGGCATGTGAAGAAGGAATGCAAGGCAGCATTGTTGATCTCGGATATGGACCTTTCCAGATTAATGGTGTATGCTCAACAGGTAGAGGAGGAAAAGAGAAAAGACAGAGAAGAGCACTTGAGCAAAAAGGCAAGGTCATCTGGGCATGAGAATGAGCAGAGGCAAGGCAAGGGCAACAGGTCCTTCTTCCAGAAGAGACCTTCCACCTATGCCTCATCTACCGCCAGCGCACCGATGCCGCAGGACAGGTATGATCGGCAGGGACAAAGTCGCCAAAATTTCAGACCTCAGGTTTCTCAATCCCCAGCCAGTGTAAGTCAAGGTTCGAAGGGAAAGCCACCATGCAGCAAGTGTGGTAGGCTCTACTTGGGAGAATGCAGAGCAGGAAGGGTTGGTTGCTATAAATGCGGCCAAATGGGCCATCTTCTGAGGGAATGCCCAACATGGGGCAACAGGGCCCAGTCCTCTGCCACCGCACCACCAGCTAGAGGTAATCAGAGGGGCGCTACTCCAGGGACGAGTGGAGGTACAAACCGCTTATATGCCATGGGTAGTCGCCAAGATCAGGAGAACTCTCCAAACGTCGTGACGGGTATGATTCGAGTCTCTTCTTTTGATTGTTATGTATTGATGGACCCAGGTGCCACCCTATCTTTTGTGACTCCTTATGTGGCTAGCAAATTCAATAAAATTCCTGAACGTCTTCTTGAGCCTTTTAGTGTGGCCACTCCTATCGGTGATTCTGTCCTAGCTGAGAGAGTCTATAGAGATTGTACCGTGTCAATTCATCACAGGGACACCTTGGCTGACTTGGTTGAGTTAGACATGGTTGATTTCGACGTGATCCTTGGCATGGACTGGCTTTATGTCTGTTATGCCTCTATTGATTGTAGAACTCAGATTATCACGTTCAAATTCCCGAATGAGGCTGTCATAGAGTGGAAGGGTAGTCCTGTTGTGCCTAAGGGTAAGTTTATTTCATACCTTAGGGCCAGGAAGCTAATCTCAAAAGGGTGTATTTATCACCTTGTACGAGTGAAAGATGACAGCATTGAGTCTCCATCCCTTGAGTCGGTCCCGATTGTCAATGAGTTTCCGGATGTCTTTCCTGAAGATCTGCCTAGAGTCCCTCCTGATAGAGAGATCGACTTCGGGATTGATGTTCTTCCTGATACCCAGCCTATCTCAATTCCTCCATATAGAATGGCTCCGGCTGAGTTGAAGGAGTTGAAGGAGCAGCTGAAGGACTTGTTAGATAAGGGATTCATTAGGCCGAGTGTCTCGCCATGGGGTGCTCCGGTCCTATTTGTGCGAAAGAAGGATGGGTCCTTTAGAATGTGTATCGACTACAGGCAGTTGAATAAAGTCACTGTGAAGAACAAATACCCTCTCCCCAGAATAGATGACTTATTCGACCAACTTTAAGGTGCCACTTGTTTCTCAAAGATAGACTTGAGATCCGGCTACCACCAGTTGAAGGTGAGAGAATGCGATGTTCCGAAGACTGCTTTCCGGACTCGTTATGGCCACTTTGAATTCTTGGTCATGTCTTTTGGGCTGACTAATGCTCCCGCCGCTTTTATGGATCTCATGAACCGGGTATTCAAACCGTACCTTGATATGTTTGTGATTGTATTCATAGATGATATTCTGGTTTACTCCAAGAACGAAGAGGAGCACGCCTATCATCTTAGGGTCGTTCTACAAACTTTGAGGGACCAGGTATTGTATGCAAAGTTCTCTAAATGTGAATTTTGGCTTGCATCGGTGGCCTTCTTAGGCCACATTGTATCTGGAGATGGTATTCACGTGGATGCTCAGAAAATAGAAGCTGTGAAAAATTGGCCTAGACCCACATCCCCAACAGAGATAAGGAGCTTTCTGGGCTTGGCCGGGTACTATCGAAGGTTTGTAGAGGGATTCTCATCCATATCATCACCATTGACTAAGCTGACCCAAAAGAAGGCTAAGTTCCAATGGTCTGATGCTTGTGAGGAGAGTTTCCAGAAATTGAAGACCAAGCTAACCACTGCTCCTGTTCTAACCTTGCCCGATGGGACAGAAGGTTTTGTAATTTATTGTGATGCCTCCAGAATTGGTTTGGGTTGTGTGTTGATGCAAAGGGGGAAGGTGATAGCCTATGCTTCAAGACAGCTTAAGCTTCATGAGAGGAATTACCCAACTCATGACCTTGAGCTGGCAGCTGTGGTGTATGCACTTAAAATATGGCGCCACTACCTGTATGGAGTGCATATCGATGTATTCACCGATCACAAGAGCTTGCAATACGTCTTTAGCCAGAAGGAACTCAACCTGAGGCAAAGGAGATGGCTTGAGCTACTCAAGGACTATGATATGAGCATCCTCTACCATCCAGGTAAAGCTAATGTTGTTGCTGATGCTCTTAGCAGGTTGTCTATGGGTAGCACTGCCCACATGGAGGAAGGAGGGAGAGAATTGGCGAAGGAGGTACACAGGTTAGCCCGACTGGGAGTTCATCTGGAAGAGAACAATGAAGGCGGAGTTACAGTTCAGGACGGGTCTACATCCTCACTTGTGGCAGAGGTGAAGGAGAAGCAAGACCAAGATCCCGTCCTTCTCCAATTGAAGGGAGTTGTACACAAACAAGAGGTAATGGTTTTTACCCAAGGGGGAGATGGTGTGTTGCGGTACCAAAATAGATTGTGTGTGCCGGATGTTGACGATGTTCGAGAGAGGATTATGGCCGAAGCGCATAGTTCTAGATACTCCATTCATCCGGGTTCCACCAAAATGTACCATGACTTGAGGGAGATCTATTGGTGGAGTGGGATGAAGAGAGACATTGCGGAATTCGTTTCCAAATGCCCGAATTGTCAACAAGTGAAGGTTGAGCATCAAAGACCATGTGGTCTAGCCCAAAACATAGAAATTCCAGAATGGAAGTGGGAGATGATCAACCTGGACTTTATTACAGGCTTGCCGAAGTCTCGAAAGCAACATGATTCCATTTGGGTGATTGTGGATAGAATGACAAAATCAGCTCACTTCTTGGCGGTTAAGACTACCGACACCGCAGAAGATTATGCAAAGTTATATATACAGGAGATCGTCAGATTGCATGGGGTTCCTCTGTCTATCATCTCGGACAGAGGAGCTCAATTCACTTCCCAATTTTGGAAATCCTTTCAGAAGGGATTAGGTTCGAGGGTGAACTTGAGTACAGCCTTCCATCCCCAGACAGATGGCCAAGCAGAGCGCACAATTCAGACATTGGAAGATATGTTGAGGGCGTGTGTGCTTGACTTCAAGGGGAATTGGGATGATCACTTGCCTCTCATAGAGTTTGCATATAACAATAGCTATCATGCGAGCATTCAAATGGCTCCTTATCAAGCCTTGTATGGGAGGAGGTGTAGATCGCCCATTGGGTGGTTTGAAGTTGGTGAAGCCGAGTTGATTGGGCCTGACCTTGTTCATCAAGCCATGGAGAAGGTACGAATTATCCGAGAGAGACTAAAGACAGCCCAAAGTCGCCAAAAATCTTACACCGATGTGAGGAGGAGGGACTTAGAGTTTGAGGTGGATGATTGGGTGTATTTGAAAGTGTCACCCATGAAGGGTGTCATGAGGTTTGGAAAGAAGGGGAAACTTAGTCCTCGATATATTGGTCCGTACCAAATTTTGAGGCGGATCGGGAGTGTTGCTTATAAGTTGGACTTACCCTCAGATCTAGCTGCTATTCATCCGGTGTTCCACGTTTCGATGTTGAAAAAGTTCTTGGGTGATCCCTCGTTGGTAGTCCCCATTGACAGCGTTGGAATTAAGGATAGCTTGTCTTATGAAGAGGTTCCAGTCCAAATTCTTGATCGCCAAATTCGCAAGTTGAGGAACAAAGAAGTTGCCTCAGTCAAGGTCTTGTGGAGGAATCAATTTGTTGAGGAAGCCACATGGGAAGCGGAGGAAGCCATGAAATCTAAATATCCACGTCTATTCGAGCCTACCAAGGAGGATATTGAAGGTAATGACCATTTCCTTGACTCGAATTCATTTGTACCTTTTTGAGTTTTGATTGATATTTGATTGAGAATTTGATTGATTGAATGACTGAGTTTATATTGTGATTTGTACCCCGAGTCCATTCTTGGTTGCTCGTCATTCGAGGACGAATGATCCCAAGAGGGAGATAATGTAACACCCCTCAAAATTTCTTCCTAAGATTCGGGCTTTCTTTGTACATGTGTGGGGCCCATCGTATTTATTTCGAAGTATGTGCTCGAGTTAAGATGAGTCCCTGAGGAATTTAAGAGCGTTGGAGGTGATGTGGGGTCATTGAGGACCCCTAGGACCGAGCTAAGTCCAAAAGATCCGTCGTGGCTAAGTTTAGGACGAGTTCATGTAAGGGTCGACTTTTAACGACCCTATCTTTTGAAGGACGTCAATCTGGGTGGCCCACGACCTATCAAATTAAAGGTCATCGAGTCTTCTTTCCAACGCCACCAAGAACGTAAATTTTGGAGTTCGGAGTCAAAAGATATGACGATCCGAAGACGAACTAGCACGACAGGAATTTCATTTTTGTCCTGGGTTGCAACTGCTGGGGATATGGCTTTGGCGCTGTAAGGGCGCGACGCGCCACTATTGCGCCAGAAACATGCCTCAGTAGTTTGGTCCTTGGCGCGACGCGCCACTAAAAGTTGTGCAGGGTTTTTTTCAGGCCAAATTCCCAGAATTTAGAATAATAGGCTTGGCGTTGTAAGGGCGCGGCGCGCCACTATCGCGCCAGAAACATGCCTCAGTAGTTTGGTCCCTGGCGCGACGCGCCACTAAAAGTTGTGCAGGTTTTGGGCGTAATTGGCCTTGGCGCTGTAAGGGCGCGACGCGCCACTATCGCGCCAAGGGCGTTTTTGCCTGATTTTCAGAAATTGGAGGAAGGGCAATTTGGGAAATTTCCCAAATTATATATACACAAGCCTTGTGTATTTTGGGGGCATTTATTCAGCTCCCACTCTCTCTCTAAAGAAAAGCCCTAGCTCCTCTCCCTTCTCTCTTCTCTTCTTCTCCATTTCCAACCAAAAAGGAGTCCAAGAACTTCAAGATTTGAGTCCTCCATTGAAGACCCAACTACAAGGTTTTCTTCAAGTCTTCACTAAGGTATGTAAGGCTATCCAAAACATGGGTTGAGTCCATCCATGTGCCCTATTCTTGTTTTGAGGTTAGATATTCATGAAAATGGAGTTTCTTGGTATGGTACATATTTGAATGAGCTTTGTCTCCATTTTATTTAATTAATTATATGCCAATGTTGTTGAGCTAAGAGGTTCCTAAAATGAGCCCTTATGTGAGTATGAGATGATGAAGGAATGAGTTGCTAAATATGTTTTATTGATCTTCTTAATTATGTAGATTTGATAAAGTATATTATTTTCTTAAAAATGTTGCCTATTATAAAAATGTCAATTTGAAGTCTTGAAGATGTGGTGAGTCATGAGGATTTTCTCAAATGGATGGAGGTAATGATTGATTATATCTAGATGATGTTATACATGTGCATTTAAATTTTCTTTGAAGATATGATTGAGATTGAGCAATTAGTATGCTTGGAAGAGATTTGATTGTGATGAGTTGATTGAGTTGATTGGATGGAGTTTTATGAGCATCGAGTCTTGGGAGGAGTATCGAGCACCGAATTGGGCAAGAGTATAGTCCATACTCAAACCCAATACCTGTGTTGCCAAACGTAGGGGGGATTGAACCGTTAAAGTCGGATGCTTCCCCGAGAGCTTTTGTCCTGACATTATAGGACCTGGTTGGATTGGATCCATGAGTGTTCGTCGTTCATGCCCTGGCAAGGTATGAACGGGCGTGGCAACGACGTCGTTTCGTTGTACCTTCACTGGCTCGTAAGTGTTGGTTGTCGGTTAAGAGAAACTCCCAAATAGGTGTTGATAGTACTCTGAGTCAGATTGAGTTGAATTGTATATGATTGGTCCAGTCTAAATCATATCCTTGTTTAGACTTAGGACATTTGATTGAGTTGTCATCCCTTTTGAGTTGAGCTCCCGAGTTGATTTATTCTTCCTTGATGTTCGTTGTATTCGGCCATTTTACATACTCGTACATTCCATGTAGTGACGCCGTTTGGCCTGCATCGTTTCATGATGCAGAGACAGGTACTAGAGATCATCAACCGGCGCTCCGTTGAAGATCCACATACACTTCCAGCCAGTCGGTGAGTCCTCCTAGTTCCCGGAGGATATTGGGCCTTCTTGTACAGTTTTGTTGTTCTTCCTTTTATTTAGATTGTTGGTAGCCATGGGCTTGTCATTGGCACCTTTTTGACATGAGTAGAGGCTTCATAGACTGGAGTGTGGGAGGTCGAGCGGTCATCTTGAGGAGTCCTATTTTTATTGTCTTCTTTTGATTGTAAATGTTTGGCCTTCGGCCCTTATATTATGAAAAGTATTTCTTTAAATTGAGTTCCTGCTAAGAGAATGTGCTTGAATGAAGGAGTGACTGGACCAGGTGGTTCGCTCGGAGGTCAGAAATGGCCTTCGGGTGCCGGTCACGTCTAGGGTACCCTCCCGGGGCGTGACAAAGAGAGTCTGCAGTTTTGTGAGGGGATTAAATTTCTCCATTAGATCATATATGTTCAGATCATCCCGTGAGGGGTCTTTCTTCCAATCCATATTGAACATCGCCAAAAAGGCGAAGTTGATTGTTATAGACGAATTTGAAGACCCGAAGAGGGAATGTTCTAGTGGTCAGTTTTTTGGTGCTTCATCTAGAGGAAGAGGTTCACATAGGGGTGGTAGTTCCTTTTAACGTTAGAGACCCGTTCATGCTTCTATGCCAGCAGCTGAGGGTAGACAAGTATCTCGAGAGTCCTATAGTTCTATTCAAGGTGGCTATGGCATTTTATCGAGTTCATCACAATAACTCTCTATTCTGAGATCTCGTTATAGTTATGGGGATCTAGGTCACTTGATGTGGAAGTTCCCTTTGAAGATTCATTCAGAGACCCAACCTACCTACTCAGCTGCTATAGAGAGAGATTCAGTGCCTATAGCTAAAGGTTGGGGCAGAAGTCAAACAGGTAGAGACGATAGGGCCTCTGGTAGTGGTGTTGTGGTTTTGCATAGAGGTAAAGGTACGGTACATACTCATGGAGTTAAGGGAGCTCAGTATTATACTTTTTCGAGGAGACCCGAGGCTGAGGCATCTGACACAGTTATCACTGGTATCGTCCTTGTGTGCAAATCAACCTGCATCTGTGTTATTTGATCCATGATCTACATTCTCCTATGTATCTACTTATTTTGCATTTGGATTTGATTTGACATGTGATCGTATGCTTGTGCCTTTTCATGTTTCTACACTAATGGGTGAGCCTTTAATAGTGGATTAAGTGTATCGATCCTGTCTTATTTCATTGGCCATGTATGATACTTGGGTAGACATGATTATTTTATGGATGGTAGATTTTAATGTAATATTAGGTATGGATTAGCTTTCTCCTTATCATGTTATTCTTGATTGTTATGCTAAGACTGTTACCTTAGTCATACCTGGTATCCCAAGGATCGAGTGGAAGGGTACTAGAGGTTCTTATCCTAGTAAGGTCATCATTTACATATGTGCTCAGAGGTTGATTGATAGAGGGTGTATGTTTTATTTTGCCTTTATTCAGGATACTAGTATTGAGTCAATTCATATGGAGTCTAATCTTGTAGTTAAGGAGTTTGCCGATGTATTTCCTACTAATCTTCCTGGTGTTTCTCAAGATAGGGACATTGACTTTGCTATTGACTTAGAGCCATGCACTAAGCACATTTCTATTCCACCTTATCACATGGCTCTAATTGAGTTGAAGGAGTTGAAGGAACAATTGCAGGACTTATTGAGTAAGGGGTTTATTCACTCTAGTATTTCACCTTGAGGCACACCAATTCTATTTGTGATGAAGAAAGATGGGTCTATGAGGATGTTTATCGATTATAGGCAGTTGAACAAGTTAACTGTCAAGAACAAGTATCCTCTTTCCCATATCAATAATTTTTTTTATCAACTTCAGGGAGAAACTTTGTTTTGTAAGACTGAGGTCCAGTTATTATCAGCTGAAGATTAGAGCATCAGATGTTCCTTATATGGCTTTTCGGACCCGTTATTGCCATTATGAATTCCTAGTTATGTCATATGGCTGACTAACGCCCTGGTAACATTCATGGAGTTGATGAACAGGGTATTTTACCCATATTTGGACTGTTTTATAATTGTATTCATTGATGATATCTTGGTATATTCCAAGACTGACGAGGACCAAGTTCGCCATTTGAGGTCAGTGCTTCAGAAGTTGAGAGAGCAGAAGTTATATGCAAAGTTCTCCAAGTATGAGTTTTGGATTGATTCTATGGTATTTCTAGGACACGTGGTGTCCAAAGATGGTATTAGAGTGGATCCGACCAAGATTGAGGTAGTTAGAGGCTAGACAAGGCCTACTTCCCCGACCGAGATTCAAAATTTTATTGGGTTGGCTGGATATTATAGGCGCTTCGTACAGGGATTCTCACTATTTTAACTCCATTAATTATACTAACTCAGAAGGTAGTAGATTTTCATTGATCTGATAAGTGTGAGACGAGCTTTCAAAAGCTCAAGACTTTATTAACTTCAGCTCCTGTCTTGACTCTACCGGAGGAAGGTATGTATTTGACCATATATTGTGATACTTTTGGAGTTGGTTTAGGTAGGGTGTTAATGCAAAAAGGGAAGGTTTTTGCGTATACTTTTAGATAGTTAAAGGCTCATGAGAAGAACTATCCTACTCAAGATTTGGAATTAGCAATGGTAGTGTTTGTATTGAAGCTATGATGTCATTACTTGTGCGGTGTGCATTGTGAGGTATTCACCAATCAACGGAGTCTTTAGTACATTTTCAGTTAGTGGGATCTGAACTTGCGGCAACAAAGATGGCTTGAATTAATGAAGAACTATGACATGACTATCATGTATCATCTAGGGAAGGCCAATGTGGTGGCCGATGCTTTGAGTAGGAAAGATAGTAATATAAGGAGTCTCACCGTGATTAGAGTTGACAGGAGGCCCTTGGCTAGGAATGTTCAAAGGTTAGCCAACAGCTTTATCCATTTGCGGGTTTTTGAGGATAGTTGGGGTTTTACAACATCCATTGAGGCTCATTCTTCCTTGGTTGAGCAGATTTAGGAGCAATAGTTTGATGATGAAAATTTATGTCTCATCGGAGACAAGGTTTTAAGGGGTGAATACAAGGAGGATAGACTTGATTTGGAGGGCATTTTGAGTATTGAGAATAGGATTTGTGTGCCCAAGATGGGTGACCTTCTCATATTGATTCTAGATGAGGCTCATTATTCCTAATATTCTATTCAGTCGGGTGCAACGAAGATTATCGTGATCTGATCCAACACTACTGGTGATATGAGATGACGAGGTACATCGCATAGTTTGTGACTAAGTATTTCACTTGTCAATAGGTCAAGTGTGAGCACCAGAGCCCCGGGGTGTGACTCAAAGGATGCCCATTCCTACTTAGAAATAGGAGCGGATCACCATGGAATGTATTGTGGGTTTACCTACCACCATGGGTGTTTATGATTTCAATTTGGGTAATTGTTGATAGATGACCAAGTGTGCCCATTTTATCCCAGTTCGGGTGAAGTATACAGCATAGAAGCTAGCCCAGTTGAACATCAGTCAAATCGTTTGGCTTTATAGGGTGCCTATATCTATTATGTTTGATCGGGGTTTGTTGTTTACTTTGCACTTTTGAAGGGAATTACAACATGGCTTGGGTATGAGGCTAGATATGAGTACAGCTTTCCACCCACAGACTGATGGTTAATCCGAGCAGACGATTCAGGTGTTGGAGGATATACTTCGAGCATGTGTTATTGATTTCGGCTCTAGGTGGGATCAACATTTTCCCTTAGCAGAGTTTGCCTAAAATAACAGTTATCACTCTAATATTTAGATGGTCCTATTCGAGGTGTTGTATGGTAGGCTAGGTAGATCTCCTATTGGTTGGTTTGATTCAGCTGAGATGGACTCCTTAGACACAAACTTGCTTAGAGATGTCATGGAGCAGGTTCATATGATTCTAGGTAGACTCTTGATAACCTAGTGTAGGCAGAAGAGTTATGTAGATCAGAGATTTCGACCTTTGGAGTTCATAAAGGGTGATCATATTTGGCTTCGAGTATCGTCCATCAAGGGTGTGATGCAGTTTGGGAAGAAGGTAAAGCTTAGCCCTCAATTCATTGGCCCAATTAAGATTTTGGGGCGAGTGGGAGAAGTGGCTTATAAATTGTCCTTGCCACCTAGCTTATCAGTGGTACATCCTATTTTTCATGTTTCCATGCTCCGAAAGTATGTTTCGGACAAGTCCTATCTGATCTCCCTTGATTCGAAAGAGTTGGGCCCAAATTTGATATTTGAGGAGGAGCCTATAGCTATTCTGGATAGACAGGTACATAAGCTTAGGACCAAGGATATTACTTCAATAAAGGTGCAGTGAAGGCACCGTTCAGTTGGAGAGGCAACTTGGGAGTCGGAGGATGGCATGCGTGCCTGATATCCCCAGCTTTTTTAGGCTTCAGGTACTTTGTTTTACTTTATGTTCGAGGAGGAATATGATTTTTGATAGTATTTGACATCAGTTAGAGTTTTGAGTCTCGAAATGAAATTAAGTCAATTTTATCAGATCTAGAATATAAAATTTGCTCTAGGAGAGTTGACGGAATTAGATTTGGAATTGTATCATAAATTTGAGGTCCTAAGTTGGGAATTGTTGAGTTTTTTATTCTAGAGTTGCCTTTGGTTAACATTCGGATTTTGGATGCTTGGAATGGAATTCCAATGACTCTATTGGATTCAGAGAATGATTGTAGGCTTAGAAAGAGTTTCGGTGTATTTTTTGGAAGCTCTAAAGGGGTTTTGATCTTTTTAAGTGCTACATTAGTTTGATTGTGACAAAATGGATTCCCGATCGAGCAGACCTTGAATTCAAATTCCGATGGTTTCATTGAGTCTAAAAGGTCAAATTTAGTATTATAGCATATATAATTTATGTGCACGGGATTCCAAATAAATACTGAGGGTCTATTCGGAGACTTGTGTGTTTATGTAATTGTTGTGACCTGCAACTGGTGTGCTCTTCTTTGTATTCGCGGCACTCTACACGCATTCGCGAGGGGTCTCTTTGTTGACCTTTGTGTTCGTGGAGGTGGTGTCGGATTTGCTAAGAGTGGATTGGGAGAGGCTCCACGTTCGTTAGGGTCCTCCTACCACTGCGGATAGTTGAGGTGCTACTCTTCACGTTCGCAGGCTAAGTGGGCTGTGTTCGCGAAGGAGTAATTATCCCTGAATAGTGATAATTCCAAAAAGTTGGGGTTAGGCTTTTTTTTCCACCTTTTTTAGACTTGGAGAGCTCAGAGAAAGGTGATTTCAAATGAATTTTTGTGGAGAAATGATTGAGTAAGTCATTTTAAATCTTATTCTTCATTACCCAATAATTATATCTTGATTTTAACCTCAAATCAGTGATTTTGATTTCAAGAAATGAGGATTTTTGTTCAAGAACTTGAGTTTTGATAAATGGTGATTACGGATTATTTTGGAGCCCTTTTTTAAATGGTTTTCGGTAATGTGTTCCAAATGCTTTGAGGAACATTTTCATCTAAACAATTTCAGATTTGAGTCTCATTTTTGGAATTGGATTTTTTAGTCGTTTTGATCTTTTTTCTTGAATTTTGCAATTTTGGTGTTGTTAGTTTTGGAATTTGATTGTGAATCATTAATTGCTTAGATTTTGGTGATTTGGAGACTATTCGGAAGGTAAAAGCTCAAGTACTTGATTGATTGGATATTGATTAAGGTAAGTGAATAAAACCCCATAAATTTTGTAGAATACTTGAATTTTCTTTCGTATGTGTGTTGGAGAGTAATGAGAACAAGGTTTGGGGCTTTAATATTGTGAATTATTCTTAATGAAATAACAAGTTTAATAAAAGGCAATGTGTACTATGACTGTGATAAAAAATGTGAACTTCTTGACTTGAAGTTGATGTAAGTTTGATGAAATGATATGATAGTCCTAATGTGATTGTGAACTCTATGAAATGGTATTTTGCTCGTTGTTGATCATGGTAATTGGTTGGAAGTATTTTCTCACCGATTGATCTTAATTTGTGATAAAAGGGTAATAAAATGGAGACTTGGTGACTTATAATGATGTGAATGATGTAAATGTTGATGTTGATGTACTATTGATAGTGTGACATGAATTGCATTGATATAAAAGAATTTGTGATTATGGACACTATCATTCTCTCATTATTTGTGTGAACATGCTTATTTCCATTGGTTTTGGAATACTGTGATGAGATCTGATTGACGATTATGCCAATAAAAAATGGTTCCATCAATTGATACTTATGCCGATGGAAAATAGTTCTGGCGATTGATAATTATGCTGATGGAAAATGGTTCTGGTGGATACGTAAACCTTGTGCGTCCCCCATAGATTTCCACCTGCTAGCCTGCGGATGTGCATCACTAGGACAGATATGCATCACTTTATGTGGCATCACATTGTGTTGCATTACATCTTATATGTCATTGTGAAATTGTGTATATACCCTTGTTGTCTTTGTGATACATATACTTGATACTAATGTGACTTATTAGGTGAGTGATGATGAGATATTGTTGATATATGTGCCATATGAACTGTGTACTCTAGATTGGACTAATTTCTGTGCAGGTTTGTAGTTGAGAAGGTTCGGTTAGAATGAAAGAAGTTCTAGTGTTCTATTAGATTTATCTGGTTTTTTTAATTGGCTTGCTGAGTACCATATTATTTGGTACTCATTCCTTCCTATCTACACTTGTATAGGTCCCGTGCTTGGACCGTGATTCATTTTTTTCTTTTCTTATATGAGGCTTTTAAGGTAACTTGAGAGGTAGCTGATGGATGTTGGTGATCTCCTTTGTCCCTTTTATTATGCTTTGTTCTATTTGCGAAAAAAAGACATTGATACTTGTAATTATCTTTCATTTCCATTTATTTAGAGGATTGTAATGTGACAATCAGTCTTTGAGGTTATTGTAATTGATTAAGACTTTCGCTTTTGTATTACCTATCCTATTTAAATTTCTTCCATATTATCTTTCCGTAGTTGGTTGGGTTTAGGCTTACGTGTCTGGTGAGACTGGATAAATGTCATCACATCCTAATTTGGATCGTGACAGACCTTCATTTGAGGATGAACGACGTTAGGGGTTAGTTATTGTAACACCCCACAAGTTCTAACAAAGATCTGAATTATTCTCTGTATGTGTATAGGCATGAACCCGATTCTTTCTAATTTGTATGCAAGTTTTGAGAGCAGTTTTTAAGTATTGAATAGGAATTAGAGTCATAAGGAACCTCTAGCACTAAGTCAAGTTCAGCGCTTCCCTATCAATTATATTTTTTCCATGAGATCATAAAAGGTTCAACTTCAAATAACCTTGTATTTCACAATATGCAGATTTAGATGACTCACAACCTATCAAATTAAAGGTCTATGATTTTTTTCCAACAACACTGGCTCTTTGTTAATTCGAGTCCAGAATAGAAAGTTATGACTATTTTACTAGAATGTGTCTGGGCTAGAGAGTTTGGCTATAACACCTGCTAGTTTGGCAAATTGTCGAAGAGCTCTTTGTATCACCAAACTGCATCACCGAAATGGCCCAAAACTCATTAAAAACTGTGTTTTGGAGATCTAAAGCCTCACTTTGACTATCTGCAGAATATTCTAACAATGGGACCTCCAAATTGCCAAATTGACCAACGAAATTCATTAAAATGTCATTTTCTTCGATTTTTCTGATCTTCTTATGTTCCAAAAGAGGTATTCTAGCCATTTTACCCTCAATTAGATTTCGTAAATTCATCTTATAACCTAATAACATCATATACATATAGTTACTCCCAAAATCCTTAATTCTCCTTTTCTCAAAGATCGAGAACATCAAGAAAAGGAATTTCCCAATTTTTCAAGATATAAGGCTCCAAGTTCAAAATTCTCTTCAAGAATCTTAGGGTTTTAAATCCCGATTTTCTCCAAACTTCGTCTAGAAGAACTCCATAGAAAGATTTCTCAAGTTCAAGCTATAAAGTTCCAAGCCCAAAGCTTTTCTCCAAGAATTTTGAAAATTCAAGTATGTAAGACTATTATAGTGAGGAACTAAGTTCTTTCTTATGACCTACATCAACAGTTTCAGTTAGTAAGATCAAATCTAGGATTTTTACCCCAAATTCTAAGATTTCGAATTCTCCCTATTTCAGATGTTGATTCTTAATCCTATTATTAAAATTACTATTCTTCATATTCATTGATGTGTTTTGATTAATGATTCATGCTTACTCTACCAAATAGATTCTTTTTAGTTAAAGTTATTTCAAAGTCATGTCATAGTATTCCATATACATTGTTTTATGATAAAATTATATTACAAGTTTTAAAGAAGTATTTCAAGAAACGGTACAAGAACGTATATTTTCATGAAATTTCTTTATACCTATTTTAAAGATTATGTTTTAAAGAAATTTTAGTCACTTGAAAAATGCAGTACTAAAGTTTACAAATTTTCATTACAGACAGATATGATTTCCAAGAGAAAATTATCTTTTATCAATGAATACTCAGACAATCAATATGTTCTAGATAGTTGTAAGCATAGTCTCACCAAACAATAGATTTTTTTTTAGATTTGACCGAACACTCACAGCATGATTTCAATTACAATTTTCATGATATATATTATGAGCATATATTAATTATTTTGGGAGGATTATATAGCGTCGAGAGGACACGAGTTTAAAAAATTTAAGTCTCATAACTACGTGCCACCGTAGGATTTGCGTATACCGCTTTGTCTCTCAACTCCTCTATCTCTCTGAGGCTCAGTTAGTTGATTCACACTAGATAGATAGATTTTTTTACCCTAGCAAGGTATAAAGCAACTATTTTACCTACAGTACATTTTATGTACTGACGTTATTTGATGTTGCATCATTTTATGATGCAAATTTGATATTCACGACAGCAGTACATCATTAGAATCACTTTCCTCCAGCTTTGGTGAGACCTCTTTGATTTCGAAGGGCTTTAGATTATCTTGAGTATGATTAGTTAGTACATGTTGTTAGTAGAGTATTCAGGTAGCCTAGGGTCTTGTCTCAGTAACCTATATTCAGTACAATAGAGGTTTTATAGACGAGCCAGTTGAGTTATGAATTTCACCATTATTTTACAGGTATATGCATAGTATAAACATATCAGATTTTTAAATATAAAGTTATTGAGTTCATTTTTTTAGTTATTGGATCCTCATCGTTAAAAGCTTCCCCATTATTCTGTATTCAGTCTTATAGTATGTTAGGTCAAGGGATAGTTCGGTCCAGTAATGGTTTAAGTGCCGGTCACATCCAGGGTGTAAACTCGAATATAGAAGCATGACACTCTTCATCGACGTGCCTGCTTTTAGCCTAGGATATTTATGAATTT
This sequence comes from Solanum dulcamara, assembly GCF_947179165.1. NCBI lineage: Eukaryota > Viridiplantae > Streptophyta > Magnoliopsida > Solanales > Solanaceae > Solanum > Solanum dulcamara. The sequence goes on along the minus strand of NC_077240.1, from coordinate 70,079,646 downwards.
TTCTCCATTTTAATTTGCTTGTCTTATTTTTTTTTATAATCTATTCATTTGAAAATTACCTAAAAATACTATAAATCACTACAATTGCCTAATTAAAATATTTAGAAGACATAAAATTCAATCGACACACAAAATTGTATTGGAGCCACATAAATGGGACAGAGGAAGTAACACATATTATTTTAAAATAACGTAAAAAGCAATATAAATCACAATAATTAACAACGTAAATAAGCGGGCACTTCTTCGACGTGTTTGCTTCTACCAAAGGTATTTATGAATTTTTTTTATACTTTCTCTATTTTAATTTGTGTGTCTTTATTATTATATACTTGAAAATTACATAAGAATACTATAAATCACAACAATTTTCAATTTAAAATATTTAAAAGCATATAAAAAAGATAAGTTGACTCTCAAAATTATATCAGTGCTACATAAATTGGGACAGAGAAAGTAACGTATATTATAAAAAGAATACCATAAAAAGTACTATAAATCACAACAATTAACAATTTAAAATATTTAAAACACATAAAAAATGTGGTTGGCTCTCGAAATTCTATCAATGCCACATAAATTGAGACGGAGGAAGTAACAAATATTATTTGAAAATTACATAAAAAGTACTATAAATCACAATAATTAACAATTTAAAATATTTAAAAGACATAAAAAATTTGGTTGACTCTTAAAATTTTATCCATGTAATTTGGTTGGCTTATGTACTTTTATCCATGTCACATAAATTGAAATAAGAGAGTAATATATATTATTTAAAATATATATAAAAAAATACTATAATTAAAATAATTAATAATTTAAAATATTTAAAAATTATATAAAATTTTGAATTTGAGTTATAAGTATTGATCATATAAAAAATACTGACTATGGAGTCTCAAAATTTTAATTAAAAATTATAGATGCTAGGAAGGGAACTATATGAGAGCTACACATATCTACCAACATTAAAGAGAGCCAAATGTCCTAATCAAACATCACAAAACGTGACAATGCTTTCGTGCTTTGTATATGCTTCTTGTTTACACGTAATAATCCCAACAATGTTAAGTTTCCTAAAAGGTGATTACGCTGATTAAAATTGAAAAGTTTTAATTTAGGTGTTATTCTTTTTAGTCCGTCTCGACGGTTACTTTTCTATAATTAAAAAGAATTTATTTTTAAAATTCTTATTTTACTTTGATTTTCTTCCCCGAAACCTGCACATAGCGGGAGCTTTAGTGCACCGGACTGCCCTTTTTTATTTTATTTTGATTTTATTTTTAATAAAATAATTTATAATTGCACGAAATATTAAAGGATTATTAAGCTTACAAATTTTAATTATTTTTTAATATAACAACAAATTAAATAATGTCATATAAATTGAGACAATTTGTTTTTTTTCATTAATTCAGTTTGTTTTCAAAGTCTAAATCTTAATCATTAAGTAAGTTTGTTTTTCTTATTTTACAACTATTTAATGGACCTGAATAGGTCTGAATGAAGGGAAATTTACATAAATGTACTATATTAAGAAAATATTTATCATTTATAGCAATAATATTTTTTTCACTGAACACTTATAATACAATTTTAATACATATTAGTGAGAATAATTTATAAAACTCATATAATACAAGTTTTATTCATGGATAATATATTTATCACATACTTTAATACACTTATAATACATTGTGTCAATTTCTTACCAAACAAGTATAATATATTTTAAAACACTTATAATATATTTATATTGCAAGCATAATTTACTTTTAATACATAGTAGATTTATCATAATATTGTTATATATTGCTATAAATGGTAATAAATAAAAAGTATCGCTAAAATCAGTAATTATTTATTAAAAAGTATTTTTTTCTAGTAATTTTTCCCTGAATGAATAAGATCTAAAACAAAGTCTTAAACCTCATTTACTTGCACTTAATGGAGGTTTGAATCTTAATCATTCAGATTCAGCCCATTAAGTGTGTTTGTTTTTTAGGTCTGAATCTGAACCATTCAGATTCAGCCTATTAAATCCATTTGTTTTTTTAAAAAGAAAACCTCTTGATGGATCTCAAAAGATCTGAATAAATAAGATTTGTAAGAGAGCCTTAACAATATTCAGACTTATTAAATA